>NC_058521.1:349708557-350318030 GCF_904849725.1 Hordeum vulgare subsp. vulgare
ACTACTACCATACTACTCTTCCACTCACGGGTTCAAACATCCACATAAAACATCTTAGAAAGGTTGCCTCCATGGCCTGGGAGCTCAACCTGCGGATCAGGAAATACTCGAGCCTGGGACCCCTGGGAACCGTAAGGACACGGGTGTGGCATTGGTCCCCTGACTGGTGGTAGTAGAGGTCCCGAAGAGGGGTGACACCTCCTATAGAAGGCCAGTCAACATGAGTTGGAAGATGAGTCCTAACGGTGTTCAACATCTCCATATCCCGATAACCTGTCTGAACTACAGGTGCTAGATGTGTTAAGGCTGTCCACAAACGGGAACGAGTAGCATAGAGCTCCATACGAAGGGCACGAGCATCTCTGTCTCTATTCTCTAACATCTCAGTGGTAGACTGCAGCAGCGGATCCTCTAAAGTGGAATCAAAATAGACCCCACTGAGGTATCCTTCTTCTCGTGGCTGAGAAGCGGGAACATAACAGAACTCTGAATTCTGCAGCACTGCGTGCCTGCCTCTCATGATGGTCAACATTGAATAGGCCGCTCTGGAGATAAAATTGGGCAACATAACGGTTGTAAATTCTCAATTTTATTTTGAGAAAACCCACAAAAGATCGGATAGCATAACCACTCAACTATCAAGTTCAATTCCATGGTTATCAAATACTTATTTTCTTTTCTTTGAAGCAAAAGAAAATCTCGGAGTAACCACTTCAATCTACCGAATAGTAACACGATATCCTGAGAGATAGATAAGTAACCTAGTTCTTAATCACCGTAGAAAAGTCGAGGATGACCAGAATAGAATGACTTGAGAAGAGAAGAAAGAGCCTTACGTTCCCTTTCACAAACAATTCCCTTATATATAACTAAAGCATTTCTAGACTCAACTTCGACCAGTTTGGCTTGGTAATTCTACAGTCAGTCAGGCTCTGATCCCAACGTTGTTGGGACCCCGATCCTAAGCCATAAGAATCCAGCCTGTAACACATGGCATCTGTTTGCGGTCTCACGCACGGTTAACCCCACGGCCGCCACCTTACCTTAGACGGGACCGTTTGTGCCTTTTGACTCACGTATGCATTTGTGTTGCTAGCATTCCAATGTCAAAGAACCCGGGTCGACATAACTAGTCATAAACTCAAGTGGCTGAAGTGTACACAGACAGACATAAATAACCCAGCAAAGCAGGTGTCGATCATCAACGAGTGTAGACGAGTCGTAGCAAGCTACAAGGACTCCATTACACCGCGTGACATTTCCCCGTAGGAACAGACACAACAACTAAGAAGGATACATGTCGGTCAACCAATGTGTCCGGAGCAGTAGCGAACTACCAAGGCTCGGTGGAAACACAAAGGGGCATTTCTCTGTATAGCGAGCTACTAAGGGCATACGACTAGGTGTCGAATCCCATACATATCACAGTGCATCACACGTACGCCTGACATACTCGATATGCATAGATACAACAATGGGATCACAACATAACCATACAACATCACAACATGTATTTAGAAGACTCGAAAGAGTCTTGCATAATATGTTCATACAGGTAGGGGTCACATGACCCGACACTCAAGTCATACAAGTAGAGTCATACAAACCAAGCGAAAGCATTAATGATGTGTGAGTACAGACAGTTGAAAGGAAAAAGCATAAAGCCTCACTATCTACAGATCCCTTCTGAAAGGGGCCAGGTCGTAGCTGGGACACCAGCTACTCGTCATCATCGATGTCTAGATAGAACCCACCTGTTGGCTCGTGGGTATCCTCTGCAACATTTATTAAGCAAACATGAGTATAAAAGTACTCAGCAAGACTTTAGAACAGATCTATCTACTCATGCACGTGTATCAATAAATGGGGTTGTGGGGTTACATGCAGCAAGACAACTTTAACTCTTGGCTAGACTAAACTACAATTTTAAATGATTTTAAACAACTTGGATAAGTCGTACACGAGTCCACTACCACCACAACAATACACTATCATGGATTCCTTTTCGTATCCCTACGGAAATGCCATACATGATGCTCACACTTATCTTGATACTTTTATGAGTAGCCATTAAAGTTATCTATGAACAACATATGTCTCCAAGTAGTCCATATCCGCGGACGCGGCTATTTGAATAGATCATAACCCTGCAGGGGTGTACTTCTTCACACACGCTCTCGCCACTTATTGCCATGTGCACGTCATGCACCTCGGCAACTTTCAAGCGGAAGCCCAACGAGGGAGTCGGCCACGACCGTTAACCACGCTAATACCTAGTCCAGGTTTATCGCCTATTTGAGAGTAACCAGCACGGATGTCCGGCCCAGGTTTCCGCCACGACCCCAAACGATGTGCGCAGGGTTCCCAAGCCCACCATCCGGGTGCCACTTGGTACACCGTACCACTGCCTACCGCATCATAGCCCACCTCTAAGGTTAGCACTATGCACGACCTCCAGCATGACTATAAACACCAAAAACTACTCGTAACTCCTAGACCTAGTATTATGCAATTAATAAGTCGAGCGGGGTCATATTTATGGGCCCAACATGTAGTAGTAACTAGTCTTGGATTACAACCCGCCATGTACTCCTACATAGCCTTTCATCGGTACCTTTTCCAAATCAGGTTCCACACTTATACCTTTGTCACTAGAACACATTCATCCATTCATGTTCATCACCCAGATGAAACAGACCTGAAACAACTCTAGGCATAGCAAGCATAGCAGGATAAGACACATCATGGCTCAAGCAACTACCAGGTATGCTAGGTTGCAAGGTTTAGCTAGTTACTGTGACAATGACAGGTCATGCAAAGGAATAGGTTCATCTACCAAAGTAAAGGATTTGAAATATTTTGTCCTAATGCAATAAGTGGGAGCAGAAGCAGGAACATGGGTTTATACCGGGATGATCAAAAGGGTGCTTGGCTTGTTGTTCAGCAGAAGGATTAAATCCGTCAGTCGGATATTCGGACGTATCCGGAAGGGTAGAGCCTACCGATATAATAGCGACAATCAATGTCATTCATATGCAACAATATGATGCATGATCATGGCATGAAATGAAAAGTAGCATGAGCTAGTGTAGCTATCAAATCCTTAGCGTGAATACGATTTGAATTCAAAATTGAAATATTAATTGAAGTGAGATATTTAGCAAATTATTTTAATTGATTTCACCTGATGCTGTTTCATAACTTTGTTTGTCATTCACGAAAGTAGCACCATTGTGTTCATTGAATATTTCTGATCAATTTACATATATTATTTGTCAAATTTGTAGTTATATTTAATTTTCTATGAATTTCCAAAGTTTTCCACTTATTCTGGAATTATTTAAATTAGAGAAATAGACTTACTGCATCAGCATGACAATCTAGCCGCTGAAAGTCAAACCCGACCAGTGGGACCCACTGGTTAGTGACTCTAGCTAGATTTTAATTAAACTTTAAGTTAATTAGATATTTAACACAGACTAGCCCACATGTCAGTGACTCATTAGAGTTTTAATTAATTATTTATTTTCATTAACTTAAACTTAACTTCTCACGGGCTGGCCCCACCTGTCATAGTCCCAGGGGGTCAAACCCATCGGCGATGGGGTCAAACCCACCGGCGGCGAGCCTTCGGTGACTCCAGCGACGACGAAGGCAGCGGAAATGCTTCTCCGACGACCAAATGAGCAGCGGAATGCACCAGAGGAATGAGCACTCATCCGCGAGTCCATTTTTGCGAGTCTAAGGCGCTGAAATGGCCGGAGATGACAGCCGCGACGAGCTCGGCAGCTGCCGGAGCTCGGGCAGCGTCGAGTTCATCGAAACCGAGGGCAAAAGGGTCGGGGTTTGGCTCCTACATCATCTATACGACATGCTGAACTGATGGTTGTCTCAGATGGACCAACCCATCATTGGAACATCACCAACAACGAGCTCCCATGACGGATCTCATCGGGCTCTGGTGGAATCGGGCGCTAGGGCACGGAATCGACGGGGAAAAGACGGGGAAATCATCCTGAGCTCACAGGGGTTGTAGAGACGTCGAGAGCAGGCTCGGGGATGGACTGGAGAGGGAGAACGACGGCGGCGAGTGTCGGTGATCCGAGGAAGAAGACGACGGTGTTGAGGCCTCGTAGGGATCGGGGACTTGCTTCCTTTGGCGAGGATGACATGCTTGACGAGGCGGAGAGAACGGCATGCTCGGGAAGGCTTGAGGTGGCCAGAGGCGACGGCTAGCTCGAGCTCAAGCTCGGCTCTAATGGCGGCCGAGAGGAGGGGCACAGGGGAGCGAATGGGGAGAGGGAGAGAGTGGAATGGGTCGCGGGGGCTTATCCCTTCGCGGCCAGCGCGACGGTGAGGCCAGGCAGACACTCACGTGCTTGGCCGCGCTGGAGGAGGCGGCGGCCACCTCCTGCTACCTACTGGCATGAGGAAGACGACAAGGAGGAGGAAGCTAGGCTGGGCCAAGGTAAGCGACAAATAGTCTTTTTCCATTTCTTTTTCATTTCTGCTTTCTATTTTAACCTTTGACATTTTTTCATTTTATTTTTGGATCCAAACTATTTCCAGAATAGTGAAAATAATGTTGGGGTCTTATTAGTAATATTTCCAAGCCCACATAAAAGATTCAACATTTTATCAGAAGCAGAAATATTTAAAACCACATAATTGAATATTATCATGGGCTTTTGTGGTTTAAATAAAATGAAAAATGTATTTTAAAAATGAGTTCCAACTCTCAATTGTTGTTTCCAATATTTATCAAAAATGATGGACTTTTATGAAGGCCTTTTAGGTTCATTGATTTATCACAAGTTTTGATTTGGGTATAATATGGAAGTGCTAGGGTTTATCTTTGATTTCTATTTCCATTTTAATGCAAGAATAAAACATGAGCACAATCTTGCTAAGCATCAAAGGGTAGCTAGGGATGTGACACATAGTCCTTGAAAAAATATGTGGATTATGAGGACTCTAGGTGATCATGTAGAACCCCATCGATGTTGGATTTATAGGAGTGATGGGTCCAGTGATGATCGATAGGATTGATGGACCACTTGATCGGATTCATAGGATGGAAACAAGACCTTGGACTGGTATACTAAGTGTTTCCTTAATACAGGTATTCAGTACACTGGCCATTGGATAATCTAGCTGAGCACTTGGATTGTGGTGTCTTAAATTGAATCTTAGAAGCTTGTATACTCTCACGAGGATTTTTACATAGGTATACAGGTGTAACTAGCCATAGTACACTTATGAGATTAGGTTAAGGTATTCCCCACAAACCCTGGTGTTGACTAGCATGAGTGAGGTGGAGTAAACTTATGCGAGATGGTACCTTCAATGATATAGGGTGTTTTTTGTCCGGACATAGTAGTTAGACTATTGGCATCTAAGGAGTGTGCTTAGGGATAAGAGGATAAACATTCACTCACATACTAACTTCCGTGAAACACCAATGCTTCACCAAGCCATAGAAAGGTCGGATTATGGCCATAGAAAACGGTTCTAGGTCGTTAGACTATGGTCGGTACGTGACCACCACCAATCATGTCCATGAGGTACACGGACATGAAAGACTAGATTATGTGGGCCACGAACCCCTCGGCCGGTGATCGCCCATAGCAAGTCCATGCTCCTCTCATGTGTATCATGAGCACTGTGCGTATGTGATGCCTGGAGAAGTATGTTGTTATCCTCATCGAGGATAAACTTATTCACCCAACAAGAGGAGGAACGCTTCAGTCTTATTTGGATAAGCCCCAGGAACGACGCTCGCCTTGCCTCTCAAGAGTGAGGTGCTATATAGAGAGGATGGGCTCCTCGACACAATCTCCAAGAACCAGAAGTCAATCCTACCCGAGCAAGGCAAAGAACCGTAATGGTTGGGAGACCATGACGAAGAAGAAGAAGCACTAGAACCAAACACCGCTCCTGCGCCAGCTACAACAACTATGCCAAGAAGTATCTACGTTAAAGATGATGAAGCCTATGGACGGCGAAAGAAATCAGGGAGTCCCTTTTGGTCCCGTCAAGGACGTAAATCCTGACTGGACCATGGTGGAAGCCCTACAAAGATTATTCACCCCGCCTTCCAAGGTTCATACCTTAGGGATTGGAGGACTGGTCTATACTCTTGGGTAGCCAGCTCATCCCCGAACCCTCGCGAACATTCCTAGATGGCAGGACCCGTTCTAAGTGCTGAGGCTCCGAGCTTAGACTCATGGACAAAACCCAACCCAGACCCTTTCATGAGAAGCTACGGAGAAGATAGAATACCAAACATCTGAAGACACACCGAAAGCATGCGTCCCTGACGACAACGACAAATGGTCGGATAAGAATGAGGCACATGCACGGGCAGCTTGCTCAAGCAGAAGATCTCGACCAAACCTACAAAGAACCCTTCTATTCTAACAGAACTAACCAACGTACACAGCCGCAGGACCAGCACCCACGCTCGCTTCCTTGCCACGTATTCCAACCTTGGAGTACACCTGCAAGCTAGACTCTTGCGAGGACTTGGGTTCACCAATGTAACACCCGGTTTTTGGCCTTCCTGACTACTTTAATTATTTCAAAAATTAGGACCAATTAAAAAAATTGTGAATGCTTGTGATGCTTGGAGTGACTACTGTTTGCCTGTTTGCTTGAATGCATGTGAATGCTCCCGATTAATTCTTGCCATCCTCCTAATCACCTCCTCATTCCATGATCTCCTGCCTAATGATCATGCCATGTGTTTAGAACAAATATCTATTTTTACCAAATATTATTTTCACCAAAAAGGTTTTCTTTGAATTAAACTTTCAAACCCCTCAGATGAGGGTTGTACTACAAGTCCTCAAATTAGAGAGTATCTTTTACACCAATTGTTTTATTTAAAAACCATTATCAAAATGACTTCCAAAAACCACCATATTATTACTTTAACTTATTATTTTATTTAAAAACCATTCTGTGAGGCCAGAAATGGTCTGCTATGAAGGAAAGTTATTTTTATTGCTTTCAAAATATTTAAGAAAATTTAGGGAAACTCAGTGGATATATTTATTTCATATTTATGAGTTTCAACACCTGGTCATGTTCAAAATATTGGGCAAACCCCTCCAAAACCATTCCTGCCTATTTCAAGCTTTTGAAATATTTCTATTAGAAATATTCTCAATAAATTCCAGTAAAATTCTAGCATGTCATCTATGATATTATTGATGATCTTGCCAAATTTCATTTCAATCCAAGTTGATTTGGCTCCCCTAACCACTCTAAAACCCTAACTGTCCACAATCAAATTTGAGCAACTCTACATTGTGAAGTATCTCCAATTGTGCTCAAATTTGGTGGGCATGTTCCAATACTCCAATAAGGTATCCACACGAAGTGGTGCTTCAAGGAGAATAGAGGAACTTGTCATAAGACCCCCAAAACCATCTCTGTTGATTACTGACTTTGGTAAACTTTACATTGTAAAGTTTCTCCAATTATCCTCAAACTTTTTGTGCATCCCTTAATGCTCAAATAATGCCCCTAAACAAAATATTGGATTTGTGGGAATTTATTTGAATAGGGTTCTAAGCAGAAACTCATTTCTGCCCATTTCTAGGGTTTTGCAAGTCTACATTGGAAAACTTCTCCACCAAATCCCAAATTTGGTGTGCAAGCCAATTTTCATCTATTATTTGACCCTGTTAAGTTTCATAGCCATTGGAATTCATCTCGTAGCCCAACTATAGATCAAACACCTTGTGTGCACTCACTAATTTGGCTTCTTTTGCCCCTTCCACTTTTACCCTTGAGCTCAACTTTCTACCTCAGCCTCACATAGTCATATTTTACCCCGAGTAACTTTCCCATGGCCACTGGTCAACTATTGGGGAAGGTCCCTTTGTAACTTTCTCTCATTTTCACCCTTGTAAGCATTGTTTTACCTCGCTTCTCATACTTAAGCTATCACTCCCAACTCTTTCCAGAGCATCTATCCCATGCCAAAGCATAATTTGGAACCAATAGATGGCATACTGATGTGGAGAAAATGAGCAGCACTTCCACAAATGGATTTCTGGCTGGATCATGGCTTTGAACAGCAAGTAGTAGCTACCCTCCCTTGTTCAAGATGAAACCTTGCAGTCTTGTAGTCCTTCCATGCCTAACACTGCCAGACATAATTTCTCCCTAAGGCTCCCCTCCTAAGACCCATTCTTGTCATCTCTAAGTTTGATGTTAGAAACTTTGCAGCAGTCAAAACTAGTTCAAACCAGCTCCACTAGCCACTAAACTCTAGAAGCCCCTTCTAGATAGCATGCCCCACCTCCCAGACACCTTTGGCTGGTCATTTGAGTCCTGTGGGCATAGGTCGCCGTGGTGACCACCACCCAGACCTGCAAACCGGGTGCTCTGCACCTAGTTTCTCTTCTCCCGACCGTTTCTTGGCGAAGCGAGTTGTCCCAGCGTGTCTCAGAGCATCGTGTTGACCATTCCAAGCACTCCCCTTCATTAGCTAGCTTCCAAACATCTCCTGGCATGCGTGGCACCCATGCCCACAAGTGCTCCAGGAGCTCCCGAAGCTCTCTTGAACTCTCCCATCGTTTCCTCCTCTCCATATGGCCCCTCCGAGCTCCCCGAGTCTCCTATGCCCTTCTCCCTCTCTCCCCGAACCCCCTAGAGCCCCCTCTCCTCTCGGGCTCTCTCCTCTCCCACATGGCCACAGGTAAAGCTTCAGCCTCCGCATGGGCTCGCATGCCCAGAGCCTTCCCGCCCCCCTTTCTCCTCCTAGAGCCTCGCCAATGCGCTCTGCCTCCGCCCAAGCTCCTTCCCCGCCGCTCCCCTTCTTCTCTGATGACCACGGCGTCGTGCCCCCGTCGCTGCAGGCCGCATCCGCCATGGCAGAGGCCGGCCGCGACCAGATCCTCCCTAGGCGCGTGGGGCCTTCCCCCTAGGCCGTCGCCTCCCCCTCGGGCTCCGGGTGGCCGGGCCTCGTCGGGCACGGCACTGGGTGCTTGCTCGAGCTACGCCGGCACCCCTGCTCGTCTCCTGCCAGAGGTGGCGGGAGGTTGAAGAAGAGGCCAGAGGGCCTGCGCATCAGCCGGGGAAGGAGGCCGCCAGGTGGGCCGCGCCACTTAAGTGGCCGCGCCTTGGTGGAAGGCCGCCTCCTTGCGCAGAAGGAGTATTTCGCGCAAGGCGCCTCCTGCGTGGCTCGGCTGGCCAAGCCAAGCCAGTGGGCCGGCCCGAAGGCCTATCTAGCGCTCTGTGCGCTAGTTAGCCGAGGGAATTAGCTCCACTTATTTCTTCATCTGTTTTTGCTTAAGTTGTAAACTCCATATTAAATCCTTTCTAACTCCAAATCTGGTGATTCGAATTTCTGCAGGTCTCTAAAATAAAGATCTATCCAAATATTGACTTTCCACATTTTTCCAAACAACTTTCAGAATGTATTTATATTTAAATACAGATTTGGGATGCTTCTAACTCCCCTTCTCAAAAATCCCATAGGCTTCAGATCAACTCCAATTGGAGTGATTCAAATTTCCAGAGCCTTCCTCTTTCATGTACAAATTCTAGAGCCTTGGTCAATATTTTTATCAAGCTCCATTCTGTTGCTTATAATACATAGCTTCCTATTGCTCTTTACTCCATAGTAGAAAACTCCTTGTATATTCATGCCAACTCCAAATCCAGTGAAACCACTTCCTAAAAATTTCTAAAATCATTCTCTGTTAAATGGGTGCCTCCACTCATTTTTAACAGAATGACTTCTGTGAGCTTCTTCAATAATCACCTATGCCTCCTTTCCTCCATTCAAACACCCCTGATGATCCAAACCCCTTGGCAAAGATTCAGGTATTTTTCTTATGACCCGAGAGGTCCAAGAAAAATATAACTTCTATTTTTGTGGCACTTTTATTCTGCTTGCTATGTGGCTTACTATGGTTGTTTTCGACGATAGTTGATGGTAGACGGAGTATTCGGAGTTGGAGCGGAAGACCTCGAAGACCCCGAGGATTTACGTGAGCAAGGCAAGAAGCCCTTTGACCAGGACTTGAGCATATAAATTGATGCATGCTAGAATAGCAAGTACTTCTCGGTTGCATGTGATCATAGTGCCGGTTCATCATTGGTGTGATGGTACCGAAGGCTTCTTCGAAGCACTTGCATGATGGTGATGTTATACATATGGCTCCTCGGAGCACAAGCATGATGAGCTTGACCGTACCATCTATGAGGATCATGCTACTATCATGTTGACTAGTAGAGTTAGAGAACCATTGCATGAGCATGATGATGAGTTAAATCAAAGGTTTATGAAAAACCTCGTCGGGTGCCACTAATGCCCGAGGGAGATGATGAGATGGGTGGCCAATTTTGGTGAAGTGGTGCACCAGTGTTTTGTGTGAGTATGGTTTCGGAAATGGGATTAGATTTATGATGTGTCGACCATCCCAACCTCACCTATGCGACCACGTTACCCCTTTATGGGACGGGGCTTTGTTGATTACTCTGGTCGGTACTAGCAAGGAGCCACATTACTAGTGGCGGGAGTGATTGTCGTCACTCTCGTGATGGGGTCGTGCCAGGAAGGGCGACTATGCCATTTTTATGAGTTCCAGGCACACTGTTGGTCCCCGCATGGTTGATACTGTCCAGAGTCGGTGCTCGTAAGACGTACAACATGTGGGCTGGGTACCAATCGAGTGGACCTCTTTGTCTAGTATCGTCAGGGGAAAGATAATGATCGGGTACTTACCTCGGGTATATGTGATATACCGCGAGTCGTGGATGACACGAAAGTTTGCCGGATCTCATGGGTCCAGCGTACTACCTCTACAGAGTGTCACACTATTCGAATAGCCATGTCAACGGTCAAGGACAGTTGGGTAATCCTGCTTAAACTACGTCCAGCGTTTCCGCATAAACCAAGTGTGTGTGTGTGTGTATGTGTAGTAACTGGTGTTACAAGATGAATTGATATGACCAAGTTCGGTGACTTGGCATATAGGGTGAACCCGGAGTGTTCAGCCCTTAGCAGATATGTTGGTATCTGTAACCTGTTCTTCAAAAGTAATTCTTTAACTTACTGCATGTTCATGATCTTTCCACCCAGATGAGTTATACTAGAAATGCATGATATTGTTATCCTTCACTTTCGTTGTTCATATCATGGGCTATTTGCGAGTACATTCAACGTACTCATTGGCTTGCCACTGGTTATTTCAATGACCAGGTGTGAAAGATAGGATACGGTGAAGATTAACTCGGTGACGTTCATGCGAGCTAGGATGTTTTCCCAGTCAGAATGCCTATAGGTTAAGGCTGATGGCATGGGTTCACACTTTCAACCAATAATTTCGTTATTGTCTAGTTGGTGCTTGGCCTTTATGGCCCTATATATGTGAGACTCGACCTAAGTGGTCATTTATTGTATCAAACGGTATGTATGGATGTAAGACTCTTTTATTCGGTATCTTTGTTCGGTGAGCATTGATCTCTGGGATCACTAAGCACGACGATTCTCGACTAGTAAGTCGGGGTCCCCACAACCAAGCACATGAACCTTCGTCAAGCCTAACTTATTGCCAGAACCCCATTCATGGCCAGGTAAAGATGAGCGGAGCATTCAAAGTTGTATCATCAAGCACTTCAAGACACACATGAGCAACATGGAGACGTGAATACTACCTCCGGCCCAAGATTTTCTTATCTCTCCAACGCCTAGCCTAGAAATCTCAGGGACGAGATTTTCTTAAGGGGGTAAGATGTGTCACACCCTGTGTTTGACACTCCTTAATAAATTAACTTATCTCGAAATTTAGCACCAATTAAAAAAATTACGAGTGCTTGTGATGCTTGATATGATTGTTACTTGTTTGCTTGTGTTTGAATCCCAATGTTCCTGCTACTCTCCAAACTCACCTCCTTGACCCAAACCCTTGCCTAATGATCATGCCATGTCTATAGGATCAGAAACTACTTTTACCAAACATTATTTTGACAAAATGCATTTCCTTGATTTAAGGTTTCAAAAACAACTAAGTTGGGATTTGTACTACAAGTCCTCAAATTAGGGAAGATATTTTGCACAAATTATTTTATTTAAATCCCATTATGAAAATGGCTTCCCAAAACCATAGTATTATTGTTTTAAAAGTTATTTTACTATTTTATTTAAGTACCTTTCTCTGAGGCCAGAAGTGGTCCCTTATGAAGGAAAGTTATTTTTATTGCTTTCGGAATATTTGAGAAAATTTAGGGAAACTTAGTGGACATATATATTCCATTTATAAGAGTTTCAACACATGGTTATGTTCAAAATACTAGGCAAAACCCTTCAAAACCCTTCGTGCCTATTTCAAGCTTTTGGAATATTTCTATAAGAAATATTCTCAATAAATTCCAGTAAAATTTTAGAATGTCACACATGTTATTTGTGATGACCGTGCCAAGTTTCATCTCAATCCAATTAATCTGATTCATCTAAATGTTCCAAAACCCTATCTGTCCAGATCCAAATTTGAGCAACTCTACATTGCCAAGTGTCTACCATTGTACTCAAATTTGGTGGACATGTTCTCATACTCTAATAATGAATCCACACCAAGTGATGCATCAAGGAGAATAGATGAACTTGTTCCGAACCCCTCAATACCTTCTCTGTTGATTTCTACAGTTGGGAACCTTTACATTGTGAAGTTTCTCCAATTGGTCCCAAACTTTTTGGGCATGTTATAATGCTCAGATAATGCCACCACACCAAGTTGTGGATTAGTGGGAATTGATTTGCATGGTTTTATATGCAGATAGCTATTTCTGCCAATTTCTTGGGGTTTTCAAGTCTACATTGGAAACTTTCTCCAACAAATCCTTAATTTGGTACACAAGCTTATTTTGACCTATCATGTAATCCTGTTAAGTTTCATAGCAATTATAATCCATCTAGTAGACGTAACATCTATCAAACACCTTCTGCCCATTTACCAAAGTTGCTGGTTTGGCCCCTTCTAATATTTCCCTTGAGCTCAATTTTTTACCATAGCTGTCTCTAGTCCGCTTTTACCTCCTGTAAGCTTGTCGTGGCCTCTCGGCTATTTTTGGAGGGTGACTGCATCTTCCTACCTCTCCATTTTACCATGGCAACACCTATTTTACCCCTCCTCCTATACTTCTGCTCAAGCCAATGCCCCAACCTCTTTCCAGAGCACCTCTACTATACTAATGCATCATTTCAAACCAATGTCTGGCATACTCATGTGGGAAATATGAGCAACCCTTCTGAAACTTATTTTTGGCAGAAATATGGATTTTAACTTCAAGTACTAGCTAAACACGCCTCCTTGATCTGAAACTTCCTAGTCTTGTAGTCCTTCCCCCTCTGAAAACCACTTTTGCTAGCCCCAAGTTTCCTGTTGCAAACTTAACCACAGATAAAACCCCACCTACCCTGCTCCATATGCAACCAAACTCCACAATCAGCCCCCTACATGCATGCCTTGGGTGCCAGACATCCTTGATTGGTCATAAAGTCAATGAAGACATAAGTGGCCATGTTGACCACCTCCCTGCATGTAGAAACAGTGCTCTGCGCCTTGCCCTCTTGCTGCAGCATGTGTTCGGCTATGGCAGCATGTCCCAGCGCACCAGGGAATCTACCTTTCCACCTTTAACCCCCTCCACAACACCAGCCCGCCTCTAAACGCCTCTGGAACTCAAGGCTGTCGTGCCTAGAGCACCTGAGGTGCGTCCGAGTTCCCCCCTCGGCGCCTGCTCCCTATACACCTCTCCTCGACCACCCTGGCCCTCCTGGTCCACCCCACTCCCTCCTAATCGCCTCCTCAAGCTCCTCCCTCGCCATTCCCACCTCTCCAGCGGCGGCACTGGCCGACGCAGTGCCTGGCGGGCCCTATCAAATTGGCATGCCCCGAGCCCCCTTCGCCCCCCTTGAGGTCGTTAGGGCTTCCCGGAGCTGTGGTGGCTTCTTCCCCTGCGCTCCTCTCCCTCCTCCCAGTTACCAAAGAGCCCTTTCCGTGGCGGTCCTTCAAAGGCCACTGCCTCGGTCGTGGCCACTGTCCCCGACCGTTCCCCAGGATCGGGTAGAGCACCCCGAGCTCGCTGGTGGCCGGAGCACCGCCGAAGGTGGTCGGAGCCACTGGAGCGGGTGCCAGCGCCGGTTCAGCCGGCCTCCCCTGCCTCCCATGCATGCGAGCGGGAGGAAGGAGAAGGACCCGACAGGTGGGGGCCCCACGTGAGCCTCATGTCGGTTGGGCCCCCTCGGTTTGAGTGGTTGCGCCTTCCTTTGGCTGTCGCCTCCCTGCCCTGAAGGCGCCTTCGGCTGGTGCACCTCCTGCATGGTAGCTGCGTAGGCGCAAATGAGCTACTGGGCCGTCCCAGCAGCTACGCCTTGCCCAGTGCGCCGTATAGAACTTTGGGTAAGCCCTTTTACCCTTTTTCGTTTTTATGAGAACTTAAAAAATTCACATATAATTCATTTCAACTCCAAATTAGGTGATTCTAGTTTGTGTAGATTCCTAAAATCAAGATATATCCAAATATGTGCCTTGCACATTTTTACAGAACTTTTTCTGTAGAAATCTAATGCAACTTTAAATCTGATTTATCCAAACCCCACCTTGCAAAATTCCTACAGAGCTGAAATCAAACATTACATGTTTTGTGTGTGTGTGTGGTTTCGGAAATGGGATTAGATTTTAGATTTTCTGATCATCCAAACCTTACATGTGTAACCACGATAGCCCTTTATGGGACGGGGCTTTGTTGATTACTCTGGTTGGTGTTAGCAAAGAGCCCGCATGACTAGTGGCGGGAGTGATATGGTCACTCTCGTGTCGGGGTCGTGCCAGGTAGGACGACTATGTTGTTTTTTACATGTGTCGAGCACACCGTTGGTCCCCGCATGGATGATATGATCTAGAGTTGTTGCTCGTAAGACGTACATAATGTGTGTTGGGTACCAATCGAGTAGACGCTTTTTCTAGTGTCGCCAGGGGGAAAGGCAATGATCGGGTACTTACCTTGGGTATGTTATATATTGCGAGTCGTGGATGACACAGACGTTCCCCGAATCTCGTGGGTATAGTGTGCAATCTCTCCATAGTGTAAAAATATTCGAATATCCATGTCCAGGGTCAAGGATAGTTGGGCAGTCATGCTGAAACTACGTCCAGTCGTTTCCGCATAAACCAAGTGTGCGTGTGCGTTAAAGGTGTTACACGAGGAAGAGGTTACTTGATCAAGTTGGATGACTTGGCGCGATGGGTGAACATGGGATGTTCAACCCTAAGTTGATATTGATATATGTAACTTGTTCACAAGGTTACCTCTTACCATATGATGCATATCCGTACAAGCATTTGATCATGTTTCTTCATTCAGGGAAAAACTTGCTTTCCGCAAAGGCTGCATACTTGTGATACATCATGTTTCATTATTGCCTTGTTCCACATCATAGGTTGCTTGTGAGTACATTCAAAGTACTCATTGGCTTGCCGCTGGTTATTTCATTGACCACGTGAGAGAGATAGGAGAAGGTGAAGGGTATCCGGTGATGTTCCTGTGACCTAGGACGCTTCTGTCGTCGTTCTAGGAAAGGGGGTACCCAAACCTGCCTGCCTGCGGCCCGGGGCTGGCACACATCATCAAGCAAAAACCAACAGGCCTGACCCCACTCAAGGCAAGGCCCTCGCGAGGGGCCAAGCCTCGTGAGGAGGAACAACTTCAAGACCTGTAGGGGGCACCCTCAGGACCCCTCTGGAGGGGCGGATATTCTGAGGCGAGACCCGGCCTCAGGAGTCAAGGATGACGCGGCGAAAGGACAGGCGGGCAGCGGATTGCAGGATGGTGCAGTTTCCCCTTTTGTGCAAATGAGGGAAGCACGCACGCGGGTTCCCAAGGCATCCTCCAAAGGTTTCCATTCTAGTGCAACAAGGCCATCGCCGCTCGCCAGCAAGACGAACGTCATCCCTGGACCCATCCCTGTAGCGTTGGCAGCCACTTTGCACGCGAAGATCAACTTTGGACAGGGGGAGCACGTTCCCCTGTTTCCCTTCAAAATTGGTTGTACTAGTTCATCCACCAACCTCCTCGAGAGTCAATCGACCAAAGTAGGAGTAGGGTATTACGCTTCTTAGCGGCCCGAACCGGGGTAAACTGTCGTGTTTTGTGTCATCCTCACCATCGAGTGAGTTCTCTGCCATCCCCAGCGAGTAGCGAGTAAGGCGAACCAAAGCTGTCAAGTGACCTCCCCACGCGCCCATGTGTTCGAATCTTTCGGGTTCCACAGAGCCCAAAATCCGACATTTGGCGCGCCAGGTAGGGGGTGTGTGTCGGAGCCTCCACGTAAATAGCAAGAGTCGGACCTCGACTCAGCAACTCCATGGCAAGCACGACAACCGAAAGCCGCCGGTCCCCGGTGGTGGACGGCGTCCGGGTGAGCAGGGCCACCCCTGTGGTCGCCTACATTCTCGACGAATCGCACGCGCCACCTTCTGGCTTTCATGTCAAGCGTTTCCTACAGCGCGAGGGGGCGGTTCACCCAAGGCCCAAGCCTGCAGAACACGGCGTATGCCGGGCGTTCAACATCACGTTCGGCCCCGACGATCATCCCAAGGCCACGACAGCCATCGAGACACTCCCTATGTTGTGCACGCCGACCATACGCGGCGTAGCCATCTCCAAGTCCTTCTTCGACGGCGGCGCAGGCCTCAACGTCATATCAGTTGAGGCCTTCGACGCACTGCAGTTGACCCGGGAGCAACTTGCTCCTTCAAAGCCCTTCTCCGGGGTGGTAGCAGGATCTGTCACCCGTGTGGGACGGATTCGCCTCCCTGTTACCTTCGGCACCCGCTCCAACTTCCGCACCGAGCAGATCGACTTCAACGTCGACCGCATCCACCTTCCGTACAATGCAATACTCGGCATCCCCGCCCTCGCGCAGTTCATGGCAGCCGCATCCAGGCTACAATGTCGTCAAGATGCCCGGGAGCGGCGGCGTGCTCACCATCGTGGGGGACATCAAGGACGCATCTCGGGTACTCGAGCTCTCCCACAAGGCCACGACCGTGGCACGTGCCAACCTCATGCGCGCGACGCACGCCGCGGAGGGCCCTGGGGACGTTCCCAACGTCGTGCCCGTGAAGAAGAAGCAGTTGTCCTCCTAGGACCGGGCGGAAACAAAGAAAGTACCGGTGGATGAAGGAAGTTCGGCTCCCACCTTCACCATCGGTGCAAACCTCCCCCAAGACCAAGAGAAGGCAATGGTGGGTTTCGTCAGGGCGAACAAGGAAGCGTTCGCCTGGAGCACCTCAGACCTGGTGGGTGTCCCGAGGGACGTCATTGAGCACCATATCATGGTATGCCCGAACGCGCGCCTAGTGAAGCACAAGGCAAGGAGGCAAGCCCCGAAGAAGGTGGCGTTCATCGCTCAAGAGGTGCGCAAACTCAAGGAGGCAGGGGTCATTCGAGAGGTGTGCTACCCGGAATGGGTGGCCAACCCGATGGTCGTCCCGAAGATGTGCGGTAAGGAGCGCATGTGCGTCGACTTCACGAGCCTCAACAAGGCTTGCCTCAGGACCCGTACCCGCTACCATGTATCGACCAGATCGTGGATTCCATCACGGAGTGCGATGTCCTGTGCTTCCTGGATGCATGCTCGGGCTACCACCAGATCAAGATGGCAGTGGAGGACGTCAAGAAGACATCGTTCCTCTCTCCGTGCGGTGTATATTGCTACGAGTGCATGCCCTTCGGGCTGCGGAACGCCCTCGTGACCTTCCAGTGGTTAATGCATATCGCTCTGGGATCGCACCTAGGCAGGAACGCTGAAGCCTACATGGACGACATCATGGTGATGTCAAGGCAGGGGAAAACCCTGGTGGAGGATCTGGGGGAGACCTTCGCCAGCCTAAGAGAGGTGAAACAAAAGCTCAACCTCGACAAGTGCGTCTTCAGGGTCGCATCAAGCAAACTGCTCGGTTTCCTAGTGTCGCACCGGGGGATCGAGGCAAACCCTGTGAAGGTCAGTGCCATAAGCAAGATGAGTGGGCCCACAAACCGCAAGGAGATGCAGAAGTTGGCAGGGTGTGTTACCTCCTTGGGTTGTTTCATCTCCAAGCTTCGATGAACTCAAGCAATAGCTCACGAGGCCGCTGGTCATGGTGGCGCCTCGACCACGGGAGCCTCCGCTTCTGTACCTTCCGGCCACCCCCACTCCACCAGCATCGTGTTGGTGGCAGTAAGGGAGGAGCAAACCAGCAAGATCGCCACTTCGGGGAACCCCGTTGGTACCCCACCTGCGGAGTCTGGGGGATCGCACGGTTCGCGAGCTCCGATTCCCTCACAAGTAGAGGGACGTGAGGCTCAGGCCATAGGGTCGGTCTATGAGATGCTCAGCCGTCCCGAGGCCCCGACCCGTTCTCCAAATCACGAGACGCCCGGACCTCCTGAGCTCGCCGAGGAGAATGACGTCCCTGGGGCCCGTATCCTCATCGAGCACCCGGTGTACTTCGTCAGCACTTGTTGCAGGATGCGCGCTCGCGCTATCCCGTGCAGCAGAAATCATTTCCGTTGCATACGATCATGAGTATTCGTAAAATCATCAATATGATGTTTCATATGGCTCGTCCGGAGCACTTGCATTTTGAGCATGATCCTACCACCTATGAGGGTCACGCTAATATTATGTTGACATGTAGACGCTAGATCTAAGCATAGTAGAAGCATGAGCATGATGATGGTAAATATCAAAGATTTATGAAAACCCCATCGGGTGCCACTAATGCCCGAAGGTGATGATGAGTTAGGTGGCCACTTGTTAAGAAGTGGTCCACCGGGTGTATTTTGGTGTGAGTGGTTTCAGAAATGGGAATAGATTTATGATGTGTCGACCGTCCCAACCTTACATGTGCGACCATGTTACCCCTTTATGGGACGGGGCTTTGTCGATTACTGTGGCCGGTGCTAGCAAAGAGCCACATTACTAGTTGTGGGAGTGATGTGTATTCACTTTCGTGACGGGGTCGTGCCAGGTAGGACGACTATGCCATTTTTATGTGTTTCGGGCACACCGTTGGTCCCCGCATGGATGATACTATCCAGAGTTGGTGCTCGTAAGACGTAAATCATATGGGATGGGTACCAATCGAGTGGATCTCTTTATCTAGTATCGTCAGGGGAAAGGCATTGATCAGGTACTTACCTTGGGTATGTTATATACCGCAAGTCATGGGTGACACGAAAGTTTCCAGGATCTCGTGGGTACAACGTACAACCTCTGAAGAGTGTAAAATTATTCGAATAGTTGTGTCCACGGTAAAGGACTGTTGGGTAATCCTGCTTAAACTATGTCCAGTCATTTCTGCATAAACCAAGTGTGTGTGTGTGTGTTCAAGGAGTTATGTGAAAGAGTTGATACGAACAAGTTTGGTGACTTGGCATATCGGGTGAACCTGAAGTGTTCAACCCTCAACAGATATGTTGATATCTTAACATGTTCATCATATTACCATCTAGCTTATGAGTCATATCCATACGCGTCTATGATCATGTTTATTTACCTTCAAAGCTTGCTTTCCACAAATACTGCATATCAATTATTATCGTACCAACTGCTCTACCATATCATGGGTTATTTGTGAGTACATTCAAAGTACTCATTGGCTTGCCACTAGTTATTTCATTGACCACGTATGAGATAACATGGAATGGTGAAGAGCACCTTGGTGACTTTCCTGTGACCTAGGATGCTTCCTTGTCAGAATACCTGTAGGTTAAGGCTGATGGCATGGGTTCACACTTTCGACCAATATTTCCTCTATTGGTCAAGTTTGGTGTGTTTGCTCTCAAGGCCCCATATATGTAAGACTTGACCGATAAGGTCATTTATTGTATCTAATGGTATGTATGGATGTAAGAATCTTGTTATTCAGTTTCTGTGTGTTCGGTGAGCATTGATCTCTGGGATCACTTAGCACGTTCAATCGGCGATCTAGACTTGTAGGCCGGGGTGCCCACACCCTCCCACGCCTTGTGTAAGACCTATGCTCTGAGCCGGGGGGAGACAGAGGCGAAGAATAGATTAGGCGTCGGATGCGGCTTTCATTCGTTTTTTTCTGGCTTGGATTTGCTGATATTTACGAAATCAAACTCGGGGCTTTTCCAAATGAAGTCTTTACGAAAACCTGTTTTCTTAGCCATTCATCGTAGCATGCTCTCTTCCTCTAAGTTGAGCATTCGCCTACCCCCCCCCACCCCCCCCCCCCCCGCCCGCTCCTACCGGGCCGGGGGCACGGTGCCGACACCTCGCCAAGGCCTTGGCGCCCGGACCCTCGCCTGACACTCATGGATGCCTCGGCAGACTCATGCCATCCGATACTTGCTCAAGAGTCCCATTTACTGCTCGGCACGCCATTTCGGAGAGAAAACAAAATTTGAACTTTTCTTACAATAGTTGTTTCTCTTGGGACAGCTTGAGCGTCTAAGGGGGCTCCTCAGCATCGCGCCTTAGGAGCCTTACCGGTCACAAAGCCACTTGGCCACCCTGGTGCCGTCCAAGAACATTCGGTCAGCATCGGTGGTGTCAGGGCCTTGCCCCGTGAGGAACGACCTTGGTAACGGGTCGCGCCGCACGATGGCAGGGAAATGTGCGGGACCGGGACTTGCCGATGCACAGCTTCCTGAATGCAGACTAGGGATCTCCAGAAACTAGACAATTAAAAAGCAGAAAGCAGAATCCCTTAGGGCCTCTTGGACGTCTAAGGGGGCTCTTGAGCATCGCGCCTCAGGAACCTTACCGGTCATAAAGCCACTTGGCCATCCCAGTGCCGTCCAGGCACATTCGATCGGTATCGGGTGTTTCAGGGCCTTGCCCCGTGAGGAACAACCTTGGTAACGGGTTGCGCCTCACTACGGTAGGGAAATGTGCAGGACTGGGACATGTCGGCGTAGAGTCGCTTGAATGTCTAAGGGGGCTCCTGAGCATCGCGCCTCGGGAGCCCTACCGGTCGCAAAGCCACTTGGCCACCCTGGTGCTGTCCAGGCACATTCGGTCGGTATCAGGGGTGTCACGGCCTTGCCCCATGAGGAACGACCTTGGTAACGGGTCGCTCCTCACGACGACATGGAAATGTGCGGGACTGGGCCCTGCTGACATAGAGCATCGACCCACTTCACCGGTAATGAGGAGAAGCCAACCAAGCAACGAGCCCCTCGAACGCCATAAGCACGCCTCACAACCAAAGAGGTTCACTACAAGCACACCGAGCTAAGTACCCAAGCCGACCAAACGCAACAGTACTAACAAAAGGGGTAGTCGCCCAAATCCATTACATGCTTGAAGGGCCCTTCCTTATTTTCATGGACGTAGGGCCAAAAGTAAGGAGGAGACAGCTAGCGATGCAGGTCCAAAGGGGGCTACTCCCGTGGGCGTCCTACACCCGCGCCGGCACTAACTTCGTGCTCTTCTCCTCCTTCACGGGAGCCACAGGAGCAGACGAGCGGCGCCGCGCTTGGGGCCTCCCCCCATGGCCCGGGCGCGGCAGCGAGGCAGCTCCTCGTAGATGCTTTCGCTGCTATCGCTCGGGATCCCTCCAGAGGGGGTGTCGCTGCTACCAAAGTCAAGGCGCCCACTGCTGGAGGCGGGCTCATCTGCAAGACCGCCGCGGCCGGCGTCCTCCGGGAAGCAACCTAGATGCTCGCCCTCATCCCCAAACATCTTGATGAAGAGCGTTGCCTCCCCATTATACTTGAAGTGGAGGTAGAGCCTCCCCCTTAGGCCTCGAGCATGGGCGAACGTCTGCCACCCGCGGTTCAGGTACACGTAGCCGTGAGGGGTGACCTCGACCTCCACCGAGGACGGCCCACCACAACAGCCATCGGCTTGCAACCCGAGGCCTGAGGCCTGGGAACCATGCGATTTTCGACCTATCCACCCACAACACGAGCTCCATCACGGAGTCAGCTGAATGAAGCCGCAGGCGTGGTGGCCGGTTGGCCACCGCCGACCTTCCACCTCGACCATTGCGGATGTTCGCGCCAGTCGACACCCCACCGATGCCGCTGATGGTAATTCTAGGGCGGGCGGAACCACAGCCGCTCCCATCGGTGACCGCTATCGACATTGTTGCGTACTTCCGAGGGCGGCCGCTGCCCCTCTTGGCTGGCGGGGCAGCGAAACCTTCCCCGGAAGGCTTCCCCTTCTCGGCATCGGATTACCTCCTCACCGACGCCATGTTGAGGGGTGGAGGGCTCGAGGCGGAAGACGAAGAAGACGGAGGCAATGTGGACCTTATCACCCTCGCCAGATCAAATATATGGCCGAGGGCAGACTGGCATCACTCCATGTTCCTGGGCCCACGCGGTTCATGAGCAAGCGCACCCGTGTGGCATGCGAAGAGGTGACGTCCCCAAGAAGCGATGATGGCTGGCTTAGCGCCCGGGCATTGCGTCAGTTTGACCTAGGTCTCTGAGCACCTCAGGAACCGAGAGCGTCGTTGGATGGCAGCTGGACAAGTGTGCCGCCTGGCCCGCATGTAATTAGGGCCTCCTCGGGAAAGCCATCCCAAGCGCGCCTTGGGCCCAAGGGATACTGTCACCATTACGGGAATGGGGGTACCCAGACCTGCCTGCCTGCGAACCTGGGCTGGCCCACTTCATCAAGCAAAAACCAATAGGCCCGGCACCACTCAAGGCAAGGCCCTCGCGAGGGGCCAAGCCTTGCGAGGAGGAACAACATCAAGACCTGATGGGGCCCCCCCAGGACCCCTGTGGAGCAGCAGATATTCCGAGGCGAGAACCGGCCTCAGGAATCAAGGATGACGTGGGGAAAGTACATGCGAGTAGCAGATGGTAGGATGGTGCAGTTTCCGCTTTCATCAAAGGAGGGAAGGACGCACGCGGGTTCCCAAGCCATCTTCCAAAGGTTTCCATTCTGGTGCAACAAGGCCATCACCCGCTGACAGCAGGACGGACGTCATCCCTAGACCCGTCCCTACAACGCTGGTAGCCACTTTGTAGGCGAAGAGCACCTTTGGACAGGGGGAGCACTTTCCCCTGTTCCCCTTCAAAATTGGTCGTTGTGGGATCCCTTCCTGCCAAGGCGATAAGGGAAGAGGACTCAGGCCGCTGTTATATATAGAGGATAGGTTACTTTGTAGAGGGGGCGGTTCATTCACTCATCCACTGGCACCACACAAAAGTCGCCCAGCCTCCGGAGGCCCTCGAACACAGTACTAGTTCATCCAGTACCTCCACGAGGGGCAATCCACCAAAGCAGGAGTAGGGTATTACACTTCTTAGTGGCCCAAAACTCGGTAAATTATCGTGTTATGTGTCTTCCTCACCATTGAGTGAGTTCTCTGCCATCCCTAGCGAGTAGTGAGTAGCGAGTCAAGCGAACCAAAGCTGCCAAGTGGCCTCCGCACGCCCCCGTGTGTTCGAATCTTTAGGGTTTCACGGAGCCCGAAATCCGACAGCTTCCGAGTCAGAATGCATGTATGTTAAGGCTGGTGGTATGGGTTCACGCGTTCGAACAATATTTCCGCTATTGGTCAGGTTTGCTATGTTGGCCTTCTAGGTCCTATGTATGTAAGACTTGACCACAAAGGTCATTACTTGTATCAGATGGTATGTATGGATGAAAGACTCTTGTTATTTAGTTTCTATGTGTTCAGTGAGCATTTATCTCTAGGATCATTGAGCACGTTCATTCGGCGATCTCGACTCATAAGTCGGGGTCCCCACGGCATAGACCTATCAAGAATTAAAACCACCAACACTACCTTTAAAGTAGTGATCCCAGGTGTCGAAGCCCGCTGCGCTCGCACTGTAACCTGGAGGTTGTGTTCGGCTCACCCGACAACTTCCACGGCGAGGACTTAATCTTCGACATCGTCCCTTTTCGCAGCAAGTACCACGCTTTAATCGGCGACACATCATTCACCCGTTTCAATGTCGTGCCTCATTACACTTACCTAAAGATAAGGATGCTCGGACCAGAGGTGTTATCACCGTCAACGGCAAAATGAAACACTCCCTCCGAACCGAGGAGCACACAACGAGCTTGGTAGCTGGATGCCAATACAAGAACGAAGCATCAAGAAACAAGCTCGCCAATGAGGCGTGGCAGACAAGCAAGTGAGCCCGAGCTCAATTGGATATCCCGGAGACAGCTACGACTCAAAACAAATAGGTATACACTCCCCACAGCACATCCGGGAAACCTATAAGGTATGTCCCTCGTAGACACAATTTCATTCGCAAAATACCTTGGGCGGCTGTGGGGATCCACCACCAAGGACCATATGTTTGGTTTGACAAAACTGCAGTCCAAAGGTCTTCACAGACAAGTATGAGATGTCGTTAATGTTTTCTCAAGCATCAAGCTCACCTATAGCACGGGAGCTTCTCAAGACCCTCTACTCAACGTCCGCCTGCCAACAATAACCACCTTTAAAGGATACGACCCCTCCCTTCTAAGAAGTATAGGAGAAACTGCGTAGTTGGAAGAAGGGCGGATGTCAAATCACCCATGATAGGCCATGGAGAAAAGGTCGCCTTGAAATATGTTGTTCAAAACAATAGTTCATGTAACACCTGCCTTGGCGCTACGAATTATAGTAAATATTATTCCTATACTTCTTTTACAGTATCTTTACATATATATATGTTTTGCTCATTGGCGCCAAAGGGTAGATTTGTTTAATAAGTATCAAGTGCTATCGGCTAATAGACCGGGGTCTTGGATAAATACTGCCCCGAGCACTACCCCGCCACTACCTTTTTTTAGTGTTTGGTTTTCTTGGATATTGCTTTGTATGCATTGATTCCGAATTATATCTTGGGTCAATAGTTGGGTTTCTCCGCTCCTGTGCTTACCACCTTACGTTCCACTATTTCGGCTAAAGGGGTAAAGGGTGAAACACTGTGATTGTATTCCTAGCTGGCCAGGCCAAAATACCTTATTGATGAAAGCTAAAAACTAATTGTCATTATGAGCGAGAATCGATCTGCAATCAGAGCTTAAATACTACAAACCGATGGAGGTTTTATTCCGTGTTATACGGAGAGGTTTGTACCTTTGCAAACCTGGTGGTAACTATTTCAAAGTTCAATACATCCGACTACCAAAAAACTGGGGGCTAGCCCCCAAATTCAAGCTGCTAAGACTAAGTGAAAGCACTAAAGCCGAATTGTCCGATTGCCTCATTTCCTTCACATACTACCGCCTCCGGGTACCGATACATCGGCTAAGGGTCACTCTGCGGATGTCTAAACACCCTTTGTAGTTTCTACATGGGGGCTAAAGCCGACAACTGGAAACTTTCAAATTAAACGGCCAAAACAGGAGTCATCAAATAATTCAAATTGCATTACATTGGGACAAGTTTCATAATGATAGATTGTTCCAAGACACATTACACCATAGCCGTGGAAGAAAGGCAAACATGTTTCCACCAAAGGCACTTTGTAGTAAGTATGGCTTACCATCCACAATATTCTTGGCCTGGCTCACTTCTTCTTCCAAGAAGCGCCTCTCTACCCGCTCTGATTTGAGCTCGGTGGATAGTTTGGAGAGCTCGGTCGCTTATTCCTCAAACTTTTGTTCCAAGGCCTCGCTCTTGGAACTTGCATCCTGTAGCTCCTGCTGGACCTTGGCCACTCTAGCCTTGTGCCCACCGCTCTCGATCTTCAGCGAGCTTATCTCGGCGGCGGTTTGCTCCACCGCCATCTTATGAGCGGCGGCCTCCTCCTTGGCCTTCTCCAATTTGGCCCAGAGTTTGTCCAACTCGATGTCCATGGGCGCTGACATAATCGAAATCATGAAGTCATATACAAAAGTCAGACAATATTAAACTAGTAAAGTACAACAAGAGTCTCAGTGGCATGCATTAAGCTTACCTTGCTTCTCGTCTAGTCGTCTATTAAGTCAGCTAAGTTCCTCATGGGAAACATCTAGTTTCCGGTCTAGCTCGGCAATTTCAAGGGCATTGGTAGCCACACCCGAGGACGAGGCCTGCAAAAAAGTATAGGATTTTATAAGCATCCGTGTTTACGGGATTTGGATATTTGGATGAAGTACCCCATTAAGCTGTTATATTTGATGGGTCCCCGAACTGATTTTGTTCAACAACCATAAGTTCTTTTGAGCCATGTGCAGGTTTTTCAACTCACCCATGGCTAGGGGGCTATCATACCAATAAGGGTTTTAAAATCCTTACAAATAACATTAACGCTAATCGGTTTACATCGATGTCTGCCAGCAAACCATCGAAGGCTCCCTTCAGTCTGTTATCAACGGACTAGATGCTTTTCAGAATCGCACCCATAAGGGTGTGATGTTTAGCCAGATAGGGCTATCGACCGCATCATGGTAAGCCACTCGACCGCAGCCTGTTCTGTCATGGTAGGCCACTCGACCGCAGCCTGTTCTGTCATGGTAGGCCACTCGACCGTAGCCTATTCTGTCATGGGCGGTGCCGAAGGAAACGTTGAAGACGTCAAAAGAGGAGGGCTCCTTAGAGCTGTATCGGCAGGAAGCTCGGATGAATCCAAGCCTCCCTCTCCCCTCGTTGGGAGGGGATCCACCTCCTGGGTCCCGATCACCGAGGCATGAACCTCGGTTGGGACCTCCCGTTCTTTGGTGGCCAAGGTATTTACCTTGGCCATCGCCACCTCGTTCCCCGTGTTCGGAGGGGCTTGGAAGAATATCACCTCCACAGCCTCATCCGATGGCTAAGGGAGAGTAGTCCGGGATGCATTCCCACTCTCCGCCAGTTTGGCCGGTAATGAACCCCCTTAGACTTGGTCCATTGGGATGTCTAGGGCAGGGTTTCGGTGGAGAAAAGAGCATGTATTGTTATCAAAAAAGATCAGTATAATTCATTAAATATAATTCGAATTCCATACCTTTGGGCCCGGGACTTGACCCTGGGGGTTCTTTGGGGGACCCTTACGAAGACCCCGGAGCACTCATCAGAATCTGGGTTGTCGTCAGGCAGGACAACCTTGCTTCTGCAGGGTCTCCTCGGGGTGTGGGGAGGCAGGCCCTCCTTGATGTCCTACGGCACCGCCCTCTTTCTTGTTTGGCGGGAATCTTTTTCCTCTCCATCCTCCGCTTCCTATTCCTTGTAGATGGAGGAGGTGTGGGTGTCTCCGGACTTGGTATCCGGAGGACCCCTTGATCGGAGACCCCCGTGGGTCTCCTTTTCCTTCTTCTCTTTTTTCTCTGGCACTGTGTATGGCGCCACCACTAGCACCACGGTCAGCAATTGTGACCTAGGGTCCTCGGGCAGGGGTGCTGGGCCGTGTATTTTCTTGGCCTTCTCTAGCCAGCCCTGTAGGAGCGATGGGAGAAAGAATAACTTCTCTGATTAAAAGCTTTAACTAAAAACTAAAGGCATGGTCTTACCTCCAAGGGAGGGTGAGCGACATCCAAGCCGACGTCTTCCTCCTTGGCCGGCCATTCTTGTTGAGGTTTGAACAACACTTTCCACAACTTCTCGAGGGTAGTGTGGTAGAATTGGGTCACGCTGCCATGGTCAACGAGCTTCTAGGACCGAACTGGAGTGTCCCACCGTTGGCAGGGAAGGATGCGGCGACGGAGCATGAATGGAAGTATGTAGGCCAGCTTGACATTCGCCTCAACCATCTCCCTGATGTGCGTCTATAACGCCTTCACCTTCTAGGACAATCCCTAGTCGAGACTCCTTTACACCCACGAGGTTAGCCTGTCAGGGGGGCCGGATCTAAACTTGACATGGCCGACCACCTTCCCTCTTGAGGCTCAGTGATGTAAAACCACTCCTTTTTCCAGGCCTTGATGGTGCCGATGAAGGTGCCCTCCGGCCATTCGACCTGGGGGAGTTTGCTGAACATGGACCCTCCGCAGTCAACATGTTGGCCGCTAACTGACTTTGGCTTGACATTGAAATTCTTGAACAATAAGCCGAAGTGGGAATGAACCCGCAGGAAGGCCTCACAAAAGATAATGAATGAAGAGATGTGCATGAAGGAGTTCAGGGGAAGATCAGGAAAATCTAACCCGTAGTAGAACATCACGCCACTGACGGAGGGGTGTAGTAGGAAGCCTAGTCCACAAAAGAAGTGGGAGATGAACACTGTTGTTTCACCTGGCCTTGGAGTGGGCACCACCTGGCCTTCCTCCGGTGCATGGTGAGTAATATCCGATGAAAGATAGCTGGCGTCCTTCAGCTCCTGGATGTCCTGGTCGGACATGCACGAGACCTCCCACTTGCCGTGAGAACCTGATCCAGCCATGGCTAGGTGTGGTGGAGCACATCTGGGAGAGGACAGAAAGCAAAATGGATCTGGGCGCTTGGAAATCTAAACTGGGAGGGGCTCCAATATGGAATGAATGTGGCTGCTCTATGGATCTTTTTCCCTTTTATGGGGGGCGCTTGGCCAAGATTTCCTGTTTATTGCGTCGCAGGCCTGACCACTTCCCGAAATGACCGTGTCGGTGAATGGACGGGGGATTACCCAGACCATTACCCATATCCCCTTAAACGCAGGACACAATCTCCACATTGACAAGTCGTGCCCATGAGAAAGGTTCCTCAAACCGTGAATCGAGTTTTTCTCATAACTAGCTATCGGGACCTTTTGTCAGAAAGGCTGTCAGTTGAAGAATTGTTCACACTGGGTCATTTTGGCCTTCTTAGTAACTATTGCCTGTTTTAAATGCATGACATCGCCAAATGACCAAGTTTAAACCAGCTGAATATGAGGGGAACTCACCTCACAAGTCGATTACTCTAGATACAAGGAGTTGCCGAAGACCATATTCATCACGGTTGGACACTAGTTCGGGGGCAACTGAGGAAGACCGGGATTAACGGGTCCATGGGCGGTCGTGCTGTTGTTCACAGGTCGACCTAATGCATGACGAGACTGCATGACGACCTTGCAAACAAGTAGGAAGGCTGCGAATACTGGCTTGTCATCCAAGTTGAGTCGGCTAGATTGGCACATCTGCCCCCGTCTTAGGTCGGTTGTATGTAATCCTAGGGACCCCTGGTATCTATATAAACCAGAGGGTATCCTCATACACCATTATTACAATTAAGAAGGACATAGGGTTTTACCTCCTCAAGAAGTCCCGAACCTGGGTGAATACCATCTCCTTCGTATCCTGCAACCCATCGATCCAAGGTCTATAGTTCGGGACCCCCTACCTCAGATCCGTCAGTTTTGACACCGATAGGAGTATTTATAGCCTCGACTTAAAATCCAACCATTATAACTTCCGTGCAAAACTCGGTGACATCAAAATAAAATCCCGATGGGACCAATTAGTGCAAAAAAAATCAAATTTGGCTTTTCGGTGGGACCAAAAGAATCCACTCGGTGGAACCGATATGTGATGGCTCAAGAAGTTTGTAGGTCTCGCTAATTCCGGTCGATTCATCTCAGATATTTCAAGATGAAACAATTATTTACAACAACTTGATCACTTCACTTTGGTGGGACCGAAGGCTATCTTGGTGGCTCCAACTGTCTAGGGTTTGTCGATGGCTTTGTCTAAGTGAAACTCGGTGTGTCGGGATATAAGGTGTTCAGTGGGACCGAGTTGATATTTAGGGTCTTGGACAAATTGTTTTGAGAATGTGGTTGAAGGCTTTTGGTGGCATATCTCTAAGCACTTGAGAAACTAAGTCGTCATCAATACCTCATCCCCTTTTATTATTAATGGATTTTCCTATTGACTCAATGTGATCAATGTTCACTTAATATAAAATGCAGAGTATTGAAGCTTTTGCCAATGTTCTTTCTTAGCATCATGAGTGGTCCACAATCACAAATCCTAGCCATGTCACCATTGAAATTTTATGAAATGTACCTAGAGAAATTATTAGTTCAATGAGCTATATATTTTGATAAAGTACTAAAACCATAAGGAGATAGGATGCACATCCCGTGATGGTGCTAGGTGCCCGGATGCACAATAATGGGAGTTGCGGTCGTGTTCGTGGGGAGAATTCTGGCCATGGTTGGCCTTATATGGATGTTGGGAGGGTCTCAGGGGCACGTGGGAGGTGCTACGTGAGGTATGGGCATTGGGGACACATGGTTGGGTGTCAGGCACATGGCCACGGGTCTGGCACCGCACACAGCAAGCGCTCTCGCATGCCAACCCATGGTCACAAAGCCAATTGTGGTGTGGGTGGTTTTGGGTGGATTTGGTTTTGTGTAATAACTAGTGGGTGGTGTATTGGAGGTGTGTTTGTGTGGCTATAGATGGGTCCAAGGGCGTTTGTGTTGCTAGCTCGGCCTTTTAGAAGGTTCTAGTTGCTAAGTGTTTGTGATGTGTTGATAGGAGAGGGAGTGAGGCTTTGGTATGATTTTTGGCTGATTGTAATTAGTCTCTAAGGTAATAACTTCAAGAGGTTTCAGTAATTATAGAGCAAGAAAAATAGTACTTGTTGTGTAACCTAGGATTTGAGGGAGAAATGTATTTGGAGAAGAGGGGCTCAAATGCAAAACTCCAGTGGGTGCTCGATGCATTTCAGGTGATTTTAGTACATAAATAATGTATGAGAAGTATTTGTGAGTTTTAGAAGAGACAGAGAGGTGGTTGCTTCAGAAATCAAACACCTAAAGGGTTTTTATAATTTTTGAAAAAGAATAAATCCTAAAGGAAACATTGAGGAGGGGATTAGAATAAGAGTGGTAGGTTAGCGGGTTAAGCACTACTGGTGGATCGTTGCTAGCCCAAATTTTAGTTTTTTAGTTTGTTAAGTTCAAGCAAGTTAATTCAGAAAAAAAATCCACAAAAGAAAGGAAAATGAAAATTTCAATTGCGGAAGAAAAATAATATAGTCAAAAACTCACGGTGTTACAATTAAGCTTGATTATGCTTCGGCTTATGACCTGTAAACCAACGACCAAGTCGAATGAGGAAATGGCTTAATTTTTAAGTGCCATTAATCTTCGCCTAGTTCCCTCTTTGGAAAAGGCAGGAAAAAATCGGTCGAGGAGCTTGACACTGTACTCATATGAGGTGGAACCTCGAGGTGTCGATCTTTAACGAATTGAAGGGGCAAACCTCAAGAACACGAAGAACACGGGGAAGAACGGGGAGAAATCACAAGAAGAAACACTCAAGAACAAGTCTAATCACACATCCACTAGACTCATCACACACAAGATCCACAAAGGTACATGAACAACAAAGGGAAAGAGCATACATGGTAGAGTTCATACCAAATCCCATGGGGAGATGGGGCCTTGAATCCACTAGAGATCTTCCCTCGCAAGGGGCATGGACATCCACTAGGGGATCTTCTCACATGGAGATCTCATATCCATGCGAGAGGTAGTGGAAGGAGCAATGGTCAACTAATCTACGAGCTAAACCATTGCTGGCCCTAGAAAGGACGAGGGGTCTCTATTTATAGTCCAAGGCAAGATGGGGTGAGAGATAGTTACATGGTCCCTTGGCCTGTGGGCTTTGCGTTGGTAGGCGCCGGATGTTCGGGCTGAGGATCGGATGTCCGACCATTTGCGGGGTGCTGGATATCCAGGGATTTCGCCGGATATCCATCCTGGCGCTAGTCAGAGAGCGGCGGTGCAGGTATTTTCGAGCCGATTTTCCTAGCGGAGGCCGGATGTTCGGTTTGGTCGGATGTCTAGAGCGAGGCCGGATATCCAACCGATGTAGCTTTGTCGGCCCTACCTTGGCACTGGTTGGGTCATGAGGCGCAGGATGTCCGACCGCTGTAGATTTCGCGCGCCTCTTCTTGATGATCAAGACTGGTATGCAAACCATTCATGGGAGCAAATTCATTTGTTGTGCATGCAACTGTGTGGTATATGTGATTAATGTAGCCATTGTGCAAAATTATGCGATATATAGAAGGTTTATCAATAGCATGAACATGGCAAGTATGGATCAAAATGATGTTATCATGCAATTGATGTTGGACAAAATGTTCATTATGTACAATTAGTCCATCAAGGTAGATCACAAAAACATTTGCTAAGAAAGTACACAAGCTCATATATGAAGTATGAGATGGAAATACAATATGCATGAAGCCATTCAAAATATGAGTCAATCCATTTATATTGACCAAATTGTTTGTGGAAATAATGTTTCCATGTACCATGTTGAGCAACTAATGTGAAAGTGTTTGTGCGAGTTTCCAAATGCATTGGGATGTACCCAAGTCTAAACGGATCAACATGAGACATTGCTTCTACTTCCATGAGATGTAGCATGTAATAAATGAGGATGAAACAACAATGAAAATGTGGTCCATTCAATGAGTAATTGGGAAAATGACCCAAAAGGACCGAGCTCACCATAGGAAAGTTCCCGAGGATGTTTTTGCCTCTCATCATGTGTGCCTTAGCATGACCAATATGTCTCAAGACGGCACCAGCTTGCAAAGCCTTCAACACAAAAGAACAGAACAAACACTCGAAAAAACAAATGAGGTTAGCATGAATGCAAAACCTATCATCCATGCGGTGAGATACCCATTGTAATGCCAAAGATGCAGTACTATCGTCATCCGGGCTCGAGAGCCTTGATACATATAGAAGTGCATCTCGCCGTTTCACAAGAATGGATATCGTTACAAGTACATGTAAAGAGGAGTTGAGTATATTGAATTGGATTACATCGCCACAAGTGAAAGCACATGTGCTCCCTTGGTGTTTTTGATAATTCATGAAAACATAAAACGTGTCTTGGACTAACATTTTTACCTAGTATATTTCAAGTATAGTCCATAGAGATGCATTTGATAAGGATTGTGTGGAGAAGCCCCAAAGAAGGAAAGGAATAGGATTGACCAAGCTTCAAGCTACAAGACTATACATTTTATATTTGTGAGAAATCATATTCGTGTCGATAGGAAAACCAGTAATAATAAAAGGGGGTGAGGTATCTATGATGAATTGGTTGCTCAAGTGCTTAGAGATAGCCAACAAAAATACTCAGCCATTCTCCCACAAAATTCTCTGTGCAAAGCATAAACATAAAAATCGGTGCCACCAACAATTTCCACTTATCCCTACGATTTTCCAGAGACAGAACCTATGCCAAAATATATAATCTCGGTACCACCAACTTCCAATTTGGTGCCAACAAAAATAAGTGACCAACTTTCTCCTTTGTCAATTTCAATAATCGGAATTTCTGATTTTTGAAATCGGTCTCACCGAGATTTGGAAAATTCCATAGATCACCATATCGGTACCACCGAGATTCCTATATAGGTCTCACCGAGAATTCAGAAGTTTATACATTTAGTGCAACTCGGTACCACCAAGATTCATGTCTGTGTCATCGAGTTGGGCAGTAATGTTCGAACGGATGGATTATTGGATATGCCTATATATACCCCTCCACCACCTGTCATTCACAGAGGTAGCACTCAGCACACACATACACTTGCCAGATTTATTTTTCTGAGATAGAGCCACCTACTCATGTCTTGAGATCAAGATATTCCAGTCCATCCATTAGAAACTTGATCTCTAGCCTCCCAAAATTTCTTTACACCAAATCAATCTCTTCTACACATGCCAAATCTATGAGAGAGTGATTGAGTGTTGAGGAGACTATCTTTTGAAGCACAAGAGCAAGGAGTTCATCATTCTACTGCATCTATTACCTTTTCGAGGGTGGAGTCTCCTAGATTGGTGAGGTGTCGCTTGAGAGCCTCCTACTTTGTCTTGTGGAATTGAACTAAGAAGTTTGTACAGGCAAGGAGATCACCTACTTCGTAAAGATCTACCTCGAGTGAGGCTAATCATGTGTGGATGTAAGTCATGGTGGAATAGACAAGGCCGCTTCTTCGTGGAACACTAGTGGGTGGAGACCTCCGTGGACTCTCGCATCCGTTGCCCTCCGTCGATTGAAGTCTCCACTAACGTGGACGTACGACAAAACCACCTATTGAAACCACACCAAAAATCAATGTGTCCATCTTTTCGTTTGATCTTCCTAAACTCTACTCCTTACTTACATGTGCAATGTCTTTACTTTCCGCTGTCATATATGTTAACTAGCATGTGTAGGGTGCACTAGACTTGTTAGAATTGCTAGAATCTGCGAAAAATTCAAATTGTTTAAAGGCTAGGTTTTCATTTATGCAAGTATTCTATTCACAACCCCCCTCTAGACATCTCTTCTAGGGATCCCAAAACAAGCTACATCAGAAAACATCTCAATACATTTATCCATAGAATCACCATACATAAAAGTAGGGTCTCTCTATGGACAAAATCGAACGACAACAGCGACATCCATCTTGCTATCCCAAGCTACCATCCTAGAACCCATCCTATGATGACGAAGAAGAAGAATAAGAGGAACTCCAAATAAAACAAGCATCGCTCTCACGTCAAAGCATCGCATTACATGTACCTACAACTGTTGTTGTAATAATTTGCTATCCACAGGGATTCAACAATCTCATTACCAAGGGTATCAAGACTAGCAAAGATTAATGGGTGAGACATGGTTAAGTGGTGAGGCTGCAACAAAAACTAAGTATATATTTGAGTGGCTAACTTATGAGTAGAAGCATAAGAACGGTGATCTACGCATAAAAGGATGTGAACTAGTAATAATCAGGAAGTGATCCTAAACATCTACTTATGAGTCAAACATAACATCATCATGTTCCCTTCTAGGTTCGTACCTCACAAGAAGAGACGTTCATGGTTACGAACGTCGTTTGTGTATTTTAGATAAGTTCACTTCAAGTTTGTTATGAATGGATGTTAAACAAGTTTCCAATTTGCCACATAACCGCGGGCATAGCTCTCAGAAAGATTTCACCCGGAAGGGGTGCTCTAACTCGTGCATCATAAAATAGCCACAAGATATGCTGAAAAACCTCATCCTCAAGATAGCCCAAGGTATCCTCGAAATCCGAGTGCACAAGAAGTTTGAGAAGGGTAAAACAAAATCCAACAAGACCGACCGACAAGCCAGATCCCAATAGGAGTTGCGTGTATCTCATTCTGAGGGCACTACCAGATGAGCACTACGAACGGTGGCCTGATTGAAATCCCCCGAGTTGTCCTAGGGTGAACCAGCAAGCGGCTCTATTTGGACCAACACTCATGAGGAACACTGGCCCCGAGGTTGATAATTATTCACAGGTATCGGCGGGTCCCTATGGAATTTTATTAGTTATGAGGTAAATGTAGTACCAATGTTGGGCCTTGCCGGAAGAGTGTTATCCCAATAAGAAAATCAATGGGGTCACCATAACAACCCCAAACATGTTAGGAGCGCTCAATATGGAACAGAACACTAGTACACAAGTAACTATGGAGGCAAAGGTGGAACAAAACACCGAGAAAAAGGCCAAGCCTTCCACCTTTTACCAAGTATATACGTGCATTAAATTAAATAGCAATAATAGTTTGATATCCCAAGATATTCATGTTGACACATGGAAACAACCTGCACCTGCACCTGCAAGTAGCAAAGTTATAAGAAGGGTTGAGCAAGCAATAACTTAGTCGAACAATGGTTTGCTCGGATGTGAAGGGTTAGAGGCTTATCATGGCAGTTTGGTAGGCTTGACAAACAAGTAGTAGGAAGTGAGACATAGCAATGGAAACGAGACAACTAGCTTGGCAATGATAGTAGTGGTATCAAGGGAAATGGTCATCTTGCCTAACAGCCCGCTTGGAAGAAGAATGAATCCGTGAAGTAGATGAACGGTTGTAGTCAAACGAATCCTCACACTCCTAATCGGTTTCATAACTCTTTCGAAAATAAACAATCCGGAAAGAAACAAATGACATGGTAAACACCACAACATATTCATGACACGATGGACAATCAAATATGATGCATGTCCATACGAATCATTGTCGGCATATTTCCCTTTGGTGCAAAGGAGGCAGTAGCATACAGGATTCCCAAAGGCATCTTCCAAAGGTTTCCCTTCTGGTGCAACAAAGACGCAACCTCCCACCAGAAGGGCAAACGTCATCCCCGGGCCTGTATCTACGGCGTGGACAGTTACTTTGCAGGCAAAGACCACCTTTGAGTAGGGTTTTATGCTTCGCAGTGGCCCGAACCTGGGTAAACTGTTGTGTTTTGTGTTCCCCTCACCATCGAGTGAATCCTTGATCGTTTCCATCGAATAGTCGGTTAGGCGAGGCGAAGCAGGGATGGACCTTCATACACACCCCGGTGTTCAAATCCTTAGAGTTTTGCGGAGCCCGAAATCCGACATTTGGCATGCCAGGTATGGGCGTGTCGAGGTTTGCTCCAAGCTCCGCCCTCATCGAGCTCCACGGCTACGATGGCTGACACTCGCCGGGTTCGCGCAGAACGACGCACCACCCGCATCGCCAAGTCCGCGTCGGTCAGTGCCGCCAGCGCACGCCGGTCTCCGTCACCCGTGGTGAACGCTGCCACCGGCCCCGATGCTCAAGAGCAATAGGGCTCCTCCTAACCGGCGACCGAGCCGATCGACGGTCGCATTGCCACGCCGTCGCTCACCAGGTCTTTGGGGTCAGCATCGCGCGCTCGGCCAGAGATGCCCACGGCCGCCGCGTGCTTGCCATGGCCACTGAGCTGCTCCATTATCGGCCTGCTCTAGACCGCCACGACGACTGGTTCCATCGCATTAAGGAGCTCATCGCTGCCGCCGGTGACTCAGCGGCACTCTCCTGCTCGCTCCGGCCCCATCCGTCCCTGGCGAACAACGAGGAACAAGACGCGCCTCCCCCACCACCGCGGTGTGTCGCTTACCCCGAGCCCGGGCAGGAAATGTGACCCCGCGCCCGGCCTCGTGAACCCAAGGCGGGTCCCGGGGATGAAGCAAGCTTCCAGATGATCCCCCGGCCCAGCGTTAACGCATGCGCGCCCCCGACATTGCGGAGCCCGTGCCAGGAGCACGCCCCGCTCGAAGCACACCATGTGGAGCAACAAGACCCGACAGCCCCCGCACGTACCATGCCCGTGGGACCGGTCAGGTGCTTCACCATCGAACCCGAGCTCTATCCCGCCGCATGGCCCTGCAAGTTCAAGCCTGACCTGCCCCCATGTTACGATGGCACCCAAGACCTGGCTGAGTTCCTGCAACACTACACGTTGAGCATCAGTGCGGCCAGAGGAGGCAACAAGATCATGGCATGGTGGTCCCGATGGCGCTAAAGGGCGGCGCGCTCTCGTGGCTCCTCAACCTCCCGAAGGTGTGCATCACCTCCTGGGACGGCCTACACGAGCGCTTCATCGCCAATTTCTAGGGCATCCGCGACCGTGCTCCCACCGTGAACGACCTGCGGCGCGTCAAGCAGTAGGAAGGAGTGACCCTGCACAAGTTCATACATCGTTTCACTGTCATGCGCCTCAATAACCCCAAGGTGTCGGACGAGGCCGTCATCTCGGCTTTCTCGGACGGAGTCACCGATCTCAAGATGAAGGAAGAGCTCGCCATGAACGATGAAATGAGCACCGCACTAGAGATGTTCAACTTGGCGAGCAAATCCGCTAAGGCGGAAGAAGGACGCCTCTCGCACCTCGGGCACGAGGCGGCGGACCCAAAAGAGAAGAAAGCCAAAGCGAAGGAGGTGAAGCGCCAGGCCCCGACGATGCTTGCCTCCGAGCTAGAGGCGAAGCATACCCGATGGGGAGAGCGCCCATCCGGAGGGGGGCGACGTGCATCTTCCGTGGCACCAGCGGCCATAACACCTCCGAATGTCAAGAACTCCGTTTGGTTCGTGCCGAGCACTTCAACATGCGCCCCGGACGGTTCGACAGAAGCCCTGCACATGGAGGAGGCCGCAATGGGGGCTGCTGGGATGACCGTGAGCCGTGTCAGAGGTGGCATGAACAGCCTCAGGAGGATGCTTGGCATGGCAAGCCTTAGGAGGACCGCTGGCGTGATAATCCTTAGGAGGGGCTTTGACGTGGCCAACCTCGTGAGGCTCGCCCTCGGGAGGGCGGGCTGGCCCCGTTGCCTCTCCAGCCCAGGAGGAGGGATGATGATAGGCAGGAAGACAGGGCTGGGGGCTTCCAGGAGGTCTGGGCAGTGGCTTCCATCTTGGGTAGCGCCCAGACCCCGAGCCTCCAACTACGCCTTCGAGCAGTTTGCCAGGGAAGTGAATGCCACCCTCCCAAGGCCTGCAGCGATGTGTCCCCTCAACTGGTCCCAGACCAGCATTGCTTTTGACCGAAGCGACCAGCTCAGGTGCTCATTCATGGTTGGCAAGCTCCTAATGATGTGTACCCCAACCATTAGCAACGTTCTTGTCACCAAGACACTCATAGATAGTGGAGCTGTGCTCAACATCCTCTCAGTCGAGACCTTCGAGAATCTCCAGCTACCGTATGAGCAGCTCATGCGGACCAAGCCCTTCTCAGGGGTAATAGGGGGATCCACCGTACCCATTGGGCAAGTGAATCTGGCCGTCACCTTCGGCGAGCGCCAGAACTACCATACTGAGTTCATCGTATTCGACATCCCGCACATCCACCTGCCATACAACGATATCCTCGGGTACCCAGCGCTCGCCAAGTTCATGGCAGTGGTCCAGCATGGATACAATGCTCTCAAGATGTCGGGGAGCAGCGACGTCATCACCATTCCCTGTCATGAGAAGGATGTCGTCTGCGCACTTGAGCGAGCGTACTGCGCGGCGGTGGCGGAACGCTCGGACAATGAAGATCACGAGCTGCCTCGGGAGGACCCGCGCAAGAAGAAGAAGGAGCTCCTCCCTACAGAGTGCCACGGGGCTTTGGGCTCCATGCCCGGGGACGGAGCCCTGCCCCCCATCGCATAGGGATGCGCGCTTGGCGCCCCTCTTGGGTTAGAGCTGGGGGGCTCCCACTTGGGAGGCCCCTAGCCTGAACAGTGGGGCGGAGGAGGCGTTCGAGCACATCCCGAGGGTGAGCTCTAGAGCACGTCCGACCTGTTCTCGTGAGTCCGTCATCAGAGCAATCCGAGAACTTCACGAGGCCCAGACCATGCGATGCGGAGACTGCCCTGCACCACCTATCGTAGTCGCCGTCGTCGGCACGGTTGACCGACCCCACATCTGCATCAACGCGTCCGCAACCAACGTAGTCGCGGCAGACGGCCCCTTCTCGCCTTCGCTGATAGGCTACCGGTGGGAGTACCCGGGGACCAACGCCATCATGCCCTTCGGGCTGGGGAACGCGGCTGCCACTTATCAGAGGCTAGCAGGCCTTGCTCATACGCCGCATGCTGGGGCACCGCGAGGAGGAGGAGGAGATGCTCGGTCCAAGCGAAGGATCCGAGCCTCGGGAGGCGGCGGACCCGTGAGGGTCGGGACTGCGAAGACAAGAGATCAAGCCACAACAGAGTCTCCGGCACTTGAACGGCTTGGCCGCCAGGTGACTTTTTGTTGTCTGCTGCCAGGTAACTTTTAGGTTCACCCCGTTCGTGGGCAACCCCGGGGCCATGCGGCCTCCCCCAGCTCCGGACTTTCCCCGGCTACTACTTTTGTTTATGCATCGTTTGGTTGTTCAATTTCACCTATTGGGCATCCTAACGTTCTGCCTTGGTTATATTGAAGGGCGCTCGGCCCCCCACTTGGGGGCTCCGGTCAAAGTTTGGCCATGCAGATACGTAGCCTCGCTCCCAAAGAAGAAGAAGTCAACAGGGTTTGCCAATGACCCGAACCAAGTCAATTCAGTCCACCAATGACTCGGGGGTAGGGACACTCGCGAGGCCATAGCATCCTTGCGACCTCCTATATACACCCAACCGTGACACTCTCACATAATAACGAGCCGGGGCTGTATACGCCCAGGGGCCCCCGAGGACGCAGTGGGGTCCGTCCCACGCCTAGTGGCAGCCGTACGCTCCGTGCTGCGGAGAAGATCAGGCCCGAATGCCTCGGGGGTAGGTACACTCGGGAGGACATAGCGTCCTCATGACCTCCCATATACATCCCCACCTTGAAACTCTCACGTAATAACGAGCCGAGGCTGTATACGCCCAGGGCCCCCCGAGGACGTGGAGGGGTCCGCCCCACGCCTAGTGGAAGACCTATGCTCCGTGTTGGGTACAGATAGGGGCGATCAACATTGTCCGCCAATGACTACGCCCTCAGCTGGCACCAATACAGTCCACCAATGAATACGCCCATAGTTGGCATCAACACAGCCCGTCAATGGTACACCCCCGGCCGGCAAGGAGATCAACGCAATCCACCCGCGACTTCGCCCATGCCAAGCATGTGGGGCAAACAACTGAAGGTACGGGGCTGCTCGCACGGCAAGGGAGACCCTTGAGCATCGCGACTCAGGGGCATAACTATGCCCATAGCCCCTTCCCCCTTGGGGTCGTCCTTGGACGGTTCAATCGCGGGAAGATACGCGCGGGGCGGGCCTTGCCGACGGAGAGCCCAGTGCACTCGACCAATCGCTTTGGATCCCATATCAAGATTGCTGGAGTCACTCGTACGTCAAGGGGTGCTCCTAAGCATCGCAACTCAGGAGCCTGAACTGCACTCGTAGCCCCTTTCCCTTTTGAGCCATCCTTTTTTGGTCGGTTCAACTAGGAAGAGGTACGCACGGGGCGGGCCCTACAGACGCAGAGTGTTGAAGGAGTTTGACACCTTATATCATTGGTTTCTTAGGAGGAGCATCGGAGTCACTCGCACGTCAAGGGGGATCCCTGAGCATCGCGAATCAGTGCCTAACTGCGCTCGTAGCCCCTCCCCCCTTTGGTTCATCCTTGGTTTCCCGTCGGTTTAATCGTGGGGAGGTACGCACGTGGCGGGCCCTGCCGACGCGGAGTGCTGAAGGTGTTCCGAGTTTCGGAATCTTCGCCACGTTCTCCTCATGACGGAAGCTTGCGCGTCAAGGGGGACTCCTGAGCATCGTGACTCAGGAGCCTAACTGTGCTCGTAGCCCCTTCCCCCTTTGGGCCGTCCTTGGTTTCCGATCGGTTCAATCACGGGAAGGTATGTGCGGGGCGGGCCCTGCGGACGCAGAGTAACACAACAAACATGACAGGAACAAGGAGGGAAAAACATTCAAGCATTCAATTATTACATACGATGACCTACTTCATAAAAATGCAAATAAGTTTAACGCATCCACGAGGCACGATGTGCATTGCAGGAAGATAACCGGTGAAGGTGTTCAGGAGGAGCCGCCACCGGTCGCCCCCTCAGCAGGGAGCTGGTCGTCGACGTCAGAGGCATAGTATTCCCTGTCATCGACTCTAGCAGTACCTGGAGACAAGGGGAGCGCGACGTGGGCAAACCTCCTCACCAGCGCCTCCACAGGACCCTTCACCGCCTCCGTGGTGCGGTCGCGGGCCTCGGCAGGGACCGGCATGATTACAGAGCTCAGATCAAACCCTGGGTCGCAAACATGAAGATGATTGAAGACACAAGTCGTAGCCGGGAAGAAGACGTGGCGGCACTCATTGTCCAAGATCTTGTCCATCTGCGTGACGACAGCCTCCAGCACCACGATGAGCCCTTCGCGAGCGCGGCAAAGCCATCCTCCGGGGTGGCGAGAGGCTCATCGAACTCGTCCCGACAAAGGGAGTGGAGCACCTTAAGAAGCCCAATCACGATGTCGGGGAAGCAAGCCAGCTCGACGGCCTTTCATTCTTCGGTCGCGGCAAGAGTTTTTTCTTGGAACTCAAGGAGAGCCTTCATCGTCGTGACATCCTTCTCCTGCTTCTCCAAGCGCACCTGTTCCGTGTCCAGGCGGCTCGCCTTCCGGGATAGCTCTTCCTCCCGGGCGGCGAGCTTGGTCTCGTGGGCCTTGAGTTCCTCCTCCTGCGAGCGGCGTTGCCAGACTAGTTTGGCGTGTTCCCCTTGGAGGGCATTCAGGCGGGCTTCCACCTCTTCGCAGCGCTCGGCAGCTGCCTTGGCCTCCTTCAACGCCCCCTCACGTGTGGGGCAGGCGGCCATGGCCTCTTCCTCGACCCTCCTCACCTCAGCTGCGTCGCCACTCATGGAAGTTAAGTCCGCATCCAGTATGTCCCGGGGGAGCACCAAGGCCTGCTGGACCCCCTCCTAAGGAGCCTCCAACACGGGCATAGGTGGCGCTACCGGAGGAGCGGTGCCACAAAGAACAAGGGACCCTGAAGACTGCTCAACAGTTGCGGGTGTCGACACCTACGGAGCCTGGGGAACCTCGCAGGCCTATTCCCCGGGAAGAGGCATCCCCACGGTCGCCTTAAGGTGCTTCAGGGGCTCGGGGAGCTTGGCGACCAAGGCCAGGGAGGCCGCCCGAAGAACCTCCTCCTCCCCACCCGCAGACAGCGATGTGCCGACGAGAGCAAGCGGAGCGTCGAGAGCCCCCTTCGGCTTGGTGACCGTCTTCTTCCTCCTCGCCCCTGGCAAGGCGACATCCCTACGCATCACGCAATAAGGAATAAATCAGCCAAGCACGGACAATATACGCACCAGGCGTGCCCCAGCAGGAAACTTACTCTTTGACATCACACCATCTCTTCCTCATCTCCGCCCCGGCAACGGCGGAGGAAACGGGGGTCCCCACGGAGGGAGGCGAGATAGGCGCCTTGGCTCTCCTACCGGCAGAAGCATGGTGCACCGGAGACGGTTCAGCCCCAGGCTTTAGGGAAGCGTGCACGCACACACACCGCGTGGCGTGCGGAGTCGGCACAAGCCCACTGGAAGCCCTGGCCGGGCGCAAAGGGGTCCCGGGGGAGGTATCATCAGTGGCGCCATCATCCTCGAGCTCACGCAGAAGGACGGATTGCGACGGGAGGGGCATGCTCACTGCATGGTCGTCGACGGTCTTCTCCGAGCCCCCCACATCGGAGGTGTCGCCGGACGACACATCCACCAAACCGGAACCTTCATCCTTGAGAAGCCCCCGCTCGTGGAAGATGGGTATCGCGGCCACCAGATCGGTCCGGTCGTCACGACGATATAGCGGACCCAGGTCCTCGGGGAGGTCACCAGGGCTGCCGCCCAGCAGAATCGCCAAGACCCTGCTCAGGTCCTCTGCAGGAAGGTCCCGGGACCGAAGCCGGAGTTCATCGTCGCCAGCCCGGTACTCCCATAGGGTCCTGGAATGTACCTGGAGGGGCGCCAAGCGCTGCGCCAGGAACTCCTTCACCATCATTCCCTCGGTCAGCCTCTTGGCGCTGATGTCACGGGAAAAGCACTCCAGCATGGGCATAGCCCGAGGGTCGGAGAACTTCCCGAGCTCCATGCGGAAGTCTTTTCCGGCAACCCCTTCGGCTCTTCCAGCCGGGGGTTGGCATCCTTGAGACACATGAGGACCCAGCGGTGCGTGAAGTTCTCCAGCTTTTTCCCGGATTTCAGAAGCACGTTGCCGCTCTAGGCCTCCATGAACGAAACACACGCCGACAAGTGAGCACCATCGTGCAGGCGCACGCTGAAGAAGTGTCGGAGGAGGGCAACCGAAGGCTGCACGCCAACGAAAGCTTCGCAGTAGAAGGCAAAGATGGACAAAAGCAAGATGGAGTTAGGTTGGAGATGAAAGGCTTGGATCCCATAGTGGTCCAAGACAAGGAGAAGAATCAAGAGAAAGGCGGTACCAGCACAACATAAATACTGTGCAGGAAGAAGGGGTATACCGCCCCGGGCACGGGCCACTCCTCTAAGGTGCCAGGCCAAATCAGGGTTCGCCCATGCTTGCTGGACTCGTCCGTGGTCCATGGAAGCACCGGGAAGAGATCCGCGTCCTTGGAAAGGGCATAGTCCAGGAGCGGAGAAGCCGGGGCCGGACCATCCCCCTCTACCTTCTCCTTGCCAGCACGTGCCATTGCTGGACTGGCAAGGAACTGTGCGGCGCTTGATCTGGGAGGCGCCGGTTGGGGGTGAAGACTTAAAAATAAAGGCGAGTGCGGAAGAAGGAAAGCAATAAGACACCAAAGCTGCAAGCAGGGCACCTAATCAACGGGGGCAGAGATAGAGGACAAGGAGGACCAGACACCAGCCGCATGACGCACGCCGGCCTGGCCCACTGGCATTTGATGGCCCACAGCGTCTCATGCTTCCCACCGAGGCTCCGCCCTGAAGCCAACCAGAGCACACCGCGGGCCCGGGGGCTACTATCGGCATTCTAGGATTGGGGGTACCCAGACCTGTCACCCTGTGGCCCAGGGCGGGCCCGCCTAACCAGAGCAAACCAACAGGCCGAACACAGCTCAAGGAAGGGCCCTCGTGAGGGGACAAGCCTCACGAGGAGGAGCAGCGTCAAGACCAGCAAGGGGGCTCGTCAAGACCCCTCCAGAGCGGCGGATATTCTGAGGTAAGGCCGGGCCTCAGGAGTCAAGGGTGACGCCAGGAAAGGACAGGCGACCAGCAGATGGCAGGACGGGGCAGTTTCCCCTTTGGTGCAAAGGAGGCATGAGCGTACAGGTTTTCCAAAGGCATCTTCCAAAGGTTTCACTTCTGGTGCAACAAAGCCGCACCCTCCCACCAGTAGGGCAAACGTCATCCACGGGCTCGTCTGTGCGGTGCGGATAGTTACTTTGCAGGCGAAGACCACCTTTGGGCAGTGGAGCATGTTCCCTTGTTCCTCTTCAAAATTGTCCGCTGCGGGATCCCTTCCTGCCGAAGCTATGAGGAAGAGGACCCGGGCCTCCGCTATAAATAGAGAGGGTAGGATACATGAGAGAGAGAGTTCACTCGGACCCTAGAAGAACACACCTAGTCGTTTTGCCTCCAGAGGCCCAAGAACATGGTACTAATTCATCCACCACCTCCGTGAGAGGCAATCCACCCAAAGCAGGAGTAGGTTTTTACGCTTCGCAATGGCCCGAACCTGGCTAAACTGTTGTGTTCTGTGTTCCCCTTGCCATCGAGTGAGTCCTTGATCATTTCCATTGAATAGTGGGATAGGCGAGGCGAGGCAGGGAGAGACCTTCGTACACGCCCCAGTGTTCGAATCCTTAGGGTTTTGTGGAGCCTGATATCCGACAATCATGGCATAAAAATCTACAACATGGTAGTGGGTATGATGCACTACAAATAAATCGACAGGAAGATCATCAAAATATGCACACAAACATGGCTAGCATCAACACGACATGGCAATCTAAAGAAAACAGATTTTGAGACTTAGTGAAAGTAACAGGGTGCAAGAGCAACATTTTTTAACAGATTAGCATGTTTGATAGCAGAAATATCTATGATGGAAGTCCTATATGTGCAAAATGGCACAAGAAGATTGACCATAACATTCTTAAAAAAACACTCCATGGGGGCAGCACTGAAGGAGTTGTAGATCAATTGCAATTCACATGGCAAAACAGCAACAAAATGTAATAGTTTTAGACATAAATTTATTTTGACATCTCAAAACACCAACATTGAGTAAGCATGTTCACATGACTAAACTATAGCTACACTTGGATGTTATGGCACGGAAAACAAACTAACATCAAGTAGACATGGCATACTACAAATTATTCCATTGGCACAAGTCGAAAGGAGGCATGGATTGCTTAATACGAGCTTCACAAAATGGAACTTATCATTAACAGATTAATAGTTTTAACATGAAGGCCACTTGAGAGCAAGAAATAGACATGCTAATGATGATTTACATGGCAACCACAGGAAGGGCATCAAAGTAGACATATCCTAGAGCAATTATCATGAAGGTACTACATGCAAAAGACCTACGGATTAGATGCAATCATCCATGCGAGTTTGAATAAAATATCTGTTTTCGTTGATTATGACGTGAAGCACTTTTGCAAGAGAGATTTGAGGGCTTATATAAAATATAATATGGATGCAAACGATGCCATCATGTAGTGCACGAAGAGTATAACATTTTACATAATTGAATCATTCTCATATGATGCATGGTTCGACGGCTACAAGCCACACAAAATGTATCCGTGAGGTTAAAATCTACGGACTTGGTGGAAAAAACGACCTCGGGTTGAAGTGGGACGGAACGAGTTGGGGACACGCTTGGTTGGACGTATGGGGTCGAAGAGTGACAGAGCCAACCCGACCACGGGACGGCGGTGGTTCCCATAGAGGTAAGGGCGATCACGGCTGATGGTGAATCAGAAGCGAGCCGGAGGGGCTCTGGGGCGCCTGGTTTCGGCCGAATCCAGACGGATATGGGCCATAGATGGATGGGGCAGCGTAGGCGACTGCGTGCGACAGTTGGGGGGAGGATCGGAGCTTGTGCGGTGGCGGGGATGGCAAGGCCAAGCAAAAGTAGGGCCGGGTGCGGCGACGACGAGGGTGCGGCTCCGGTTGCTGGATCGGATAGGCCGGTGGTGGCGGCTTGCCAGAGAAAGCAGCGGGGCGGCACGGCCACCTTGGCCATGGGCCGCGCTGGAGCCTGATACGTCTCCAACGTATCTATAATTTTTGATGGTTTCATGCTATTATCTTGTCAAACTTTGGATGTTTTGCAGGCCTTTTATATATTTTTTCGGGACTAAGTTATTAACTCAGTGCCAAGTGCCAGTTCCGGTTTTTTTCATGTTTTTGACCCCTTTCAGAGGAGGATTTTGAACGGAGTTCAAATGGAACGAAACTGCCAAAAATATTTTTTTTGAAACAGAAAAAGATCGGGAAGCCTAAGAACCAGGGCAGGGGGCCTACAAGGACCCCACAAGCCCCCTAGCCGAGGCCAGGGGGCCCGCGCCTCCCTTGCTTGTGGGCTCCCTGGGCCACCTCTGCCCTAGGACTTTCGCCTATAAATTCCCTAAAATCCCAGAAAAAATCAGGAGATCATCGAAAGTACTTTTCCGCCACTGCAAGCTTCTGTCTCCGCAAGATCCCATCTGGGGCATGCTCTGGTGCCCTGCCAGAGGGGGGATTCGGATACGGAGGGCTTCTTCATCAACACCATGACCTCTCCGATGATGCGTGAGTAGTTCACCATAGACCTATAGGTCCATGGCTAGTGGCTAGATGGCTTCTTCTCTCTCTTGGATCTTCAATACAAAGTTCTCCATGATCTTCATGGAGATCTATCCGAGGTAATCTTTTTTTGTGGTGTATTTGTCGAGATCCGACGAATTGTGGATTTATGATAAGATTATCTATGAATCTTATTTGAGTTTCTTATGATCTCTTATATGCATGATTTCGTATCCTTGTAATTGTCTTCGAGTTCTGGGTTTTGTTTGGACAACTAGATCTATGATTCTTGCAATGGGAGAAGTGCTTGGTTTTGGGTTCATACAGTGCGGTGACCTCACCCAGTGACAGAAGGGGTAGCGACGCACACAGCGTGTTGTTGCCATCAAGGAAAAAAAGATGGGGTTTTCATCATTGGTTTGAGATTATCCCTCTACATCATGTCATCTTGCTTAAGGCGTTACTCTGTTTTTCATGAACTCAATACACTAGATGCATGCTGGATAGTGGTCGATGTGTGGAGTAATAGTAGTAGATGCAGAAAGTATCGGTCTACTTATCTCGGACGTGATGCCTATATGTATGATCATTGCCTTAGATATCGTCATGACTTTGCGCGGTTCTATCAATTGCTCGACAGTAATTTGTTCACCCACCGTAATACTTGCTATTTTGAGAGAAGCTTCTAGTGAACACTATGGCCCCTGGGTCTACTCCACACCATATTTTCAGCCTTACTCTTTTTCTTCGTTGCACTTTCCGCCTTCAGATCTCACTTTGCAATCAATCTTGAAGGGATTGACAACCCCTTTTAGCGTTGGGTGCAAGCTCTTTGTGTTTGTGCAGGTACTCTGGACTTGACGAGATTCTCCAACTGGATTGATACCTTGGTTCTCAAATTGAGGGAAATATTTACTGCTCCTGTGCTCCATCACCCTTTCCTCTTCAAGGGAAAAACCAACGCAAGGTGAAGAGACGACAGAAGGATTTCTGGCACCATTGCCGGGAAAGGACTTTTGTTGCCGTATCAGAAGAATTTATGGCGCCGTTGCCGGGGAGGATCATGTCAAGAACTCATCCAAGTAAGTGTCGCAAACTCATCTCTTTCATTTACTTTGTTTGCCAGTTGCCTCTCGTCTTCCTCTCCCCCACTTCACAAATTTCCCATTTTTATTCGTCTTTTCGTTCGCCCTTTTTCTCACTTGCTCTTTGCCCGCTTGTCTGCCTGCTAAAACCTGCATGGCCCAACCAAGGGATTTTGATGCTCACTATGCGAAGTTGGAAGAGATTGAAACTAGTGTTAAAGGCTTCATGTCTACACAGTTTGAATACATTAGTTACTTCCGTAGAGAACTGAAGGAGTAAAATTCTTTTATGGCTTTTATGGGTAGAGAAGTTGATGATATGGCCAAAGAATTCCTTGTGTTAAATTCTCAGTTTGCTCGTCTTGAAAGGTTGGTAGGCCATATTTCTGATAAGCAAGAAACTTTAGTCAATAAAATGGCTGCTAAACCTGAAACTCGTGATGAGAATCACGAAGATCTTAAAGTGATTGGTGTGACTCCCATTAAATCTTTGTTTTCTTGTGTCAAACCTAGTGATGATGGGGCTGGATATGAATCCACTTTGGTTGAAAAGCGCCCCAATGATTCGGAGTCCATTTATCGTGATGCTAAAAGCATTGAAAGTGGAGTAGAAGATATTAAATCTTTGAGTAGTAATGAAATTACTACCATGGATTTCAAGGAATTCAATTATGATAGTTGCCCCTTGATTGAATGCATTCCCTTGATGCAATCCATGTTAAACTCTCCACATGCTTATAGCCAACACAAGGCCTTTACCGATCATATCATCGAAGCTATGATAAAATCTCTTGAAGAGAAACTTGAATTGGAAGTCTCTATCCCTAGAAAGCTTCATGATGAGTGGGAACCTACTATCAAAATCAAAATCAAAAACTATGAATGCAATGCTTTGTGTGATTTGGGTGCTACTGTTTCTGCGATTCCAAAGTCTTTATGTGATGTTCTGGGTTTTAATGAGATTGAAGAGTGTTCTCTTAATTTGCATCTTGCAGATTCTACTGTCAAGAAACCCATGGGAAGGATCAATGATGTTCTTATTAATGCAAATAGGAACTATGTACCCGTGGATTTCATTGTGCTTGACATTGATTGCAATCCTACATGCCCTATTATTCTTGGTAGACCTTTCCTAAGGACTATCAGTGCTATCATCGATATGAAGGAGGGGAATATTAGATTTAAATTTCCTTTAAAGAAGGGCATGGATCACTTTCCTAGAAAGAACATAAGATTGCCTTATGAATCCATGATGAGGGCCACTTATGGTTTGAGCACCAAAGACGACGATACGTGATTGTATCAGTTTTATGCCTAGCTAAGGGCGTTAAACAATAGCGCTTGTTGGGAGGTAACCCAATGAATTTATCTTTTTCTTTCTGTTTTGTTGCGTCCACACCATCATAATTCTGTTGTGATTGTGTTTTTTGTGTTTCTTTTTGTGTTTGACCCAAGCAAATAGCAAGGTAGCAAATGGAAAATGATACGTCTCCATCGTATCTACTTTTCCAAACTCTTTTGCCCTTGTTTTGGACACTAATTTGCATGATTTTTGTGCAGAAATCAAAGTTCTCCAAACGTCCTGAAAATTTACGGGGAGCAATTTTGGAAAATATGAAAAATATCTGCGCCAAGTTCCACCTGAGGGGGTGCGCCAGTGGGCCACAAGCCCTGGCTCCGCCACCACCCACCTGGTGGCGGTGGGCAGGCTTGTGGGGCCCACATGGCCCTGCTGCCCCCAACCTCAGGTATATAAGTTCCCTTTCGTCCCAGAAAAAATAAAAAGATAAGTTTTCGTCGCGTTTACGATATGGAGCCGCCGCCACCACCTGTTCTTCATCTGGAGGACAGATCTAGAGTCCGTCTTGGGCTCCGGAGAGGGGAAATCGTCACCATCGTCATCATCAACCTTCTTCCCTCTCCAATTCCATTAAAATCTTCGTCGTTCGTGAGTAATCTATTCGTAGGCTCACTGGGCGGTGATGAGTAGGATGAGATCTATCATGCAATCGAGTTAGTTTTGATGGGGACTGATCCCTACTATCCACTATGTTCTGAGATTGATGTTGCTACTACTTTGCCATGCTTAATGCTTGTCACTAGGGCCCGAGTGCCATGATTTCAGATCTGAAATTATTATGTTGTCACCAATATATGTGTGTTTTAGATCCGGTCTCGGAAGTTGTAGATACCTACTATGTGTTATGATCCGACAACCCCGGAGTGAGAATAACCGGAACCACTCCTGGTGATGACCATAGTTTGAGGAGTTCATGTGTTCACCAAGTGCTAATGCGTTGGTCCGGTTCATTATTAAAAGGAGAACCTTAATATCCCGTAGTTTCCTTCTGGACCCCGCTGCCACGGGAGGGATGGACAATAGATGTCATGCAAGTTCTTTTCCCTAAGCACGTATGACGACACACGGAATACATGCCTACATCACATTGACGAACGGGAGCTAGCCACATATCTCTCCGTGTTATAACTGTTGCATGATGAATATCATCCAAACAAATCACCGACCCATTGCCTACGAGTTTGTCCTACTACTGTTGTTACTTGTCTTGCTCTGCTGCTGTTATTACTGTTGCTACTGTTGTTACTTGTCTTGCTCTGCTGCTACTGTTGCTACTACTGTCGCTTGCTACTGTTGCTACTTGCTACTGCTGTCACAACTGCTTTTCCGTGCCGCTGCTATTGCTCGTTACACTGCTGCTACCTGCTACAATTTTGGTTCGCTGGTCGTTGACGGGAACTGACAATTTCCGTGAACGAGGCAACTTGGAGCCATTGATACAATCGTTAGAAATAGTCTGCCGTATCAACAGATCGTTTCAGACACCGTTGTTATCATACTACTTTGCTGTTACTACTTTTCTTGCAGATACTAATCTTTCAGGTGTGGTTGAATATGACAAATTCAACTGCTAATACTCGAGAGTATTCTCTCACCTCCTATTTTGGCTATCAACAAATTTGGTTCGAATACTCTACCCTCAAAAACTGCTACGATCCCACGCGCTGGTGGGCCGTCAACAACATTCTTCTAGTTTCGATTGCCGGAGAGTGCTAGCAGCATTCCTCTGGTGCCGTTGCAAGGGGAAGAACAGTTGACATCAAAAAAATTTCTAGCTCCGTTGCCAGGGAGGTATTGCTTTATTCTCTGAGTCATTTGGGATATATATCTGCCAATCACTATGAAGAATCTGAAGGATCCGAAGACCAAAGTCTTGCCCTCAACTACGAGGGGAGGTAAGGAATTGCCATCTAGCACTCCACTTGATTCACCTTCACTTATGAGTAAGTTTGTGACATGAGCTCCTACTAGAAATCTTGATATGTCGCTGGTGCTTGATGATGCTAGAGATGCTATTTTTCCTGATGATGCTATGCTTGATACTATGCCTGATACTATGCCTGATACTGCTATAGATGCTATGCTTGATACTGCTAGACATGCTATGCTTGATACTGATTTGCCTGATGATGCTAGAGATGCTATTTTGCCTGATGATGCTATGCTTGATACTATTTTGCCTGATGTTCCACTAGGAGTGTTCCTTGATGCTCATATTGCTAGAGTTACTGTCAATGCTCGTGGTGCTTCTGAAACTACTGATACTATTGAGATAGAACCTGCTTTTGCTCCTGCTAGATGTAGCTCTCCTAGATATGAATTGCCTGATATACCTGAGGGTTATGTTATGGAGGGAGAGATAGCTGAGGATTTTCTTGCGTGTAAGGATGCCTATGACGCTGAGAAATTACTTCCCAAGTGGAAGGAAAAATCTCGGGAAGCTAGGATGAAATATGACCCTAAGTTTGCCACTTCACCTATCTATATCACCGATAAGGATTATGTATTCTCTGTCGATCCTGAGATAATCTCTCTAGTCGAATCTGATCCTTTTCATGGTTATGAGTCTGAGACGATCGTAGCCCATCTTGCCAAACTACACGATATAGCCACCCTTTTCACTAATGAGGTGAAGATCCGTCACTACTATAACCTTAAGATGTTTCCTTTCTCTCTAATGGATGACGCTAAAGCCTGGTTCACCTCTCTTGCTCCTGGATGTATGAGTAGTCCCCAGCAGATGGTCTATTACTTCTGTGAGAAATATTTCCCTGCCCATAAGAAGCAAGTTGCCTTGCAGGAAATATACAACTTTGCTCAACTCAAAGAAGAGAGTCTTCCACAAGCTTGGGGGAGGCTCGTCCAGCTACAGAATGCTTTGCATGATCACCCTCTTAAGAAGAACGAGATACTTGATATCCTCTATAACGGACTTACCGATGCCTCTAGAGACCACCTAGATAGTTGTGTCGGTTGTGTTTTTAGGGAACGAACTGTAGAACAAGCTGAGATCCTTCTGAATAACATCTTGATCAACGATAATGCTTGGACTATTCCCGAACCACCTCCTAAGCCAACTCCTAAGAAAAGAGGTATTCTATTCCTCAGTCCCGAAGATATGCAAGAAGCCAACAAATCTATATAAGAGAAAGGCATTAGATCTGAAGGTGTCAAAAATCTACCACCTATCGAAGAGATCCATGTTCTCGATAACTCAATACAGGTAGTAGAAGTGAATTCTCTGCGTAGGTTTGATGAGAGTGATATCCCTTTTGATAAAGCTGCTAGCCTATGCTTTGATGAATTTGACAACTTTGTTGCCAAACAACAGAGTTTCAATGATTATGTTAGCAGACATTTGGAACAAAGTACTCGTATGCTTAGCCCTTTAAGTGCTTGTGTAGACAGAAATGTCAATGACCTGAAGCTTCTGAGTAAACATGCCTCTATGATTACTACTCAGGTAGAACAAGTACTTAAAGCTCAGAATGACTTTCTCAATGAATTAAATGACAACTCTGTCGGAGTCATTGCTCGAGGAGGCAAAATGACTCAGGAACCTTTGTATCCCGAAGGTTATCCTAAGAGAATTGATCAAGATACTCAAGGAATCAATGCTGATACACCTAGTCATCCTAAGGAGAAGAAGAAGGATGATAGAAACCTACACGCCAGTTCACCAAATACTGTCACACCTGAAGAACCTAATGATATTTTTGCGTCTGATGCAGAAACACAATCTGGTGATGAACATGAACCTGGTTACAATATGGACAGTGATGTTCATAATGATTCTCAACCTAGCAATGATCAGGATGTGGAGATTGAACCTACGGTTAATCCTGATAACCCACAACCTAAGATATACGACAAGAATGACTTCACTGCTAGGAAGCATGGTAAAGAAAGGGAGCCATGGGTTTAGAGACCTATGCCCTTTCCTCCTATGCCCTTTCCTCCTAAGCAATCCAATTAAAGAAAGGGAGCCATGGGTTCACTGCTAGGAAGCATGAGGATTTTGAGCGCTTCGTTGAGATGATACGACCCATCTTTTTGGAGATGCGGTTAACTGATGTGCTCAAGATGTCTCTGTATGCCAAGTACATGAAAGATATCGTGACTAATAAATGGAAGATACCAGATCTTGAGATCTCCACCATGCTTGCCAACTACACTTTTAAAGGTGGAACTCCTAAGAAACTTGGTGATCCCGGAGTGCCCACTATACCTTGCTCTATTGAAGGAAACTACGTAAGAACTGCCTTATGTGACCTTGGAGCCGGTGTTAGTGTTATGCTGCTTTCTCTTTATCGTAGACTTGAATTGGATAAGTTGACACCCACTGAAATTTCTCTGCAAATGGCCGACAAATCAACTGCTTTCCCTATCGGCATTTGCGAGGATGTGCCTGTTGTGGTTGCTAACACCACTATCTTAACCGACTTTGTTATCTTGGATATTCCCGAGGACGATGCAATGGTTGTCATCCTCGGAAGACCCTTTTGAAACACTGCAGGGGCTGTTATAGATTGCAACAAAGGCAATATCACTTTCCACGTCAACGGTAATGAGCACAAAGTGCACTTTCCGAAGAAACGATATCAAGTACATTGCATCAATGCTATCAAAAATACTTCATCGATTCTTATTGGGAGATTTGAATGCCCTATTCTCGTGTTAAGATGAAGTAAGATTTGATTGTTGGGGAGATACATATCCCCATTGAGGTGACTTAGTGGCTATTCGAAAATTCTCCGTTCTCTCTTGCGATTCGAGAAGGTTTTGTCATGAGGACTTGATCAACCCCATTGACGGATTTCTTTCGATGACCATGAAACGGATGAATCAAAGAATCACATGCCTTTGTTTTAAGCTTTCATTTTCTTTTGCTTAGAAGAAAAATTATAGAATTAGTTTAGTTTTTCCTCTTTTCTGTTTTAGCGTGCCGGAGAAAAATACCTCGAAAATTAAAGTTCTCCGATGGTCCTGAAAATTTAGTATGATTTTCTCTAGAATATTTGAAAATTACTAGGCCTGAGAGCTGGCCTGGGGCCTGACCAGTGGGCCACAAGCCCTGCCACCGCCACCCACCCCCCTCGTGGCGGAGTGCAAGCTTGTCCGACCCACAGGGACCCCCTCCACTCATTCCAGCTCCCAGCCTCTTCTTCCACCTCCAGAAAAAATTGTTTCGCAGCTCAAACCCGTGTTCTTGCTCATTTGGCTGTTATTTTGGATCTCCTTGCTCAAAGCACCATTCTCCGAACCGTTTTGGGGAAATTACTCCTTGGTAAGTGACTCCTACATTGGTCCAATTAGTTTTTCCTCTAGTGCTTTATCCTTCGCGAATTCTTGCTACCTTGGTGACCCTGTTCTTGAGCTAGAAATGTTGATCTTAGCTAGTCCCAAGTGGTTTTAGCACGTGATACGGTCTATAGGCACTAGTAGGAGTAGTTCCTACAAGTTGGGTTAATCCTTATTCACTTTTCTTTCAAAGTCTCTAAAAAATTCAGAATTTTTTGGAGCTAGAAAAAGGAAAAGATGATGAGGTTCTTGAGAGGCTCTTCAAGACGTAACCCTGAGGAGGATGAGAAGAACCACCCCAAGGAGGTAGTCCCTTGAGTCACACAAGTTCGAGCGTGCGAGTGGCGAAGTGATGAATTTTTCCGTGCCGCTACACTTTATGAAGACTTTTATTACTTGGTGGAGAACGCAGGTCTTACTGCGTTCGTTGAAGATAAGTGCTTACAATACCTCCTCCTCACCAATATTTTCGTTCGAAGCTTCAAATTTTATCCGAGGGAGAATCTCTCCCATGGTTGAGTTCATGATATACGATGTCCCCCAGTGCATGACGCTGCAGGATTTTTGCAATGTATGCCAATTACCTTATGTTGGGGATATCCGTGACCCTCGTCCACGGGACTTGGAGGATTTCATTGGTACAAATGCTGTTGGAGAGGAGAGAGGAGTGTCTCGCGTTAGAATTGCTAGCATACATTTTCCTGTGCTTTGGTACGTCTCATTATTTGTGGGAAAATGTCTGATTGGCTGTGGGGAGGCTGGATCACTTAGTTCTCCAGACCTTGCGGTTTTGCGCGAAGGCCTTTATAATGATAAGACTTATAGCTTGGAAGCTATAGTAGGTCAACGGTTGAACCTGAACAGTTCTAAAGGTGTTGTCTATGGAGGTATCTACGCTACCTGTCTTGCCAGACACTTTGAGATACCCATTAGGCTGGGAGAGGAAGGAGAGATGCTTCTCCCTAAGAAATATCTGGATTATGACAGCATGGTTAGCCATGATTTTCTGGATAGAGATGCTAGTAGATGGATGATTTATAACCTGGTATTTAGTCATGGTACTCGAGAAACTATTACTTTTGCTACTCCTTCTTTGTTCGATCTTCATGCAGGCAGGTACACTATTATGCCCTCGGACATCTAGGCATATTGGGGCTTGGCGCAACCACAGGCGCCCGTGCCCGAGCCGCTAGTCGAGTACTAGACGCCAGTTTATCAGTGGGAGCCAGAGGAGCTCACACAGCAGTGGCATCCACAATCTACTCCGGAGTATCCTGGAGCTGGTTATTTCCCACCATGGGAGTAGACCAAGCTAGGCCAAAAGCCTAAGCTTGGGGGAGTACGTGTTCTCACCGACTTTACATTCATGCTTATCCTTTCACTCTGTTTGCCGGTGCTTAGACTTTGCCACTGTATTGTTCATGCTAGTTTATTTTCGTTTTCTTGTTTTCTTGTTTTGTGTCCTTTTGAGAAAACCCAAAAAGTGTTTTCTTCTTTTGCTTGTTGGGAGCTTTCCCGTGTAAATAGTTTTCTTTTTCTTTGGGTCAAGGTAGAAGATATTGGTTTCAATGCTTAGTGGTTCTTGCATGCTTACCTGTTTTAGCTTTCAAAAGAGCCATATTACTTTGTCTTCTCCTTTGTGTTTGCCTGCAGATTCAGCTTAGTCCAATGCGCTTATTATCGTTCACATCGTTCGATCGTGTAAATGAAAGGCAACAATGATGATATATGATGAAGTGACTGAGACTGAAAAGCTGGTATGAACTCTATCTATTTTGTTTTTGTAAATATGACTAGCTTGTCGACCCAGATTGAGCTTTGTTGTCAAGAACCATGTTTGCAATGACAACTTATAGATCATAGTTTCTGATGCCATGCTTATTTAGCTGAGAGCTTATAATGGTTTGTCTTAAATGCCAACATATATTTTGAAATAACTATGATGTAGTATGATAGGATGATATTCACCATTGAATGTTTCAAGTGGCTTGACTTGGCACATGTTCATGCATGTAGTTGAAACAAAATCAAAATCAACATAGCCTCTATGATGTTCGTGTTCATGGTGATTTATATCCTGTTCATGCTTCCATTCAATGTTAGTCAAACTCATTGCATCTTGATGACTGTTGTCGCTCTCTAGTTGGTCGCCTCACAATCTTTTGCTAGCCTTCACTTGTACTAAGAGGAATATTGCTTGTGCATCCACTTCCATAAACCCAAAAGTTTTTCCATGAGAGTCCACCATACCTACCTATTTGCGATATCTACCTGCCGTTCCAAGTAAATTTGCATGTGCCATTCTCTAAACCTTCAAGAAATAATCTGTTTTGCATGCCCGAACCACTCATGTGGTGATGGAGGAATATTGGTATCTTTCATGCTAGGAGTGTTATCCTCGACATGTGTTTATTCACTGTCATTCACGAGAAAGGGGCCGGTAATTGGAATGCCTAATTCCACGCTTAAATCAAAAACATAACTCTAAAACAAGACTCCCCCTGGATTGATGTTAGTATGGACGGTACCAGAGGATTCGGCTAGCTGTGGAGTGTGATTGGTTGGTGGTGGGGGAGTTAAAACTTTACTTTTCTATTTGGGAACCGCCTATAGCATGAGTAGCATGGAAGTTATTGAGAACTCTTGGTCGTTGTGTTGACAATGAAAGCATGCCACCCAAAATTATTATCTCTGTTTTCAAAGCTTGAGCTCTGGCACCTGTGCAAATCAATGCTTCCCTCTACGAAGGGCATGTCTATTTATTTTCCTGTTGAGTCATCCTCCTCTTATATAAGCACCAATTAGAGAGCACCTCTTTCATTTTTATGCTTTGATTTTGATTTGCTATGACTGGAACTTCGTTGCTATGAATTACAATGTTTAGTCAGCCCTTTATCTTTGAAAGTGCTCTGCATTTATGTTTTGCGGTCTCAAAAAGAGCTAGCGAGATACCACCTATTCATATTGCTTCATACTTGTTTTGATTGAAGTGTTGGTATTTGAAACTCTGGTTAACGTTTGTGTCACTTGCTTATGTGGTTAACTTGTGATCTTGATGAAATTCTGGTTATGAGTCAGACATAGTTGCAACAACAAGATCAAACAGAGTTTGTCAAAATTTCTCTTTCTCTCTCTGTTTGTCAACTGAGTTGCTTGAGAAGAAGCAAGGTTTTAAGCTTGGGGGAGTTGATACGTCTCCATCGTATCTACTTTTCCAAACTCTTTTGCCCTTGTTTTGGACTCTAATTTGCATGATTTGAATGGAACTAACTAGGACCGACGCTGTTTTCAGCAGAATTGCCTTGGTGTTATTTTCGTGTAGAAATCAAAGTTCTCCAAACGTCCTGAAAATTTACGGGGAGCAATTTTAGAAAATATGAAAAATATCTGTGCCAAGTTCCACCTGAGGGGGTGGGCTAGTGGGCCACAAGCCCTGGCTCCGCCACCACCCCCCTGGTGGCGGTGGGCAGGCTTGTGGGGCCCACACGGCTCTGCCGCCCCCAACCTCAGGTCTATAAGTTCCCTTCATCCCAGAAAAGATAAGAAGAGAAGTTTTCGTCGCGTTTACAATACGGAGCCGCCGCCACCACCTGTTCTTCATCTGGAGGGCAGATCTGGAGTCCGTCTTGGGCTCCCGAGAGGGGAACTCGTCGCCATCGTCATCATCAACCTTATTCCCCCTCCAATTCCATGAAGCTCTTCGTCGTTCGTGAGTAATCTATTCGTAGGCTCGCTGGGCGGTGATGAGTAGGATGAGATCTATCATGTAATCGAGTTAGTTTTGATTGGGATTGATCCCTTGTATCCACTATGTTCTGAGATTGATGTTGCTACTACTTTGCCATGCTTAATGCTTGTCACTAGGGCTCGAGTGCCATGATTTCAGATCTGAAATTATTATGTTGTCACCAATATATGTGTGTTTTAGATCCGATCTTGCAAGTTGTAGTTACCTACTATGTGTTATGATCCGGCAACCCTAGAGTGACAATAACCGGAACAACTCCCGATGATGACCATAGTTTGAGGAGTTCATGTGTTCACCAAGTGCTAATGCGTTGGTCCGGTTCTTTATTAAAAGGAGAACCTTAATATCCCGTAGTTTCCTTTTGGACCCCGCTGCCATGGGAGGGATGGACAATAGATGTCATGCAAGTTCTTTTCCCTAAGCACGTATGACGACACATGGCATGCATGCCTACATCACATTGACGAACGGGAGCTAGCCACATATCTCTCCGTGTTATAACTGTTGCATGATGAATATCATCCAAACAAATCACCGACCCATTGCCTACGAGTTTGTCCTACTACTGCTATTACTTGTCTTGCTCTGCTGCTGTTACTACTATTGCTACTGTTGTTACTTGTCTTGCTCTGCTGCTACTGTTGCTACTTGCTACTGCTGTCACAACTGCTTTTCCTTGCCGCTGCTATTGCTCGTTACACTACTGCTACCTGCTACAATTTTGGTTCGCTGGTCGTTGACGGGAACTGACAATTTCCGTCAACGAGGCAACTTGGCGCCATTGATAGAATCGTTAGAAATAGTTTGTCGTGTCAACAGATCATTTCTGACACTGTTGTTATCATACTACTTTGCTGTTACTACTTTGCTTGCAGATACTAATCTTTCAGGTGTGGTTGAATCTAACAAATTCAATTGCTAATACTCGAGAGTATTCTCTCACCTCCTGTTTTGGCGATCAACAAATTTGGGTCGAATACTCTACCCTCGAAAACTGCTACGATCCCACGCGATGGTGGGCCGTCAACAACATTCTTCTAGTTTCGATTGCCGGAGAGTGCTAGCAGCATTCTTCAGGTGCCATTGCAAGGGGAAGAACAGTTGACATCAGAAAACAACGAGCAAAACTTTTTATAATTGCTTCTGATTAAGACCTAGGGTTCATACTTTCACTAGTGCAATCTCTCAACAATGCTAATATAAAAGAATCATATGATCATCCCGCAACACGCAACAAAGAATCACTCCAAAGTTCATAAGTAGGAGAGAACATAATATGAAGTTGGTGTAGGTAGTAGAACCACCTCAAAGTTATTCCTTTCGGTCAATCTTTTGACCTATTCCTATAAGTGTCACAAACAACCCTAGAGTTCCTACTTGAATAACACCTATGATACATAACAATCAACCCTAATGTCACTTAGCTACTCCAATGTTACCTCAGGTATTCATGAGTTAATTATATGACATGCATCAAACAATTTCAGATTCATCATATGCAATCCCACACAAATAACTTCAAAGAGTACCCCCAAGATTTCTATGGGAGATCTTAGTATGAAAACGTGCAGTCAGCCCCTATGCATAGATCCCCAAGGTCACTGGAATCCGCAAGTTGATGCCATAACATATATCAAGTGAACCAATAGAATGCCACATTGCCACCACGGGTATCCACATACAACATATACATCAAGTGTTCTGAAACCCAAAATAGTCAATCCAACATAACGAGATCTTAAAGGGATAGATTCAATTCATCACAACAAGATAACAAGGGAAGAACACCATATGATCCAACTATATTAACAAAGCCCATGATACATCAAGATCGGGGCATCTCAAGAACACGAGAGAGAGCAAGATTGAACACATAGCTACTGGTACAAGCCCTCAGTCGCGAGGGTGAACTACTCCCTCCTCGTCATGGCATTCATCGGGATAATGAAGAAGGCCACCGGAGATGATTTCCTCCTCCGTCGGGTACTTGGAAGGCTCCACATGGGTTTTCCTTCGATACAGAGAGTTTCCGCAGCAGAGTGAAAGGTCTCTCCTAATTTCTAAGGGTTTTGGTATATATAGGATTTTTTAGTGTTTGAAACACGCCAAACGGAGCCACATGGGCCCCACAAGCCATCACGGTGCGCCCAAGGGGTGGGCGCGCCCTGTTGACTTGTGGCCCATTGGTGATTCTCCTCCGATGGTTCTTCGCTCTAGTATTTCTTATTTTCTCTAGAAAAATCATAAATAAAATTGAGAAATTCTAAGAACTTTTACTTTCTGCACAAAAACAACACCATAATAATTCTGTTGAAAACAACGTGAGTCCAGGCTAGTTCTGAATAAATCATAAAGTGCATGAAAACCATATAGAAGTATTATAAACATAGGGAAGTATGGCAAGAATACTTCATAAATTAATGATACATTGGAGATGTATCAGCATCCCCAAGCTTAATTCCTACTCATCCTCGAGTAGGTAAATGATAAAATAAATAATTTATGAAGTCTGAATGCTAGCATAGTATATAAGTTTGATCAATGATAATTCCAATTACTTTTTCTAGCATCATAACCAGCAATTTTTTCATAAAAATCATCATGGCTGAGTAGCAATCAATTCACATGTCATGGTTCGAACAATGCATTCTGTTGAAATTTAATAACCCATGTTCTTAATCACCAAACAAGTTCAATGCATCATCAAGTCTAAGTAAGAGCTCTACATACTCAATTATCATATAGTCTTCTATGCTTGCTAATACTGAAGGCATATTTTCAGAACAAACAACATCCATCAAACACAGAGAAAGAAAGGGGCTTAAAGTTCCAACTCCCAACAGAATTATCATAAAGATCATTGTGAACAATAATGAATAATGATCAAACATATTTGACTGGATATATATGTTTGGGTCTTTCCCCACCACATGGTGCTTGACAACTAATAAATTGAGGTTCAAATAAGAAGTTGACTCAACATGAAAAGTAAGTAACATGAAAGTAAGTAGATTTTCCCTTCACAGAGGTGTGAGACCTCATTGTTTTAAAATAAAGATGAATGTGCAATTTTGGGTAGTGTGCCTTTCATGTCAATGTCACAACAGAGTTTTCAGTATCTTCCATGCTAATCACATTACTGGCGGTTCCTAAATAGAATTGAAATTTTACTCACCCACCACCATTCAAACACATTCCATTGCTAGTCGTATCCACGGGTACCATCCAAATAATCAACTTTCTAGGGGGAGTTCACTTTTCTATATTATGTAGTACTGGGCATCCTTTTTATCATCCTATCTCATGCAATGACAAGTGAATAAACACTCATCTTGAGAATAAGTCACTTAGCATGGAAGATAATGACCTCCCCGTTGCTCCATGAGTGGTACGAGCATACAAAACGGATGTTTATTTGAATGTTTAGAGGTGGCACATTCAAATTTCCTTGGAATGGCTGTGAATAACCATAGACATGTAGGTAGTGGACTCTCATGGAATAAACTTGGATCAAGGATTTGTATGCACACGTAGTTTCTCTACTTAGTACAATGTTTTGGGTAGCAAAAGGCTCTAGACAAGCACCACAAGTTTGGAGGATACATAACAATATAAATTCTAGGAAAATATAGCCAAACATAACCATTAAGTTATCTTCCTTGTGCAACTTCAACTACTTGATCAAGGTTGAAAATAACCAATGGATATTCACAATCATTAAAGATGTCCAAGATAATATATTTGTATGTGAAAGTTCTCTTACTTATACTAAGCATTCATGAATTGCTTCTATGACCAATATTGTGATTGTCAAACTTAAATAGATTTAATTTCTAAATCAAAATGAGGAGTTACTACTAAGCATAAAGCACATGGATAATTTCATATTTATCATATTCAATTCATTCACAATTTACTCTTATGGTATAAGTGAACCAGAAGAGTAAACATCAAACTACTCTCAAAAGGTAAAGGTGAAGATCAATGAGTAGTCAAACAATTAGGTAGTTATATGAGGACTCTCTATCAATAAAGATTTACAGATCTTAGAATTTTATTGAAACAAAAAACTAAAAAAAATATGATACAAGAATATCACATATCATGTGGACAAAAAAATTAGGCTCGACATAGGCTAACCGATAGTTGTTGACGAAGAGAGGTGGGATGCGTAGCATACCCAAGCTTAGATGCTTGAGACTTCTTGTGATATATACTTGGGGTGCCTTGGGAATACCCAATATTGAGCTTTTGTTCTCATTCAATCCTCTCATATCCCGGTTTCACAGAAGTCTCAAAAATTTCATCCACAAAAACTCGAAAAGAACTCGTGAGATAGGTCAGTACATATAGGAATAAATCAAGACTTCATGTACTACGAGACAAGTTTCATAATAATTTTAAAACATTATCACAACTGGAATTAGAGATTTTGCCATCTGTTGCTTCTTTGCCATCTGTTGGCTGATGGGAAAGACCCTCTTTGCCATCACCTACCAGAAACCAGACGGCAAAGAGAAGGCTGATGGCAAAGGTACTATTTGCCATCAGCCAGCCCTTTGCCGTCAGCTGGCTCACGGCAAACATCATTCAGGCAGACGGCAAAGGGCTCGCCTGGCCCACCCCGCACCCTAACGACCTCTCTCTTTGCCGTCTACTTTTCTCCTCTATGCCGTCGGGAGGCGGACGGCAAAGAGGGTGCGCCCTAACGGCTGTTAGCCCCATCCCATGCGCCTCTCATCTCCCCTAACGGTTGTCGTGCCCCACCCCACACCCCTCTCTCTCACCCCCCGCGAAACCACCACCGCCGCCGCACTGTCCTCCGCCTTCCTGCGCCGCCGCCCCCTCCTCCTCCGGCCTCCCTGCACAGCCACGCCCTCCTCCGGCCTACCTGCGCCGCCGCCCCCTCCTCCTCTGACCTCCCTGCGCCGCCGCGCCCTCCTCCGGCCTCCCTACGCAGCCACACCCTCTTCCTCCCTGCATCGCCGCGCCCTCCTCCTCCCTGTGGCCTCTACTTCACCACCGCCGTCGGAGCTCGCCCCTTCTCCACCACCACCCCCTCTGCCACCACCGCCCTCTCCTCCACTACCGCGCCCTCCTCCTCCCCGGCAGCCCCCTCCGGTGAGTCATTTTTCTTCTTTTTTTTGCTAATTAACAGATTTAGTGGCATATATAGTTCAGTTGGTAGGTTAGTTAATTAGTAGATTTAGTGGTAGTTTAGTTAGTTGGTAGATTTAGTTAGTTAGTTAGTAGATTTAGTAGGTAGTTTAGTGGTAGATTTTGTTTTGTTAATTAGTGGTAGCTAGATTCTTTTTTAGTTACTTAGTGGTAGATTCTCTTTTTGTTATTTTTTTGCTGTTTAGTGCTATATAGGTTTAGCGATATGTTTAGTTAGCTTGGTTAGTTAGGTTAGTTAGTTAGTTAGGTTAATAGAAAGAATAGGAGGAGGAGGACAAGAGGAGAAGAAAGAAGAAGAAGAGGAGGAGGAGGACAAGAGGAGAAGAGGAGGAGAAGAAGAAGAAGAAGAAGAAGAAGAAGAAGAGGAGGAGGAGGAGGAGGAGAAGACAAAAATAAGAAGGAGAAGAAGAAAAGAAGAAGAAAAGAAGAAGAGAAGAAGAGAAGAAGAATACCATCTCCACCTTCTCCTTCTTCTCCTCCTCCTGCTTCTCCTTCTTCTTGATTTCTTCTTCTTCTTCTCCTCCTCCTCTTTCTTCTCCTCTTTCTTATTCTCCTTACCTTATTTTCCCCAACAATGAGATAATTAGCCCATTTAGCTAGAAAATGGCATAAAAACCTTGGTTAGCTCATGAGTATTAAATTCTTAACTTGTTTTCCTCTAAAATGACATAATTAGCATACTTGTGTTGATCGGGTGGATTTACATGTGATAGTTGTCTCGTCGCTGTGTGGTCTGCTGTGCGAAGACCTCCCCGTGCGTTGTACGAGCTCCGCCCCTGCATTCGTGGGTCAGTACAAATTTCATCTCCTCCTCGCCCCTTCATTTACTATGGCTCGGTTTCTGGATGAAACTTTCTAGATTTAGGTAATTAAATTAATTTTTTAGTATGCGTGACTAGTATGCGTCTCCCGTTCGAAAGGGCAACGTCTATAAATATGCATGTCTTTGCATATTTCTGCCATCCTTTCGAATTGTCCAACATTATCCATGGACAGCCCGAGTATGTGTAGATTGGGTTCGTTTTCCCGTATGCTGTGCTCTGGATCCGATGCGGAATTTCCTCAGTCCCTCCCTGTTGTTCTCCGGATGCACATCCTCTCTGTTTATTACGGAGACGTGTATCAGGGGAACAGCGAGGAGGTGCTGCCGAAATTTTGCGTTGGATCCGGAGCAGAGCATGGGAAAACGAACCCAATCTACACATACTCGGGTGGGATTAGGACCTATCTTTACCTATTAGCATGTAGGTTGCCTGGACATAATAAAAATGGCGAACCTGATTAACCGATGAATATAAATGCTAAATTATATATAAATATATTTCTTGTGTCTTTATTAGCTAGGGAAGATGAGTGATCGTGCGTGGATGTATACAGGTCACCCTAGTCAGAAAGAGATGATGAAAGAATGGTTTGTAAAAACAAAGGAAATTGTGAAAGCCGCATTCGCAAATGGCGAGGAAAAAAAATATTGCACCTGTCCTGGATGCGACAACTATAAAAAGACGACAGAGGTTGTAATGATTAAACACCTGTAGAGGAGGGATTTTAAGCCTAATTATACGGTGTGGACATTTCACGGTGAGTCTATACAACGCACAAGAGCTGAGATGGTCCGTCGTCGCACCGACGAGCATGGTACCGGGATCGAAGACATGGTGCAATACTTTGATGATGCTCGGGATTTGGAAGATGAGATGGAGGAATCTGCAACGGCCTTTTATGAAATGTTGGAGTCTTCAAAACATCCTCTCAGTGAGCACACTGAGCTCTGTCAGCTGGATGCAATTGCACAAGTAATGGATCTGAAGGCTCAGTTCAACTTGGGAAGAGAATGCTACGATGCTATGATGACACTATTTGGACGCTTCCTACCCAAAGGCCATGTCATGCGTGCAAACCTGTACCAGTCGGACAAAATACCTCGTGTACTTAAGATTCCCCATGAGAAGATAGATGCATGTGAGAAAGGATGTGTCTTATTTAGGAAGGAGTATGCACACTTGGACTATTGTCCCAATTGCGAGTCTTGCAGGTATCTTGTGGTAGACAACAGTATGGGTGAGAAGAGGCAGACCAAAATCGCAGTTAGTGTTCTTCGGTATATGCCAATCATACCAAGACTTCAACGTCTTTTCATGGTCGAAGAGACAGCCAGACAGATGACATGGCACAAATTGGGCAAAAGAACCGAACTAGATGCGGATGGGAATAAGATGGTGGTACACACATCGGATGGGGAAGTGTGGAAACATTTTGATGGATTGCATCAGGATAAAGCGGCAGATCCAAGGAATCCTCGAGTCTGCATCACCACGGGTGGTTTTAATCCCTTCGTCATGACAGCAACCAATTATAGTTGTTGGCCTGTATTTGTCATTCCACTCAATCCCCCCCCGGACAGATTATGCAAAGAAAGAACATATTTTTGACGTTGATAATTCAAGGGCCCAATTATCCGGGGAAGAATATGAATGTGTACCTGCAGCCGCTTAAGGATGAATTGGAAGAATCGTGGGATAATGGGGTCAAGACATACGATGCCGCTAGAAAACAAAACTTCAAAGTGCATGTGTGGTACATGTACTCTATGCATGACTTGCCGGCGTATGCACTATTCTCTGGATGGTGTGTGCATGGAAGGTTCCCGTGCCCCCAATGCAAGGCAATTCTTCAGTTTCATTGGTTGTAGGAGGGTCGGAAGTATTCTTGCTTTGACTTGCATAGATAGTTCCTCGATCCTGACCATGAGTTCAGAAAAGACAAGAAGAACTTTACCAAAGGTAAAGTTGTCAAACACTTGGCACACCTGCGTTGACAGGGAAACAGATCCTGGATCAGTTAAACGCCCTCGAGCCTGATCCAGAGCGTCCAGGGTATTTCAAGGGGTATAATTCAACACATGCCTGGACTCACAAGCCATGCTTCTGGGACCTGCCTTACTTCAAAGACCTCCTTCTTCCACACAATATCTACATGATGCACACTGAAAAGAATATTGGAGAGGCTATTTTTGGTACATTGTTCAACATAGATGGGAAGACAAAGGATAATACTAAGGCTAGAGTCGATCAAGAGACACTATGTCATAGACCATTACAAAACATGCGAGAGGGCAAAGGAAAGCAGAAGTGGTCGAATCCAAAGGCCTGGTTCAATCTTGGAAGGCCAACTATGAGGGAAATTATCTTGTGGGTCAAAATGCACTTGATGTTCCCCGATGGGTATGCCGTGAATCTAAAGAGGGGAGCGAGTCTTAAAAAATTAAAAAGCTTTGGTCTCAAGAGTCATGATTGGCACATATGGCTATAGAGGGTAATGTCGGTGATGTTACATGGCTTTATTCCTAAGGATGAATGGCTAGTACTGGCGGAGCAGAGCTATTTCTTCCGTGTTCTTTGTGAGAAAGAATTGTCGCCTGACGTGGTAGAAGCCATTGAGGAGTTTGCACCAGAGTTGTTTTGCAAGTTAGAGAAGATCTTTCCACCGGGCTTCTTCAATCCAATGCAGCATTTGATTTTACATCTACCGACCGAGGCCAGATTGGGTGGGCCCGTGCAAGATCGTTGGTGCTATGCAACTGAGAGGATGCAGAAGACCCTTCGAGCTAAATGTAAAAATAAGCGTAGAATTCAAGCATCGATGGCTGGGGCATTCATTACTAAGGAGGTGGCAAACTTTGTGACAACACACTACGAAGCCAAAAATCATCATTTGCATAATCCGAAGCTTCGGCACAATGATGCAGACCCTAAAAAACGTGGGTCCAACCTCAGCCTATTCAAAGGGAAGCTCGCACCAGCCGGTGCTTCGAAACCAATAACATGGATGTCGAAGAATGGCGGAACATTTCGTTGTATATCTTCAACAACCTAACAGAAGTGCGGCCGTACATCGAGTGACTTCTCGGCACATTTTCCCGTAAATTCTAATTCCTTTGAACTGCTCTTATTCCCGGATATTTCAAACAACCGTTACGTCGCCAAATTCTCGGATGGAGCGGTGATCGAAAATGATTCCGTCGAAGAGTATGAGCTTCTGTCAAAGACAGGAGGCGGCTATCCTGGTTTCATCTCTCGGTTCAAACAAACGGTAATTATCAATAATGGAACATTTCATTTCTTGGTCTAACTTGCGGCTAATGCAACAATCGTTTCATATTAAACTTGTAGGCTAATTCAGAGTCTATGGACGCCGAATTGAGACAAGTCGCTAATGGTTTTGACTATAAGGTTCGTTCATTTGAGAAATACAACATCAACGGGTATCTCTTCCGTACCTTTGGCAAAGAGCTATCTATGCCCGACCAGAAATCTACAAATTGTGGTGTCTCTGCTATTGCTGAAGGTGTTATCGAGTATTATGAAAGAGTTGAAGCAATTTATGAACTTCAATTCTATGGTGAAAACCCATCGAACGTCGTAGTCTTCAAACGTTATTCGTTCTAGCCGAAGGAGAATAGAAGGAATCATGAACATATAGGACTAGTCAAAATCAATCCAAACACCCATTTAGATGTTCCCGATGTCTATATTACGGCTCAACAGGCGACCCAAGTTTTCTATCTACCGTGGGCATGCCAAACGGATAAGAATCTGGATGGTTGGTATTTGTTTATGAAGTGCCGCCACATGTCAGACCACCTCTCCCAAATGAACAGGATTATGAACCTCACATTAACCCAGACACATATGATGGAGAATTCTTCCCAGAAACACGTCTTTCCAAGAAACGTTTCAAGAACCGTCGTGCTTCACCCAAGAACATGGAAGTAGATAGCGACAATGAATCCGACTCCACTCCTGATCCGGAACCAGAAGACCTGGAACTCGTAGAGGTTAATGATGCGGATGACCTGTCAATGCTTCAACGATTAAAGAAAGGCCTTTCACAACTTCACGTCGTTGAACCCGACGAGCACGTCATTCATGAAGACATGCGTGATAGTGATGATGATGATGCATTTATTGATGATGATTATTAGATTGTAAGATTCACAACTTAAATTATATATATATATTAATCTTTATTATTCATGTACATATTATTATTCATGTCAGTTATTGAATTTTTATATGTTGTACTAATTTCTTTTAATCTTTATCATGGCAGGTCACCAGATGTTGAAAGATGGTGGGCGCTGGTCCAGAGTGCTCGACGGGTTCTTCCCAGCTGCCCCGCACGAGGGGTGGTACTTCCCTTCCACCCCTATCTCTCCGTAGAGCCTTGGCAGACAGTCTGTCGACACCACCTGTGGGTTCTTCTTCGTCGAGGGCATTGCCCACTTGGAAAGGTGCTGGTCGGGTAGGGAAGAAGGGGAAGGGTACAGGGAGAGGTGGTGGCTGCGGAAGATCCAGGAGGACTGTTGATCCGTCCTCGCCACCACCACCAGCTCATTCACCCGAGCATTGGACTACTATGGTCGACACGTTTACGGAGGAGGCTACGGGGACTCCGGTCTAGGAGCCTGGTGTTGACGGGCATTCGTCCCATGAGACTCCGGTCCAAGATCAGCCTCGGGTCAAGGTGCATTCGGCCCACGAGACTACGGTTCCGGAGGCTTCACCCGACGTGGAGAGGCCCAGATGGGATACCTGGCACGATCGGACCGAGTTGCCGGATTGGACCGAGGGTCCGGGTGGCTCATGGGGCGGGGATGGTGGGGATGAATTTACGGATAGTGAGGGTGATGTGCAGGTGGACGGGGCCACCGTGTACAAGCGTGGTAGTACATGTCTCCCGGTCGTGCCGGCTACCCGCGAGGAGAGGCCGGTGATTAAACCTGAAGGAGATAGGTAAGTACATTTACTCTTTTTTTAGCTTTTGCCTTCAAGTTTGTTCAAATATCTAATGCATTGACCTTATCATACTGCAGGGGATGGGCACACCCTCGTGAAGTCCACAAGCCGAACTCCGTCCTTGGTGTGCTTTGCCGGACAAATTTCCCGGGGTTTGTCACGTTGCCTGGTGAGGGTCAGGTTCCTACACTAGGATTTTCCTGGGAGCACTATGAGGCTGCGCAGGCCCCACCGGAGAAGATTATAGATGGTGTCTTGTGCCACACGAGGGCCGAGATGGTGATCAAGAGCTTTGGGGTAAATTATCCTTTTACACAATCTAAAATTAACAATGTAGCTAATTATTCTACTAATCGGTGCTTTCACGTTTAATTGCAGACCTTCTATAGGTGTGAGGATGGATATGAGGAGGAGGCGGCCAAGGTTCTCGAGGCTGAGTGTAGGCGGTTACTACAGAACTTATGCCACGAGGCTCGGCCGTAGGCTATTCGAGACTACTACGCCATGCGTGGTATTAAGAAGTAGAAGAAGGATTGCCGCAGAAAGTTTCTGAAGAAGGAGCAATACATGAAGGTAATTACCTATCCTTAAGTCCTTCTACGTAGTTTTCTTGATTTCATTCATAGGCGTAGCGCTCAAAATTCTTGATAATAACTTACAGGTGCCCCCGAGATGGTGTGCGGATAAGATGGATTGTTGGGAGGCGTTGGTTGATGAGTGGTGCACAGGAAGCTGGCAAGCCGTCCACGAGAATGCGAAGGATCGGCGTAGCCATATGGTTGGTGTGGCACACCATCAAGGCAGCGCTAACTTACTTCAGTTCATACGAAACTGGGTATTTGATTCGCTTCATGATTCATGAAATTCATTCTTCATGCTACTATTTTGTTCCTCTCTTTTTAGGCGCATCACAATAAGACGGAGATGCCACACTTGTACGACCTTTATGGCATGGCCCATACTGCCTCGTACAAGAAGGCGAAGGCATTCTCTGAGTCTGACCTGGATGATCCAAATAACTTCACCAACATATCATCCCAGCACAAGCTCGTGACATACAGGGACTCGGGGAAGGCTACGAAAGGGGGTGACTTTAACCCGAGCCAGGAACCTTTGGATCCAGAGCTGGTGATGATATCTGGTGGCAGGAGGCCCCATGGCTCGATAGCCATTGGAGATGGGATAATACGTTGTCCACTCACTATCCCGGAGATCAAGGCGCGCCAGTCGAGCAGCTGTCCTGAGATAACGCGTCGTCCATGGACAGTCGATCTTGCCATCGAGGTTAGTTGTACTGACTAAGAAAACTTTCATCCATTTCATTATCTGTGTCACCAAAGATCATTACTGTGGTAACAAGGAATGGTGTTTCAGGCTGCACTTCAGAAAGAGAGAGCGGCAAACCAGGCTGCTCTTGAGAAAGAGAGATTGACAAGCCAAGCTGCTCTTCAGGCTGCTCTTGATGAGAGGGACCAGACCACGGCACGATTGATTGAGGAGGAGAGGGCCCGGAATATGGCGGGTCAACGGGCCGTGTACGAGCTTTTTGTGGTAAGTATTTTTTTCACATTAGCCAAATGACGTGTGTAAGTTCTGTTTCATTACTAACTAATACGACCAATTCTTCAGGGTCTGTGCGAGAAGAACGGTCAAGTCCCTCCGTCGATACACGTCTTCTCTTTGATTGGCACGGTGAGTTTCATTACAAACTAGTATTAATAATTGAGTGTCATCATGCTAACTGAGACATTGCAAAATATCTTCTGTGCAGAATAACTCCGGAGCGTCATCGCATGACCCTTCTCCAGGTGTTTCTCCTCCTTGATGACCACTACGGTAAGTTTCTCTTCTCCTCTTTCATATTCTCCTTGCCTTAATTTCCCCAACAATGACATAATTAGCCCATTTAGCTCCAAAAAGACATTATAAGCTCAAAACGGCATAAGAACCTTGTTTAGCTCATTAATATTATATACTTAGCTTGTTTTCCTCTAAAATGGGATAATTAGCCCATTTAGCTCCAAGAAGAGATAGTTAGCTAATTGAGCTCCAAGAAGAGGAGAAGAGGAGAAATGAAAAGGAAGGACAAAAAGAAGAAGAGAAAGAGAAGAGAAGGAGAAGGAGAAGAAGGAGGAGGAGGAGAAGAAGAGAAGGAGGAGGAGGAGGAGGAGGAGGAGGAGGAGAAGGAGGAGAAGGCCAAGGACCTTCTAGTCCTTCTCCTCCTCCTCCTCCTTCTCCTCCTTCTTATTTATTTCTTCTTCTTCTCCTCCTCCTACTCCTTCTTATCCTCTTTCATATTATCCTTGCCTAAATTTCCCTAACAATGACATAATTAGGCCATTTAGATCCAAAAAGACATTGTAAGCTCAAAATGGCATAAGAACCTTGGTTAGGTCATTAATATTATATACTAAACTGTTTTTCCTCTATAATGACATAATTAGCCCATTTAGCTCCAAAAAGACATAGTTAGCTAATTTAGCTCCAAGAAGAGGAGAAGAGGAGAAATGAAAAGTAAGAATAAAAAGAAGAAGAGAAAGAGAAGAGAAGGAGAAGGAGAAGAAGGAGGAGGACGAGAAGTAGGAGAAGGAGAAGGCCAAGGACCTTCTAGTCCTTCTCCTCCTCCTCCTCCTTCTCCTCCTTCTTCTTTATTTCTTCTACTTCTCCTCCTCCTCTTCCTTATCCTCTTTCATATTATCCTTGCCTTAATTTCCCCAACAATGACATAATTAGCCCATTTAGCTCCAAAAAGACATTATAAGCTCAAAATGGCATAAGAACCTTGGTTAGCTCATTAATATTATATACTTAGCTTGTTTTCCTCTATAATGACATAATTAGCCCATTTAGCTCCAAAAAGACATAGTTAGCTAATTTAGCTCCAAGAAGAGGAGAAGAGGGGAACTTAAAAAGAAGTACAAAAAGAAGAAGACAAAGAGAAGACAAGGAGAAGGAGAAGAAGGAGGAGGAGGAGAAGGAGGAGAAGGAGAAGGCCAAGGAACTTCTATTCCTTCTCCTCCTCCTCCTCCTGCTCCTCCTTCAGCTATATTTCTTCTTCTTCTCCTCCTCCTCCTCTTTCTTCTCCTCTTTCATATTCTCCTTGCCTTAATTTCCCCAACAATGACATAATTAGCCCATTTAGCTCCAAAAAGACATTATAAGCTCAAAATGGCATAAGAACCTTGGTTAGCTCATTAATATTATATAATTAGCTTGTTTTCCTCTATAATGACATAATTAGCCCATTTAGCTCAAAAAGACATAGTTAGCTAATTTAGCTACAAGAAGAGGAGAAGAGGAGAAATGAAAAGGAAGAAGAAAAAGAAGAAGAGAAAGAGAAGAGAAGGAGAAGGAGGAGGAGGAGAAGGAGGAGAAGGCCAAGGACCTTCTAGTCCTTCTGCACCTCCTTCTCCTTCTCCTCCTTCTTCTTTATTTCTTCTTATTCTTCTTCTTATCCTCCTCTTTATTCTCCTCTTTCATATTATCCTTGCCTTAATTTCCCCAACAATGACATTATTAGCCCATTTAGCTCCAAAAAGACTTTATAAGCTCAAAATGGCATAAGAACCTTGGTTAGCTCATTAATATTATATACTTAGCTTGTTTCACTCTATAATGACATAATTAGCCCATTTATATCCAAAAAGACGTAGTTAACTAATTTAGCTCCAAGAAGAGGAGAAGAGGAGAAATGAAAAGAAGGAAGAAGAAGAAGAAGAAGAGAAGAAGAAGAGAATGAGAAGGAGAAGGAGAAGGAGAAGGAGGAGGAGGAGAAGAAGAGAAGAAGGAGAAGGAGGAGAAGAAGGAGAAGGAGCCCTCCTTCTCCTTCTTCTTCTATCCTCCTTCTTCTCCTCCTTCTTCTCCTTCTTCTTCTCTTCTTCTATTTTCTTCTTCTCCTCCTCCTTCTCCTTCTCCTTCCCCTCCTCCTCCTCCTTGTTGTTTTTCTTCTCCTTGTTCTCTTCTTTCTTCTTCTCTTTCTTCTGCAATTTAGCATATTTGTCATATATATATGTTATTGTTGTTCTTTTTCTGACTTTCTTATTCCCATTTTGCAGATTGGATGTACTACATGCAGGGAAGCTGGCTTTGATGGAGTGCTTTAGTTCTAGTTTTCATTTGAGGTTATGAACAATGTGGAATTATATGTATATGTATATATGGATGAACAGTATATGTGGAACTATATTTATATGTATATATATGGATGAAACTTTGTGCTATCAATATGTGTTGTGACCTATATATGTGCTATGAATTATATGTGCTATGTATATGTATATGTGCTGTGACCTATATATGTGCTATGTATATGTATATGTGCTATGAAATAAACAAAAACAAACAAAACTGTGACAATATGGGCTCTTTGCCGTCTGCCAGCTGATGGCAAAGTCCTTTGACTTCAACTGACCGACGGCACAGGCGCCACATGGCGCCCAGCTATGCAACCTCGGCAGCAGCAGTTGGTCATATAGTCTCTTTGTCGTGTGCTTCCTGGGGGGGGGGGCAGACGGCAAAGAAGAGGGCACAGAGGAGGGGGAAGGAGGGGTAGGCAGACGACAAAGAGTGGAGGGGGGGGTGGAGGCAGACGACAAAGAGTGGAGGGGGGAGGAGGTGGAGGCAGAAGGCAAAGAGTGGAGGGGGGAGGAGGTGGAGGCAGACGACAAAGAAGAGGGCGAGGCAGACGACAAAGCCTCTGTTAGCCCCTAACGGAGGCAACTCCTGTCGGCTGCCGTCTCGACTTCTTTGGCAACTACTCTTATGAAAAGGTGACAGCAAAGCTCTTTGCCGTCCGCTTCGGTGAGGCTGACGGCAAAGAAGCTACAATGCCGTCGTAGGCTGACGCAGAATTTTTGCCGACAGGAGTTTTCTTTGCCGTCTATGTATTACTCTTTGCCGTCGGTGGATTACTCTTTGCCGTCTGTGGTGGCAGACGGCAAAGAAGCTAATTCCTGTAGTGTATGTACTATATAGTAAATTTTTCACAATTTATATCGACCAATATAAGCTATGAAAACTCTAGGGTAAGTATATAAAATAATTATGACATCAATTTGTCCAAACAGAATAGTCTGTAGAAATCTATTAAAATATTGTACTTGTATAACTCCAAAAAATATTAAAATTTTGGACATGATAAATAATTTGTGTGACATTACTATGTAAAATTTTCAAAAACTTTCCACATTATAGTAAGATCTGATAATTCAAATACTACATCAAAAGTTTCTGTTTTTGTACAGCACATATCACACATACAATTCAAGCATTCAAAAGGAAACTCTTGGAACTTTTTATTCAAAAACTAGATTATAAATAGCATAAAAAATACTAAAAAAATAAAATGATGCTCCAAGCAAAACGAATATCATGTGACAAATAACGATATAGGTCCAAGTAAGATATACTGATAATATTGGAGACTAAACACGGGGTGCCTTCCGGGGCATCCCCGAGTTTAGACACTTGAGTATTCCTTTTGAATTACCTTGGGTGCCTTGGGAATACCCAAGCACAGGTTATTTGTTAAAGCATATTTCTCCATATGTTGTTTTGGTAATTGATGACAATCCATATGGACTAATGGTTGCCTTAAGTTATATTCGATTGATTTGTCCATAGGCACTTCTTGAAGTCCATTTGTTGGTTTCAAGGAGTTTATATGATGACCAAGGTGGTATTTAATGTATTATCCAAAGAATGGTCATAAAGACACAGGTTTATCAAGACTAAGACAAATAGTAAATCAAGTTAATCAACACACAAAGTGTACAAGATGTACCAAGAGGGATCAAGGGATCCCATGGTATGGTAAGCATTGTCCATTACGTTGTTGTGTACTAACCCATGGTCTTCATGAGAGTTCTATGTGGGGTTAGGTGTGTTTCCATTTTCTTGCATCAAGAGGAAGATATCATACAACCCATGGAGGACGACGTCAAGTGGCGATCGTCATCAAGATTGCGGTGTTCAAGTTCAAGTGGAGCATCACGAAGATATCTTGCTTGAAGCTTGTCGTCCACTATGGTGGCAATGGACTTGTGAAGATGTGCTAAAGAGCGGATCACCCATAGTGAGTATAAGGGCGCAATCAACCAGTCTTCATCAAACCAATGCAATCAAGAAAGGTGGTTCATCATGATCATCATCTAGCTCAAGTGGACTAGGTGCAAGCTATAGGTTTGCCATTGATAGGATTTTCTATTTTAGGATAGATTGTCGTACTGTATTGGAGGGCTCTCAAGTGAGTAGCTTGATCATATCGTCCATTGATTGCTCAAAGAATTTTTGTCCTTGCATCATATTTCTTGGTTCTTGTTTGGTGTTTCTCTTTGTGAGTATTAGAGCTTATGGTCATCTTTATGAAAAGCTCGAGTTCATCAAAAGCGGAGTTCATGTGTCTTCTATGATGTTTTCGATGTTGGAGTTTTTTCCGGTTCTTCGGTCATAGAGGTCTCACATCTCTACATCATTGGAATTTTTCATAACTACCTCTTCTTAAGATTTCCAAGAAACTTGAATTTGCACAACTCGGAGCTCATTTGCAGAAATTATGGCAGTTCTGGTATTTCCTATTTTCTTCCAGCGGTTGTACCGCTGCCTCGGGCGGTTGTACAGCCCGCCCCCTGGGCGGTATAACCATCCAAGCACCGGTACACAACCGGACACGGTTCTGTTGTGGTGCGGTGGTTGGGCGGTGGTACCGCTATATTAGTATAGCTAGTACTACCACTATTCTTAGTGGTTGTACTGCTTGGGACGTAGCCATGTCGAGCAGCCGTGGCAGGTGGAACCGTTGGCCAACCTTCCGATGTGGACCAGTTGTTGAGCGGTGGCTGGGCGGTTTTACCGCTAAAATAGGCAGCCCGATTGTACCACCCTGGCAACCGGATGTACCGCCCCTATGTAATCTGCACATAACGGGCAGATTTGTGGGGGCCTATTTAAGGGGCCTTCTTCCCCAATGGTTCTCTATCCTTCCATCTCATGTTTGCCCCCCCATTGCTGACCCGAGCTTGCTAACTCTCAATCCCTCCAATGATTCTTGCTAGTTCATGGGGGAAAACAGAGATGAGATCTAGATCCACATCTCCACCGATCACTTTGTCCTCTATGTGAGGGGAACCCCTTGGATCTTCATCTTGGACTTATTTGTGAGCTCCTTGTTCTTCCTCTTATATTCCTCTATAGCTTTTGTTATTGTGGACGGATTTGAGTGTGAGGGACTTGACCACTTCGTGTGTTCTTGCCTTTGTATTAGTTGCATGAGTGTGAGTTTTCTACGGTGATACGTGGAACTGAAGTTTGAGAAGCTTGTTACCCTTGGGTACTTAATACCCTAGAAATTGTTCTTCCGTGATGATTTGACGTCTTAGAAGCTTGGTGGTGCCTCGGAGGTCAATATTTGTGGTGTAAATCTCCGGGCAAGTGTCGAGGTCTCCAATTCAGTTGTGGAGATTGCCCCAAGCATTTGAGGTCATCACGGAGCCACAGTCCATTCTGGTGAAGCTTTCATCGTGTTGTTGGTGTCGTGGGAATAAATCTCAAAGTAGAGGTGTAGGGTACAAGTGGAGAGGGCAGAGTCCTAGCTACGGCAAGTTTGTACACAAGATGTATGAGTTCAGGCCCTCTCTTAGAGTTAATAGATCTATGTCTCAGTGCTCGCACTACAGGAATTAGCTTCTTTGTCGTCTGCCATCACAGACGGCAAAGAGTATATCACGGACGGCAAAGATAATATCACAGACGGCAAAGAATCTCACTGTCGGCAAAATTTCTGCGTCAGCCTACGACGGCATTGTAGCTTCTTTGCCATCTGTCTCACCGCGGACGACAAAGAGCTTTGCCGTCAGCTTTTCAGAAGAGTAGTCGGCAAAGTGGTCGAGACGGCAGATGACAGGCGTTGCCTCCGCTAGGGGCTAACGGAGGCTTTGCCGTCTGCCTCCCCTCTTCTGTGCCGTCTGCCTCCCCCCTCTTCTTTGTCCTCAGCCTCCCCCTCCTCCTCCCCCCTCCTGTGTGCCGTCTGCCTCCCCCCTCCTCTGTGTCGTCTATCTCCCCCCCTCTTCTGTGCCGTCTTCCTCCCCCTCTTCTTTGCCGTCAGCCTCCACCTCCTCCCACCCTCCTCTGTGCCCTCTTCTTTGCCGTCTGCCCCCTGGAAGAAGACGACAAAGATACTACATTGCCAGCTGCTACTGCCCAGGTTGCACAGTTGGGCACCACGTGGCACCTTTGTCGTTGGTCAGCTGATGGCAAAGAGCCTATATTGTCACATATACATATAATTCATAGCATATATTGTCACATTTTTGTTTATTTTTTCTATTACACAACACATATACATATAATTCATAGCATATATATGATAAATAGGTCACAACACATATATGATATACACATAAAGCTCATCAATGCCATTTGTTCATCAACGTACATCCCATATATCAAAAGAACCAACACATACAAAGTTTCATCCATATATACATACATATAGTTGCACATATATTGTTCATCCATATATACATATACATATAGTTCCACATTGTTCATCAACTCAAATAAAAATGGAAACTAAAGCACTCCAATGCCAGCTTCCATGCATGTAGTACATCCAATCTGCAAAATGGGAATAAGAAAGTCAGAATAAGAAGAACAACAACATATATATGACAAATAAGCTAAATTGAAGAAGAAAGAGAAGAAGCAAGAAGATAACAAGGAGAAGAAAAACAAGAAGGAGGAGGAGGAGGAGGAGGAGGGGAAGGAGAAGGAGAAGGAGGAGGAGAAGAAGAAAAAAGAAGAAGAGAAGAAGAAGGAGAAGAAGGAGGAGAATAAGGAGGAGAGAAGAAGAAGGAGAAGGAGACCTCCTTCTCCTTCTTCTCCTCCTTCTCCTTATTCTCTTCTTCTCCTCCTCCTCCTTCTTCTTCTCCTTCTCCTTCTCATTCTCTTCTTCTTCTCTTCTTCTTCTTCTTCTTCTTCCTTCTTTTCATTTCTCCTCTTCTCCTCTTCCTGGAGCTAAATTAGCTAACTATGTCTATTTGGAGCTAAATGGGCTAATTATGTCATTATAGAGGAAAACAAGCTAACTACACAATATTAATGAGCTAACCAAGGTTCTTATGCCATTTTGAGCTTATAATGTCTTTTAGGAGCTAAATTGGCTAATTATGTCATTGTTGGGAAAATTAAGGCAAGGAGAATATGAAAGAGGAGAAGCAAGAGGAGGAGGAGAACAAGAAGAAATAAAGAAGAAGGAGGAGAAGGAGGAGGAGGAGGAGAAGGACTAGAAGGTCCTTGGCCTTCTCCTCTTTCTCCTCCTCCTCCTCCTCCTCCTTCTCCTTCTTCTCTTCTTCTTCTTCTTCTTCTTTCTTTTCATTTTTCCTATTTCTTCTCCTCTTCTGCTCTTCTTGGAGCTAAATTAGCTAACTATGTCTTTTTGGAGATAAATGGTATAATTATCCAATTTTAGAGGAAAACAAGCTAAGTATATAATATTAATGAGCTAACCAAGGTTCTTATGCCATTTTGAGGTTATTATGGCATTTTGGAGCTAAATGGGCTAATTATGTCATTGTTGGGGAAATTAAGGTAAGGAGAATATGAAAGAGGAGAAGAAAGAGGAGGAGGATAAGAAGAAGAAATAAAGAAGGAGGAGAAGGAGGAGAAGGACTAGAAGGTACTTGGCCTTCTCCTCCTTCTCCTCCTCCTCCTCCTTCTCCTTCTTCTCCTCCTCCTTCTTCTCCTTCTCCTTCTCTTCTCTTTCTCTTCTTCTTTTTGTTGTTCCTTTTCATTTCTCCTCTTCTCCTCTTCTTGGAGCTAAATTAGCTAACTATGTCTTTGTGGAGCTAAATAGGCTAATTATCCCATTTTAGAGGAAAACAAGCTAAGTATATAATAATAAGGAGCTAACCAAGGTTCTTATGCCATTTTGAGCTTATTATGGCATTTTAGAGCTAAATGGGCTAATAATGTCATTGTTGGGGAAATTAAGGAAAGGAGAATATGAAAGAGGAGAAGAAAGAGGAGGAGGAGGATAAGAAGAAGAAATAAAGAAGAAGGAGGAGAAGGAGGAGGAGGAGGAGGAGAAGGACTAGAAGGTCCTTTGCCTTCTCCTCCTTCTCCTCCTCCACCCCCTCCTCCTCCTCCTCCTCCTCCTTCTTGTTCTCTTCTTCTTCTTCTTCTTTCTTTTCATTTTTCCTATTTCTTCTCCTCTTCTCCTCTTCTTGGAGCTAAATTAGTTAACTTTGTCTTTTTGGAGCTAAATGGGCTAATTATCCCATTTTAGAGGAAAACAAGCTAAGTATATAATATTAATGAGCTAACCAAGGTTCTTATGCCATTTTGAGCTTATTATGGCATTTTTGAGCTAAATGGGCTAATTATGCCATTGTTGGGTAAATTGAGGCAAGGAGAATATGAAAGAGGAGAAGAAAGAGGAGGAGGAGGAGAAGAAGAAGAAATAAAGAAGAAGAACAAGAAGGAGGAGGAGGAGGAGAAGGACTAGAAGGTCCTTGGCCTTCTCCTCCTTCTCCTCCTCCTCCTTCTCCTCCTCCTCCTTCTCCTCCTCCTCCTCGTCGTCATCCTCCTTCTCCTTCTTCTCTTCGTCTTCTTCTTCTTTCTTTTTATTTTTCCTAGTTCTTCTTCTCTTCTCCTCTTCTTGGAGCTAAATTAGCTAACTATGTATTTTTGGAGCTAAATGGGCTAATTATGTCATTGTTGGGAAATTAAGGCAAGGAAATTAATACTAGTTTATAATGAAACTCACCGTGCCAATCAAAGAGAAGACGGGCATCGGCGGAGGGACTTGACCACTCTTCTCGCACAGCCCCTGAAGAGTCGGTCGTATTAGTTAGTAATGAAACATACATTACACATGATTTGGCTAATGTGAAAAAAACTTACCACAAAAAGCTCGTACAGGGCCCGTTGACCCGCCTCATTCCGGGACCTCTCCTTCTCAATCAATCATGCCGTGGTCTGGTCCCTCTCATCAAGAGCAGCCTGACATGCCAATATCTCTTTCTCGAGAGCAGCCTGAAGAGCAGCCTGGCTTGCCAATCTCTCTTTCTCAAGAGCAGCCTGGTTTGCCAATCTCTCTTTCTGAACAACCTGAAACACCATTCCTCATTGCCACAGTAATGATCTATGGTGACACACATAATGAAATGGATGAAAGTGTTCTTAGTCCGTAAAACTAACCTTGATGGCAAGATCAGAAATATGTTCTTTCTTTGCATAATCTTCCCGGGGGGTGATTGTGTGGAATGACAAATACAGGCCAACAACTGTATTGGGTTTCCATCATGCCAAAGGGATTAAAACCATCCGTGGTGGCGCAGACTCGAGGATTCCTTGAATCTGCCGCTTTATCCTGATGCAATCCATCGAAAGGTTTCCACGCTTCCCCATCCGATGTGTGTACCACCATCTTATTCCCATTCGCATCTAGTTCGGTTCTTTTGCCCAATTTGTGCCATGTCATCTGTCTGGCTATCTCTTCGACCATGAAAAGACGTTGAAGTCTTGGTACGATTGGCATATAGCGAAGAACACTAATTGCGATTTTGGTCTGCCTCTTCTCACCCATACCGTTGTCTACCACAAGATACCTGCAAGACTCGCAATTGGGACAATAGTCCAAGTGTGCATACCCCTTCCTAAATAAGACACATCCTTTCTCACATGCATCTATCTTCTCATAGGGCATCTTAAGTACACGAAGTATTTTGTCCGACTGGTACAGGTTTGCAGGCATGACATGGCCTTTGGGTAGGAAGTGTCCAAATAGTGTCATAATAGCGTCGTAGCATTCTCTTCCCAAGTTGAACTAAGCCTTCAGAGCCATTACTTGTGCAATTGCATCCATCTGACAGAGCTCAGTGTGCTCATGGAGAGGACGTTTTGAAGACTCCAACATTTTATAAAAGGCCTTTGAAGATTCCTCCATCTCATCTTCGAATCCCGAGCATCATCAAAGTCTTGCACCATGTCTTCGATCCCGGTACCATGCTCGTCCATGCGAGGACGGACCACCTCAGCTCTTGTGCGTTGTATAGACTCACCATGAAATGTCCACACCATATAATTAGGCTTAAAACACCTCGCTTGCAGGTGTTTAATCATTACAGCCTCTGTCGTCTTTTTATAGTTGTCGCATCCAGGACAGGGGCAATAGTTTCTTTCCTGGCCATTTGCGAATGTGGCTTTCACAAATTTCTTTGTTTTTACAAACCATTCTTTCGTCATCTCTTTCTGACTAGGGTGACCGGTATACATCCACGCACGACCACTCATCTTGCCTAACTACTAAAGACAGAAGAAATATATTTATATATAATTTAGCATTTATATTCATCGGTTAATCAGGTTCGCCATTTTTATTACGTCCAAGCAACCTACACGCTAATAGCGACAGATAGGTCCTAATCCCACCCAAGTATGTGTACATTGGGTTCGTTTTCCCATGCTCTGCCCCGGATCCAACGCAAAATTTCGGCAGCACCTCCCCGCTATTCTCCTGATACACGTCTCCGCAATAAACAGAGAGGATGTGCATACGGAGAACAGCAGGGAGGCACTGACGAAATTCCGCATCGGATCCTGAGCACAACATACGGGAAAACGAACCCAATCTCCACATACTCGGGCTGTCCATGGATAATGTTGGACAATTCGAAAGGATGGCGGTTATAAATATGCAAAGACATGCATATTTATAGATGTCGCCCTTTCGAACGGGAGACGCATACTGGTCACGCATACTGATAAATTAATTTAATTACCTAAATCTAGAAAGTTTCATCCGGAAACCGAGCCACGGTAAATGAAGGGGCGGGGAGGAGATGAAATTTGTACTGACCCACGAATGCAGGGGCAGAGCTCGTACAACGCACGGGGAGGTCTTCGCACAACAGACCTCACAGCGACGAGACAACTATCACATGCAAATCCACCCGATCAACACAAATATTCTAATTATGTCATTTTAGAGGAAAACAAGTTAATAATATAATATTCATGAGCTAACCAAGGTTTTTATGCCATTTTGTAGCTAAATGTGCTAATTATCTCATTGTTAGGGAAAATAAGGTAAGGAGAATAAGATAGAGGAGAAGAAAGATGAGGAGGAGAAGAAGAAGAAGAAATCAAGAAGAAGGAGAAGGAGGAGGAGGAGAAGGAGGAGGAGAACAAGGAGGACGAGAAGGTATTCTTCTTCTCTTCTTCTTTTCTTCTTCTTTTCTTCTTCTCCTTCTTATTTTTGTCTTCTCCTCCTCTTCTTCTTCTTCTTCTTCTTCTTATCCTCCTCCTCCTCTTCTCCTCTTCTCCTCTTCCTCCTCTTCTTCTTCCTATTCTTTCTATTAAGCTAACTAACTACCTAATCTAACTAACCAAGCTACCTAAACCTATCGCTAAACCTAGATAGCACTAAACAGCAAAAAAATAACAAAAACAGAATCTACCACTAAGTAACTAAAAAAGAATCTAGCTACCACTAAATACCAAACAATAAAAAATCAACTTCTTCTTCTTTTTTCTCTTCTTCTCCTTCTTATTTTTTTCATATTCTCTTCTTCTCTTGTCTTCTCTTCTTCTTTACTTCTTCTCCTTCTTATTTCTTTCTTCTCTTCTTCTTCTTCTTCTTCTTCTTCTTCTTATTCTTATTCTTATTTTCTTCTTCTCCTATTCTTCTTCTTCTTCTTCTTCTTCTTCTTATTTTTCTTCTCCTCCTCCTCCTCCTACTCCTCTTGTCGTCCTCCTCCTCCTCCTCTTCTCCTCCTCCACCTAACTAACCAAGCTGACTAACTAACCTAACTAATTTAACAAGCTACCACTAATTAACAAAACAAAATCTACCACTAAACTAACTACTAATTAACAAAAATAATGCGGGTGCCGGGGGGTGTGGGGGCTCACCGGGAGGGGAGGCTGTGGCGGGCCGGTGCTGTTGGGGGTGGCGGGGCGGTACCGGGGGCGCGAGGGGCGGCGGCGCGACGATGGTGGGGCAGCGGTAGCGGGGCCGAGGTGGGGCAGCGGCGGGACGGTGGTGGTGGTGCGACAGTGGCGGCGGGGGCGACAGGGGCGGTGGTGGGGGCGACAGGGGCGGCAGCGGGGGCGACAGGGGCAGCGGCATGACGGCGGTGGCGGCGGTCGGTGGGCGTCAGGGATTGGGAGAGAGAGAGAGGGGCGCACGGGGTGAGCCGTTACAAAGAGAGAGGGGCGGGGTGGGTGGAAGGAGCCGTTAACGGAGTTAGCTCTTTGTCGTCTATCGCCGGACGGCAAAGAGTCTAGACTCTTTGCCATCTGCCCCCGGACTCTTTGTCGTCCGTTAGTAGACTGCAAAGAAGGGACTCTAGTTTGACCTAACCACCCCGCGGTCAGGAGGGCCCATCTATATCTTTGCCGTCCGCTGTGAGACTCTTTAGCGTCTGCTAGCTGACGGCAAAGATGTCCCTGATGGAAAAAACACTCTATGCCATCAGCCAGTGCTTTGCCGTATGCTTTATTGAAGCTGACGGCAAAGACACTCTTTGCCATCAGCTAGGAGACGGCAAAGATTAGGCAAATGGCAAAAAACTGTTTTCCAGTAGTGTCGAGAGCTCTTTCAGTGTGTAATATGTGTTACAAGGGGTGCGAACCCTTGTGACAGAGGGGAGGGTGGCTTATATAGAGTGCGCTACCCCTCATCAAGTCCTCAACATCTAAGGGCTCGTTCAATATGGTTTAAAGATGTACGTTACTGATAATGTATGTATGTAATTAATGCTATTCATGACCATTAGCTGATAGCACGCCCGTTGGACTCCCTGGAGGTGGTTTCTGGTCTTCTATGTCGACTGGAACCTTCCGAGTGAAAGTCTTCTGAGTGACTTTGTACCGATTGACTTTTTAGGTGCCCTGGCCATCCAGTGGGAATCTTCTTTGTGACCCTCCAGCTAATAATGAGGTACCCTTAGGTAGGACACTTAGGTCAGGCCTGTGACCCTACCCTAGGTACATATCCCCATCATTAGCCCCGCAATTGATCGGGGTTCCAGTGAAGAAGGCACTACTGAAATTCAGAAATTTGCCGTCTACCAGGGCAGACGGCAAAGTGGGGACCCACGGACGACAAAGGCTTTGCCGTCGGTCAGCAGACGGCAAACTAGACGGTAAAAAAAATTCCGATGAAGAGGTTCTTTGCCGTCTGCTTTTGTAAAGCGGACGGCAAAGAATCTTTGCCATGAGGGGGCAGACGAAAAATTAACTCGTACGGCATATACTGCAACGGCCCCGTTAAGTGTTAACGGCAGGCGTCTTCTCTTTGCCGTCTACCGGCCCCCCTTTGCCATGCGGGGGCAGACGGCAAAGAGGGGAGAGAGGGGGGCTGATTCACCCCTTTGCCGTCTGCCCACCCCCCCTTTTCCATGTGGGGGGTAGACGGCAAAGAGGGGAAACAGAGGGGGCAGATTCCCCCCTTTGCCGTCTGCCCACCCCCCTTTGCCATGTGAGGGCAGACGGCAAAGAGGGGAAACAGAGGGGGCAGATTCCCCCCTTTGCCGTCTGCCCACCCCCCTTTGCCATGTGGGGGCACACGACAAACAGGGGAACCTGCCCCATTTTAATTTATTTTTTATTATATCCAGCATTTTTAACAATAATCAGGAGATATATATATATTTGACATAAATAAATTTCTTTCCGTACTCATAACCATATTAAAGTAACTCTCATCCATAGTGCATACACATTATGCAAGTTGCATCCGTACCAAACCATATATTACACCAGTTTCATCCACATGCATACAAAGTTTCATATATATCCATATACTACACTAGTTTCAATACAAGCCATGGTACAAGAAATCATCTTCAAGCATTCCATCAATATAATCCAAGCTTCCCGTGAAGTGAAGGTAATCTGCAAAATGACAAATAAGAAAGTTAGAAGAATAATACTAGATTAAGCAGTGTATATATAGGTTATTTCTGAGAGAAATTAGCTAAGTATAGACCATTTAGGAGCTAACTAAGCTAATTATGTCATTTCGGTGGAACCCTAGCTAACTATAGGTCGTTTCGGAGCTAACTTGAGTAAAATAGGTCATTCCGGAGCAAATTATGCTTATTAAGACATTTTGGATCTAGCTAGGATAATTATAGGCCATTTAATACCTAAGTTAGGGGGAATACGTCATCTTGCAGCTACGTAAGCCTTATTATGTCATTAAATAGGTCATTTTGGAGCTAACTAAGCTAATTATGTCATTTCGTAGGATAATTAGCAAATTTAGTCTCTCTTGGATGAGTCTAAGCTACGTAGAAGAAGAGAAAGAGAAGCAGGAGGAGGAGGAGGAGGAGGAGGAGGAACAGGAGGAGAAGGAGAAGGAGGAGGAGAAGAAGAAGAAAGGAAGAAAGAGGAGAAGGGGGAAGAAGGAGGAAGAAGAAGGAGAAGGAGGAGCTCCTTCTCCTTCTTCTCCTCCTTCTCCTTCTTCTTATCCTCATCCTTCTCCTTCTTCTTCTTCTTCTTCCTTCCTTTCATTTTTCCTCTTTCTTCTCCTCTTGTCCCCTACTTCGTGCTAAATTGGCTAAGAATGCCTTTTTGGAGGTAATTATGCCATTTCGAGGATAATTAGATAAGTATAGGTCATGTTTTATTAAATAGACCATTTAGGAGCTAACTAAGCTAATTATGTCATCTAGGTGCAACCCTAGCTAACTATAGGTCGATTCGGAGCTAACTTGGGTAAAATAGGTCATTCCAGAGCAAACTATGCTTGTTAAGCCATTTTGGATCTAGCTAGGCTAATTATAGGCCATTTAATACCTAAGTTAGGGGGAATAGGCCATCTTGCAGCTACATAAGCCTTATTATGTCATTTAGGAGAGAACTTAGCTAACTATAGGTCATTTTTTATTAAATAGGTCATTTTGGAGCTAACTAAGCTAATTATGTCATTTTGTAGGATAATTAGCCAATTTCGCCTTTCTTGGAGCTAACTAAGCTACGTAGAAGAAGAGAAAGAGAATAAGAAGTAAAAGAAGGAGGAGGAGGAGGAGAAGGAGAAGGAAGAGGAGAAGAAGAAGAAAAGAAGAAGGAGAAGGAGGAAGAAGGAGGAAGAAGAAGGAGAAGGAGGAGCTCCTTCTCCTTCTTCTCCTCCTTCTTCTCCTTCTCCTTATCCTCCTCCTTCTCCTTCTTCTTCTTCTCTTGTTCTTCTTCCTCCTTCCTTTCATTTTTCCTCTTTCCTCTCCTCTTGTCCCCTTCTGCGGGCTAAATTGGCTAAGAATGCCTTTTTGGAGCTAATTATGTCATTTCAAGGATAATTAGCTAAGTATAGGTCATGTTTTATTAAATAGACCATTTAGGAGCTAACTAAGCTAATTATGTCATTTCGGTGGAACCCTAGCTAACAGTAGGTCGTTTCGGACCTAACTTGGGTAAAATAGGTCATTCCGGAGCAAACTATGCTTATTAAGCCATTTTGGATCTAGCTAGGCTAATTATAGGCCATTTAATACCTAAGTTAGGGGGAATAGGTCATCTTGCAGCTATGTAAGCCTTATTATGTCATTTAGGAGAGAACTTTGCTAACTGTAGGTCATTTTTTATTAAATAGGTCATTTTGGAGCTAACTAAGCTAATTATGTCATTTCGTAGGATAATTAGCCAATTTAGCCTTTCTTGGATGAGACTAAGCTACTAGAAGAAGAGAAAGAGAACAAGAAGTAAAAGAAGGAGAAGGAGGAGAAGGAGAAGGAAGAGGAGAAGAAGAAGAAAAGAAGAAGGAGAAGGAGAAGGAGGAAGAAGAAGGAGAAGGAGTAGCTCCTTCTCCTTCTTTTCCTCCTTCTTCTCCTTGTCCTTATCCTCCTCCATCTCCTTCTTCTTCTTATCTTCTTCTTCTTCCTTCCTTCCTTTCATTTTTCCTCTTTCTTCTCCTCTTGTCCCCTTCTTCGGGCTAAATTGGCTAAGAATGCCTTTTTGGAGCTAATTATGTCATTTCGAGGATAATTAGCTAAGTATCGGTCATGTTTTCTTAAATAGACCATTTAGGAGCTAACTAAGCTAATTATGTCATTACCGTGGAACCCTAGCTAACTATAGGTCATTTCGGAGCTAACTTGGGTAAAATAGGTCATTCCGGAGCAAGCTATGGTTATTAAGCCATTTTGGATCTTGCTAGGCTAATTATAGGCCATTTAATACCTAAGTTAGGGGAATAGGTCATCTTGCAGCTTCGTAAGCCTTATTATGTCATTTAGGAGATAACTTAGCTAATTGTAGGTCATTTTTTATTAAATAGGTCATTTTGGAGCTAACTAAGCTAATTATGTCATTTCGTAGGATAATTAGCAAATTTAGTCTTTCTTGGATGAGTCTAAGCTACGTAGAAGAAGATAAAGAGAAGCAGGAGGAGGAGGAGGAGGAGGAGGAGGAGGAGGAGGAGGAGGAGGAGAAGGAGAAGGAGGAGGAGAAGAAGAAGAAAAGAAGAAAGAGGAGAAGGAGGAAGAAGGAGGAAGAAGAAGGAGAAGGAGGAGCTCCTTCTCCTTCTTCTCCTCCTTCTCCTTCTCCTTATCCTCATCCTTCTCCTTCTTCTTCTTCTCTTCTTCTTCTTCTTCCTTCCTTTCATTTTTCCTCTTTCTTCTCCTCTTGTCCCCTTCTTCGTGCTAAATTGGCTAAGAATGCCTTTTTGGAGGTAATTATGTCATTTTGAGGAGAATTAGATAAGTATAGGTCATGTTTTATTAAATAGACCATTTAGGAGCTAACTAAGCTAATTATGTCATCTAGGTGCAACCCTAGCTAACTATAGGTCGATTTGGAGCTAAGTTGGGTAAAATAGGTCATTCCAGAGCAAACTATGCTTGTTAAGCCATTTTGGATCTAGCTAGGCTAATTATAGGCCATTTAATACCTAAGTTAGGGGGAATAGGCCAACTTGCAGCTACGTAAGCCTTATTATGTCATTTAGGAGAGAACTTAGCTAACTGTAGGTCATTTTTTATTAAATAGGTCATTTTGGAGCTAACTAAGCTAATTATGTCATTTCGTAGGATAATTAGCCAATTTCGCCTTTCTTGGAGCTAATTAAGCTACGTAGAAGAAGAAAAAGAGAATAAGAAGTAAAAGAAGGAGGAGGAGGAGGAGAAGGAGAAGGAAGAGTCGAAGAACAAGAAAAGAAGAAGGAGAAGGAGGAGGAGGAAGGAGGAAGAAGAAGGAGAAGGAGGAGCTCCTTTTCCTTCTTCTCCTCCTTCTTCTCCTTCTCCTTCTCCTCCTTCTTCTCCTTCTTCTTCTTCTCTTGTTCTTCTTCCTCCTTCCTTTCATTTTTCCTATTTCCTCTCCTCTTGTCCCCTTCTTCGGGCTAAATTGGCTAAGAATGCCTTTTTGGAGCTAATTATGTCATTTCGAGGATAATTAGCTAAGTATAGGTCATGTTTTATTAAATAGACCATTTAGGAGCTAACTAAGCTAATTATGTCATTTCGGTGGAACCCTAGCTAACTGTAGGTCGTTTCGGAGCTAACTTGGGTAAAATAGGTCATTCCGGAGCAAACAATGCTTCTTAAGCCATTTTGGATCTAGCTAGGATAATTATAGGCCATTTAATACCTAAGTTAGGGGGAATAGGTTATCTTGCAGCCACGTAAGCCTTATTATGTCATTTAGGAGAGAACTTAGCTAATTGTAGGTCATTTTTTATTAAATAGGTCATTTTGGAGCTAACTAAGCTAATTATGTCATTTTGTAGGATAATTAGCCAATTTAGCCTTTCTTGGAGCTAACTAAGCTAAGTAGAAGAAGAGAAAGAGAATAAGAAGTAAAAGAAGGAGGAGGAGGAGGAGAAGGAGAAGGAAGAGAAGAAGAAGAAGAAAAGAAGAAGGAGAAGGAGAAGGAGGACCTCCTAAGCCTTCTTCTCCTCCTTCTTCTCCTTCTCCTTCTCCTCCTCCTTCTCCTTCTTCTTCTTCTCTTGTTGTTCTTCCTCCTTCCTTTCATTTTTCCTCTTTCCTCTCCTCTTGTCCCCTTCGGTCTAAATTGGCTAAGAATGCCTTTTTGGAGGTAATTATGTCATTTCGAGGATAATTAGATAAGTATAGGTCATGTTTTATTAAATAGACCATTTAGGAGCTAACTAAGCTAATTATGTCATCTAGGTGCAACCCTAGCTAACTACAGGTCGATTCGGAGCTAACTTGGGTAAAATAGGTCATTCCAGAGCAAACTATGCTTGTTAAGCCATTTTGGATCTAGCTAGGCTAATTATAGGCCATTTAATACCTAAGTTAGGGGGAATAGGTCATCTTGCAGCTACGTAAGCCTTATTATGTCATTTAGGAGAGAACTTAGCTAACCGTAGGTCATTTTTTATTAAATAGGTAATTTTGGAGCTAACTAAGCTAATTATGTCATTTTGTAGGATAATTAGCCAATTTCGCCTTTCTTGGAGCTAACTAAGCTACGTAGAAGAAGAGAAAGAGAATAAGAAGTAAAAGAAGGAGGAGGAGGAGGAGAAGGAGAAGAAAGAGGAGAAGAAGAAGAAAAGAAGAAGGAGAAGGAGGAGGAGGAAGGAGGAAGAAGAAGGAGAAGGAGGACCTCCTTCTCCTTCTTCTCCTCCTTCTCCTTCTCCTTCTCCTCCTCCTTCTCCTTCTTCTTCTTCTCTTGTTCTTCTTCCTCCTTCCTTTCATTTTTCCTCTTTCCTCTCCTCTTGTCCCCTTCTTCGGGCTAAATTGGCTAAGAATGCCTTTTTGGAGCTAATTATGTCATTTCGAGGATAATTAGCTAAGTATAGGTCATGTTTTATTAAATAGACCATTTAGGAGCTAACTAAGCTAATTATGTCATTTTGGTGGAACCCTAGCTAACTGTAGGTCGTTTCGGAGCTAACTTGGGTAAAATAGGTCATTCCGGAGCAAACAATGCTTCTTAAGCCATTTTGGATCTAGCTAGGATAATTATAGGCCATTTAATACCTAAGTTAGGGGGAATAGGTCATATTGCAGCCACGTAAGCCTTATTATGTCATTTAGGAGAGAACTTAGCTAATTGTAGGTCATTTTTTATTAAATAGGGTCATTTTGGAGCTAACTAAGCTAATTATGTCATTTTGTAGGATAATTAGCCAATTTAGCCTTTCTTGGAGCTAACTAAGCTACGTAGAAGAAGAGAAAGAGAATAAGAAGTAAAAGAAGGAGGAGGAGGAGGAGAAGGAGAAGGAAGAGAAGAAGAAGAAGAAAATAAGAAGGAGAAGGAGAAGGAGGAGCTCCTAATCCTTCTTCTCCTCCTTCTTCTCCTTCTCCTTATCCTCCTCCTTCTCCTTCTTCATCTTCTCTTGTTGTTCTTCCTCCTTCCTTTCATTTTTCCTCGTTCCTCTCCTCTTGTCCCCTTCGGGCTAAATTGGCTAAGAATGCCTTTTTGGAGGTAATTATGTCATTTCGAGGATAATTAGATAAGTATAGGTCATGTTTTATTAAATAGACCATTTAGGAGCTAACTAAGCTAATTATGTCATCTAGGTGCTACCCGAGCTAACTACAGGTCGATTCGGAGCTAACTTGGGTAAAATAGGTCATTCCAGAGCAAACTATGCTTGTTAAGCCATTTTGGATCTAGCTAGGCTAATTATAGGCCATTTAATACCTAAGTTAGGGGGAATAGGTCATCTTGCAGCTACGTAAGCCTTATTATGTCATTTAGGAGAGAACTTAGCTAACTGTAGGTCATTTTTTATTAAATAGGTCATTTTGGAGCTAACTAAGCTAATTATGTCATTTTGTAGGATAATTAGCCAATTTCGCCTTTCTTGGAGCTAACTAAGCTACGTAGAAGAAGAGAAAGAGAATAAGAAGTAAAGGAAGGAGGAGGAGGAGGAGAAGGAGAAGGAAGAGGAGAAGAAGAAGAAAAGAAGAAGGAGAAGGAGGAGGAGGAAGGAGGAAGAAGAAGGAGAAGGAGGACCTCCTTCTCCTTCTTCTCCTCCTTCTTCTCCTTCTCCTTCTCCTCCTCCTTCTCCTTCTTCTTCTTCTCTTGTTCTTCTTCCTCCTTCCTTTCATTTTTCCTCTTTCCTCTCCTCTTGTCCCCTTCTTCGGGCTAAATTGGCTAAGAATGCCTTTTTGGAGCTAATTATGTCATTTCGAGGATAATTAGCTAAGTATAGGTCATGTTTTATTAAATAGACCATTTAGGAGCTAACTAAGCTAATTATGTCATTTCGGTGGAACCCTAGCTAACTATAGGTCGTTTCGGAGCTAACTTGGGTAAAATAGGTCATTCCGGAGCAAACAATGCTTCTTAAGCCATTTTGGATCTAGCTAGGATAATTATAGGCCATTTAATACCTAAGTTAGGGGGAATAGGTCATCTTGCAGCCACGTAAGCCTTATTATGTCATCTAGGAGAGAACTTAGCTAATTGTAGGTCATTTTTTATTAAATAGGTCATTTTGGAGCTAACTAAGCTAATTATGTCATTTTGTAGGATAATTACCCAATTTAGCCTTTCTTGGAGCTAACTAAGCTACGTAGAAGAAGAGAAAGAGAATAAGAAGTAAAAGAAGGAGGAGGAGGAGGAGAAGGAGAAGGAAGAGAAGAAGAAGAAGAAAAGAAGAAGGAGAAGGAGAAGGAGGAGCTCCTAATCCTTCTTCTCCTCCTTCTTCTCCTTCTCCTTATCCTCCTCCTTCTCCTTCTTCTTCTTCTCTTGTTGTTCTTCCTCCTTCCTTTCATTTTTCCTCTTTCCTCTCCTCTTGTCCCCTTCGGGCTAAATTGGCTAAGAATGCCTTTTTGGAGGTAATTATGTCATTTCGAGGATAATTAGATAAGTATAGGTCATGTTTTATTAAATAGACCATTTAGGAGCTAACTAAGCTAATTATGTCATCTAGGTGCAACCCTAGCTAACTATAGGTCGATTCGGAGCTAACTTGGGTAAAATAGGTCATTCTCGAGCAAACTATGCTTGTTAAGCCATTTTGGATCTAGCTAGGCTAATTATAGGCCATTTAATACCTAAGTTAGGGGGAATAGGTCATCTTGCAGCTACGTAAGCCTTATTATGTCATTTAGGAGAGAACTTAGCTAACTGTAGGTCATTTTTTATTAAATAGGTCATTTTGGAGCTAACTAAGCTAATTATGTCATTTTGTAGGATAATTAGCCAATTTAGCCTTTCTTGGAGCTAACTAAGCTACGTAGAAGAAGAGAAAGAGAATAAGAAGTAAAAGAAGGAGGAGGAGGAGGAGAAGGAGAAGGAAGAGGAGAAGAAGAAGAAAAGAAGAAGGAGAAGGAGGAGGAGGAAGGAGGAAGAAGAAGGAGAAGGAGGACCTCCTTCTCCTTCTTCTCCTCCTTCTTCTCCTTCTCCTTCTCCTCCTCCTTCTCCTTCTTCTTCTTCTCTTGTTCTTCTTCCTCCTTCCTTTCATTTTTCCTCTTTCCTCTCCTCTTGTCCCCTTCTTCGGGCTAAATTGGCTAAGAATGCCTTTTTGGAGCTAATTATGTCATTTCGAGGATAATTAGCTAAGTATAGGTCATGTTTTATTAAATAGACCATTTAGGAGCTAACTAAGCTAATTATGTCATTTCGGTGGAACCCTAGCTAACTGTAGGTCGTTTCGGAGCTAACTTGGGTAAAATAGGTCATTCCGGAGCAAACAATGCTTCTTAAGCCATTTTGGATATAGCTAGGATAATTATAGGCCATTTAATACCTAAGTTAGGGGGAATAGGTCATCTTGCAGCCATGTAAGCCTTATTATGTCATCTAAGAGAGAACTTAGCTAATTGTAGGTCATTTTTTATTAAATAGGTCATTTTGGAGCTAACTAAGCTAATTATGTCATTTTGTAGGATAATTACCCAATTTAGCCTTTCTTGGAGCTAACTAAGCTACGTAGAAGAAGAGAAAGAGAATAAGAAGTAAAAGAAGGAGGAGGAGGAGGAGAAGGAGAAGGAAGAGAAGAAGAAGAAGAAAATAAGAAGGAGAAGGAGAAGGAGGAGCTCCTAATCCTTCTTCTCCTCCTTCTTCTCCTTCTCCTTATCCTCCTCCTTCTCCTTCTTCTTCTTCTCTTGTTGTTCTTCCTCCTTCCTTTCATTTTTCCTCTTTCCTCTCCTCTTGTCCCCTTCGGGCTAAATTGGCTAAGAATGCCTTTTTGGAGGTAATTATGTCATTTCGAGGATAATTAGATAAGTATAGGTCATGTTTTATTAAATAGACCATTTAGGAGCTAACTAAGCTAATTATGTCATATAGGTGCAACCCTAGCTAACTATAGGTCGATTCGGAGCTAACTTGGGTAAAATAGGTCATTCTGGAGCAAACTATGCTTGTTAAGCCATTTTGGATCTAGCTAGGCTAATTATAGGCCATTTAATACCTAAGTTAGTGGGAATAGGTCATCTTGCAGCTACGTAAGCCTTATTATGTCATTTAGGAGAGAACTTAGCTAACTGTAGGTCATTTTTTATTAAATAGGTCATTTTGGAGCTAACTAAGCTAATTATGTCATTTTGTAGGATAATTAGCCAATTTCACCTTTCTTGGAGCTAACTAAGCTACGTAGAAGAAGAGAAAGAGAATAAGAAGTAAAAGAAGGAGGAGGAGGAGGAGAAGGAGAAGGAAGAGGAGAAGAAGAAGAAAAGAAGGAGAAGGAGAAGGAGGAAGAAGGAGGAAGAAGAAGGAGAAGGAGGAGCTCCTTCTCCTTCTTCTCCTCCTTCTTCTCCTTCTCCTTCTCCTCCTCCTTCTCCTTCTTCTTCTTCTCTTGTTCTTCTTCCTCCTTCCTTTCATTTTTCCTCTTTCCTCTCCTCTTGTCCCCTTCTTCGGGCTAAATTGGCTAAGAATGCCTTTTTGGAGCTAATTATGTCATTTCGAAGATAATTAGCTAAGTATAGGTCATGTTTTATTAAATAGACCATTTAGGAGCTAACTAAGCTAATTATGTCATTTCGGTGGAACCCTAGCTTACTGTAGGTCGTTTCGGAGCTAACTTGGGTAAAATAGGTCATTCTGGAGCAAACTATGCTTATTAAGCCATTTTGGATCTAGCTAGGATAATTATAGGCCATTTAATACCTAAGTTAGGGGGAATAGGTCATCTTGCAGCCACGTAAGCCTTATTATGTCATTTAGGAGAGAACTTAGCTAACTGTAGGTCATTTTTTATTAAATAGGTCATTTTGGAGCTAACTAAGCTAATTATGTCATTTTGTAGGATAATTAGCCAATTTAGCCTTTCTTGGAGCTAACTAAGCTACGTAGAAGAAGAGAAAGAGAATAAGAAGTAAAAGAAGGAGGAGGAGGAGGAGAAGGAGAAGGAAGAGAAGAAGAAGAAGAAAAGAAGAAGGAGAAGGAGAAGGAGGAGCTCCTAATCCTTCTTCTCCTCCTTCTTCTCCTTCTCCTTATCCTCCTCCTTCTCCTTCTTCTTCTTCTCCTGTTGTTCTTCCTCCTTCCTTTCATTTTTCCTCTTTCCTCTCCTCTTGTCCCCTTCTTCGGGCTAAATGGGCTAAGAATGCCTTTTTGGAGGTAATTATGTCATTTCGAGGATAATTAGATAAGTATAGGTCATGTTTTATTAAATAGACCATTTAGGAGCTAACTAAGCTAATTATGTCATCTAGGTGCAACCCTAGCTAACTATAGGTCGATTCGGAGCTAACTTGTGTAAAATAGGTCATTCCAGAGCAAACTATGCTTGTTAAGCGATTTTGGATATAGCTAGGCTAATTATAGGCCATTTAATACCTAAGTTAGGGGGAATAGGTCATCTCGCAGCTACGTAAGCCTTATTATGTCATATAGGAGAGAACTTAGCTAACTGTAGGTCATTTTTTATTAAATAGGTCATTTTGGAGCTAACTAAGCTAATTATGTCATTTTGTAGGATAATTAGCCAATTTCGCCTTTCTTGGAGCTAACTAAGCTACGTAGAAGAAGAGAAAGAGAATAAGAAGTAAAAGAAGGAGGAGGAGGAGGAGAAGGAGAAGGAAGAGGAGAAGAAGAAGAAAAGAAGAAGGAGATATAGAAGGAGGAAGAAGGAGGAAGAAGAAGGAGAAGGAGGAGCTCCTTCTCCTTCTTCTCCTCCTTCTTCTCCTTCTCCTTCTCCTCCTCCTTCTCCTTCTTCTTCTTCTCTTATTCTTCTTCCACCTTCATTTCATTTTTCCTCTTTCCTCTCCTCTTGTCCCCTTCTTCGGGCTAAATTGGCTGAGAATGCCTTTTTGGAGCTAATTATGTCATTTCGAGGATAATTAGCTAAGTATAGGTCATGTTTTATTAAATAGACCATTTAGGAGCTAACTAAGCTAATTATGTCATTTCGGTGGAACCCTAGCTAACTGTAGGTCGTTTCGGAGCTAACTTGGGTAAAATAGGTCATTCCGGAGCAAACTATGCTTATTAAGCCATTTTGGATCTAGATAGGCTAATTATAGGCCATTTAATACCTAAGTTAGGGGGAATAGGTCATCTTGGAGCTACGTAAGCCTTATTATGTCATTTAGGAGAGAACTTTGCTAACTTTAGGTCATTTTTTATTAAATAGGTCATTTTGGAGCTAACTAAGCTAATTATGTCATTTCGTAGGATAATTAGCCAATTTAGCCTTTCGTGGATGAGTCTAAGCTACGTAGAAGAAGAGAAAGAGAACAAGAAGTAAAAGAAGGAGGAGGAGGAGAAGGAGAAGGAAGAGGAGAAAAAGAAAAGAAGAAGGAGAAGGAGAAGGAGGAAGAAGAAGGAGAAGGAGTAGCTCCTTCTCCTTCTTCTCCTCCTTCTTCTCCTTCTCCTTATCCTCCTCCATCTCCTTCTTCTTCTTAGCTTCTTCTTCTTCTTCCTTCCTTTCATTTTTCCTCTTTCTTATCCTCTTGTCCCCTTCTTCGGGCTAAATTTGCTAAGAATGCCTTTTTGGAGCTTATTATGTCATTTCGAGGATAATTAGCTAAGTATAGGTCATGTTTTATTAAATAGACCATTTAGGAGCTAACTAAGCTAATTATGTCATTACGGTGGAACCCTAGCTAACTATAGGTCATTTCGGAGCTAACTTGGGTAAAATAGGTCATTCCGGAGCAAACTATGGTTATTAAGCCATTTTGGATCTTGCTAGGCTAATTATAGGCCATTTAATACCTAAGTTAGGGGGAATAGGTCATCTTGCAATTTCGTAATCCTTATTATGTCATTCAGGAGAGAACTTAGCTAACTGTAGGTCATTTTTTATTAAATAGGTCATTTTGGAGCTAACTAAGCTAATTATGTCATTTCGTAGGATAATTAGCCAATTTAGCCTTTCTTGGATGAGTCTAAGCTACGTAGAAGAAGATAAAGAGAAGCAGGAGGAGGAGGAGGAGGAGGAGGAGGAACAGGTGGAGAAGGAGAAGGAGGAGGAGAAGAAGAAGAAAAGAAGAAAGAGGAGGAGGAAGAAGGAGTAAGAAGAAGGAGAAGGAGGAGCTCCTTCTCCTTCTTCTCCTCCTTCTCCTTCTCCTTATCCTCATCCTTCTCCTTCTGCTTCTTCTCTTCTTCTTCTTCTTCCTTCCTTTCATTTTTCCTCTTTCTTCTCCTCTTGTCCCCTTCTTCGTGCTAAATTGGCTAAGAATGCCTTTTTGGAGGTAATTATGTCATTTCGAGGATAATTAGCTAAGTATAGGTCATGTTTTATTAAATAGACCATTTAGGAGCTAACTAAGCTAATTATGTCATCTAGGTGCAACCCTAGCTAACTATAGGTCGATTCGGAGCTAACTTGGGTAAAATAGGTCATTCCAGAGCAAACTATGCTTGTTAAGCCATTTTGGATCTAGCTAGGCTAATTATAGGCCATTTAATACCTAAGTTAGGGGTAATAGGCCATCTTGCAGCTACGTAAGCCTTATTATGTCATTTAGGAGAGAACTTAGCTAACTGTAGGTCTTTTTTTATTAAATAGGTCATTTTGGAGCTAACTAAGCTAATTATGTCATTTTGTAGGATAATTAGCCAATTTCGCCTTTCTTGGAGCTAACTAAGCTACGTAGAAGAAGAGAAAGAGAATAAGAAGTAAAAGAAGGAGGAGGAGGAGGAGAAGGAGAAGGAAGAGGAGAAGAAGAAGAAAAGAAGAAGGAGAAGGAGGAGGACGGAGGAAGAAGAAGGAGAAGGAGGAGCTCCTTCTCCTTCTTCTCCTCCTTCTTCTCCTTCTCCTTATCCTCCTCCTTCTCCTTCTTCTTCTTCTCTTGTTCTTCTTCCTCTTTCCTTTCATTTTTCCTCTTTCCTCTCCTCTTGTCCCCTTCTTCGGGCTAAATTGGCTAAGAATGCCTTTTTGGAGCTAATTATGTCATTTCGAGGATAATTAGCTAAGTATAGGTCATGTTTTATTAAATAGACCATCTAGGAGCTAACTAAGCTAATTATGTCATTTCGGTGGAACCCTAGCTAACTGTAGGTCATTTCGGAGCTAACTTGGGTAATATAGGTCATTCCGGAGCAAACTATGCTTATTAAGCCATTTTGGATCTAGCTAGGATAATTATAGGCCATTTAATACCTAAGTTAGGGGGAATAGGTCATCTTGCAGCCACGTAAGCCTTATTATGTCATTTAGGAGAGAACTTAGCTAACTGTAGGTCATTTTTTATTAAATAGGTCATTTTGGAGCTAACTAAGCTAATTATGTCATTTTGTAGGATAATTAGCCAATTTAGCCTTTCTTGGAGCTAACTAAGCTACGTAGTAGAAGAGAAAGAGAATAAGAAGTAAAAGAAGGAGGAGGAGGAGGAGAAGGAGAAGGAAGAGGAGAAGAAGAAGAAAAGAAGAAGGAGAAGGAGCAGGAGGAGCTCCTAATCCTTCTTCTCCTCCTTCTTCTCCTTCTCCTTATCCTCCACCTTCTCCTTCTTCTTCTTCTCTTGTTCTTCTTCCTCCTTCCTATCATTTTTCCTCTTTCCTCTCCTCTTGTCCCCTTCTTCGGGCTAAATTGGCTAAGAATGCCTTTTTGGAGCTAATTATGTCATTTCGAGGATAATTAGCTAAGTATGGGTCATGTTTTATTAAATAGACCATTTAGGAGCTAACTAAGCTAATTATGTCATTTCGGTGGAACCCTAGCTAACTGTAGGTCGTTTCGGAGCTAACTTGGGTAAAATAGGTCATTCCGGAGCAAACTATGCTTATTAAGCCATTTTGGATCTAGATAGGCTAATTATAGGCCATTTAATACCTAAGTTAGGGGGAATAGGTCATCTTGCAGCTACGTAAGCCTTATTATGTCATTTAGGAGAGAACTTTGCTAACTGTAGGTCATTTTTTATTAAATAGGTCATTTTCGAGCTAACTAAGCTAATTATGTCATTTCGTAGGATAATTAGCCAATTTAGCCTTTCTTGGATGAGTCTTAGCTACGTAGAAGAAGAGAAAGAGAACAAGAAGTAAAAGAAGGAGGAGGAGGAGAAGGAGAAGGAAGAGGAGAATAAGAAGAAAAGAAGAAGGAGAAGGAGAAGGAGGAAGAAGAAGGAGAAGGAGTAGCTCCTTCTCCTTCTTCTCCTCCTTCTTCTCCTTCTCCTTCTCCTCCTCCATCTCCTTCTTCTTCGTAGCTTCTTCTTCTTCTTCCTTCATTTCATTTTTCCTCTTTCTTCTCCTCTTGTCCCCTTCTTCGGGCTAAATTGGCTAAGAACGCCTTTTTGGAGCTAATTATGTCATTTCGAGGATAACTAGCTAAGTATAGGTCATGTTTTATTAAATAGACCATTTTGGAGCTAACTAAGCTAATTATGTCATTACGGTGGAACCCTAGCTAACTTGGGTAAAATAGGTCATTCCGGAGCAAACTATGGTTATTAAGCCATTTTGGATCTTGCTAGGCTAATTATAGGCCATTTAATACCTAAGTTAGGGGGAATAGGTCCTCTTGCAATTTCGTAATCCTTATTATGTCATTTAGGAGAGCACTTAGCTAACTGTAGGTCATTTTTTATTAAATAGGTCATTTTGGAGCTAACTAAACTAATTATGTCATTTCGTAGGATAATTAGACAATTTAGCCTTTCTTGGATGAGTCTAAGCTACGTAGAAGAAGATAAAGAGAAGCAGGAGGAGGAGGAGGAGGAGGAGGAGGAGGAAAAGGAGGAGAAGGAGAAGGAGGAGGAGAAGAAGAAGAAAAGAAGAAAGTGGAGAAGGAGGAAGAAGGAGTAAGAAGAAGGAGAAGGAGGAGCTCCTTCTACTTCTTCTCCTCCTTCTTCTCCTTCTCCTTATCCTCATCCTTCTCCTTCTTCTTTTTCTCTTCTTCTTCTTCTTCCTTCCTTTCATTTTTCCTCTTTATTCTCCTCTTGTCCCCTTCTTCGTGCTAAATTGGCTAAGAATGCATTTTTGGAGGTAATTATGTCATTTCGAGGATAATTAGCTAAGTATAGGTCATGTTTTATTAAATAGACCATTTAGGAGCTAACTAAGCTAATTATGTCATCTAGGTGCAACCCTAGCTAACTATAGGTCGATTCGGAGCTAACTTGGGTAAAATAGGTCATTCCAGAGCAAACTATGCTTGTTAAGCCATTTTGGATCTAGCTATGCTAATTATAGGCCATTTAATACCTAAGTTAGGGGGAATAGGCCATCTTGCAGCTACATAAGCCTTATTATGTCATTTAGGAGAGAACTTAGCTAACTGTAGGTCATTTTTTATTAAATAGGTCATTTTGGAGCTAAGTAAGCTAATTATGTCATTTTGTAGGATAATTAGCCAATTTAGCCTTTCTTGGAGCTAACTAAGCTACGTAGAAGAAGAGAAAGAGAATAAGAAGTAAAAGAAGGAGGCGGAGGAGGAGAAGGAGAAGGAAGAGGAGAAGAAGAAGAAAAGAAGAAGGAGGTAGAAGAAGGAGAAGGAGGAGCTCCTTCTCCTTCTTCTCCTCCTTCTTCTCCTTCTCCTTATCCTCCTCCTTCTGCTTCTTCTTCTTCTCTTGTTCTTCTTCCTCCTTCCTTTCATTTTTCCTCTTTCCTCTCCTCTTGTCCCCTTCTTCGGGCTCAATTGGCTAAGAATGCCTTTTTGGAGCTAATTATGTCATTTCGAGGATAATTAGCTAAGTGTAAGTCATTTTTTATTAAATAGACCATTTAGGAGTTAACTAAGCTAATTATGTCATCTAGGTGGAACCCTAGCTAACTATAGGTCGTTCCGGAGCTAACTTGGGTAAAATAGGTCATTCCGGAGAAAGCTATGCTTATTAAGCCATTTTGGATCTAGCTAGGCTAATTATAGGCCATTTAATACCTAAGTTAGGGGGAATAGGTCATCTTGCAGCTACGTAAGCCTTATTATGTCATTTAGGAGAGAACTTAGCTAACTGTAGGTCATTTTTTATTAATAGGTCATTTTGGAGCTAACTAAGCTAATTATGTCATTTCGTAGGATAAGTAGCCAATTTCGCCTTTCTTGGATGAGTCTAAGCTACGTAGAAGAAGATAAAGAGAAGAAGAAGTAAAAGAAGGAGGAGGAGGAGGACGACGAGGAGAAGGAGAAGGAAGAGGAGAAGAAGAAGAAAAGAAGAAGGAGAAGGAGAAGGAGGAAGAAGGAGGAAGAAGAAGAAGAAGGAGATGCTCCTTCTCCTTCTTCTCCTTCTCCTTATCCTCTTCCTTCTCCTTCTTCTTCTTCTCTTCTTCTTCTTCTTCCTTCCTTTCATTTTGCTATTTCTTCTCCTCTTGTCCCCTTCTTCGGGCTAAATTGGCTAAGAATGCCTTTTTGGAGCTAATTATGTCATTTTGAGGATAATTAGCTAAGTATAGGTCATGTTTTATTAAATAGACCATTTAGGAGCTAACTAAGCTAATTATGTCATCTAGGTGAAACCCTAGCTAACTATACGTCGTTTCAGAGCTAATTTGGGTAAAATAGGTCATTCCGGAGCAAACTATGCTTATTAAGCCATTTTGGATATAGCTAGGCTAATTATAGGCCATTTAATACCTAACTTAGGAGGAATAGGTCATCTTGCAGCTACGTAAGCCTTATTATGTCATTTAGGAGAGAGCTTAGCTAACTGTAGGTCATTTTTTATTAAATAGGTCATTTTGGAGCTAACTAAGCTAATTATGTCATTTCGTAGGATAATTAGCCAATTTCGCCTTTCTTGGATGAGTCTAAGCTATGTAGAAGAAGAGAAAGAGAAGAAGAAGTAAAAGAAGGAGGAGGAGGAGGACGACGAGGAGAAGGAGAAGGAAGAGGAGAAGAAGAAGAAAAGAAGAAGGAGAAGGAGAAGGAGGAAGAAGAAGGAGAAGGAGGAGCTCCTTCTCCTTCTTCTCCTTCTCCTTATCCTCCTCCTTCTCCTTCTTCTTCTTCTCTTCTTCTTCTTCTTCCTTCCTTTCATTTTCCTCTTTCTTCTCCTCTTGTCCCCTTCTTCGGGCTAAATTGGCTAAGAATGCCTTCTTGGAGCTAATTATGTCATTTTGAGGATAATAAGCTAAGTATAGCTCATGTTTTATTAAATAGACCATTTAGGAGCTAATCTAGGTGTAACCCTAGCTAACTATACGTCGTTTCAGAGCTAACTTGGGTAAAATAGGTCATTCCGGAGCAAACTATGCTTATTAAGCCATTTTGGACCTAGCTAGGCTAATTATAGGCCATTTAATACCTAAGTTAGGGGGAATAGGTCATCTTGCAGCTACGTAAGCCTTATTATCTCATTTACGAGAGAACTTAGCTAACTGTAGGTCATTTTTTATTAAATAGGTCATTTTGGAGCTAACTAAGCTAATTGTGTCATTTGGTAGGATAATTAGCCAATTTAGCCTTTCTTGGAGCTAACTAAGCTAATTATGTCATTTAGATGGAAGTCTAGCTATTTTTTATTAAAACACTAGAAATAACATACCATTATCGTCATCACAGTAGTGAAGCACGGTGGCTCTGGCTTGTTTCACCTGGAGAAGGCTGCCCTAGAGAAGGCTCGACTGTAGAAGGGTCGTGCGATGCATTTCGGGAGATATTCTGCACCAAACATTGTTTGCAATGTGTAGTTAGCATGAGGACACTCTTAAGATCACTGTACTGAAATGAAACTCACCGTCCCCGCCACGTTAATGACTGGCATCGGTGGAGGGACTTGGCCGTTCGTCTCGCACATAGACTGTACATTTAGTTTCGACAAGTCAAACTTTTTATTTATTAATGAAACGGACATTAAAATGCAAGATTTGAAATAACATGAAGAAGAAACTTACCACGAAGAGCTCGTATATGGCCATGTAAGACGCATCATTCCGTGACCTCTTCTCCTCCACCAATGCAGTCGTCCTCTCCTCCAGCTCCCTAGTTTCCTTATCCTTCTCCGCCATAGCCGCCTGCATTGCCTCTCTCTCCTTCTGAATAGCAGCCTGCAACACAACTCATTGTTAGCAATGTAATCATATTGGTTCCAACGCACAACATAATGCGGAAAGATAGTTGAGTCCATTAAACTAACCTCGATGGTGAGTTCGACTGGCTGTGGACGATGTGTTATCTCCGGACAAGAGCTCGTTTGGCGTGCCTTTATCTGCCGGAGAGTGCTAGGACAACGTATAAGGCCGTCTCCAATGGCGATCGAGCCATGGTGCCTCCCGTTGCCAGCTATCATCACCAGCTCTGGATCAATAGGCCCCTTGCTCGGGTTAAAGTCCTCCCCTTTCCTCGCCTTCCCGTGATCTCTGTACTTCACGAGCTTGTGGTGGGAGGAGATGTTGGTGAAGTTTTCTGGATGCTCGAGGTCAGACTCAGAGAATGCCTTGACCTTCTTGTACGAGGCAGTATGGGCCACCTCATACAGGTCGTACATCTGTGGCACCTCTGTATTATTGTGATGCTCCTAAAAGAGAGAGAGGAAAATTGTATTAGTAGAGGGCACAAGATAGCATTAAGAATGAATTGCATGAGGCATGAAGCAAACCACACACCCAGTTCTCGCCAAATTGGATTAAGTTGACGCTCCCTTGATGGTGTGGCATGCCAACCATTTTTCCACGCCTCTCCTTGGCGTTGTTGTGGCTGGCCTCCCACATTTCACAGCACCACTGATCCACCAAGGCCTCCCAACAATCCATCTTATCCACACACCATCTCGGGAGCACCTAAGTTAATAAAGAGAAATTTGAGCGCGTAAGAACCAAATCAAGGAAACTAACTACAAAGCCTTAATAATATGTAATTTCCTTCATGTAATGCTCCTTCTCCATCTTAGCATCACGGCACTTCGCCTTGTCAAGCCTAATACGCCGCGTGGCATAGTTGTCTCGAACAACCTGCATCCGAGCCTCGTGCCGAAAGTTTTGAAGTAGGCAGCGACATTTGGTTTCGATAACCTTTGTCGCGTCGTCCTCGTATCCCTCCTCACACCTGTAGTAGGTCTGCAAATGAGACAACACCGATTAGTACAATAAATAGCTATGGTTGATTTATAATTCTGTGAAGGAGAAATTACCCAGAACTTTCGGATCACCATGTCCGCCCTCGTGTCGCCCAAAACACCGTCGATCTCCACCTCCGGCGGGGCCGGGGCACCCAAGTAGTGCTCCCAAGTCAGTCCTTCCTCTCACTCCCAACCGGGCAACGTAACAAACCCTCGGAAGTTTTTACGGCAAAGAACACCAAGGATGCTGTTGGGCTTGGGGACACCCTTGACAACAATCCAACCCCTACAGTATGACAAATTAAAGCCAAAGCAGTAGATATTTGAGAAAGCGCGAAGGCAAAAGGTTAAATAAGAGTAAATTAACTTACTTGTCCCCATTTGGCCTAATCGACCACCTCTGCTCGGGGGTTGCTAGCACGAGCAGGAGCCCTGAACTACCACGCTGGTAGACGGTAGCCCCCTCACCCAGCTCCTCGTCGCTACCAGCATGGCCACTTGGCTCAGCCCAGGTATCCCGCTGGCTCTCTTGGGACGTACCCTCATCCCTGCTTTGCTCCGGAGTCGCCTGGAATGAAGCCTCTGGGACACGAGTCTCGTGGGTCGAAGGCTCGTCGACCCGAGGCTCATGAACCGAAGACCGTGTAGCCTCCACCTCAGACGAATCCACCCTAGAAGTCATGTGCTCAAGTGAATCAGCTTGGGGTGGTGGCGGAGACCGTGTAGCCGCCACCTCAGAAGGTGTGGCTGCCACCGCCCTACCTCTCCCGCGGCCATGTGTACCTTTAGTACAACATAAATACCAACATGGGTAATAAAATGTATATAAATACCAATATGCATACAACATGAGTACAACATAAATACCAACATGAACACAACGTGTACGTTTAGTACCTCTCGGCTTCGCGGGGGGTCGACCTCCTCTCACGGGGGGCACTCCTTGCATAGTAGAGAGCAACACTCTCTGAAGAGGCGAGGCAGGAATGGAATTACCCATCCCATCACGCGCCGACGAAGAAGGAGACGCGGAGTGCTTTCGACCCTTTCCCACCATCTTTCAACACATGTCATGACAAAGAGTAAATGAAATTAGTACAACATAAATACCAACAGGACTAATAAAATGTATATAATTTAAGTGTATCATTGTCATAAATACCAACATGACTAATAAAAATTGAATACCTAACATGAACTCAAAATTTATATATAGTATAATATTGAATACCTGACATGAACTAATAACAATCGTGCTCGTCTATATATGCTTCGGGGTCAATAAATGCATCATGATCATCACTATCCTCAATAAATGCATCATCATCATCACTATCACGAAGAACATGTGGAAGGCCACCATTATGTAATCGGTTAAGAAGTGATAGGTCATCCGCAACAGTAACCTCTTCTTCTTCCAACTCTTCCTGTTCGGGCTCAGGGGTTAAGACGGATTCACTGTCGCTATCTACTTCAATGTTCTGGGGTGAAGTAGAGCGGTTCTTGAAACGTTTCTTGGACATATGTGTTTCTTGGAAGAATTCACCTTCATTTGTGTCTTGGTTAATGTGAGGTTCGTAATCCTCTTCATTAAGGGTAGGTGGTCTAAAGTGTGGTGGCACTTCATAAAGGACATCCCAACCTTTGAGATTTGGATCAGTTTGGCAAGCCCACGGTAGATAGAAAACTTGTGTCGCCTATTGAGCCGTAATATAGACATCGGGAACATCTAAGTGGGTGTTTTGGCTGATTTCGACTAGTCCTATATGTTCATGAGTCCTTCTAGTCTCCCTCGGCTCAAACCAATAACATTTGAAGACTACGACGGTCGGTGGGTTTTCACCATAGAATAGAAGTTCATAAATTGCTTCAACTCTTCCATAATACTCGGTGTCTCCTTCGCCGATAGCAGAGACAGAACAATTTGTAGACTTTAGGTCGGGCATAGATAGCTCTTTGCCAAAGGTACGAAAGTGATACCCGTTGATGTTGTATTTGTCAAATGAACGGACCTTATAGTCAAAACCATTAGCAACTTGTCGCAACTCGGCATCCATAAACTCTGCATTAGCCTACAAGTTTAATACGAAAGAATGGATGAATTAGACGCAAATTAGACCAAGAAATCAAATGGGCCCTTAATGGTAATTAATTACCCTTTGTTTGAACCAAGAGATGAAACCGGGACAGTCGCCTCCATGCTTTGCGAGAAGCTCATACTCTTCGACGGAATCCTTTTCGATGACCGCTCCATCCGAAAATTCGGCGACGTATCGACTATATCAAATATCCGGGAATAAGAGTAGTTCAAAGCAATTATAAGTTGCAGAACTATAAATTACCGAGAACTTACTCGATGTATAGCCGCACTTCTGTTAGATTGGTGAAGATATACAATGAAATGGTCCGCCATTCTTCGACACCCAACGATTTCCCTTTCGAAGCATCGGATGGTGCGAGCTTACCTTTGAATAGGCTGAGGTTGGATCGAACTTTTTTTCGATCACCATCATTGTACCGAGGCTTCGGGTTATGCAAATGATGATTTTTGGCTTCGTAGTGTGTTGTCATGAAGTTTGCCGCCTCCTCAGTAATGAATGCCTCGGCCATCGATGCTTCAATTCTACGTTTATTTTTACACTTAGCTCGAAGCGTCTTCTGCATCCTCTCAGTTGAGTAGCACCATCAATTTTGAACGCCCCCCCCCATTCTTGCCTTGGTCGGGAGATGCAAAATCAAATGTTGCATTGGATTAAAGAAGCCCGGTGGAAAGATCTTTTCTAATTTGCAGATCAATTCCGGCGCCAACTCTTCCATTTCATCTGGCACGCCAGGAGATAGTTCTTTCGCACAAAGAGAACGGAAGAAATAGCTCAGCTCTGCCAGTACTAGCCATTCATTCTCAGGGATAAAGCCAGGCACCATCACCGGCATTACCCACTCAATCCATATGTTCCAATCATGACTCTTGAGTCCAAATATTTTCAATTTCTCAAGACTCGCTCGCCTCTTTAGATTCGCAGCATGCCCATCGGGGAACATCAACCGCATTTTCACCCACAATAGCATTTCCCTCATAGCTGGCCTTTCAAGATTGAACCATGCCTTTGGCTTCGCTACGCTTTGCTTTCCTTTCCGTTGTCGCAAGTTTTGCAATGGTCTATCACATAGAGCCTCCATGTCGATTCTAGCCATAGGATTATCTTTTGACTTCCCCTCTATGCCGAACAATGTACCAAAAATGGCCTCCGCAATATTCTTTTCAGTGTGCATCACGTCAATGTTGTGTGCGCAAAGGAGGTCTTTGAAGTAAGGAAGATCCCATAAGCATGACTTGTGAGTCCACGCGTGTTCCGTATTATACCCTTTGAAGTATCCTGGACGCAAAGGATCAGGCTCGAGAGTGTTTAAGTCATCAAGGGTCTGTTGTCCTGTCAACGCAGTTGGTGCAGTGTTTTTGACAACTCTACCTTTGATGAAATTCTTCTTGTCTTTTCTGAACTTATGGTCAGGATCCATGAATTTTCTATGCATGTCGAAGCAAGAATACTTGCGACCAGCCTGCAGCCAACGGAACTGAAGAGCTGCCTTGCATGTGGTGCACAGGAACCTTCCATGCACACACCACCCAGTGAATAGTGCAAACGCCGAATAATCATGCGTCGAGTCATGTACCACACATGCATTTTGAAATTTGTTTTGGTAGCCGCGTCGTAGGTCTTGATCCCATTATCCCAGGCTTCTTGTAACTCATCCTTAAGCGGCTGCATGTACACATTCATATTCTCCCCCGGATAGTTGGTCCCTGGAATTATCAACGTCAGGAAAATGTTCTTTCTTTTCATAATCTCTCCGGGTGGCAAATTTAGTGGAAGGACAAATACATGCCAACAACTGTATTGTGCTGCCGTCATACCATACACATTCAACCCATCCGTGCTGATGGCAACTCTAGGTTGCCTTGGATCTTCCGATTTATCCTTATGTAATGCATCGAAGTACCTCCACGCAAAACCATCTGAAGTGTGTACCAGCATCTTGTTCCCATCCGCATCTAGTTCGATTCTTTTTCCCAATTTGGGCCATGTCATCTGTCTAGCCGTCTCTTCGACCAAGAAAAGACGTTGAAGTCTTGGTACGATTGGCAGATACACAAGAACACTAATGGGGATTTCAGTGTGATTCTTCTCACCCATGCCGTTGTCTACCACAATATACCTGGAAGAATTGCAAATGGGGAAATAGTTCAAGGCCGCATACTCAAGCCTAAATAAGGCACATCCATTCTCACGGGCATGTATCTTCTCATAGGGCATCTTAAGTACACGGAGGATTTTCTCTGACTGGTATAGGTTTGCAGGCAGTACATGGCCTTTGGGTAGAAAGCGTCCAAATAACGTCATCATCGCGTCGTAGCATTCTCTGCCTAGGTTGAATTGAGCCTTCAGAGCCATTACATGCGTGATGGCATCCAGCTGACAAAGCTCAGTCTGCTCGGGAAGAGGACGTTTTGAAGACTCCAACATTTCATAGAAGGCCTTTGTAGATTCCTCCATCTCATTGTCCGAATACCGAGCATCATCAAAGTCTTGCACCATGTCTTCAATCCCGGTACCATGCTCGTCGGTGCAACTACGAATCACCTCAGCTCTGGCACGTTGGTCGGACTCACCATGAAAAGTCCACACCGTATAATTAGGCGTAAAACCCCACTTCTGCAGGTGTTTACCCATTTCAAACTCTGTCTGCTTTTTCGAGTTGTCGCAGTTGGGATAGGGGCACCATGTTTTTTGCTGGCCATTTACAAATGCGGCTCTCACAAACCCCCTGGTTTTTGTTATCCATTCATGGGTCATGTCTTTCTGACTAGGGTGACCAGTGTACATCCAAGCACGATCACTCATGGTTCCTAGCTACCTATGGGGACACAAGAAATAAATATATAATTCATCATCTATATTCATATGCTAATCAAGTTTGTAAGTTTTATTACGTCCATGCAACCTACACTCTAATAGGTAAAGATAGTTCCTAATCCCACCTGAGTATGTGTAGATTGGGTTCCATTTCCCATGCTCTGCTCCAGATGCGACGCAGAATTTCGGCAGCACCTCCCCGCTGTTCTCTTGATACACGTCTCGGCAATAAGCAGAGAGGATGTGTACCCGGAGAACAACAGGGTGGGCACTGACGAAATTCCGCATCGGATCCGGAGCACAGCATACGGGAAAACAAACCGAATCTACACATACTCGGGCTGTCCATGGATAATGTTGGACAATTCAAAAGGATGGCGGTTATAAATATGCAAAGAAATGCATATTTATAGATGTCGCCCTTTCGAACGGGAGACGCATACTGGTCACGCATACTCATGATTGAAGAAACCTATAGCTAGCAAGTTTCATCGGCACGAAGACCGGGAGAGGGCAAATTAAGGGGTAGGAGGAGAAGTCATTTGTGCTCACCAACAAACGCAAGGGCGGAGCTCGTCCAACGCACGTCGAACAACTGCACATTAAAATTCACACGATCAACACAAATATGATGTTTTTATAATTAACATAATCGGAAAATATGTGGCCTAACTCATAATTTACAAAACTATGACCCCCATCGGCTTAGTGGCGTCGATGGTCGGTGGTGTCGGGTGTCGGTTGCGTCGATGGTCGGTGGTGTCGGGTGTCGGTAGCGTCGGGGATCGGGGGTTAGTTGTGTCGGTGGTTGGGGGTTAGTGTCGTCGGGGGTCGAGGGGCACTGGCGTCAGGAGTTGGGGTCTTTTCGGTCAACAAGAGGCCGAAGAGGTGTCGAGGGTCGGGGTTGGGGTCAGGGGTAGGGTGTTGGGGGTCGAAGGTCAGTGGCATCGTGGGTCGGGGGTCGGGGGGCAAGGGTCAGTGGCCTCAGGAGTCGTGGGTCAGTGGCGTCGGGCGTCGGGAGTTGGGGGTCGAGGGTCAGTGGCGTCTAGAGTGGAGGATCAATGGCGTCGGGCGTCGGGGGTCGGCGGTTAGTGGAGTCGGGGGTCGGGGGTCAACGGTCAGTGGTGTCAGTCATTGGGGTTCGGGAGTCGGGTGTCAGTGGCGTCGGAGGTCGGGGGTCGAGGGTCAGGGGTTGGTGGCATCGGTCGTCGTGGGCCAGGGGTCGGGGGTCGGGGTCTTCTTCTTTCTTCTTCACCTCTCTCCTCTTTTTCTTCTTCTTCTTCTTCTTCTTCTTCTTCTTCTTGATCATCTTATGATTATTATTATTATTCTTTTTTCTCCTCCTCATCCTCCTCCTCTTCTTCTTCTTCTTCTTCTTTCTTTTATCTTTCTCCTCGTCTCCTCTTTCTTCTTCTTCTTCTTCTTCTTTCTTCTTCTAGTTTATTATTCTCTTACTTTCTTCTAAGTTTGACTACATAAAGCATGTAGAGTAGGAGCATAACATACAATTCAGCGCAAACATACATGCTTCTATTACAATAGAACCTCAAAAGGCTAAGATCTAAGAGGTGCGAATAAAACTACATCAATGCTTCATGCATGAGGTTTATGTCAACACCTCCTATCTTCAGACCAAAAGCTTAACATGCAACTTCTGTCAAAAATGCATATTTACTTCAAATGCAAATCTATCATTTCTTTTTTGGGGCCCATACCCTTCTTCATCAATCATTTCTTTTTTCTATCTATTTTTTATTTTCTATCTACTTTTTCTACTTAATAAACCAACTATCTAATTTAACATAAAAAACAGAAGAAAAAAACTAACTATCCAATTTAACAGAAAAAACACAAAATAAACTAACTATCTAAATTAACTATCTAATTTAAAAGAAAAAAGAAGAAATAAAGCGAAAAAGAAAAGAAAAACCTTACCTGCGTAGGGGCAGTGGGCGCCGGGGCGGAGGGCAGTGGTAGGAGGTGAGGGCGAGCTCCGGCCCTGGGCGGCGGGGAGGAGGTGCGGGGGGAGGAGGGGAGGGCGAGCTCCGGCCGCGCGGCGGTGGTGGGCCGGAGCAGCTCCGGTGGTGGTGGCGGCGACACTGGGGTGGGCAGTGCGCGAGGAGGAGGGGCGCGGGAAGGAGGGGCGCAGCGAGCTCCGGTGGTGGTGGCGGCGGCGCTGGAGTAGGAAAGGGGTGCGCGCGAGAGGTCGAGGGGAGCGGCTGGTCGAAGGTGCCGTTAGGGGAGCGGGGGCTGGGGGCTGGGCGCCGTTAGGGGGAGCTCCCCTTTGCCGTCCGCAAAGGCTGGGAGGCAGACGGCAAAGGGGTGGGTGGGGTGGGGCGCGAGTTGGCCGTTAGGGTGGCGCCCCTTTGCCGTCCGCCTGTAGGGCCTTTGCCATGCGTCAGCAGACGGCAAAGAGGTGGCAGACGACAAATAAATCCTTTGCCATAAGCAACATCTTTGTCGTCCACTTTGTACCAATTGACGGCAAAGAGCATCTTTGCCATGCGTCAGCAGACGGCAAAGGCACGGCAGACGGCAAATTTATCAATTCCAGTAGTGAGGGGTTGACACGGATTCTATCAAGCGATACTAACCTTGGACAAACTTCCGGGTTTGATAAAACTTTGCGCCGACTGAAAGCTTCGTCATTCACCTTGATCCATTATGTTGCGATGCATATCCGAGTGAATTTAAGTGTTTGGAGTTATTCCGAGTGACTGACGAGATCTTGGGATGTGACGGGTCACTTCGGCAGGTCCAGATTTCACGGGATTCGAAATTTTGGTTTCCGTGCGCAGCGCTGTGATGTCGCAACTGCCAGGACAAGTGGGGCAACGACGCCTCGATTATCGCGCCATCATTATCGCCACGTGTCACATCTCCTTTGTTATCGGGATAGGCAGGGATCTAGGAGGCCCACCGTTCAGCGACTCACTCGGGCGGTTATCTAAGTCCGGCCAGCGCTAGGGTTGATGTCGTGCTTTCCTATGATCTTTCCTCGCCTCCTCTCCACCACCGTTCCGCAGGCTTTGCCTGGGGTCGTCTCTGCCGCCGCGAACATGACGAAGGGCAAGACCTCCAAGCTCGAGTGTGCCAAGAAGGGCGGCAAGAAGAAGAAGCCAGGTCGAACTGCGCTGCCACCGGTGTGGATTTAGGGGGATTTTCTCCCATCCACCATGAAGAAGGAGGTCGTCCTGGAGATCGTGGAGCACGGGATGATAGCCGAAACATATTGGAGGTTGCCGCAGGGGGAGCTTGAGTCGGAGCCTTGCGAGGGGGACGGGTCCTTCTCCTGACGCACGTCGAGCGAGGTCTCTCTCTGCCTCCACACCCTTTTATTCGATGCTTTCTCTATTACTTCGGAGCACAACTTCATCATCTCCTTTCGAACAACATTGCATATCTCTCTGTGTTTATCACACCGTGTGAGTGTTTCCTGGGCCGTCCTCCTCACTGGGGGCTGTTCAAGCACATATTCTCTGTGCGTTCTCAGACGGTGAAAAAAGCTTGCCCGGGTGACAGTAGGACCAATGTTATGCAAATATGCAGCGGTTTAGGGATCCAAAAAAGGGGTAGGAGTACTTATCCCCAAATGACCTTCCTGAATTGGTTCGGAATTGGCACTCGACATGGTTCTATTGTAATAATGTCGTGTCTCCGAACATGTTGACTGGCCTCCCTCCTTGCACCATCGATCGTCCGACTACCCCTAGAACAATAACTGTATTTGAAGATGAGAAGGCACAGGTGGAGATGTTGGTAGCTGAGGTGATCAACTTGGTCCGGAGTGGATTGACGGGAATGGATCTGCTGGAAACATTCCTTGGCCGGCGCATCCAGCCCCTTCAGGCGAGGGACCATGCCATGTGCACTACTCGGGTCCTGGAGATTCCACTCGGTCGCATCCTGAGGACGTTTCGAAAGAAACTGTAGCTCAGTGGATCAAGAGCATCACCGGACCTTGTGACAATCCCATGGGATCCAAGTGAGTTGCGCCTTATTCTGGTGAGAATAAACCACGGAAACTGGTATGTTGTATATTTTCGGATTGTTTTCATGCCTCTGTCGAGTGACTGGATATTTTTCCAACTGATTTTGTTACTTTTGTTCCTTGTAGGAGTGGATGAACTTGCATTCTCTTGTACCCAACGGGGAACAGTTTGACCTCGGGGTGGAAAGTGAAGGCGGTAGTGTCGATAGTGATTACGCTGACGATAGCGAGGAGAGTGAGGATGACTCGGACAATAGCAAAGATGAAAATCAGTCTCCTCCACGCACCGAGCCGCAGTCCAAACAACACCACGACCCAACTACTACCCCGAGCAAGACTATCGCATCCAGTAGTAGGAATGTGAAGCTCGACGGGCTGTTGTGACCGACTCTGCAGAGAAGGTTGCCAAGCAGCCCAGGTCTGACGCGCATAAACCTCGGAAGGCTCTACCTCATATGAGGATTGCCGTGCCAATTGCTTCAACGTGAGTATTCGTCTCTTTTGTTTCATCATTATGACTTTTTGGGTTTCTGACGGCCGGGTGTAATTTTCCTACCACGACTGCTACCTCGGTGACAACGCCTGTCGAAGTCGAAGAAGACCACATGGACTTGGATGTCATGGATATGCCTGCTCCTTAACCAGGTATGATAAGTATTTACTTTATTCTGTTTTCTGAATTGGATCTGTCGAATGATCTAACCACCACTGTTGATCAACAGCTTCAGACGTCATTTTCTTGGACAAGGACCAAGAGCCGCAGCGTACAGCTGTGGAACGGACTCAAGCCATGACTGCGATGCCTATGTCGAGTGTTCCTCCGGCCGGTTCAGCTGCCACGGTTATAGCTCCTCTGACTGGATCGACCATTGTGACAACTGTGTTGACTGCGTCTCCTCCGGTAACTCGTATTACCACTGTTGAGATACTGACCTCTTCGATGCTTGCATTTTATATGCAACGTGTCCCAGAGTATCAGACTGGAGTCACGAAAGAGGCTATGATCCAAGCTGGGCTGATGATGCAGTGGACTAAGGAGGCATTCGAATCCAGTCGGTTGGCATATGATGTTGGCTCGGTGCTACAGGCAAACATCCGAGTAAGTGGAATTGTAAGTTAATTTCCGATTGAATCTTGCCAATCTTGCTTTCTGATTCAACCTCGCCAATCTTTATTTTACACCCACTGGGGTATGCTGTATGGTAATTTGTCTTTATTGTAGTGGGGGCACATTGAGTGAACACACTGGGTTTAGACCCCGAGACCGCTGTCGAATGTTTGCATCGGCAGGGGTCTGATTTAAAGAGCTATGCTCCTTTTTTACTTGGCCAGGTCGGACCTGGTCGGGTATCTTTGTATCCAGTGGGAGCACGCTGAGTGCACCCACTAGGTGTAGTCCCCGAGACCGATATCGAGTGCTTGCCTCTGTCGGGTTCTAACTGGAAAACACTCCTTGTTTCTTTTTTTTACTCGGTCAGGACATGCCTCGTCAAGTGGTTTCATATCCAGTGGGGGAACGCTAAGTGCACCCACTTGGTGTAGTCACCGAGACTAATGTTGATCGTTTATGGAGGGCACTAGTCTTAAGAACTTGGGTGGGTGCGGCGGGCCGCTAGTTGGTTGAATGAACTGTATTTCTCCACTCGGAAGTAGAAAAATACTAGCGTCGTCTAAACTGTATTTGTCCACTCGTAAGTAGAAGAATATTAGCATCGACTGAATTATTCCCTTGATGTTTTTTAGAAGGCTTGTGAGTTTGGGTCGAAGTACACTAGGGTGGAATCAGAAAAGAACCAGTTGCAGCTGGATTGTGATGATTTTAAGAAGACGCTTGAAGACAAGGACAAATTCCTTGCAGAGCTTAAGGAAAGGACCGAAGCTGATGAGAAGAAGCTCGCGGACTTTAGTAAGTTGGTAGATGAAAATGCTAAACTGAAGAAAGAAAGATTGGAGTGGGGAAAAAAGCTTGATTCCATGGCGAAGAGGGAAAACACCATGGGAAAGTTTGTGAAGGACTTCCTGACGCGCTTGCGACGCTCATTGGTATGTTCGCTTTGTCGAGTGAATATTTACAAACTTCGCCGAATGAACTATGACTGATTCTTTGTTTTTCTTCTCACACAGAATTCTGCCCGGACTTCGAGAAGGAGACCTTCGAGGTGGAGCCGCATCTAGAACCCATGAAGACGCATGTTCGTGATGCTATGGCCGTAGATATGTTCCGCCTCAACTCTCGCCTCCTGAAGGTTCAGGGGTATATCTCTCAGCTGCGAGCTTCTGTGGGGAGAATTGACAAGGACTTGTGGCCTGAAGAGACCTTCCGGATTGATATGGAGGCTGTGATGTGCCGCCAGGGACATATTCCCGACAGGGTGCACGCGTGGAAGAAGTCTGTTGCGCGGTGCCGAACTGATGTCCCCCTCTCAGTCCTCCAGGTTCATTGTAAGGAGGCCAGAGAGGACAAGTTGAAGGCGCTTCAGGTGGTGAACAAGAAGAAGCTCCAGTTTGAAAACTTCATGGAGACCTTCATCAGTGTTGCGACTCGTATTGCTGATGGAATTGATCTCGATACCTTCATCGAGCCAACAAGTCCTGGGGAGACTTGAAGTTAAACTACGGTTACTACCAAAACTTTAATTCGCCTCGGTATGTCGAGTGTTTTATGTATCATCAAAACTTTGTTTGGGTGTGGAACCCGAGTACTTTCCGTCTGTATGGATGACTTTGATCCGTGCTGAATTCCTTTCAATTTATCTGCTTTTGAGATTTGCTTGATTTCTGAATTCCTCAAGTGAATAGGTTGCTATTCATTCGGAATTTTTTTTATCTTAGGTGATTTACTCGCGGCTAAGTCCCCGAGTGGAAGGATTGCCCTTCACTCGGATTTTATGTCTTACTTAGGCGAAGACTGGTTTCCAGCTAAGCCCATGAGTGGGAGGATTGCTCTTCAATCGGAAGGTTTTTTTTAACATAGGCGAAGCATGTTCGTAGCTAATCCCCCGAGTGAGACGATTGCTCTTCACTCAGAGTATGTTTTGTACTTATGCAAAACTGGGTCGCGGCTAAGCACCTGAGTGCATAGTTCATTGATCACTCGGAAGGGTTTTTTAACTTAGGAGAATCATCTTCGCAGCTAAGCCCCCGAGTGAGAGGATTGCTCTTCACTCGTAGTACGTTTTGTACTTAGGCAAAAACTTGTTCGCAGCTAAGCGTCCGAGTGAATAGTTTGTTATTCACTCGAAAGGGTTTTTTCACTTAGGCGAATCATGTTCGTAGCTAAGCGCGTGAGTGAGAGGATTGCTCTTCACTCGGAGTACGTTTTGTACTTAGGCGAAAACTGGTTCGCAGCTAAGCGTCCGGGTGAATAGTTCATTATTCACTTGGAAGGTTTTTTTTAACTTAAGCGAATCATGTTTGTAGCTAAGCCCCCGAGTGAGAGGATTGCTCTTCACTTGGAGTACGTTTCGTACTTAGGCGAAAACTGGTACGCAGCTAAGCATCCGAGTGAATAGTTTGTTATTCACTCGGTAGGGTTTTTTAACTTAGGCGAATCATGTTTGCAGCTAAGCTCCGAGTGAGAGGATTGATCTTCACTCGGAGTACGTTTTGTACTTAGGCAAAAACTGGTTCGCAGCTAAGCGTCTGAGTGAATAGTTCGTTATTCACTCGGGATGGTTTTTTAACTTAGGCAAATCATGTTCGCAGCTAAGCCCCCGAGTGAGATTATTTCTCTTCACTCAGAGTATATTTTGTGTGAGAAGCTGCTTGATCGAAATCGACACAAATTGAAGAAGTTATGACTTTGACAAGTAACACTATTCAGTAAACTCTCTTACTACATCACTCCGACCGGTTGTCAAGCGTAAAAACGTCGAAGCAGATCTGCATTCCAAACTCGAGGTTCGTCGGCCCTCTTCTTGAGGTTGTAGAGAAGATACGCTCCATTGTTCAATACATTTGTGAGGACAAATGGTCCTTCCCACGTAGGGGCTAACTTGTGAGGTCTTTGTTGATCTAGTCGGAGCACCAGATCGCCTTCGTGGAACACCCGACTCCTGACATGCCTCGCATGAAAGCGACGAAGATCCTGTTGATATGGAGTCGATCGAATCAAGGCCATCTCACGGTCTTCCTCCAAGAGATCCACTCCATCCTGCCACGCATGTTCAGCTTCATCTTCTGAGTAAAAATCCACACAAGGAGAGTTGTGAAGGATATCACTCGACATGACAGCGTTAGCTCCATACACCAGGAAGAAGGGTGTGCGTCTAGTCGACCGGTTAGGGTTTGTTCTCAAGCCCCATAAGACAGATGGCAGTTCAGCTACCCAGGCTCCAGCTGCATGTTCCAGGTCCCGCATGAGTCGCGGTTTTAGCCCTTGAAGGACAAGGCCATTTGCCCGCTCAGCTTGTCCATTGGTTTGAGGTTGTGCGAGGACACATAATCCACCCTAGTGCCTTGAGCATACCAAGAGCGCGTGAACTCTTATGAATCGAAGTTGGAACCATTGTCCGTTATGATACTATAAGGAACTCCGTACCGAAATGTTATGTCTCACATGAATTTGATGGCGATGCGTGAGTCCAACTTCTTTATTGTCTTGGCTTCAATCCATTTGACAAACTTATCAAATGCCACAAGCAAGTGTGTGAATCTACTTTGACCTGTTCGGAATGGGCCGACCATATCCAGACCCCAAACAGCAAATGGGCAGATGATACGTCCAAAACGTATCTATAATTTTTTATGGTTTCATGCTACTTTTATTCTTTTGATAATTGTTTTTATATTAAGTTGATGATTTATTTGGACTAACCTACTAATAGTTGCAACAGTGCATAATTTTCTTGTTTTACACTTTGATGTGTAGGAACTATCAAAAATAGAAGAGGAAACCTTGTTGGAGTGGGACTCTGACTTTCCTAAAATCTGTCCCCCCTACAGATTTTAGATATTGTCTGATTCCTCCTCGAAGATGACGTCAAATGGAAAACTAATAGATTCGGAAGTTGTGGAGCATTTTATGCTGATAACTCTTAACATAAAATTCGGCCCATTTGGAGTTCCGACGCTCCAGGAAAGCCCGTTTTACTGGAGGAAAAATATCTCATTACAGAATTACGGGAAATCGGTGACATGATTGAGTCCAACTCTTACCATATTAGATGGATTCGGCCAAGCCACGACTTCGGGACCTCATTAGGGCTGAGAGGGATGTTCTAGATCTGCCCAAGAGCCCTTGAATCAAAGGGGCATCCATAAGAGGGCCAAAGATGACCATCCCGACTCATATAAGGAGAGGAAAAATCTGATTTCACGAGGGCCACCAAGAGCTATGAGATTTCCTCCTCCCAGGCAGCCGCCTAGGTGTGGAGAACCACCTCCATACCAGAACCATGTCCAAGGAAGAAGGTGGGGCAAGGTCCGCCGCCCCCAAGGGCCGTGTCCGCAGTCGTGGTCGCCTAAGGCCGTCGTTTCCTCTCCGGGCTGCACCTCTCCGTCAACCTCTTGCTCACCATGGTCATGTGTGAGTAGTCTCCCTCGGGGCTGAGGTCTTCTGCGTGTAACTATGTGATCATGTCTCTCTCTCCCATGATTTGATATTTATTTTGATCATAGGTTATGTTAATCTAGGGTGATCTCATGATGTTTCCCCTTCTTTTATGTATTGGATTGATGTACTTACTTGATCTTATCTAGTATAATCTCCAAAACCATGGTGACAATGGTCTATTGGACATGCATTAGAAGAATATTTTCATGAGTGATTCCCCTTTTGTGAATTGATTGAATATTAAGAGTCTCATGGTGCTTGTCTTTGACCATCCTTGAGATATGTTGTGGTGATTGTGGTACTCTCTTCGGATGGCCGCGGTGACATTGTGAAATCCATAGATGAGAACTCCGAACTCTGAGGTGTGCTTTGTAGCCCTACATAATTCTCGTCCTCTCTTTATCACAAAGTAATGACCTCCAAGTACGTTTCCATTGCATGTTTTAGTGGAAATATCACGTGATTAGATTATGTTAATTATGTTGGGAGTTGCCACTAGTGAAAGTATGAAGCCTAGGCCTTGTTTTCCACCATTGAACACCGTTTACTTTCTGTTTTGTTTCATGTTTTCTTTCTGCCATTTTTGTTTCAGATTTACAATACCTTGTTTTACCATCCATATCAGCTGCCTTTTAACATCTCTTCGCCAAACTAGTGCACCTATACAACTGACAATTGTACTAGGTGTGTTGGGGACACAAGAGACTTCTTGTATCTTAATTGCAGGGTTGCTTGAGAGAGACCATCTTCAACCTCTACTTCCCTGAGTTCGATAAACCTTAGGTTATCACATTGAGGGATATTGATGCTGTCCTACAAACCTCTGCGCTTGGAGGCCCAACATAGTCTACAAGAATAGAAGCGTGCTTAGACATCAAGCTATTTCTGGCGCAGTTGCCGGGGAGGTGAGTGCTTGAAGGTATATCTTTAGATCTTGCATTTAAATCTTTTCGTTTCTTGTTTTTATTTTCACTAGTTAGGCTTATGGACAACTCTGCTCTTGGTTTGTTGCTTGTGGGGAACCGCTCCACTGCTATTGTTGTGGAGAAGCATCCCCCACCTATGGAAATGGTACCCTATAAAATACCAACAGGTATTATTGATCGAGTCTTGGCTAATCGATATGCAGGAGATAGACATACAGGCGAACACTTGCTATATCTTTCAAAACTATCCTCCTTATTTAAGCTTGGAGTCATATCGATCAATTTTGTTACGAGAAAGTCATTCTCTCTATCATTAAAAGATAAAGCTTTGGATTGGTATAGGCTTCTTGATAACTCTCATTTGCTAAATTGGCAAGATCTTAAACCTCTCTTTTATGAAAAGTTTTATCCTCTCCATGAAATACATTGAGACATAGACTATATTTATAACTTTTGGTCTCGTGACGGAGAAAGCATCGCTCAAGCTTGGGGGAGATTGAAGTCCTGAATGCTCAAATGTCCCAATCATGAGCTCCCCAAGGAAATCATTCTTACAAATTTTTATGCAAGGATTTCTCGTCAATATAAAGAGATTCTCGATGCTTCCTCTATGGGTTCTTTCACAAACGAAAGGATTGATGCTAAATGGGAACTCTTGAAAGAATTCAACGCAATACTGAAGATTGGGAGATAGACAAAGGTAAAGACTCAGGTACAAATTATGACTATGATTGCATTAAGGCCTTTGTTGAAACTGCAAGTTCTAATAAGTTAAGTGCTAAGTTTGGGCTTGATTCTCTACTCCTTTTTCATTTCCTCAAATCTTTTTCTTCACATCTTAATATGCCTAAGGATAATTGGATCAAGCATCATGAACCTTTTAAAGAGGTTTGCAAAAAAATGAAATTGTTAATGGTAATTGCAACATGCATGATCCAATTCCTGAAAATGAAGTTTTATATAAGCATTTTAATTTTTGTGGAGTGGATAGACCTTGTGAAAGGCCCATGATTGAATAAGAGAAGTATTGTAAGCAACATAAGCATGAAAGAACAAACACTTGGGTTAGAGACTTAAATGAAATCGCTAGAGAATTGTCTGACCTTTATCCTTTTACTTGTTAACTTTGTGGTATAGTGGGTCACTTTGATTTTCAATGCATGAACTTTCAAAACATAACTGTTAACCAGTTGTGTGATAACATGATCACTTATGATCTTTATGATGAACTTATGTTATTTTTGATGTGTGAAGAGTTATCAGAAAAAACTTCTTAGCTAGATCATAATACCTTAGGAATAAACAACACTTTGCAAAAATGCCATCTCTATTGTGTTGTTAATTGCCATGAAAATGATTACATAAGTAAGATTAGAAAGGAGGGAACTTTACCAAAGCATAAAAATGTCTCTTATGTTTCCACTAATAAAAATGAGAGTTTCTCCCAAGTTTCCCCTATTGTTTCTAATGATAAACAAGAATATTTGGAGAAGCTTCCTCTCTAAGCACTCCCTCATAAGGTGAAGAAGAAGAAAAAGAAGAGGAGGAAGAGGAACAAGAAGGAAGGAGAATGGGTATCAACCTGGCCTGAGCATATTCCTCGCATCAACTTTTATCCTAACAGACATAAATTTATGGAGGATGGTGAGCTTGATTGTTATTATCTTGATGATAAGTCTATAGGTACTATTGAATATGATTTTGATTATGATATGCATGTTACTTATTGTGATTGGGAAGATGACGATAATGCTACTTATGATCTTGAAAATATTTTTGGTGCCAACTTTGAAAATGATTATATGGAAAGCCCTAAGCTTGGGGATGATAGGATTGCAAGTCCTTTACCCATTAGTGATGTGATAATTGATAACTATTTTGCTAGTAAGAATAAAGACAACATGTTTAGAAATATAGTTGCTAGCAATAATAATGTTCTTCTCTACCATGATGATGTTATAACTCCTATTTATAGTGATTGTAAAGATACCTATGACATAAGGAGAAATTATCCATATTAAACTTGTCATAATCATGGAGGGAATTACTCCCTTGCTGAACACCATCTCCCCAATGGACAATTAATCTAAAGTGTTCAGGTTGTTTATGATAGTCCTACTACCACTATTACCAATGAGAAAGATTATGCTTATGTGGATTGTAAGAGTACCTTTTTACATGTGGATCATGGTAACAATGCTTTATGTGATACTTATATTGTTGAGTTTTATTCATGATCCCACTGAAAATTATTATGATAAGGGAACATACGCCTATAGATATTTCAATAATATCAAGTTCCCTCTCTTTATGTCGAAGGTTTTGAAGTTGCACTTGTTTTGCCTTCCTATGCTTATTGCTTTGTGCTTCAATGAATTATTCTATTACAATGTTCCTATGCATAGGAATCATGTTAGACTTAAATGTGTTTGGTATTTGCTTCTTGATGCTCTCTTTTGTTCTACAACTCTTATTCCTACGAGAGTATCGTTAAAATCTTAAGCCTATCTTTATGGCGATAAAGAAAGAGCTCTAGGGAGACAACCCTTGTTATCTTTACTTTGAGTTGTTTACTTTTAGTTTTTAGTGGTCTTGATGCTTGTTACTACTGTAGCAACATCATTGTATCTTTACTTTCAAGCTTTGTGCCAAGTTTTAGCCTCCGATTGCAAGAAAGTTCAAAAGTTGTGACATGTTGTCCAGAAACAAATTATGTCTGCTTGACGGAAAAATTTGCCAAAAATCACCAGATCATCTTTTTGATCTTAATTGCTTCTACAGCATGCTCTTTATAATTGTCTTTCCGGCATCTGTTCTGAGTTTTTTTATTTGAGTTACAGAAGTGCCCCGAAAAATTATTTACTACATGATGTTCTGTTTTTCATAGATTCTGCCATGTTTTGCGTTTTCATCATTCTGCAAATCTTAAGCTTGCTTTTACTTTGCAAAAACCTTTTGGAAATTATGAGAAACAGTAGCTTTTCATGAAAATAATTATTTCCAGTAGGTAATGAATTATTTTATCATGGGTAGTAACCACTCTAATTAGCTTATGATGAGTTTCGCATGAAGGGAGTTTTCAAGTATGCGATGGAAGATGATGAAAGAAGATCCAGGAATGTCAAGCGCTCAAGATTGGGGATGCCTCCATGCACCCCCAATAAATATTCAAGGAGACTCAAGAGTCTATGGTTGGGGATGCCCACGTGCATCCCCTTCTCTATCAACAATCATGAGTTCATCGATCTCCATGCTATATTTTTATCACTTCGTATGTTATGTGCTATGCTTGGAGCATCCCGCTCTTTACTTTTAGTTTGTTTTAGTTTTACTTGCTGTTCATAAATAAGTTACATCCTATCATTCTTATTTGGGAGAGAGACACACTCAGTTTTAATTGCTTAGAACACTCTGGTTTTCACTCTTATTGTTTTGTGAGTGTTCACTTTTTGCTAGTACTGTGTTTAGCTCTTGTTTTCCACTCATATTTTGTTTAGAGCTTGTTAGTTTGCTTCAGTTATATATGATTATCTCTCTGGTCTTTAATTAATATTATCTATGAGAGTTGTTTCAAGAAAGTTGATTGGTGTTGGAGAAGAGTAAAATATTTCATGCTTATAGTGGTGCAATAGGAAACTTGTTTAGACTGTGGCTTAGACTTTAACACGTCATGTTAGATATTATCTTAATTATATGCTTAGTAGTCATTGATGTAGTATGACTTATCTCAAATAGCTTAGAGTGCTTAATGTGCCATTGAAAGAATCATGTGTTGTTTTTATCATATCGAAGCATAATATTGTGGTATTCTCCTTTACTACTTCATTTGGGTTCACTTGACGCATGCTCACACCATGTTATGACTACAAACCAGTCACCTCTAGCCTCTATGATCATTTAGTTTTTGACTTGTAATATTATTTATGCTTTGATTAATAATGTTTTGTCGCTATGCATGGTTATGGACGTTATTGCTCTCTTAGTTGGTCGCTCCCAGTCTCTTGCTAGCCTCCACCTGTACTGAGTATGAGCTCTACTCGTGCATCCAACTCCCAAAAAAACAAAGTTTGCCAAATGTGTCCACCATACCTACCTACATGTGGTATTTAACCGCCACTCCAAGTAAATTTCTCATGTGCTACCTTTAAAACTTTCAAAATTATTCCTGTTTTGTGCCTTTGTTTTAGCTCATGAGGAAGTAGTAGATAATTCATGATCTTCTCATACTTGACAAGCTTTATCTTGGGTTTCCATGTCTAATCTGTGAACCCCTAATACGAGGAGGGACTGGCATGAGTGCGCCCAGCTCATAAAAGATAATATCAACAAACAACACCTCCTTCATGCTTTGTTCATGAGAAATCTGAATAGTGATAAACAAAGGATACTAAGGGGATGTGATCGTCCCCACTTTGGGAGACGTTCCTCAAAACTTGTATAGCATGAGAAGTATTGGGCTATCTGCTAGCATTCGTTGATGAATTATGCACCTCCCAAAAGCTTGTTTTACAATCTTATTGATTTCAAAAATCTCTAAAAGCTCTAGCACATGAGTAAACCCCTCTTCCCTCTGCGAAGGGCCTATCTTTTACTTTTATGTTGAGTCTTCATCTTCTATCTTGATGCACCAATTAAGAGAGCATAGTTTTCATTGTGAGTATATTGTGCATAGTCCCAAAATTTATTATTGATTGATTCATGATTATGTAATTACTTGTTCCCAAATTATTTGTATCTAGTCACCACTTGAACTTCGAAGGTGTCCTGGCATTTATGTTTTGCCCCACTCTTAAGGACAAGCGAAATACTACATTGCTATGTTCTCTTTATACTCAAAACAAACGTATAACTTTCAAGTGCATTATTATTCATGATCTTTTGTTTGTGTTACTTTTCATGTTGCAATATGGTTGCTAAGTTTCATTGTTAGAATTATATCTATCATGCCTATGTTTAGAGTTCTATCATCTCAGCTTACAAATGCTTTTACAAATATGATGATCAAGATTATGTTGGTAGCATGTCACCTCAAAAATTATTTCGTTTTTATTGTTTCACCTACTCGAGGACGAGTAGGAACTAAGCTTGTGGATGTTGATACGACCAAAACGTATCTATAAATTTTGATGACTTCATGCTACTTTTATGCTTTTGATAATTTTTTTATATTAAGTTTATGATTTATTTGAACTAACCTACTAATAGTTGTAAAAGTGCACAATGTTCTTATTTTACACTTTGATGTGTACGAACTATGAAAAATAGAAGAGGAAACCTTGTTGGAGTGGGACTCTGACTTTCCTGAAATCTGTGCCCCCTACAGATTTTAGAGATTGTCTGTTTCCTCCTTGAAGATGACGTCAAATGGAAGAATAATAAATACGGAAGTTGTGGGGAATTGTATTCTGATAATTCTATATATACATTTCGGCCCAATTGGAGTTCGGATGCTCCAAGAAAGCCTGTTTTACTCGCGGACAAATATCAGATTACAGGATTATAGGAATCGGTGACGTGATTGAGTCCAACTCTTACCATATTAGATGGATTCGGCCTCGGGACCTAATTACGACTGAGAGGGGTTCCTAGGAAGGTTCTAGAGGTGCTCAAGAGCCCTTGGATCAAAGGGTCATCCATCGGAGGGCCAAGGATGATCGTCCCGACTCATATAAGGAGAGGAAAAACCTGATTTCACGAGGGCCACCAAGAGCTACGAGATTTCGTCCTCTCAGGCAGCTTCCTTGGGGTGGAGAACCACCTCCATACCAGCACCATATCCAAGGAAGAAGGGGGGGCATGTTTGAGTAGTCTCCCTCGTGGCTGAGGTCTTCTACGTGTAGCTATGTGGTCATCTCTCTCTCCCATGGTGTGATCTTGATTGTGATCATAGGCTTTGTTAATCGTGGGTGATCCCATGATGTTTCCCCCTCTTATATGTATTGGATTGGTGTACTTACTTGATCTTATCTAATATAATCCCCAAGACCATGGTGACAGCGGTCTATTGGACATGGACTAGAAGAATATTTTCATGAGTGATTTCCTCTTTTGTTAATTGATTGAAGATTGAGAGGTTCTTGGTGCTTGTCTTTGTCTATCCTTGAGATATGTTGTGGTGATTGTGGTACTCTCTTTGGATGGCCACGGTGACATTGGAAAATCCATATATGAGAACTATGAACTCTGAGATGTGCTTTTGTAGCCCTACATAATTCTCGTCCTCTCTTGAGCACAAAGAAATGACCTCCAACTATGTCTCCATTGCATGTTTTAGTGGAAATATCATGTGATTAGATTATGTTAATGTTATTGGGAGTTTCCACTAGTGAAAGTATGAAGCCTAGGCCTTGTTTTCCACCATTGAACACCGTTTACTTTCAGTTTTGTTTCATGTTTCCTTGCTGCCATTTTTATTTCGGATTTCCAATACATTGTTTTACCATCCATATCACTTGCCTTTTAACATCTATTCGCCGAACTAGTGCACCTATACAACTCACAATTGTATTAGGTGTGGTGGGGACACAAGAGACTTCTTTTATCTTAATTGCATGGTTGCTTGAGAGAGACCATATTCAAACTCTATTTCCGTGAGTTCGAAAAAACTTAGGTCATCCACTTGAGGGAAATTGATGATGTCCTACAAACCTCTGTGCTTGGAGGCCCAACATAGTCTACAAAATAGAAGCGTGCGATTGGAGGTGCTCACTGGTTGTGAGGGATCTTCAGTAAAAGGATCCTCTTGCACCGAAGGAATATGCAAATGCTCTAGGAACACATTGCTGGGGATAGGTTTTTGAGTGGATCCAATCTTGGCCAATTCATGAGCTGCTTGATTTTTTAGTTGGGGGACATGGTGGAGCTCCAGACCTTCAAACTTCTTCTCAAGTTTCCTTACTGCATTATAGTATCCAGTCATGGCAGTGTTCCTGACATCCCATTCCTTCATCACCTGATTAAACAGCAAATCTGAGTCGTCGTAAACCATCAGGCGTCGGCGCCATACACGACCCATAGAGGAGAGCTTCACACTCAGCTTCATTGTTAGAGGAATCGAAGTGAATCCGAAGGACATAATTAAGCTTGTCGCCTTTCGGAGACACCAACACCACACCACCACCGGACCCATTTAACATTTTGGAACCATCAAAGAACATAGTACAGTGTGCCGAGTGAATCTGAGTTGGCTTCTATTGTTCCACCCACTCGGCCATGAAATCAGCAAGAGCCTGAGACTTGATGGCTTTCTTTGCCTCAAATTTGATGTCCAAATATAGCACCTCCACTACTGAAATTCAGAAATTTGCCGTCTGCCATGGCAGATGGCAATGGGGGGAAGCACGGACGGCAGAGGCTTTGCCGTCGGTCAGCAGACGACAAAGGCTTTGCCGTCGGTCAGCAGACGGCAAAGTAGACGGCAAAAAAAAATCCGGTGAAGAGGTTCTTTGTCGTCTGCTTTTTTAAAGCGGACGGCAAAGTATCTTTGCCATGAGGGGGCAGACGGCAAATTAAATGGGACGGCACATACTTCAACGGCCCCGTTAAGTGTTAACGGTAGGCCTCCTCTCTTTGCCGTCTGCCATCCCCCCTTTGCCATGTGGGGGCTGACGGCAAAGAGGGGAGAGAGAGGGGGCTGATTCCCCCCTTTGCCATGTGGGGGCAGACGACAAGGAGGGGAGAGTGAGGGGGCTGATTCCCCCCCTTTGCCAGGTGGGGGCAGACGGCAAAGGGGGGAACCAAGCCCCTCTCTCTCCCCTCTTTGTCGTCTGCCATCCCCCCCTTTGCCATGTGGGGGCAGACGGCAAAGGGGGGAACCAGCCCCTTTTTAATTTATTTTTTATTATATCCAGCATTTTTAACAATAATCAGGATATATATATATATAGTTGACATAAATAAATTTCTTTCTGTACTATAACCATATTAAAATAACTCTCATCCATAGTGCATACATATTATGCAAGTTGCATCCGTACCAAACCATATATTACACCAGTTTCATCCACATGCATACAAAGTTTCATATATATCCATATACCAAAATAGTTTCAATACAAGCCATGGTACAATAAATCATCTTCAAGAATTCCATCAATATAATCCAAGCTTCCCGTGAAGTGAATGTAATCTGCAAAATGACAAATAAGAAAGTTAGAAGAATAATACTAGATGAAGAAGTGTATATAGGTCATTTCGGAGAGAAATTAGCTAAGTATAGGCCATTTAGGAGCTAACTAAGCTAATTATGTCATTTAGGTGGAACCCTAGCTAACCATAGGTCGTTTCGGAGCTAACTTGGGTAAAATAGGTCATTCCGGAGCAAACTATGCTTATTAAGCCATTTTGGATCTAGCTAGGCTAATTATAGGCCATTTAATACCTAAGTTAGGCGGGAATAGGTCATCTTGCAGCTACGTAAGCCTCATTATGTCATTTAGGAGAGAACTTACCTAACTATAGGTCATTTTTTATTAAATAGGTCATTTTGGAGCTAACTAAGCTAATTATGTCATTTCGTAGGACAATTAGCCAATTTAACCTTTCTTGGATGAGTCTAAGCTAGTAGAACAAGAGAAAGAGAAGAAGAAGTAAAAGAAGGAGGAGGAGGAGGAGGAGGAGGATAAGGAGAAGGAAGAGGAGAAGAAGAAGAAAAGAAGAAGGAGAAGGAGAAGGAGGAAGAAGGAGGAAGAAGAAGGAGAAGGAGGAGCTCCTTCTCCGTCTTCTCCTCCTTCTTCTCCTTCTTCTTATCCTCCTCCTTCTCCTTCTTCTTCTTCTCTTCTTCTTCTTCTTCCTACCTTTCATTTTTCCTCTTTCTTCTCCTCTTGTCCCCTTCTTCGGGCTAAATTGGCTAAGAATGCCTTTTTGGAGCTAATTATGTCATTTCGAGGATAATTAGCTAAGTATAGGTCATGTTTTATTAAATAGACCATATAGGAGCTAACTAAGCTAATTATGTCATTTAGATGGAACCCTAGCTAATTATAGGTCGTTTCGGAGCTAACTTGGGTAAGATAGGTCATTCCGGAGCAAACTATGCTTATTAAGCCATTTTGGATCTAGCTAGGCTAATTATAGGCCATTTAATAGCTAAGTTAGGGGAATAGGTCATCTTGCACCTACGTAAGCCTTATTATTTCATTTAGGAGTGAACTTAGTTAACTATAGGTCATTTTTTATTAAATAGGTCATTTTGGAGCTAACTAAGCTAATTATGTCATTTCGTAGGATAATTAGCCAATTTAGCCTTTCTTGGATGAGTCTAAGCTACGTAGAAGAAGAGAAAGAGAAGAATAAGTAAAAGAAGGAGGAGGAGGAGGAGAAGGAGAAGGAAGAGGAGAAGAAGAAGAAAAGAAGAAGTAGAACGAGAAGGAGGAAGAAGGAGGAAGAAGAAGGAGAAGGAGGAGCTCCTTCTCCTGCTTATGCTCCTTCTTCTCCTTCTTCTTATCCTCCTCCTTCTCTTCTTATTCTTCTCTTCTTCTTCTTCTTCCTTCCTTTCATTTTTCCTCTTTCTTCTCCTCTTGTCCCCTGCTTCGGGCTAAATTAGCTAAGAATGCCTTTTTGGAGCTAATTATGTCATTTCGAGGATAATTAGCTAAGTATAGGTCATGTTTTATTGAATAGGCCATTTAGGAGCTAACTAAGCTAATTATGTCATTTAGGTGGAACCCTAGCTAACTATAGGTCGTTTCGGAGCTAACTTGGGTAAAATAGGTCATTCCGGAGCAAACTATACTTATTAAGCCATTTTGGATCTAGCTAGCCTAATTATAGGCCATTTAATAGCTAAGTTAGGGGCAATAGGTCATCTTGCAGCTACGTAAGCCTTATTATTTCATTTAGGAGAGAACTTAGTTAACTATAGGTCATTTTTTATTAAATAGGTCATTTTGGAGCTAACTAAGCTAATCATGTCATTTCGTAGGATAATTAGCCAATTTAGCTTTTCCTGGATGAGTCTAGGCAACGTAGAAGAAGAGAAAGATAAGAAGAAGTAAAAGAAGGAGGATGAGGAGGAGGAGGACGAGAAGGAGAAGGAAGAGGAGAAGAAGAAGAAAAGAAGAAGGAGAAGGAGAAGGAGGAAGAAGGAGGAAGAAGAAGGAGAAGGAGGAGCTCCTTCTCCTTCTTCTCCTTCTTCTTGTCCTCCTCCTTCTCCTTCTTCTTCTTCTCTTCTTCTTCTTCTTCCTTCCTTTCATTTTTCCTCTTTCTTCTTCTCTTGTCCCCTTCTTCGGGCTAAATTGGCTAAGAATGCCTTTTTGGAGCTAATTATGTAATTTTGAGGATAATTAGCTAAGTATAGGTCATGTTTTATTAAATAGACCATTTAGGAGCTAACTAAGCTAATAATGTCATTTAGGTGGAACCCTAGCTAACTATAGGTCGTTTCGGAGCTACCTTGGGTAAAATAGGTCATTCCGGAGCAAACTATGCTTATTACGCCATTTTGGATCTAGCTACGCTAATTATAGGCCATTTAATACCTAAGTTAGGGGGAATAGGTCATCTTGCAGCTACGTAAGCCTTATTATGTCATTTAGGAGAGAACTTAGATAAGTATAGATTATTTTGGAGCTAACTAAGCTAATAATGTCATTTCATAGGATAATTAGCCAATTTAGCCTTTCTTGGAGGAGTCTAAGCTACGTAGAAGAAGACAAAGAGAAGAAGAAGTAAAAGAAGGAGGAGGAGGAGGAGGAGGAGGAGAAGGAGAAGGAAGAGGAGAAGAAGAAGAAGAAAAGAAAAAGGAGAAGGAGAAGGAGGAAGAAGGAGGAAGAAGAAGGAGAAGGAGGAGCTCCTTCGCCTTCTTCTCCTCCTTCTTCTCCTTCTTCTTATCCTCCTCCTTCTCTTCTTCTTCTTCACTTATTCTTCCTTCCTTTCATTTTTCTTCTTTCTTCTCCTCTTGTCCCCTTCTTCGGGCTAAATTAGCTAAGAATGCCTTTTTGGAGCTAATTATGTCATTTCGAGGAAAATTAGCTAACTATAGGTCATGTTTTCTTAAATAGACCATTTAGGAGCTAACTAAGCTAATAATGTCATTTCGTAGGATAATTAGCCAATTTAGCCTTTCTTGGAGGAGTCTAAGCTACGTAGAAGAAGATAAAGAGAAGAAGAAGTAAAAGAAGGAGGAGGAGGAGGAGGAGGAGAAGGAGAAGGAAGAGGAGAAGAAGAAGAAAAGAAAAAGGAGAAGGAGAAGGAGGAAGAAGGAGGAAGAAGAAGGAGAAGGAGGAGCTCCTTCTCCTTCTTCTCCTCCTTCTTCTCCTTCTTCTTATCCTCCTCCTTCTCTTCTTCTTCTTCACTTATTCTTCCTTCCTTTCATTTTTCCTCTTTCTTCTCCTCTTGTCCCCTTCTTCGGGCTAAATTAGCTAAGAATGCCTTTTTGGAGCTAATTATGTCATTTCGAGGACAATTAGCTAAGTATAGGTCATGTTTTATTAAATAGACCATTTAGGAGCTAACTAAGCTAATTATGTCATTTAGGTGGAACCCTAGCTAACTATATGTAGTTTCGGAGCTAACTTGGGTAAAATAGGTCATTCCGGAGCAAATTATGCTTATTAAGCCATTTTGGATCTAGCTTGGCTAATTATAGTCCATTTAATACCTAAGTTAAGGGGAATAGGTCATCTTGCAGCTACGTAAGCCTTATTATGTCATTTAGGAGAGAACATAGCTAACTATAGGTCATTTTTTATTAAATAGGTCATTTTGGAGCTAACTAAGCTAATTATGTCATTTCGTAGGATAATTAGCCAATTTAGCCTTTCTTGGATGAGTCTAAGCTACGTAGAAGAAGAGAAAGAGAAGAATAAGTAAAAGAAGGAGGAGGAGGAGGAGAAGGAGAAGGAAGAGGAGAAGAAGAAGAAAAGAAGAAGTAGAACGAGAAGGAGGAAGAAGGAGGAAGAAGAAGGAGAAGGAGGAGCTCCTTCTCTTGCTTATCTTCCTTCTTCTCCTTCTTCTTATCCTCCTCCTTCTCTTCTTCTTCTTCTCTTCTTCTTCTTCTTCCTTCCTTTCATTTTTCCTCTTTCTTCTCCTCTTGTCCCCTGCTTCGGGCTAAATTAGCTAAGAATGCCTTTTTGGAGCTAATGATGTCATTTCGAGGATAATTAGCTAAGTATAGGTCATGTTTTATTGAATAGGCCATTTAGGAGCTAACTAAGCTAATTATGTCATTTAGGTGGAACCCTAGCTAACTATAGGTCGTTTCGGAGCTAACTTGGGTAAAATAGGTCATTCCGGAGCAAACTATACTTATTAAGCCATTTTGGATCTAGCTAGGCTAATTATAGGCCATTTAATAGCTAAGTTAGGGGGAATAGGTCATCTTGTAGCTACGTAAGCCTTATTATTTCATTTAGGAGAGAACTTAGTTAACTATAGGTCATTTTTTATTAAATAGGTCATTTTGTTGCTAACTAAGCTAATCATGTCATTTCGTAGGATAATTAGCCAATTTAGCCTTTCTTGGATGAGTCTAGGCAACGTAGAAGAAGAGAAAGATAAGAAGAAGTGAAAGAAGGAGGATGAGGAGGAGGACGACAAGAAGGAGAAGGAAGAGGAGAAGAAGAAGAAAAGGAGAAGGAGAAGGAGAAGGAGGAAGAAGGAGGAAGAAGAAGGAGAAGGAGGATCTCCTTCTCCTTCTTCTCCTCCTTCTTCTCCTTCTTCTTGTCCTCCTCCTTCTCCTTCTTCTTCTTCTCTTCTTCTTCTTCTTCCTTCCTTTCATTTTTCCTCTTTCTTCTCCTCTTGTCCCCTTCTTCGGGCTAAATTGGCTAAGAATGCCTTTTTGGAGCTAATTATGTCATTTCGAGCATAATTAGCTAACTATAGGTCAGGTTTTATTAAATAGACCATTTAGGAGCTAACTAAGCTAATTATGTCATTTAGGTGGAACCCTAGCTAACTATAGGTCGTTTCGGAGCTAACTTGGGTAAAATAGGTCATTCCGGAGCAAACTATGCTTATTACGCCATTTTGGATCTAGCTACGCTAATTATAGGCCATTTAATACCTAAGTTAGGGGAAATAGGTCATCTTGCAGCTACGTAAGCCTTATTATGTCATTTAGGAGAGAACTTAGATAAGTATAGATTATTTTGGAGCTAACTAAGCTAATAATGTCATTTCATAGGATAATTAGCCAATTTAGCCTTTCTTGGAGGAGTCTAAGCTACGTAGAAGAAGATAAAGAGAAGAAGAAGTAAAAGAAGTAGGAGGAGGAGGAGGAGGAGAAGGAGAAGGAAGAGGAGAAGAAGAAGAAAAGAAAAAGGAGAAGGAGAAGGAGGAAGAAGGAGGAAGAAGAAGGAGAAGGAGGAGCTCCTTCTCCTTCTTCTCCTCCTTCTTCTCCTTCTTCTTATCCTCCTCCTTCTCTTCTTCTTCTTCACTTATTCTTCCTTCCTTTCATTTTTCCTCTTTCTTCTCCTCTTGTCCCCTTCTTTGGGCTAAATTAGCTAAGAATGCCTTTTTGGAGCTAATTATGTCATTTCGAGGATAATTAGCTAAGTATAGGTCATGTTTTATTAAATAGACCATTTTGGAGCTAACTAAGCTAATAATGTCATTTCGTAGGATAATTAGCCAATTTAGCCTTTCTTGGAGGAGTCTAAGCTACGTAGAAGAAGATAAATAGAAGAAGAAGTAAAAGAAGGAGGAGGAGGAGGAGGAGGAGAAGGAGAAGGAAGAGGAGAAGAAGAAGAAAAGAAGAAGGAGAACGAGAAGGAGGAAGAAGGAGGAAGAAGAAGGAGAAGGAGGAGCTCCTTCTCCTGCTTCTCCTCCTTCTTCTCCTTCTTCTTATCCTCCTCCTTCTCTTCTTCTTCTTCTCTTCTTCTTCTTCTTCATACCTTTAATTTTTCCTCTTTCTTATCCTCTTGTCCCCTTCTGCGGGCTAAATTAGCTAAGAATGCCTTTTTGGAGCTAATTATGTCATTTCGAGGATAATTCGCTAAGTAGAGGTCATGTTTTATTGAATAGACCATTTAGGAGCTAACTAAGCTAATTATGTCATTTAGGTGGAGCCCTAGCTAACTATAGGTCGTTTCGGAGCTAACTTGGGTAAAATAGGTCATTCTGGAGCAAACTATGCTTGTTAAGCCATTTTGGATCTAGCTAGGCTAATTATAGGCCATTTAATACCTAAGTTAGGGGGAATAGGTCATCTTGCAGCTATGTAAGCCTTATTATGTCATTTAGGACAGAACTTAGCTAACTATAGGTCATTTTTTGTTAAATAGGTCATTTTGGAGCTAACTAAGCTAATTATGTCATTTCGTAGGATAATTAGCCAATTTAGCCTTTCTTGGATGAGTCTAAGCTATGTAGAAGAAGAGAAAGAGAAGAATAAGTAAAAGAAGGAGGAGGAGGAGGAGGAGGAGGAGAAGGAGAAGGAAGAGGAGAAGAAGAAGAAAAGAAGGAGAAGGAGGAAGGAGGAAGAAGAAGGAGAAGGAGGAGCTCCATCTCCTTCTTCTCCTCCTTCTTCTCCTTCTTCTTATCCTCCTCCTTCTCTTATTCTTCTTCTCTTCTTCTTCTTCTTCCTTCCTTTCATTTTTCCTCTTTCTTCTCCACTTGTCCCCTTCTTCGGGCTAAATTAGGAAAGAATGACCTTTTGGAGCTAATTATGTCATTTCGAGTATAATTAGCTAAGTATAGGTCATGTTTTATGAAATAGATCATTTAGGAGCTAACTAAGCTAATTATGTCATTTAGGTGGAACCCTAGTTAACTATAGGTCGTTTCGGAGCTCACTTGGCTAATATAGGTCATTCCGGAGCAAACTATGCTTATTAAGCCACTTTGGATCTAGCTAGGCTAATTATAGGCCATTTAATACCTAATTTAGGGGAATAGGTCATCTTGCAGCTACATAAGCCTTATTATGTCATTTGGGAGAGAACTTAGCTAACTATAGGTCATTTTTATTAAATATGTCATTTTGGAGCTAACTAAGCTAATTATGTCATTTAGATGGAAGTCTAGTTATTTTTTATTAAAACACGAGAAATAACATACCATTATTGTCATCACGGCGGTGAAGCACGGTGGCTCTGGCTTGTTTCACCTCGAGAAGGCTGCCCTGGAGAAGGCTAGATTGTAGAAGGGTCGTGCGATGTGTTTCGGGAGATATTCTGCACCAAACATCGTTTGCAATGTGTAGTTAGCATGAGGACACTCTTAAGATCAGTTCACTGAAATGAAACTCACCGTCCCCGCCACGTTAATGACTGGCATCATGGAGGGACTTGGCCAGTCTTCTCGCACATAGACTGTACATTTGGTTTCGACAAGTCAAACTTTTTATTTACTAATGAAACGGACATTCAAATGCAAGATTTGAAATAAGATGAAGAAGAAACTTACCACGAAGAGCTCGTATATGGCCCTATTAGACGCATCATTCCATGCCCTCTCCGCCTCCACCAATGCAGTCGTCCTCTCCTCCAGCTCCCTAATTTCCTTATCCTTCTCTGCCATAGCCGCCTGCATTGCCTCTCTCTCTTTCTGAATAGCAGCCTGCAACACAACTCATTGTTAGCAATGTAATCATATTGGTTCCAACGCACAACATAATGCAGAAAGATAGTTGAGTCCATTAAACTAACCTCGATGGCGAGCTCGACTGGCCGTGGACAACGTGTTATCTCCGGACAAGAGCTCGTTTGGCGTGCCTTTATCTGCCGGAGGGTGCTAGGACAACGTATAAGGCCGTCTCCAATGGCGATCGAGCCATGGGGCCTCCCGTTGCCATCTATCATCACTAGCTCTGGATCAATAGGCCCCTCGCTCGGGTTAAAGTCCTCCCCTTTCCTCGCCTTCCCGTGATCTGTGTACTTCACGAGCTTGTGGTGGGAGGAGATGTTGGTGAAGTTTTCTGGATGCTCGAGGTTAGATTCAGAGAATGCCTTGACCTTCTTGTCCGAGGCAGTATGGGCCATCGCATACAGGTCGTACATCTGTGGCACCTCCGTCTTATTGTGACGCGCCTAAAAGAGACAGAGAGGAAAATTGTATTAGTAAAGGGATCAAGATAGCATTAAGAATGAATTGCATGAGGCATGAAGCAAACCACATACCCAGTTCTCACCAAATTGGATTAAGTTGACGCTCCCTTGATGGTGTGGCACGCCAACCATTTTGCCACGCCTCTCCTTGGCGTTGTTGTGGCTGGCCTCCCACGTTTCGGAGCACCACTGATCCACCAAGGCCTCCCAACAATCCATCTTATCCACACACCATCTCGGGGGCACTTGAGTTCATAAAGAGAAATTTGAGCGCGTAAGAACCAAATCAAAACAACTAACTACAAAGCCTTAATAATATGTAATTACCTTCATGTAATGCTCCTTCTCCATCTTAGCATCACGGCACTTCGCCTTTGTCAATCCTAATACGGCGCGTGGCATAGTAATCTCGAACAGCCTGCACCCGAGCCTCGTGCCGAAAGTTTTGAAGTAGGCGGCGACATTCGGTTTCGATATCCTTTGCCGCGTCCTCCTCATATCCCTCCTCACACCTGTAGTAGGTATGCAAACGAGATAACACCGACTAGTACAATAAATAGCTATGGTTGATTTATAATTGTGTGAAGGAGAAATTACCCAGAACTTTCGGATCACCAGGTCCGCCCTCGTGTCGCACAAAATACCATCGATCTCCACCTCCGGCGGGGCCGGGGCACCCAAGTAGTGCTCCTAGGTCATTCCTACCTCTCGCTCCCGACCAGGCAACGTAACAAACCCTAGGAAGTTTTTATGGCAAAGCACACCAAGGACACTGTTGGGCTTGCGGACAACCTTGGCTACAATCCAACCCCTATAGTATGACAAATTAAAGCCAAAACATTAGATATTTGAGAAAACGCGAAGGAAAAAGGTTAAATAAGAGTAAATTAACTTACTTGTAGCCATTTGGCCTAATCGACCACCTCTGCTTGGGGGTCGCCGGCACTTGCGGGAGCCCCGAACTACCACGCTGGTAGACGGTAGCCCCCTCACCCAGCTCCTCGTTGCTACCAGCATGTCCACTTGGCTCAGCCCAGGTATCCCACTGGGTCTCTTGGGACGTACCCTCATCCTTGCTTTGCTCCGGAGTCGCCTGGAATGAAGCCTCTGGGACACGAGTCTCGTGAGTCAAAGGCTCGTCAACCTAAGGCTTGTCGACCCGAGGCTTGTGAACCGGAGACCGTGTAGCCTCCACCTCAGACGAATCCACCCTAGAAGTCCTGTGCTCAGTGAATCAGCTTGGGGTGGTGGCGGAGACCGTGTAGCCGCCACCTCAGAAGGCGTGGCAGCCACCGCCCTACCTCTCCCGCTGCCACGTGTACCTTTAGTACAACATAAATACCAACATGAGTAATAAAATGTATATAAATAACAATATGCATACAACATGAGTACAACATAAATACCAATATGAATACAACGTGTACCTTTAGTACCTCTCGGCTTCGCGGGGGGTCGACCTCCTCTCACGGGGGGTGCTCCTTGCAGAGTAGAGAGCAACACTCTCCGAAGAGGCGAGGCAGGAATGGAAGTACCCATCCCATCACCCGCCGATGAAGAAGGAGCTGCGGAGTGCTTTCGACACTTTCCCACCATCTTTCAACACCTGTCATGACAAAGAGTAAATGAAATTAGTACATCATAAATACCAACATGAGTAATAAAATGTATATAATTTAAGTGTGTCATCGTCATAAATACCAACATGACTAATAAAAATTGAATACCTAACATGAACTCAAAATTTATATATAGTATAATAGTTGAACACCTGACATGAACTAATAACAATCGTGCTCGTCTATATATGCTTCGGGGTCAACAAATGCATCATGATCATCACTATCATCAATAAATGCATCATCATCATCACTATCACAAAGAACATGTGGAAGGCCACCATTATGTAATCGGTCAAGAAGTGACAGGTCATCCGCAGCAGTAACCTTTTCTTCTTCCAGCTCTTCATGTTCGGGCTCAGGGGTTAAGACGGATTCACTATCGCTGTGTACTTCAATGTTCTGGGGTGAAGAAGAGCGGTTCTTGAAACGTTTCTTGGACATACATGTTTCTTGGAAGAATTCTCCTTCATATGTGTCTGGTTTAATGTGAGGTTCGTAATCCTCTTCATTGAGGGTAGGTGGTCTAAAATGTGGTGGCACATCATAAACGACATCCCAACCTTTGAGATTTGGATCAGTTTGGGAGGCCCACAGTAGATAGAAAACTTGTGTCGCCTGTTGAGCCGTAATATAGACATCGGGAACATCTAAGTGGGTGTTTTGGTTGATTTCGACTAGTCTATATGTTCATGAGTCCTTCTAGTCTCCCTGGGCTCAAACCAATAACATTTGAAGACTCCGACGGTTGGTGGGTTTTCACTATAGAATAGAAGTTCATAAATTGCTTCAACTCTTTCATAATACTTGGTGTTTCCTTCGCCGATAGCAGAGACAGAACAATTTGTAGTCTTTAGGTCGGGCATAGATAGCTCTTTGCGAAAGGTAGGAAAATGATAACCATTAGCGACTTGTCTCAACTCGGCGTCAATAGACTCTGCATCAGCCTACAAGTTTAATACGAAAGAATGGATGCATTAGCCAAAAATTTGACCAAGAAATCAAATGGGCCTTAATGGTAATTAATTACCCTTTGTTTCAACCAAGAGATGAAACCTGGATAGTCGCCTCCATGCTTTGCGAGAAGCTCATAATCTTCGACGGAATTTTTTTCGATGACTGCACCATCCGAGAATTCGGCGACGTATCGACTATATCAAATATCCGGGAATAAGAGTAGTTCATAGATATTAGAAGTTGCGGAACAATAAATTACCGAGAACTTACTCGATGTACGGCCGCACTTCTGTTAGGTTGGTGAAGATATACAAAGAAATGGTCCGCCATTCTTCGACATCCAAAGATTTCCCTTTCGAAGCACCGGATGGTGCGAGCTTACCTTTGAATAGCCTGAGGTTGGATCGAACTTTGTTTGGATCGCCATCATTGTACCGAGGCTTCTGGTTATGCAAATGATGATTTTTGGCTCCGTAGTGTGCTGTCATGAAGTTTGCCGCCTCCTCAGTAATGACTGCCTCGGCCATCGATGCTTCAATTCTATGTTTATTTTTACACTTAGCTCGAAGAGTCTTCTGCATCCTCTCAATTGAGTAGCACCATCGATTTTGAACGCCCCCCCCCATTCTTGCCTCGGTTGGGAGATGCAAAATAAAATGTTGCATTGGATTAAAGAAGCCCAGTGGAAAGATCTTTTCTAATTTGCAGATCAACTCCGCCGCCAACTCTTCCATTTCATCTAGCACGCCAGGCGATAGTTCTTTCGCACAAAGAGAACAGAAGAAATAGCTCAGCTCAGCCAGTACTAGCCATTCATCCTCAGGGATAAAGCCACGCAACATCACCGGCATTACCCGCTCAATCCATATGGGTCAATCATCACTCTTGAGCCCAAATATTTACAATTTCTCCAAACTCGCTCCCCTCTTTTGATTCGCAGCATACCCATCGGGGAACATCAACCGCATTTTCACCCACAATAGTATTTCCCTCATAGCTGGCCTTTCAAGATTGAACCATGCCTTTGGCTTTGCTATGCTTTTCTTTCCTTTCCGTTGTCGCAAGTTTTGCAACGGTCTATGACATAAAGCCTCCAGGTCGATTCTAGCCTTAGGGTTATCTTTTGACATCCCCTCTATGCCAAACAACGTACCAAAAAGTCCTCCGCAATATTCTTTTCAGTGTGCATCACGTCAATGTGGTGTGGGCAAAGGAGGTCTTTGAAGTAAGGAAGATCCCATAAGGATGACTTGTGAGTCCACGCGTGTTCCGTATTGTACCCTTTGAAGTATCCTGGACGCAAAGGATTAGGCTCGAGAGCGTTTAACTGATCAAGGGTCTGTTGGCCTGTCAACGCAGCTGGTGCAGTGTTTTTGACAACTCTACCTTTGATGAAATTCTTCTTGTCTTTTCTGAACTTATGGTCAGGATCCAGGAATTGTCTATGCATGTCGAAGCAAGAATACTTGCGACCAGCCTACAGCCAACAGAACTGAAGAGCTGCCTTGCATGTGGTGCACAGGAACTTTACATGCACACACCGCACACACCAGCCAGCGAATAGCGCAAACGCCGGATAATCGTGTGTCGAGTACATGTACCACACATGCATTTTGAAATTTGTTTTGGTAGCCGCGTCGGAGGTCTTGATCCCATTAGCCCAGGCTTCTTGCAACTCATCCTTAAGCGGCTGCATGTACACATTCATATTCTTCCCCGGATAGTTGGGCCCTGGAATTATCAACGTCGGGAAAATGTTCTTTATTTTCATAATCTCTCCGGGTGGTAAATTTAGTGGAATGACAAATACAGGCCAACAACTGTATTGTGCTGCCGTCATACCATACACATTGAACCCATCCGTGCTGATGGCAACTCTAGGTTGCCTTGGATCTTCCGATTTATCCTTATGTAATGCATCGAAGTGCCTCCACGCAAAACCATCTGAAGTGTGTACCAACATCTTTTTCCCATCCGCATCTAGTTTGGTTCTTTTGCCTAATTTGTGCCATGTCATCTGTCTGGCCGTCTCTTCGACCATGAAAAGACGTTGAAGTCTTGGTATGATTGGCAGATACCGAAGAACACTAATGGGGATTTTCGTCTGATTCTTGTCACCCATGTCGTTGTCTACCACGATATACGTGGAAGAATTGCAAATGGGGCAATAGTTCAAGGCCGCATACTGAAGCCTAAATAAGGCACATCCATTCTCACAGACATGTATCTTCTCATAGGGCATCTTAAGTACACGGAGGATTTTCTCTGAGGCAGTACATGGCCTTTGGATAGAAAGCGTCCAAATATCGTCATCATCGCGTCGTAGCATTCTCTACCTAGGTTGAATTGTGCCTTCAGAGCCATTAGTTGCACGATGGCATCTAGCTGACAAAGCTCAGTCTCCTCGTGGAGAGGATGTTTTGAAGACTCCAACATTTCATAGAAGGCCTTTGCAAATTCCTACATCTCATTGTCCGAATCCCGAGCATCATCAAAGTCTTGCACCATGTCTTCAATCCCGGTACCATGCTCGTCGGTGCGACGACGAATCACCTCAGCTCTAGCACGTTGGTCAGACTCACCATGAAAAGTCCACACCGTATAATTAGGCGTAAAACCCCACTTCTGCAGGTGTTTACCCATTTCAAACTCTGTCTGCTTTTTCCAGTTTTCGCAGTTGGGACAGGGGCACCATGTTTTTTGCTGGCCATTTGCAAATGCGGCTCTCACAAACCCCCTGGTTTTTGTTAACCATTCATGGGTCATGTCTTTCTGACTAGGGTGACCAGTGTACATCCAAGCACGATCACTCATGTTTCCTAGCTACCTATGGGGGCACAAGAAATAAATAGATAATTCATCATCTATATTCATACGCTAATCAGTTTGACAGTTTTATTACGTCCATGCAACCTACACGCTAATAGGTAAAGATAGGTCCTAATCCCACCCGAGTATGTGTAGATAGGGTTCGCTTTCCCATGCTCCGCTCCAGATGCGACGCAGAATTTTGGCAGCACCTCCCAGCTGTTCTCCTGATACACGTCTCAACAATAAGCAGAGAGGATGTGTACCCGGAGAACAACAGGGGAGGCACTGACGGAATTCTGCATCGGATCCGGAGCACAGCATGCGAGGAAAACAAAACCAATCTACACATACTCGGGCTTTCCATGGATAATGTTGGACAATTCGAAAGGATGGCGGTTATAAATATGCAAAGAAATGCATATTTATAGATGTCACCCTTTCGAACGGGAGATGCATACTGGTCACGCATACTCATGATTGAAGAAACCTATAGCTAGCAAGTTTCATTGGCACGAAGACCAGGACAGAGCAAACTAAGGGGGTAGGAGGAGAAGTCATTTGTGTTCACCAACAAACGCAAGGGTGGAGCTCGTCCAACGCACGTGGAGGTCGTTGAACAACTGCACATTGAAATTCACACGATCAACACAAATACGATGTTTTTATAATTAACATAATCGTAAAATATGTGACCTAACTCATAATTTACAAAACTATGACCTCATGGGCCTCTGGAAGGCTGAAAAGCACCTTCTCGTTCAATAGAAGGCAGGAGAGGTGTCGGGGGTCGGGGCTTAGTGGCGTCGGGAGTCAGTGCCGTCGAGGGTCGGTGGTGTCAGGTGTCGGTGGCATCGGGGGTCGGGGGGTTAGTGGCATCGGTTGTGGCGGGTCAGTGTCGTCGGGGGTCGAGGGTCAGTGACGTCGGGGTTCGGGGGTTGGTGGCTTCGAGCGTCGGGGGTCGGGAGTCGTGGGCCGAGGGTCTGGGTCGGGGGTCAGTGACGTCGGGGGTCGAGGGTTAGTGGCGTCGGGGGTCAGTGGCGTTGGGGGTCGATGGTCGGGGGTCAGTGGCGTCGGGCGTCAGGGGTCGGGGGTCGAGGGTCAGTTTCGGGGTGCCGGGGTTCCCTTTTCCTCTTCTTTCTTCTTCTCCTCTCTCCACTTTTTCTTCTTCTTCTTCTTTTCTTCTTCTTCTTCTTCTTCTTCTTCTTCTTCTTCTTCTTTCTCCTCCTCCTCCCACTCCTCTTTTTCTCCTCCTATTCTTTTTCTTCTTCTTCTTCTTCTTCTTCTTCCTCCTCCTCCTCCTCCTACTACTCCTCTTCTTCTTCTTCTTCTTCTTTTTTCTCCTCCTCCTCCTCTTCTTCTTCTTATTCTTCTTCTCCTTCTTTTCGTTCTTCTTCTAATTATTTTCTTCTTTTCCTTTTTTCTTTTTCATTTTTTCCTTCTGCTTTTCCTCTTTTTTTATTCTAACCTAACTAACTAACCTAATTATCCTAATAATCTAACCAAATAAACTAACTAAATTACCCTATATATAATAAAAGACTAACCTAATAAACTAACTAAAGTAATTAACTTTTTTAAAAAGAAAAAGAAGAAGAACTCACCGCGGAGGACGACGGCAGGGGGCGGCGGCGGCGGTGGACGATGGCAGGGGGGGCAGGGGGCGCGTGGTAGTGGGCTCGCCGCGGGGAGGGGCTCTCACGGGGGGGGGGGGGGGGGGTGGGGGGCTCGCGGGGGGGTGGGATCGCCGTGGAGAGAGACAGTGAGCGAGATAGTGGCCGGGGGGAGAGAGACAGTGAGCGAGGAGGGGGTTAACGGCCGTTATAGGGCGGCCCCTTTGTCGTCCGCCCCCCGATGGTAAAGGGCCCCATGGCAGACGGAAAAGGCTCGCGGACGGCGAAGGCCCCCGGATGTCGGACACGGCAGGCATGGGACCCACCCGTCCTCTTTGCCGTCTGCCCTGGGTCTCTTTGCCATCCGCTGGCAGACGGCAAAGGGCCGACACATGGCAAATAGTATTTTTGCCATGTGTCAGTCCTTTGCTGTCTGCCTTATGTCAACTGATGGCAAAGAAGTTCTTTGCCGTCAGCCAGCAGACGGCAAAGAACTGGCTGACGGCAAAGAACTGGATTCCAGTAGTGTATCCATGGCCCGTTTAGCCACTTGGCCTATTGCGTCTCGATTGTGAACAATCTCTGATAATGGGGCATCACTCACCACTGATATAGAGTGATCTTCAAAGTAATGCACCACCTTCTTTGCTGAGAAGTATATTCCATAAAGAAGCTTCTCGTAATGGGGATACCTTTGCTTCGAAGGGGTCAATACTTCAGAAATGTAATAAAGTGGGCGCTGGACCTTGTAGGTTTTCCCTTCTTCTTCTCTCTCAACGGTCAAAACTGTTCCGACGACCTGATTGTTGGATGCGATTTATAGAGTAGCTGTCCTTTGCTGTGCGGAGCAGCAAGCACTAGCTGGGTGGAAAGCAGGGCTTTGAGCTCTACAAACGCTGCTTCTGCTTCGTCATTCCACTCGAACACATCTGGTTTTCTCATCAGTCGGTATAAAGGCAGTGCCTTCTCACCGAGACGAGAGACGAACCCACTCAATGCTGCCAGACATCCTATGAGCTTCTATACATCGTGCACCCGCACAGGGCGTTGCATCCGGACGATGGCGCCGATCTTCTCGGGACTAACGTTGATCCCTCGTTCGGAAACGAGGAAATCGAATAACTTGCCGCCAGGAACACGGAAAGTACACTTAGCTGGATTTAGCTTGATGTCATACTTCCTCAAATTAGCGAATGTTTCTGCCAGGTCAGTCAACAGGTCAGAACCTTTGCGTGACTTGACCATAATATCATCCATATATGCTTCAACGTTCTGTCTAATCTGGTCGAGCAGGCACTTTTGGATCATACGCATGAAAGTTGGACTGACATTCTTCAGACCAAAAGGCATGGTGATATAACAGAAACACCTGAAAGGGGTGATGAAGGCTGTTTTTATTTCATCTGGACCAAACAGATGGATCTGATGGTAGCCAGAAGAAGCATCAAGAAAGGATAAACGCTCACACACCGCAATTGAGTCAACAATTTGATCAATGCGAGGGAGCGGGAAGTGGTCTTTCGGGCAGACCTTATTAATGTTCTTGAAGTCGATACACATGCGAAGGGATTTGTCCTTCTTGGGAACCATGATGACATTCGCGAGCCACTCGGGGTGGTAGACCTCGCGAATGAATTTGGCCTCCAAGAGTCGCGCCACCTCTTCGTCGATTTCTTTCCTCTTCTCCACTGCAGACCATCGCAAATGCTCCTTGATAGGTCTTGCCTTCGGGTCCACTCTCAATCGGTGCTCAGCTAGCTTCGTGGGTACACCCGACATGTCAGCAGCCTTCCATGCAAAGATGTCCCAGTTCTCACGGAGGAACTGGATGAGCTCGGCTTCCTATTTGTTGTTGAGTGTTGTGTGTATGTTAGTCGGAGAAGCATTGGGATCTGTCGGGTGGATGTGTACTGGTTTGACCTTGCGTGTCGACTGAAAAGTGGACTCAGGAGCGGGCTTCTTGGAGTGCATCAGGCCGGTAGGGTTGGCGTTCTTCCGATACTCTCCAGATTGACCAGAGCCATCTTTAACTCTACCAATTGCCCGAGGCAGTGATGCCTCCTTTGGGTCCTGGCATCTTCATCTTTAGCTACACGTAACATGGTCGGGCCATGAAACGAGCATAAGCAGGACGACCCAGAATGGCATGTTATGCACTCTTGAAGTCCACAACCTCGAACGTCAACTTCTCTTTGCGAAAGTTCTTATCGGAGCCGAATACGACATCCAATGCGATCTGGCCGAGTGACTTGGCCTTCTTTCCTGGGATGACTCCATGAAACAACATGGTGCTCTCGCTGAGTCGGGACATCATAATTATCATTCCCTTGAGAGTTTCTGCATACATGATATTCAGTCCACTTCCTCCATCCATTAGGACTTTACGAAGCCGAACACCCTCTAGAACTGGATCGACCACTAGAGCCTGTCGACCTGGAGTAGGGACAAGAGCTGGGTGATCCGACTGATCAAACGTTATGGGGGTCTGCGACCACTTCAGGTATGTGGGGTGGAGGGCACTACCATGTTGCCTTCTCTGTTGATGACCTTCATTCGAGTTTTGCTCTCTACGTCAGCAAAAATCATCAGGTAGCTTGGACGTGAGGGAAATCATGTTTTTCTTCGTCATTATCCTATTCAAGATATTTTCCACTCGACTGATCCTCTTTAAACTATTGGAACAACAGTCTACACTGACGAGTTGTGTGCTTAAGCAATATTAGATTGCCTTCTTCGTCTTTCTTCGTGTGGAGTACACACGGCTGATCCAGGACATCCGACGGACCTTTGTATTTCTTGGGGGGGATGGTCCATTGGACTTTCCTTTGAATTTTCCTTGTGCCGCCAGGGCGGCTGCTTCTGCTGGAGTGGAACCATCAGCCTTGCGTTTCTGCTTCCGATTGGAATTGTCACCGGCATCGTTGTCGACTGCTTTCACTTTACCGCTGCGGATGCGATCTTCTTCTGCGCCGTTGGCATATCGGGTGGCAATCTCCATCATCTTACTCATGGACATGTCACCTGTTCTGCCAAACTTTAAGTATAGCTCTATGTATCTGAGGCCAACCTTGAAAGCACAAACTGTGTGGTGCTCAGAAACATTCTCCGCCATGTGATGAAGGGTGGCACACCGCTGAATGTAATCTCTCAATGACTCGTTTGACTTATGCACACAAAGCTCTAGCTCGGAAAGACCGGCTGGACACATGCATGTGCCTTCGAATATCTTGATAAATACTCGGGCGAGATCCTCCCAGCAGTAGACGCTAGACGGAGCCAGCTATTTCAGCCAAGCCCTGGCCGAACCATCCAACATCAGGGGGAAGTGCTTCATGGCGATGCTATCATTGCCTCACAACCACTCGGTAGTCGTCAAGCCATGTTTCAGGATTGGATTCTCCTATGAATTTGCAGATTCCAGCAGCCAACCTGAAGTTGGGGGGAATATCGGCAGAGCGGATTGCTCTGCTGAAACACTCGAGACCAGAAACTGCAGTACCACTTCCACTCGGACAATCTTTGTCGAAACCATCTCTGTGAGCTCTGCCCCTGTCGATCCTTCTCTATGCGAGCACATTTCTCGCATCAAATCATGGGTTCCGCTCATCACCGAACGGGCGCCGGTCATCGTAGTGTCAGGACACATACGTACCGCTCCGTGGAGGAGAATGCACTCGACGGCGGTCATCACGGTGATAACGACAAGGGAACTGGTTCCATCCCTGGTCTCTATGTTGATTCTCCCAGTAACCCCCGTCTCTGCGACGCTGGGGCGACCCTGGACTGAAAACTGAACACATTGTATCTTCTCTTGGTGAATTGTTGTGTAACCTATTGAGTGACTGCGATAGAGTTGAATTCTGTTGCTGCGCTCCTTGAAGCAAAGTGCAAATCTGTTGTAAGCCTCTACTGGCCTCTGAATCTTACGGCGGAATAGAATATGGTATCTTAGCTGCAGCTCCAATGTTACGTATCAGAGTACGATATACGTCAATGTTGTCTTGTCGACCACTTCAGAAGAGTTGTCGCTGACGCTGACTGGAAGTTGGAGGTTGACGACGACCGTGTCCACTCGACGGTTTGCTGGCCTCGTGCTCGCCGCGACCGAACCGAGGTAGTCTCTCCGCGGAACCCGCCATGAAGACCTCCACTTCTGGGTTGCAACTCTCCCACTCGGAAGGAACATCATATTGATCTAATGTCGAGTGCATCGAGTCCTAAAGAGGTACAACAGGCTTGATGGCAGCAACGTACTGAGTCGACGGAGATTAAGCCTAGCGAGCCGCCGTGTGCTTCACCCATCGCTGGCGTCGTGAGCGACCAGATCGCTTGTGACGACGAACGATAGAGTGAACAGTCGACAACGGAGTTGACGGCTGCCGAAGGAGTACGCGAAGGAGCATGCACAGAAGTGCATTGCTCCAGGGATCAGGAGCGCTCGATGTTGAGTGGCGCATCCTGAAGCCATGCCGAATCATCGGCAATGAAGATGAGCGCAGCGAAACGGATCTCGCCGCCCATGAACGAATCGCCGCCATAAGACATGATGGAGAGTGAAAAATCCAAACTTGCTGGAATTATCTTAGACGCCTGCCCCATGGTGGGCGCCAATTGTCGTGGGAATAAACCTGACAGTAGAAGTGTAGGGTACGAATGAAGAGGGCAGAGTCCTAGCTATGGCAAGGTTGTACACAAGATGTATGAGTTCAGGCCCATCTCTTAGAGGTAATAGCCCTACGTCTCAGTGCACGGGAGCTCTTGTAGTGTGGAATGTGTGTTACACGGGGTGCAAACCCTTGTGCTAGAAGGGAGGGGTGTCTTATATAGAGTGCGCTACCCCTCATAAAGGCCTCAGCATCTAAGGGCTCAACCAATATGGTTTAAGGATGTACGTTCCTGATAACGTATGTAGGTAACTAATGCTATTCATGACCATTAGCTGAGCGCACGCCCGTTAGCCACCCTGGAGGTGGCTACTAGTCTTCTGTGTGGACTGGAACCTTCCGAGTGAAAGTCTTCGAAGTGACTTTGTACCGAGTGACTTTTTAGGTGCCATGGCCATCCAGTCGGAATCTTCTTTGTGACACTCCAGCTAATAATGAGGTACCCTTAGGTAGGACACTTAGGTTAGGTCTGTGACCTACCCTAGGTACATATCCCCATCAGTTGGGAGCCTTTAATTAAGTTGTGGAGATTGTCCCAACCTTCTTTGTACGGTTTCGGTGACCGCCCTCAAGTGTCCTTTAGTGGAATCACGGTATATTGCATTGTGCGAGGGCGTGAGGAGATTATGGTGGCCTTAGTGGCTTCTTTGTGAGCATTGTTCCTCCACACCACTCCAAATGGAGATTAGCATCTGCAAGGGTGTGAACTTTGGGATACATCTTCGTCTCCACGGGCCTCGGTTATCTCTTACCCGGGCCTTTTACTTATGCACTTTACTTTGTGATAGACATATTGTTTCTTGTCATATCGCTTGCTATCACTTAGTTGGTTATCTTGCTTAGCATAAGTTGTTGGTGCACATAGGTGAGCCTAGTTGTTTTAGGTTTTGTGCTTCACAAATTAAATGTCAGTTTTATTTTACATTTGTTCAAGCCTAAACCATAATTATTCTAAAGCGCGTATCACCCCCCCTCTAGGTGACATCCACGTCCTTTCACTATTGCCGCTCCTTATTCTCCTCATATCGATATCTCACCCAAAACTTGAAGATTTCAATCATGTCAAACTTAACAGAACTTCGTGAGATGGGTAGTGTAATGAAGATAGATCATTCACTTAGGTACTGTCAAGACAAGATTCATAATTTTATAATGTAATAATTATTGTATTCTATCATTCTCATAATTTGTATCCCGCAATATAAACTACGTAAACACTAAAAAAGCAAACTATGCATGCAAAACAGTATCAGTCGAAAACAGAATAGTTTGTGAAGATATCATTGAAAACCATACTTCCATGACTCTTAAAACTATGAAACATTAGGAAAATTCATAGAATTTACATGGAAATATGGTGTAAAAATTTCATAATTGTTCGAATCTTCAGTAAAATAACATAATTCATATATTGGATGCAAAAGTTTATGTTTTTGCACAGAATCAAACAAACAAGTATCCACACTATCACAAAGGTTTTACTTGGCACATAATTGAAATAAAAGCTATAAAATATGATTACTCCACTAGCTTAATCATGCTAACACACACAAAAAATAGGTAGTATTGGGTTGTCACCCAACATTCATTTTGCTTTAATGCCTTTTAGCTAGGCATGATGATTTCAATGATGCTCGTATATAAGGTAGTAATTGTAACATGCAAGAGAGCATCATGAATCTCATGGACAACACATTTAAGTCTAACACATTTCCTACGCACGGGGATTTTTCAAGAAAACAATTTATTGTAGCAAGAAACAACTTGTATGGGAAGGCAAAACAAGCATGACTTCACAACTTTGAACACATAGGGAGGAAACGTGATATTATTGCAACACTTACAGGCATATGTTCCTCCCTCATAATAAGTTTCAGTAGGATCATTAAGGAATTCGAAAATATAAATATCATATAAAGCATTCTTTTCATGATGCACAAGCATGGAAAATTTAGTACTCTCCTCATAAGAAAATTTCTTCTCATTTATAATAGTGGGAGCAAACTCAACAAAATGACTGGCATGTGATACTTGATTGGCATAATCCAATTGAAAATTAAAATCAACAAGTTTCATGGTTTTTATTACTGATTATAACATACATGTCATCAACATAATCATCATAGATAGCAACTTTGTCGTCATAGTCAATTGAAGCCTCTTCCAAAATAGTGGACTCATCACTAAATAAAGTCATGACATCTCCAAATCCACTTTTATCATTATGAAAAGATTCAGCACCCACCAAAATAGTGGGATCATTAGTACCTAGAGTTGACACTCTTCCAAACACACTTTCATCATTATAATGATCACAAATAGAGGCATATTTTCATCATAATAAATTTGCTCATCAAAACTTGGGGGGGGGTAAAGTTATCATCTTCATCAAATATAGCATCACCAAGGTTTTGGCTTTGAATATCATTTGCATCATGGATACTCCTAGAATTCATACAAACAATATGGATATCATACTCAACATTCAATATTCCTAGAATTCATACAAACAATATAACTGTAGGAATGGACCACCCTTGAGGGAAATCTCGGTCCCCAAAAGTTGCTTGGAAAATCTTCAAGTAAATGTCCTCATGACACCACCCGTGAAGAATCTGAACCCTAGATCAAATTCCTCAGGTGGACCAAAGTCTTCAAGAGGATCAATATCCTCAACTGGTCAAAACTATGCTCGTACTTATGCTAATGCTTCTGATATGCAGGGAAATTACAAGGGATAACAATATGAGTATTATACCTCAAATCATTATGTTCATAAATCCTCAAAGAACTTCTCTGCCTATTCATTTGAGGACTCTAACCCCCTACTGTGAAGATAAGGGCATTAGTTTCAATTCCCCCTTTCTCATGTGGTGCTCGCAGGATGATGAACTCTTTGCCACCCCTTCAGATGTGGGTGGTGAAGAAATTGAACTAATCACTTCTGCAGGTCATGTCTCCATACGAAAATCATCATCTGAAGAATTTACTAGAGACTCGAGGAAAATGCTTGTTTGGACGCAAGCTAAAATTGATGAAATGATAATATTTCACATGTCCCCAAATTTACTGTTTATGATGAAATTCCTATCTGATGAAATTGATATCATATTCTTCAAGTCTGAAGCATATGAGATGGTAAGCTGCACTAATTCATCTGCAGAAGGACAAACCCAACAGCACTGAGTGGGTTCTTGATAGTGGCTGCACACACCACATGACGGGTGATAGAAGCTTGCTGATGGACATGCCACTGACTCCATCACCACTGAAGCAAATCACTCATGCTGACAAAGGTAAAAGCAAGGTATTGGGACTTGGCAAAGTGGCTATTTCCAAGGACAGGCACATGGACAAAGTGATGCTTGTCGAATCCCTTGGGTTTAACCTCATGTCAGTCACAATGCTTTATGATCTTGATATGGTTCTTATCTTTGGAAAATATAGATGTGTAGTCATCAACGAATCTGACAGATCCAAAGTCTTCGAAGGTGTTAGGAGAGGAGATTTGTACATTGTTGATATTTCCACAGGTCCTCAACCAGCCACATGCTTACTAGCAAAAACCTCAGAAGGCTGGCTATGGCATCGATGACTTTGTCATGCAGGCATGAGGAATTTGCACACGCTCGCGAAGAAGAAGCATGTCATTGGCATCGAATCAGATAAATTCCTCAAGGACCACCTCTGCGGTGCTTGTGAATCTGGAAAAATGACCAGATCCAAACACCCCTCGAAGACCATCATGACTACTACTCGTCCATTTGAATTGCTTCACATGGATCTATTTGGACCTACTCATTATGCTACTCTAACCAATGCAGTATCCTTATATGGCTTTGTCATTGTTGATGATTATTCTAGATATACTTGGGTGCATATCATTTTGTATAAAACTGAAGTGTAGGAAGTCTTCAAACGATTTTCCTCAAGGGCCTCGACGAACTTCGGCGTCAAGATCAAATATATCAGGAGTGACAATGGGACAAAAATTCAAAAACACTGGTCCTGTTGATTATCTTGATGAACTTTGTATTACTCACGAATTATCTCCTCCTTATACTCCTCAATAGAATGGCGTCATTGAAAGAAAGAACATGACTGTGGTTGAAATGGCATGGACTATGCTTGAAGAATATCAGACTCCTCGTCGTTTCTGGCATGAAGCAATCAACACTGCTTGCCACATTATCAATAGTGTATATCTTCACAAATTCCTCAAGAAAACCTCATATGAACTCCTCACTGATAAGAAACCCAATGTAAGTTATTTCAAAGTCTTCGGTGCAAAATGCTGGATTAGAGATCCTCACCATAGCTAAAAATTTGCACCTAAAGAACATGAGGGTTTTATGCTTGGTTACGGAAAGGAATCGCACACCTACAGAGTCTTCAACACCTATCACAACAAGGTAGTTGAAACTGTAGATGTGTGGTTTGATGAAACTAATGGCTCGCAAAGAGAGTAATTGCCTTCTGTGCTAGATAAATTATCTCCTGAGATAACAATCAAGTACAAAGCTACTGAAGATATTGTTCCTACTGAGGAAATTGCTGAAGAAATCGTCCCCAGCACTGATGAAATTCAGGAAGATGCTCTTGAGGAAATTGCTCTAGATATAATTCCTCAGCCCAGACACAATCTTCAACCAGCTCATCCAAGGATTGAAAATGAAGTACAACTTGACAAATTCCTCGATGACATCAACGCACCAGGTCCTCTAAGTCTCTCAAAAGCTTCACACTTAGTTAACTTTTGTGGGCATTCCTATTTTGTGTCTATCACAGAACCCTCAAAAGTCGTTGAAGCTTTCATGGAACCTGAGTGGATTCAAGCCATGCAAGATGAACTTATTCAATTCAACTAAATGACGTTTGGGAACTTGTCAAACGACCAGATCCTCGCAAGCACAATATCATCGGTACCAAGTGGATTTTCTGAAACAAACAAGATGAGGATGGTCAAGTGGTGAGGAATAAGGCACGACTAGTATCCCAAGGCTACACACAAGTTGAAGGAATTTATTTCGATGAAACTTTTGCACATGTTGCTAGACTTGAAGCTATTCGAATTCTACTTGCTTATGCTAATCATCATAACATTACTTTATATCAAATGGATGTGAAAAGTGCATTCCTCAATGGTAAGCTTGAGGAAGAAGTGTATGTTCCTCAGCCCCCAGGTTTTGAGGATCCTAAGAATCCAGACAAAGTCTTCAGACTCAAAAAGGCACTCTATGGCCTCAAGCGATCCCCTCGGGCATGGTATGATACATTGAAGGAATTTCTCATGAAGAAAGGCTTCAAACCTGGTTCACTCGATCCAACTCTTTTCACAAAATCCATCAACAATAAACTATTTGTGTGCCAAATATATGTCGACGACATCATCTTTGGTTGTAATGACAAACTCTACAGTGATGAATTTGCTAACATGATAAGTGAAGAATATCAGATGTCTATGATGGGCGAGCTGAAATTCTTCTTAGGTCTTCAAATTCGTCAACAACGCAATGGAATATTCATATCACGGGAGAAATACCTCAAGGATGTACTGAGGAAATTCAACATTCATGAATGCAAAGGCGCCAAGACTCCCATGCCTACCAACGGCCACCTCTGCACTGACGAAAATGGTAAAGAATTTGATCAGCAGGTATATCGCTCGATGATTGGCTCTTTATTGTATCTATGTGCATCTAGGCCATATATAATGCTTAGTGTTTGCATGTGTGCTCGTTTTCAAGCAAAACCGAAGGAATCACACCATAAGGCTGTGAAGCATATTCTTCGATACTTAGCTCACACACCAACACTAGGATTATGGTACCCCAACGGCTCAAATCTTCATATCATGGGATATTCTGATTCTAACTATGTTGGTGACCGTGTGGATCGCAAGGCAACATCTAGCACTTGTCATTTCCTCTGGAGATCATTAGTCTGTTGGTCCTCAAAGAAGCAGAACTATGTTTCTCTCTCCACTTCCAAAGCTGAGTACATTGCTGCTGGATCATGCTATTCTCAATTGCTATGGGTGAAGCAAACCCTCAAAGACTACGACATCAATATGAAGAACGTGCCTCTCTACTTCGAAAATGAGAGTGCAATCAAGATCGTATACAACCCAGTACAACACTCAAAGACTAAGCACATCCAGATTCGTCATCATTTTCTTCGGGATCATGTCCTCAACGGCAATATCATCATCGACCATGTGAAGACTAACGATCAACTAGCAGATATTTTCACCAAGCCCTTGGATGAGAAAAGGTGTTGCAAGTTGAGGTGTGAGCTAAATCTCTTAGAGTCTTCAAATGTTTTGTGTAAACATGTGCACATCCTAACACTTATGCAAAATTGATGACTTAGATGTGCAACACACGAAGAATCCATTTTCTTCAATCAATGAAGAATATCACTCTTAGTGTGAGGAAATTAATGAAGAATTTGGTTCTCTAGGGTCTACGAAAATTGTACGCGGTGCCTGAAATCATCATTCTTATACGGTGGGTCATGCCACCACCCAACTTTGAAATTCTTCAAGCTGTTTTTCTTCAAAGTTGAAATTCATTAACCTGACGCTTTGTCTCAAAATCCTCAAGATTCTAAAAAATCTTCAAAATCTTAAAAATGCTTGATGATTTTCATTTGCCTGTATATATATATAATGATATTTCAAAGTCCTCGATAGCATTCACTTATAGCTATGTCTTCAATTTGATATTTCATCTAAGTGAATGTGATCGGACCCGACTCGCCTCTATGTTATACTCAACCCAGTCTATTCAATTCTTCATATGCGTTCTACTTGAAACTTGTTCAAAATCCTCATTGTATCCTTGTCAGCTTAGGATTTTGCAACAAAATCCTCAAATATTCAAAAATGAATTTTATAACGTTACATAGTAACTGGAACCACTCCCCACGATCGTATAAGCACGATCTCCACTGCTTCAATCGTGGCTCCACGTGTCGTGCGAAGACAAATAGGCAAGGGTAGTTCGGTCCGAAAGATTTGCCCGAACAGTTTTTGACCTAAGCTATAAATACGTCCTTACCCCCCCCCCTTAGTTAAAACCCTTCGTCCACTTATCACCTCTCCGCTTGAGCTCAACCCTAGCGCCACCTTTAGCAATCTCGTCGCCGGTGAGGAATAGCTTCAATGCCTCGCCCTCGCCGTCGCTGAACTCACACCGGAAGCGGAATCTCTTCCTCCGCCACCGCCGTAGCTCACTTCCACCGCCAAGTTAGGGCGCAGAAGATCTGAACTGAAGAGCTTCTAACTTTGACTGATCCTGTTCGTCGTGTTCTTCACTCAGGGTAATTAAAATCTTATTTGACTGCCTCTTTTGATCTATTATTTCACTTTAGATTCGCGAAATCTGTTTTTCTTCAGTGTCTGTCAGCCTCACACACTCATTCCTCAAACACTTGATGAATTTCACTAAGCCACTCAAATTCTTCATGAGATTCCTCAATTGTGTAAATTATCGAATCTGCAAAACTCTCGAACCTAATATCAGAATGCTTAGTCAAATTCGTCAACCCACTAGTCAAATTCCTCAACTTCTCAAATTTCAACTTATTCAAATCTGAGAACGCATATGACCTCTCAAAATTATTCACACCCATACTCTATTCAAAGGTACAAAATGTCAGCTCATGAATCACTAGGTTCTCATCAACTTAACTCATTTGCAGCGTTCCTCGAAGAAACTTTACCGGTGTCATCAGAATCTTCAAGAGTGCAAATTCCTCAACAAAAGCCTCAGTTGAAGAAAATGGAAAATGACACAAAGCAAAAAGGAGGAAAGAAACTTGAACAGAACATTGTAGTTGATATTCCTGAAGAAATATATGCTGACTACTACACTCGTGATGAGGAAATATATGGCAAAGAAACCATGGCGAAGCGCAAGATAAGGCTTTAGAAAATCGAAGCAGGTGGACCAAGGAGTTGAAGGAATATCTCTATGTAAGTCCAAAATATGCGAAGAAATTCGCCCTCAAGACACCAAGCAAGAGGCCTCCTGTAGGTAATCAACAGGCTGCACATCCCTCAAGTGTTGAAATAATTGAGGATTACCCTGAGGAGAAAGACAAACATTTGTCTAAGCTACAGAAGAAAGAAGAAGCTGCAATGAAGAAATTCAATGAGGACTCTCCTACTGCTGCCACTGCCGCCACCTCTTCAGTTGCTGAAGCCTCTGGTACAGCTATTCCTCAGAAGAAGACTGTGCCAAAGGAACCAAAGGCCTCAGTGCCAAAGAGTTATTGCCTCAGAAGGCTGCACCAGTGTCAGAACCTTTAACAGCACCACAGTCCTCACATCCCCAACAAAAGCAGATAGTTAAGCATCAACCTGCTCATTCCAGCTCCTCAGTGCCATCTGCCACGAGCTCTACTACAAAGTCTTCACCGACTCTTTTGAAGACTAGAATGACTGCTAGAAGAGGCATCAGGCCCAGTCCGAGCAAAGTCAAAAACATTCCATTTGCATCAGAAGGAAGTGAGGAATTCGATGATGAAACTCTTCAAGCAATCATCAGAAACAAGCAGGAACGAGTTGCACAAGCCTCAGGCAGCTTTATTCCTCTTGCCATGGACCCCATGGTTCTGCTGGATTTCATCAATCTCTGGTATGAAACTCCAAACACTCCCATTGATGACTTGAAGCTTCCCCCTGGTCTCAGTCACATGGTTGCCACATTCATCAATGAGGCAAAATGGAAAGAACAGCAAGCCAAGCAAGCAAAGGTTGCTAAACTGAAGAAGGAGAAATTCCTCAAGCAGAATCTCCTCAATCTGACGCCTGAAGCTCTTGTTTCAACTCAGGCTGAACTGAAAACCTTGACACATAAGTACACAAGCCTATCTGATCGTCAAAGTATCAAGGTGGATTTCATCAAGTCTGCAACAGATGCAGTTGATGAATACAACAAGAAAGCTGCTCCTCCTGTGTAGGAAAAGCTACCCGAGTCTAGCTGCATGGTTCAGCTGATAGAAGAAGATGAAGCTAATGAACATGTTGTTGAGGAAATTCCTCAAGATACTCCAGCTGATGAATCTTCTCCAGATGAAGAAAATGTTCTAGTTGAAGAAAATCCTTCGGCTGAGGAAACTGCGAGGACTGTGTCTGCACGAGCTCCTGAAGAAATAATTCCTTCACCTCAACTCTCAAAGGTGAAGAAGATGATTCCGTCTGCATCAGACATGAAGAAGACCAAAGCTACTGAGAAAGAAGCGAAGAAGAGAAAAGCTTCAATGACCTCAGAATCCTCAGAGGCCAAGCGCCCAAAGGTCACTCAGACAGAGTCTTCAACTGCCCCAGTGGATGCTACGCCTCTGAATGTAGCTCCATCCTACTCACTGGTTCCCTTCGGAGTTGACTATGTCATTCCTGAAGATGATGAGGAAATGGAAGATGCTGAAGCTGAAGAAATCATGGATGAGAAAATACAAATTGATGACATTCCTCAACCCTCCATTCCTCAAAGGATCTCTGATGAAATTGTGGGTGATGATGAAATTGGGTGCACCACTCTAGTTATTCGTGATGACTTCTGGGAAGAAACTCATCGCTCACCAAGGTCAATCCAAATCCCTCCTACTCCTGCTGCAACAGCAATCCTCACAGGATCTGATGGGAAGACCATCCGTGAGGAATCTGCTCAAGAATCAGCTGCATCAACTAAAGTTGATGCAGCGACCAATGCTACAACTGCCTCCTCCACCAAGAAAATTTCTCAAGCTGAGGAAAATCCTCAACCTGAAGAAAAAGGTCAGAATGAAGAAAATGCTCCTGCCCCAAATACTGAAACTTCTATTGTTGTGGTCAACACAGAAACAATAATGATAGTAGCTTCTCCTCAAGAACAACAGCATAATCTTCAACCGCAGCAAAATCAGCCTTTTTCAAAAAGGCCAATGTTTCAAAAGGAAGCATTCTATGAAGAACGGATGTACTTCACAGGCGCAAATCCGTATGATAAGCTTCGCTTCAGGCACCGAAAGTTTTGGACGAGGAATCATCTCAACTACTATGCCTCTATGCTCTGTGGGAGGAACAAAATATTTCAGCACAAGCATATTCCTCACTGTGACATGGAAGAAATTCCTTGCTTCACTCCAGTCCTCAATGTTCTTCATGAAGCTGGACTACTGCCTCTTTGCACTGACATTGGTGACTGGAATGGTGACATAATTCTTCAGTTCTACACCACTCTGCATATCTCTGGCGACCCAAAAGATGTCAACACGTGGGTTTTGGATTGGTTGACTGAGCACACGCACTAGAAAGCACCTGCCACTAAATTTCTTCGAGCTCTTCTAGTCTTAATTCCCTCAAAAAATGTCATGCTGATGTATGATGAACGTGAGCTGCCCAACACACTGATGGAAGTCCTCATGAAGCCTTTTGCCAAGGACCAACCTCCAAGGACTCGCTTTCTGGTTCTAGACTTGAAGTATGAACCACGAACAGTCTACAGAATCTTGGACAATGTCATTGCTCCTATCAAAGGCCATGATGATGAAGAATATGTCGTAGTCATCATGAAGAATATCCTTTTCAATATCATCCATGGCATACCAATAAACCTTCATGACTTCTTCCTGAGGACTTTGGCTGATAATGCACTGTCGCCTTTTGACATGAAGATTTATGCTCCATGGATCATGAGATTCATCAGAAGTAGGTCAGGCATCAACTACCATGCTGATTTTCCTAATCACATTGGATATCTGCCGCCCATCAGAGTCATCAAGAAGACATTTGAGCCTGTTGAAGGCAAAGGAAAATCTGTTATTGATGAAGGAAATCGGCCCCTTGATGGCCAGTTTAGCGAAGCAGAGTCATATTCTTCATATGATGACACTTCTACCCAAGATCCACCAAGCCCAACTGCCCCAAGAGTGATGAATAACAGAGAGCTACTCCTCAGTCTTCATCAGAAGGTCGATCGCAATCACAAATGGGTCAAACGTCAATTCAGTGCCATTGTGAAAACTTTCAACGAGACTCGAGAGGAACTTGAGGAATTGGAGTTTACTCGGGAAAAATCACTATTATCTTCATGAGGTATTTGATCGTAGCTGGGCCACCTTGGCTCATCTGAAGACTCAAGAGGAACTTGAGGAATTGGAGTTTACTCAGGACTTCGATAGATCGTGGCCTCCCAAGAAATAATTTAAGCCAATTCCAGTGCCTGACCTTGAGGACAATTCTTTTTCTTCATTCTGCTGTGCAGAGTCTGATGAAGAACCAGAAGACACTACAACTGGTCCAAGGAAGAAGCATGTCGCCAAGAATCCTCACGCCTCTTCATCAGCCAAGAAGTGAAAGTCTTCATGGGGCGTTAGTCCTCAGTTTTGTCCCTTTTCGTCACTTGATGACAAAGGGGGAGAAACCTGAGTTAGTATTCACGCAGGATATATTTTGGGGCTTATGAACTTTATTAAGTTACAAACTCTTGGTTCTTCTGAAGTGTTTTATGTAATGAGTTGTAACTTAAGCCCGATGGTAGTCTGACTCTTTTGAACATTTTTCTTCCCATGCTTATTCCTCAAAATATATTAATGCAGGCATGCTGAAATTCGTCAGATACCATTTCTCATCATGCATAATCAAATTCCTCATTTTATATGTCAAATGTATGCATGATTTAGAAGATACAGGGGGAAATCTCCAGGATATAAATCATCAATGTGCATCTGCTGTGAAAAGAAAATTCCTCAAAATATGCACATCTTCACAGGGAGTCTCTCAGTATCTTGATTTCAAATTCCTGAAACTCAGTATTTACACTTGATATTTTTATCCCCGTTGAAAACTTAACCTAATTGTCATCAACCACCAAAAAGGGGGAGATTGTAAGTCATCTAGTGGCCTTAGTGATTTTGGTGGTTTGAAGACTTATATGTTAAGTATCTAATGTGTTTATAAGTTTACACAGGCTTTATAAGTCACTCAGGAGTTTGAGTTACACGATGAATATCGACCCCCAAAAATGTATGTCTTCGGCTGAAGAAATTGGTTTTATGCTGAAGACTTTGATCACGAAGAAATTGCGATGAAATTGATATTTCTCATCAAAATATTGAAGATGAGGAATTCGGCGTGTCCTGAAAAAAATAAGTCCGAATATTTTGAAGCGTGAAGATTTATTCTTTCAGTTTCATTTTCTTCACTCTTGAGTTATAGGAACACCATACTGTTAAAGGGGGTCGAGGTAATACTACGGAATGAATTTTCTCATGATGCTCAACCCAAGCCTAAACCTACAAAAGCCTCTAGTGAGGAATATGACAGACATGAGGACTCTCACAGTTGAGAGTTTCGACCATTGCCGCGATTCACGCCACCTCACCGATCTTATCCACACCAACGGTCATAATATTTAAGGGCATTTATGTCAAATCATGTCGGGATTCTCCCAGGCTATAAATAGCCACCCCCCACAACCACTAGCCGGTCGGCTGCTCCGCAAGAAACTGACACTTGTCATTTAGAGCAACCTAAATTCCTCAGAGTATTATAGAGTAAATCATCAAGTGAGGAAATACCCCAAACACCAAACCACAAACCAAAACCAAGTGATGGAGCATCACTGAAGAATTTGTTCCTGTGTGGAACTGTAGCCTTTTTCCTTTGAGGACTATGCATCCTCCAGACAGTTAGGCGTCATGGTCTAGAGCATCCAACAGTCAATTGTGGATCGCTGGGTGACCGAGTTTGTGAGTGTTTTGAAGTATGCCCTGAAGACTTACCAGGAGTGTTAGGCGAGGACTGTGGGTCCTTAGCTCAAGGAGAATACGGTAGGGACTGTGTGTTCCGGGACTTTGTGTCCTTTCCATACCAAGCCGCTCCAAACCAGACGTACGACTGTCACAACAGTTGGAACTGGGTCATCAACAACTGTCTTCATTGTGATACGGGTTCTATTTCTTCAACTCTTTCAATTAATCAATATTGTATGTTGAAGACTTTCATTGTCACTATTTGAAGAATTTGCTGAAGACTTTCTCTGAATTTCCTCAACCTCAAATTCTTCATCCCAGTTAATCTTCACGCGCTATTTCTGTTGCACGTTATTCATCAGTGAGGAATTTCCTCAAAAGGAATTTCCTCAGCGATGAAATTCTAAAGATCGCCTATTCACCCCCCCTCTAGTTGATATAACGCACTTTCAACATGGCTACGAGGGTTTATGTCTTTGTGTAAAAATAGGTGGAGAGGATGACGAGACACCCACGCAACTTGACGAATCAAAAATTTGGCCTATCGTGTGGCCAAAGAATCTTATTCGGTTGGAGGTGGTTGGGAGCAATCCAAATGGACCTGAGCAAGGAAACACCACAACCCCACCTACGCAATTATGACTAATGTATGCGCTACTAGGTGAGAGTGAGCGACACGAGGAAGGGGGTCCAACCGTTCCGGCCCCGGCTGATAATGTCGTCCACATGGATGAGGATATGAATCATGACATTGAAGACGATGGCCCAATCTAGTGGCTCAATACCAACGTCGACACCTACTAAGAGGACGTAGTGATGAGTCAGTCATATGTGGAACAGTCGGAGCAGGAACGTCCTGGGGAGTGCCAGATGTCTTTGTTCATGTAAGCCTCATAGGGCACCCCTCTAGATGCCGCCTCAAACCAAGCTCAACTATTAAGACAAGATCGTGCAATCTTAGCCCAATGACTCTAGGAATGGTGGTTAGACAAGGTCTGACAGAACCACCAGCACCTGATCACACCAAGAAGAAGCACAAGAAGAGACCGGGAAGGAAAGACCTGATTGTCGCCAAAGCTATGAAAGTGGCTTCAATCAGCCAGCCGCCTCCGCATACCTGGGTTACATACAGTGTACCGATCAAAGGTGCACCATCTATGCATATCGCGGGAAGGCCAATGTTACCGGAGGATGCGCTAGCCACCATAACAGGGGATCTCAAGAGACTGCATGACCATGTGTTGTCGACGGAGAGAAGCCTTCTCTCCTTGAATGATCCAGGATACCCGCTTTATATGGTCCATGTATCGTGTATTGTTAAGGAGTACGTACATGCCTGCCGTGCGGACCTATTCTTCCTGCAATTTGACTATATCTTCGAGATGTTCCTAATGAGGCAGCTCAATTTGTCGTTCGTCCATCTTTATGCGCTTCATATGAACTAGATAGTCAGGAAAGAGAAAATCAGTGGTCTTGCGGTCGTGGACCCATACTACATGCGTGAGGGATACTTGTCAGTGGACGAAGCAAACCAAAAAATGCGACGACGTACATGGAAGAGTTCATGGTCAACCATAAGGACAAGGACTCTATTCTCGTATCTTATCATCCCAGGTAAGTCATTCATGGATAGCCACTATCGGAAATACATCCTTTCGTGCATTTTAATCGTTTCTTTTGCACGCATGAACACTAAGTTGATCGTGTATTTATTTTGCGCAAGAACGAGAGCGCCATTCTCATCATTCTCTACCCGCTTACTCCCGTGAGCTGTATTTGGACCCGTCCATGACCATACAGAAGAAAGATTACACAGACATCAAATATGTTGTGGACAAAGCTCTCCCGGGCTTCATCATGCATGGTGGCTACATCCAATTGAATAAGAAATTTAGGAGCACGATGTGTTTCGCCCACAATACTAACTTCTATTGCACGCAGCGACCAGCAACAAGTAATAAGGATGGATTCAACGTCATCCATCTAATGCTGGAGTACATAAGGGATCAACAGTCACTTCGCATGACATCTACATCTGATACCCATATACAGAGATAGGCCAAAGCCTTAGAAACCGCATCCAGCAGGAAATTGCGTCGATCATCATCAAAGACTCATTGAAGAGAATGGGATGTTCTACGACGGTCCAATATCACGGCGTGACGTCCGCACCCGCATAGCCCTACTATGTCTGGACACCACACTTTTCACCAAGCTTGGGTGCATCCTCCTGGATATGGACGAATGGCACGAGTGCACTGCTTAAATTAATGATGACATTGTGCCTGTTTAGTTGTTGCTTCCTCTACAACCGAAACTTGGAATTTATCTGTACGACGTAACTATTAGATATAAACGCTACTGCACTCTATTTAGTTATCTATGTTTATGTTGCTTCTGTTTGCTAACTCTTTCTCTCCATAGTGTGACGGTGTATATTATGCTGCATATTAATGTTGAATTCACTAGATAATATATGCATCTCTGCCAGGTATATAGATCATCCATGCCGAGGTGGCATGCCGTGTACATTGGGAGGGTTCCGGGAGTGTACGAGGAGTGGCCAGAGTGTCAGGTCCAAGGGTATCACTTCCCAGGCAGTAGCCAGAAATGGTCTGATAGCAGAAACAAGGTGGAAGCTAGTTACTTGAGGTGGACGCTAGCACGAGAGAGAAATCAGAACCAACGCCTCAAGAAGTACTACATAATCCCGCTTGTGCTCATCGTGATCATCCTTCTCTTGTATGCGATCAAATCATAGCTAGGGTACAAATATGATGGAACATGAGCGTGATCATGGGTAGTTGTATGTATTCGAGACATCTAATAACTTGTATCACTATATCTTCTAGGCATGAACATGATCGACGATTAGTGATGATGATGATATGAGATGAAAGAACTTATTTTATTCATATTTGTTTCAATGAATATGCATGTTGTTATCATATAGAAGTTGTATCTGTATAAATAGAGCAAAAAACACAAAACAAATTAGTAGTAGCACTGGAAAAATATTACATGCATCGTGCATGTAACAGTAGCGCTCGACCCCAAAACACGCTGCAGATAGTTAGCAGTAGCGCTGGCTGGAGCAGCGCTACTTCTATAGGATATTACTAATAGAGCTGGTAGAACATGTGCTACTGCTAAAATTTAGTTGTAGCAGCATAGCAGTAGCGCGGTCACCCGCACTACTGCTAGTACAAAAACCAGCGCTACTACTAGGCTTTTCCCTAGTAGTGATGGTTGGTTGAGTCACTCAATGGGTGGTTGCCTCTCAACCTCACATTGGAATTGTGGCATATTTTCATATATGGGGCTAGTGGTGGTCACACTCATCCTCTCATTGGAAATACCCTAAGTGTCACATATGGTGGAGGCACTCATCTCACTCATGTGGTAGTGGCTCTCCTCACATGGAAATTGGGGCATCTCTTCATATGCGGGTGTCACAGAGATGTAGCTGCAAAAGTCTCCATGATCAACTCCTTGCAGCACCTCGGTTGAAGGGATGTTCCCATGCTCAACCTCCTCATCCACAACGCCTTCGAAGATGAATAATATAGGATGTGGCAAATCATCAATCTCTTCCAAGACCGAAGGGAAGATCCTAAGCTCGGCCCCAGTGCTCGACTCCAAGTATGAGTCCCATATGGTCGTCATCTTCATGTTGTTGCAAATGGTCACGATCGTTGCCTTGCTCGAAGGGAAAATCACATGCTCGACCGTCTTGTTGCTGTTGCCATGGATGAAGGCCGATGATAGCACATCATCACTTGCATCCATGACTGAAGGTAAATTACCATGCTAGGCCATCTTCCCTGGGATTGTTCCTAACATGGAAGGGTCATCCATGTGTGTAGTTAGTTTCCTTGGTGTTGGCGTCAAAACTTTTCCTTGTTAGAGCTCATGGCGTGATCTACCCTTATTCTGATGAAGGTTCGTAATAGAGTGATGTAGAGCCCGTGTTCATGTACCATGGGGAGATGTGCCCTTGAATCCAGTAGGGATCTTCCCTCGCAAGGGGCCTACGAAAGGAATCCAACAACTTATGATGCACCATGTACTATCTGCTCCATACTGAGGGATACTCGAAGCACCCTAGCGTGAATACCTAGGATCCCTAAAAAGCGTTTGTGAGTTTCCATGACACAAAATCGACCGATACGTGCACTCCTTTCCTATACCATTTTTAAATCCCTAATATGCATTAGTTTCAATTGAGTTTTTTTGCCAAGCTGGATTGTGTGGCTCCTATGTTGACCCCTTACATTTGTGCACATTCACCTAAGGGTGTAACAAGAAGACGTCTATGATTGATACTTCTAGGGCTATCCTGGTTAAGTACCTCGGGTGGGTGAAGCTGAAAGCTAGCGATCACAAGATATGAAATTGGTCAACGTGATGGAAGTGAAAGTTTCACACCTTTTGACGCAAAGGTAGATGTGTAGGTTAAAATCCAGTTTCCGAGCTCGTCGTAAGTCCTCACACCATTTCTCTGTAATATATCAAAAACTAGCATATGATCATGGTAAAAATGATATCTAGGAGAAGGGGTCGATGAAGGAACCATTTTTCTTCCGACCAAATGGTTTGTTTTAAAAATAAACACCATACCCCTCGTTGTAGGACTTAAGGGGTTGTTTGGTTTGAGCCCAAACTTTCCCCACCAAATTTTCCGCATGACCAAAGCGAGGGCATGACCAAAATTTAGCAAATTGCTGGTGTTTGGATTGTGACCACCATATCCTCCAAACACTTGGCAAATGAGTGTTTGGTTTGTGACCAACTCACATGATGATTGTACTAGTCCAGAGGAAATTAATTGCATCTATTCCAAAATTGATAATAAATACATTTCAATACTTAGTTTTGTTTTTTCTCTAAAAACGTACATTTAACGAAAAGAATGACATGACATGTTGCATGCACTTTGTTTTGCTATTGTTTGGATATTCAAGAATTGTTGCATGTAATTGCTAATCACGCACATGCTCGCGTACCTATGAATTAAAAAGCACCACTAATTTGCTATAGCCAAAACAAATCGCCTAATCCTAACTGCATGCATGCGGTAGGTCCCACTGCAATAACCAGGGTCACGACACCAAAATATTGGCACAACTTTTTCACGTCCTCATTGCGGCCACACATTGGCGAGAATTACACGGCAATGCGCTGGGCATGCTGGGCGAGCCAATTTTTCGTTGCAGATTGAGACAACTACCAAATTGCCCGGGCTAGCCAATTTTTTTGGCCGGACCAACATTGGTACCTATCCAAACAAGCTCTGAGTATCGATCTAATGGCCAGATTGTCTTGTTCTATAATGTATAACCTAAGGAATTGGTCTTGTACCAGGAAAACTCTTCATCCTCTAGCCAAAGAGGTACAAGACGATGGTTGGTTAATGGAAGTACTTATACTACAACAACAAGGATAAGGTGACGTCTTTAAAAGTACAAAATGTGATGACTAGCTTCGGTTGTATACAAAAACCTAATCTAGCCCATCTATGACATTCTCGTAATTCACCTTGGGCTTGATCTCCTTGTCCTTGTGTCCCTTCGGGCCGACCTTGGCGAGCTCCTTAGTCGAAAGAAGCGATAGGGGTCGTTGCCATTCCTCAGGCCTCCCAACCACCTTCGCAGTAGGCTAACACCTTCCACGTATGGAATCGATCCTTCGCTCCTTACAGGTGTTGGGCGATCGATGTGAGATCCCGAGGCAAGTACTACCGTGTCCATAGAGCATGGAAGATCTCCTTCATGGACAATTGGGTAAGTTGGTGCATCTCGCTGAGCTTCACCATGATATCTTTGAAAGAAATCTTGTCAGCCTGGCATGGTTGATCGGAAAGGCAAGCTGCACAATGAACCGTGAATGTCTTATAACATAACATATGGTCACTAACTAGGCGAATTAGGTATGTGTGGGGATCCCGACTAGCAAGTCGAGTTCGCCGTGCCCAGTGACCCCAAGGATCAATGTTCACTGAACACAGATACTGAATAATAGAGTCTTACATCCAAGTACCGAAATTATTACATCAAACGACCAGAAGGTCGGGTTCAAGAGCGAGGCCTAAGGCCAAATCAAACAGATACATCGAGTAGCGAAAAATTGTAAGGGCTAAGCGGTGCCCATGCCATCAAGCCTACACCGACAGGCATTCTGACTTGGAAGCGTCCTAGATCGCAGGTTCGTCTCCGACGGCGTACTCATCGCCAAACTCCGGTCCTTATATGTCTGGTCAATAATATAACCAGTGGCAAGCCAATGAGTACTTTGAATGTACTCGCAAACAGCCCATGATATGAACATTTATAGTGAAAAATAACATTAACATGCATGTTTAGTGGAATGCAATTTGGTGGAATGATCAGGTATATGCAACAAGTTAAAGAATTACTCTTGAAGAACAGGTTACAGATATCAACATATTTGCTAAGGGCTGAACCATTCGGGTTCACCCTATATGCCAAGTCATCTAACTTGTCATAATCTCAATGTATTAATGAGGGCTAAACCATCTGGGTTTACCCTATATGTCAAGTCACCAAACTTGATCATATTATTGTGATTATTATAACAACATCTTTTTAACAGCGCGCACACACACACACTTGGTTTATGTGGAAACAGTGGACGTAGTTTAAGCAGCACCACCCAACTGTCCTTGACCGTGGACACGGCTATTCGAATAGTTTACACTCTACAGAGGTAGTACGCTGGACCCACGAGAAACAGGAAACTTCCATGTCATCCACGACTCGCGGTATATCACATATACCCGAGGTAAGTACCCGATCATCATCTTTCCCCTGACGATACTAGACAAAGAGGTCCACTCGATTGGTACCCAGCCCACATGTTGAACGTCTTACGAGCATCGACTCTGGACTGTATCAACCATGCAGGGACCAATGGTGTGCCTGGAACTCATAATAATGGCATAGTCGTCCTACCTGGCACGACCCCATCACGAGACTGACACCGATCACTCCCGCCACTAGTAATGTGGCTCTTTGCTAGTACCGACCAGAGTAATCAACAAAACCCCGTCCCATAAAGGGGTATCGTGGTCGTACTGGTAAGGTTGGGACGGTCGACACATCATAAATCTAATCCCATTTCCGAAACCATACTCACACAAAATCACCGGTGCATCACTTCACCAAAAGTGATCACCAACTTATCATCACCCTCGGGCATTCGTGGCACCCGACGGGGTTTTCATAAACTCTTTATTTAACTCATCATCATGCTTGTGATAATATGCTCTATCTTTACTTGTCAACATGGTAATAACATGACCCTCAAGGGGTACGGTCAAGCTCAATGTAATGATCTTATAACTTTACTAATCAACATGACAGTAGCATGATCCTCATGGACAGTAGGGTCAGCTCATCATGTTTGTGCTCCGAGGAGCCAGGTGAATAACATTACTATCATGCAAGTGCTTCGAAGAAGCCTTCGGTACCATCACATCAATGATGAACCGGCACTGTGATCACATGCAACGGAAAGTACTTGCTATACTAGCATGCATCATTTTATATACTTAAGTCATGGTCAAACGTTGCTTGCCTTGGTCAGCTAGGTATCCGGGGTCTTCGAGGTCTTCCGCTCCGGGTCCTCCGTCACTCGGTAACTCTACCGTCGAGAAAGGAGTAAATAAATAATAGCTCTCACTAAAAACAGATCACAAAGTGCTTTTAAAAAATGTTGCAAAGTTTGAATAAATTCAGTTTATTATTTTGCAAAATGTTTCCTATAGTTTTTATTAGCTAAGCATATTTATTTAAAAGCAAACAGAAGCAACAAGTGCTTTTTAATATCATTTTAGTATATCAAAATAGTTTCTATTTTCGATAAATGTCAAACACTACAAAATAAAATACTACTCATTTTTAGAAAATTACTGGTGGAAGAATCATATTTTTCTACTGGTTAAATATTTTTATAAAAATCATTTACGTTACTGGATTAAAACAAAAGGAAAAAGGCCAGGGGGTTGGATCCAGTCGGCCCAGCCAGCAGGCCTGGCCACCAGGCGCGCGCGGGCCAGGTTCAAACCTGACCTACGGGCCCCTGGGTCAGCATCAGCGGCTGCGCGCGCTGGCTGCCCCAGGACACCGACAGGTGGGCTCCACCTGTCGGGTCCTTCTCCTACCTCCAGGCAGAGAGGTGGAGACGGACGCCGGCGAGGCTGCCGTTGTCCTCAGGCCAATCTTGGAACGGGAACGGATCCCTCGTGCCTCCGCCTACCTGCTCGTGGTCGGGACGTCACCGGAGGTGGTCTGGGTTGCCGGCGACGAGGTGACCGTGGCGGAAGGGTTTCGGGTTGGTGTTGAACTGGTGGCTAGGAGCACGGATTCGCTCGGGAAGGCTGGGGGAAATGTTCCTATTGTCAAGGGGAGTGTAATGGGAGGTCGGGCAGCGCAGGAGCCGATGTGTAGCCGAAGATCGTCCGGAGCTCCGAGGCGGAGGGGCCTCGGTCGATCTCGAGCACCGGGGCTCTACGAGCTCGACTGGGTGGCTAGGGGGTGTCTACTAGTCGTGCTGAAGATGCTTGGAGGGTGCTGGGGTGCCGGGGGGACCTATTTATAGGCCTTCGACGGTGACCCGACTCGGGCGCGCCGGTGACTCACCGTGGCGCGCGTGCGAGCACAGTGAGGTGCTCGCCGCGAAACCACGGGTTCGGGACGTGGTTTAGGACATCCTGGTGCATCGGCCGCAGAGGGAAAGCGAGTGGAGTCGAGCCGCAGCGACCGTGCATGCTCGGCCGCGTCGGGAGCGCACGGGCACCCGTCGCCTGAGCTCTTGCGCGAGGGGGAGAGGGTCCCTGGGGTAGCTTTGCACTGAATGGTTGTCGGGGGAGCGTTTGGACATAACTGGGGAGGTCGGGACCGGCCGGGGCGTCGTCCCCTTGAGGGAGGTTCTCTGCAGCGCGCCCAGAGCGCATTTTTGGCATGCGACAGCATGCTGGCTCGCTCTGGGGCACTTGGGACGTGTCCTCCATGTCTTGAGTGTTGCTGGGAGTGTGCCTAGCCGTTCTGGTTTAGTGGGAGCTCGAGCTGGTCAAGGGAGCAAGGAACACTAGTGTTGCCAGTACTGCGCTTCTGCTCAAATTGGAGTTCTTGTCACTAGTGCTTGGAGTTGGGGAGGGGCTGATTGACTGGGTGCACAGGGTGTTCTGGGGCTCTAACCCACCAAGTCTGGGGCCTTGCCATTGGGTAAAATAGTGGCTAGGAGGGTTTTGACCTTCCTGTCAGTAGGTGTTCGACAGTGACTTGGGGTGCTTCCACTCCACCACTGGAAATGGAACTTAACAGGTTTGGTCTTGGGGTAAAAACATGGGGTTTCACCAAATTTGAGCTCCATTGAACCAGTTTGGCTTTGTAAACTTGAAAATGCCTCAAAATAACCAGTGCTGTCCTCTATAAAGGAAGTGTGGCCAAACAGAGTCTCACCAATCCCATCTTTGGTGTGGAGTCCTCATTTGGGGTGTCAAAGACCCCTGCAAAGTTTCGGCTCCATTGGAGAAACTTTCCAATGTAGAGTTGTTCCAACTCTCTAGAGAGGGTTTTGGGCTCATTAGGTGCACTTCCCCACCTTGGATCAAGGTGATATTTTTGGTGAGCACCTAATATGGCTTGGGAGGGCTCCTGTAATTTTATGGGAATTTACTGAGATAATTTCCTTTGGAAACATCTCAAAAAGCTAAAACAGACAGAAATGGTTTTCAGGGTTTTACTCAAATAATATTAGTATAAAATAGGTTTGAAAATCTTATATATGGAAAATATATGTCCTTCTCAGCTTCCATGAATTTACTCAGAATTTCCTAAGGCAGGAAAGCAATTTTCCTTGTGGAAATATCATTACTGGCCTTAGAAACAGACATAGATATAAAATAGAAAATAATATTTTAAATCACCAATTAATGTTTTCAATGAATGAAAAATAATATTTGGATCAGATCAGCAACTTTGGTTGGAAGTGCCACTTGGCTTCATGAGCTAGTAGTGTATCCCAACATGGTGAAGGTGATCTTGATATAAAGGAAAAAGGGGTTTTGAAGAGAGCAAAATAAGAAGTTTTCATGGGTTTGAGTCATCAAACAAGCAAGCATTCACTCATACAAGGGTTCACATTGCACTCACAACATTATTTGAAAAAGTTTTAACAAGCTCTGATTTTTGCAACACAAAATACTTGTGGTGAAAAACAGGGTGTGACAGACCTATCCCTCTTACAAGAATCTCGTCCCCGAGATTCCTAAGCTAAGCGTTAAATAGCTCGGGAAATTCTGATCGGAGATAGTCTTCACGTTCCCACGTGGCTTCTGCTTCGGTATGGTTGCTCCACTGAACCTTGAAAAACTTGATGGTGCGGCTTCTGGTGCAACGCTCGGCTTCATCCAAAATGCGGATCGGTCTCTCGCGGTAGGTAAGATCCGGTTGAAGGTCAATAGCTTGATGATCAATGTCCTTGTAAAGATCGGGACGGTTCGGCACTTGCAAGCACTTCCGGAGCTGTGACACGTGAAACACGTTGCGCACACCCGAAAGCTCAGGAGGTAGCTCCAACTAATAAGCTACTTCCCCGCGCCTTGTCGTGATCTTCAAGGGTCCAATGAACCTTGGAGCAAGCTTCCCCTTGACGCCGAAACGCTTGGTCCCCTTGAGAGGCGCGACTCGCAAGTACACCTGGTCTCCGGGAACAAACTCCACGTTTCTGCGGCGAGGGTCCGCATATCTCTTCTGCCTTGACTTAGCTGCCTCCATGTTTTCTCGGACAAGCTGAACCTTGTCCCCTGCTTCGTGCACTGCTTCTGGTCCGAAAACTAGTCCTTCACCGGTTTCGGACCAATTGAGCAGGGTGCGGCACTTCCGCCCATATAATGCTTCGAATGGGGCCATCTGAAGACTGGACTGGTAGCTGTTGTCGTAAGAAAACTCAACAAACAAGAGGAAGTCTTCCCATTTGGCGCCATGAGCCAAAACACATGCGCGGAGCATGTCCTCAAGTATTTGGTTTACCCTCTCGGTCTGTCCGCCCGTCTGCGGGTGGAAAGCCGTACTGAAGGAGAGTTTGGTTCCGAGAGCTTCTTGAAACTTCTTCCAGAATCTTGAGGTGAATTGCGTGCCGCGGTTGGACACGATCTCTTTAGGAATTCCATGGAGACTCACCACTCAATGAATGTACAGACTGGCTAGCTGGCTCATAGGTGGTGTTAACGGGGATGAAATGGGCCACCTTGGTCAAATGATCGACTATGACCTAAATGGAGTTATGACCCTTATTCGACCGGGGCAACCCGGTGATGAAGTCCATGCCGACTTTATCCCACTTCCATTCCAGCACTTGAAGAGGTTGCAGTAATCCAGCAGGTCGCTGGTGTTCAGCCTTGACTCGCTGGCATACATCGCATTTAGCGACATAGGAGCCAATTTCTCTCTTCATGCCATGCCACCAGAATCGTTCTCGGATGTCTTGGTACATCTTGGTACCACCTGGATGGATAGAGTACGGTGTGTCATGAGCCTCTTGCAGGATCAAGACCTTAAGTTCGGCCTTGTTAGGTACGCACAAGCGCTTCCCGTACCACAGTACTCCTTGCTCATCAATCGAGAATCCTGGGACTTTGCCTTCTCGCACCTTCCTCTTGAGACCTTCGATACTCTTGTGCCCCTTCTGGGCTTCCTTGATGTCGTCTGCCAGAGTAGGCTTGACCTTGAGGTTGGCCAGGTACCCTGGTACGACTATCTCAAGCCCGAAGTCCTCCATCTCTTCATACAAGACGGGTAACCTTTCCTTGAGCGTGACATTCAAGGAGCCTGCCTTCCGGCTTAAGGCATCGGCTACCACATTCGCCTTACCGGGATGATACTGAATGCTGAGGTCGTAATCCTTGATTAACTCAAGCCATCTCCGCTGCCTCATATTCAGTTCCCTCTGAGTGAAGATATATTTCAGACTTTTGTGGTCTGTATATCACTAGTAGGAAAAGGGCTATAGATGATATAGATACTAATGGCGCACCACACAAGCAGTGCGCCACTACTATATAGTAGTGGCGCACCATGTGAGGTGTGCCATTAGTGTGGTGGACACTAATGGCGCACCACACTCTCGGTGCGCCACTACTATATATATATATATTTTTGCAAAACTACTAATGGCGCACCAGCAGCTGGTGCGCCATTAGTAAGCATGGTTACTAATGGCGCATCTCTTAGGAGTGCGCCACTACTATAATTTTTTTTGGTTTTTTTTTTGCAAACTACTAATGGCGCACCAAAGCTAGTGCACCATTAGTAACCAGTGTTACTAATGGCGCATCTGTTGGTGGTGCGGCACTACGATTTTTTTTACAGAACTACTAGTGGCGCACCAGAGGAGGTGCGCCATTAGTAACCAGGGTTACTAATGGCGCATATGTACGTGGTGCGCCATTAGTAACCTGGGACCAGCTAGATATTTTGGACAGCCACCTACCACACTCACTTTCCCCACTTTCATTCTCTCCACCTCCTCCTCCAAGCTTGTCTCGGGTGCCTCCTCCCCCTCACCTCATTTGCATCATAGATTCACCCAAATTAAGTGGTTAAATTACCTTTTTTTGATAGGTAAGTAAGGGGAAAGCTTTTATGTTGTAGATCTACTTTTTTCTCCCTCCAACAACGTGCACATGCACTTTTCATGGCCTAGCTAGATGTACGTATGTTTGTTGTGTTGCATATGTTTGTGGTGTTGCATATATGTTTGTGTTTGCAGGTACCGGTATTTGAAATGCGATAGTTGCCAATATTTTCCCGGAATGTTGATTCATTTCCGTTTCGGCGAGAATTTGGCACTATGCATTCTTTTTTGTCCTATTTTTAGTTAAAGTCATGCCAATTTTTTTTGGTTCTAAAATATCGTTTTGCTCTACCCGGCAGGAGACCATGGTCCGTACGATGACCGAAGTCATCGTGAATTGGTTTTTGAGCTCCGCGAAGGCCGAGATGCTTCAAAAGAACGAGACAGAGATAAGATGTCTGTGTCAAAGATGCAAGCTGAAGAGCCTTATGGACCCGGATTCCGTAAAGGTGCGGGACCACCTGCTCTTGCGTGGTTTCATGGATGGCTATTGCTGGCAACGTGATGAAGATGATTATGAAGTCGTCCATGGGGGTCGGGAAAGAAATGAGGAAGGGCATGAGCAAGACAACCAGAGCGAGGGCGGGCGAGAAGACAAAGAATCTCCAGGAGACAATCATCGTGTAGAAGATGCCAGACATGATGATGAGGAAGATGCCGGAGCAGACGAAGGGCATGATGATGAAGATGAAGATGCCGGAGCAGACGACGATGGACCATCGATGGCCTGGGTGCAGGACCCTCATATTCAAGAGCTGCTTCTCAAGCAGACGGATAACGCAAGAGCTGTCGCCCGAGAGAAAGCCAAGCTGGATCAACTGGAGATAGACGCGGTTACTCCATTCTGTGAAGGATGCAGGCCCGAGGATACCCGCCTGAAAGTAACGCTCATGGCTCTGGAGATGAAGGTAAAACACAAAAAGACCGACGCATGCTTCGACGAGAACATGTCATTCTGGCACGAACGTCTTCCCAAGGAGAACAAGTGCCCGATCAGTTTCGAGGAGGCGAAGAAAATCGTGTGTCCTCTGGATTTACCGCACGTGAAATACCATGTGTGCATGAACAATTGCATCATTTATCGAGACGAGCACGTGGAGTCTACCATATGTCTGGTGTGCGGCGTCAGTCGATACAAGAAGAGGAAGAAAGATCCTCGAAAAGTGGTGTGGTACTTTCCGATCACTCCTTGTCTGCAACGGTATTTCACGGACACTAAGGTAGCAAAGCTCCTGCGTTGGCACGCGGATAGGGAGGACAAAAAGCGAGAACACGACGGAAATGATCCGGAGATAAATAAAAAAGACAAGATGCTGAGTCACCCAAAGGATGCGAGCCAGTGGCAAGCGTTGAACTACGAATACCCAGAATTTGAGGACGATCCAAGGAACATCGTGCTGGGCGCGAGCACGGATGGATTCAATCCGTTTGGCAGCCAGAGAAGCACAGATAGCACCTGGCCTGTGTTTGTGTGGATGTACAACCTTCCCCCTGGTTGTGCATGAAGAGGGAACGACATCAATCTATATCTGGGGCTGCTGAAAGAGGAGCTAGACACGCTGTGGAAAACGCCAGCCAATATGTGGGACGCCGCAGAGAAAGAATATTTCCCTATGAGAGCCGCACTGCTCACGATGGTGCACGACTATCTCGGTTACGGATATGTCGCGGGGCAGGTGGTCCACGGATTTTTTGTATGCGTCAGGTGCATGGATGACACAATGTATCGCCAGCTAGATAGAGATCCCGGGTCTTCAAAAACCGTGTTCATGGGACATCGAAGGTGGCTTCGCGACGATGACACATGGAGAAAACGCAAGGATCTGTTCGATGGTGAAACCGAACCCCGAAGACGCCCCCTTATGAGGAGCGGCGAGGAAATATACGAGCTATTGAAAAATTGGAAAGAGTGCCCACCGCCGGGAAAGGCGCCAGAGTCGGGAAAGAAGCGAAAGGCGCCAGAGCCGCTGCTGAAGGTATGGAAAACGAGGTCTGTTTTCTGGGACTTGTCGTACTGGAAGATCCTCCGTGTGCCTCACAGCCTTGATGTCATGCATATCACGAAGAACGTGTGCGAGAGTCTGCTTGGTACCCTGCTCAACATGCCAGAGAGGACCAAAGATGGACCGAAAGCAAGGGCAGACTTGAAATCAATGGGCATCAGGTAGGAGCTTCACGCTAATAATGATGATGATGATGATGATGAGGTGAAGCAGGACACGGAAAGTCGTCGCAAAGGCAAAAAGTCCAAGAAGACCGGAAATGACTTCCCTCCCTTGTGCTTCACTCTAAGTCAGGAGGAGATCGATCGGTTTTTCACCTGCCTCGTAGGAGTAAAACTTCCTTACGGTTATGCGGGGAAGATAAGCAGATACCTAGACTCAGCGAAGCAGAAGTTTTGCAGGATGAAGTCTCAGGACTGTCACGTGCTGATGACGCGGATACTTCCAGTTGCAATCCGTGGGATCATGGACGCGCACGTCCGTGAAACGCTATTTGGCCTATGCAACTTTTTTGACGTCATCTCTCAGAAGTCGGTTGGCGTGAGGCAACTCAGAAGGCTACAGGAAGAGATCGTGGTGATACTATGCGAGCTTGAGATGTACTTCCCACCCGCATTCTTCGACGTTATGGTGCATCTGCTGGTCCATATCGTGGAGGATATCATCCAACTCGGGCCAACGTTCCTGCACAGCATGATGCCATTCGAAAGGATGAATGGTGTCATCAAAGGATACGTTCGCAACATGTCACGTCCAGAGGGAAGCATAGCCAGGGGCTTTCTGACCGAAGAGTGCATCTCCTACTGCACGAATTATCTAGGCATCGAGAACCCTGTTGGTCTGCCCGTCAATAGGCACCTCGGCAGGCTCGCAGGATGGGGTCACCGTGAGGGTCGCCGCGAAATGCATGTCGACTTTGAGGGTCGACTCACCGACTTTGAAAGAGCAAACCTAGTCGCGCTACAACACATAGACCTGGTCGATCCTTGGGTCATAGAGCACAAAACCTTTATTGAAAAGACGTGCAATGACCGAGGTCAACAGAGGACGGACGGAGATATAATCAAAGAGCACAACTCATGTTTCACGCGTTGGTTCAAGCAGAAGCTTCTGTCGTACCCTTTACATGAGGATTCTTCCATGGAAGAACAACTCATATTCGCCTTGTCACAGGGTGCCGAGCACAACCTGATGACGTATGAGGCGTACGATACCAACGGCTACACATTCTACACCGAGGGAAAAACATGAAGAGCGATGGTTATCAGAACTCCGGGGTAACGATGGAATCCTACACCGGTAACGACAAGGACAGATACTACGGAAGGATCGAGGAGATCTGGGAGCTGAGCTACGCTGGAGAGAAGGTCCCGATGTTCCGTGTCAGATGGGCCAAGAGCGTCATAAAAGAAGACCGGTATTTCACCACCATGGTTATACCCGAAGCCGAATCCAAGACCGCGGGCGCAAATGTCACCGCGAAAAATGAGCCATGGGTACTGGCTTCCCAAGTGGACCAATGCTTCTTCATTACCGACCCGCCAAAGCCCAGTCGTGTTGTCGTGAGGAGAGGCAAAAGGAAGATCATCGGAATGGATGGAGTCGCCAATGAGCAAGACTGCGACAAGTACGGCGACCCGAAGATGGAACATGACGACGATGATGAAGTACCAGCATACACCACAAGAAGAAGCAGGACCACCCTACCTAAAGGACGTCCGTTCAAGAGAAGAAATCCATTTACGAAAAATAAGGGCAAGAAGATTGTGAACAGATAGCTAGCTAAGATCGATTGTATTTAAATTGTAGCCTTCATTTCTCGATTGTATTTCGACATTTTCAAATTTGATGATATTTTTTCATATTCAATATGAAAAAATATTGAATATTCATGAGGACACTCGATCTCGATCCCCTCCATCTCGATCGCTATCACCCATCGCAAGATCCCCCTCGCCGCCGAGCACCCCCCGCACCCTCCCCCGCTCCACCGCCGCCACCGTCGGCATACTTACCACTAGAACACCTATTCACAAGATTCAACTCCTAATCATAGGCATCTACTTGCAAACATAAAAAAAAAATACTAGACACTAGATGTTGTTTTGAGGCACTAGATATTCATAGGCATCTAATTGCAAACATAAAGAAATACTAGGCATCTACTTGCAAACATCAAAAAAAATACTAGGCACGTCTCAAACAAAGGTGCAACCAGCACAAGAAAACAATGCAAAAAAAATACTAGGCACTAGATGTTGTTGTGAGGCACTAGATATTCATAGACATCTAATTGCAAACATAAAAAAAAATACTAGGCATCTACTTGCAAACATCAAAAAAATACTAGGCACTTCTCAAACCAAGGTGCAACCAGCACAAGAAAACAATGCATAGAAAAAAAAGGAAAAAAAGAGGGGGGAAGAGGATTCGAACCCGCAACCTCCTGCTAGGAGGCAAAACCCACGCACCACTTCGCTGCTACTTCGGAGGTTAACAACATAGAGAAGGCGCACCTCATATACATGCGCCATTACTATATAAAAAAAACATTCTAATGGCGCACCGCTCGGGGTGCGTCATTCCTAAGCCGGCTGCCCTCGCGCCCTCCTCTCTTCACCCGCGGCCTCCCCCTACCCCATTTCCACCAAACAGGAGCGCCCGCCGTCTCCCCGCTCGCCGACCGCCGCCGGACCTGCTTGCTTTCTTTCTTGGTTCGTGGGATTCGGCCCGTGTTCCGGCGCAGCCCGGCTCGATCCAGAGGGCCGCCGCTCAGCCCAGCCCAGCGGCACCGCCGGAGGCATGGGGGATCGGTTTTTCCGGAGCCCGTTGCCCTCCTCCACCTACAGCTCGTCCCCTCTATGGTCGCGCCGCCGACCTGTTCGTGGTTGGGCTTCGACGAGGTGAGTAGCAGAGCACCACAGACGGCTCCTTCTTCAGATTCCGGTGAGTCGTCTTCCACCCTCCCGTTCATCCCCTTCTCCTCGCGGCGGTGACCTAGGGTTAGGTTTAGGAGCTCGCCGCCCGCGTCCTCGACCTGAGACTGAACATGCTGCTGCCGTTCCCGCTCGTGGTCGGCCCGTGCTGCTCCTCCTATTAGTAGCCGGCAGCACACTGCAGTTGTACATCAGTTTTTGGGACTGGGAGAAAACAAAGAAGGGAGGGGATTAGCACTCAGCAGCCACAAACCAAATCTGAACCTAAAGTACCAAAGCACATTTCTTTTTGTTTACTAGGCCCCTATGCTTCTAGAACTATTTTTCAATTTGATGGCTGCTACTTTGTGCGTGTGCTGGTGTCCATGAGGCAATTCTCGGTGGGAACCATGCCTCTCGATTTGACAACAAGATCCAGGCAGATTGTTTCATCAATGAATGTATGATTCATGCCTATTCTAGGTACAATTTCAGTAAACTGTAGTAGAAAAGGTAAAGAACTAGTAAGCATGACATTTACTTGATATGGTCCAGATTATCTTTTGAACGCCATATGGTCCAGATTGTATCCACCCCTTTTTGAGCAGATTTCACAATCATATTGTTTTCCTTCGGTTGTGCCTCGTATTTGAAAATGCGTGCCTCAGATCTAGGTAGGTGCGTGCGTAAGTGATAATGCGGATCTGAGCCTTATTCGAGGCCCCAACAGAGGCCCCTCCAGTATAATTCTGTGGTTTCTTCTTAGAAGATGCTGAAGTTTTGCCGGCACCTCCTTTCTTCTTCTGCCGGTAGAAATCTTTCACGCCAGTAGAAGCCATTCTTGTCTATTATTCAGTCCTACCTGTGTTTTCCTGTCAAAGGCCCCCAACGGAAACTTAAAATCACTTCTGTTGTAGCTTTTGTGTTTCATTTGCATTTTATTCATTTCACCACGAAGAATGCTATGAGCTATAATAAGTAAGTACGATGTGAACATGACAACAGCAGAAACCTTTCATGGTTTGTTCATAGGTCTTACATAGCCAAGTCCTTATTCCGGATCACTAACGACCCAATTTAATAGAAGGAATCTGATAGCTGACGTTGTTTTATCTACGAGAATATCAGTTTTTCTGTGATGACTTCTAAACGTCATACAGTATTTAAGACTACGGTAAACTAGGTGCGAAACAGTTACTGCAAGAACCAGCAACTACCAAGTAATATTTGCACATAGGTTGTAAGACATTAACCCAGCCAGTTCAAGAGTAAATAGTCCGTTTGTCTGCCAAAGTCAGAACAAATGGAGCAATCATCTGACAAAAACATGGAGCATAAATAAAACAGCAAGCAGGCATGAAGAGAAGACATAAAGCATCATTGTTCCCCATCAGCATATAGTATACCGACGACAACCAAACTACAAAAGGCCTACCTATCTCTGTCATTTCAAGGTCTATTAAGCACTGTGTTTAAGACACTGAAATGCATTGATATAAGAGACACATATTGGTTCTTGAAACTCTGTAAAACAAAAACTCATACTACTAACTAGTTAGGCCCATGGTGAGCCACCAAACCCGATGCTCCAAAACCAGAATTGGCACTCTAGTGGAGATGTCATTTGTTCTACTTCCATCACCCCCTGGGCTTAAATACATATAATGTGACTCTGCCCGCTTATTTCACTAGCATTGATACAAGAGGCTTATTTCACTAGCCTGCCAAGATTTCTTACAGATTTCATATTTAACATGTTGTATTTAACCTTTTTTTCTTATCAGTTTCATCCTTATATGACTCCGCAACATAATAAAGGTGGTTGAAGAAAGTTGTGCACACGCAAGAAAGTTGGTAGTAGTATTAGTAGTTTGGGATATTCATTTCTGAGCCCGGGCTCACCCTTCTCCGAGCTCTCCGTCCATCGTGTCGTGATGATTTTGCAGGTACCCCGAGAGGCCCTTGAGTTTGCCGGAATGTCGATTAACTTCCGTTCCGGCAAATTCGGGTACTCCATATGTCCTATTTTCAGCAAAGGTCATGCTGAAATTTTCCGTGAATTTAAGCACGACTAATGCTACAAATAGGACATATGGGGTAATTGGGACTAATGCATGGGCTGGGGTATCTTAGTACTTAATTATGTAGGATCAATTGCCCCTTTATTCTTGCTGCATTAAACCATAGGTGGCAATAGAGCCAAGTGATTAGGCCCAACTTAGAATTCTCATTCCCTTTTCTTGATAGGGTATATTATTAGGATATACCCATATATATCAGTCAACCTAGGGTGCCTCGGCATCAATAAACCCTAAATGATGAAAACTGAACTTAGCATTTAGGGTGCCTTAGCGTCGACAAACCCTAAATTATAAAACCTTGGCTTTTAGGGTGCCTCGGTGTCGATAAAAACCTAAATGATGAAAGCTTAGGCTTTTAGGGTGCCTCGGCGTCGACAAACCCTAAATGATAAAAGCTTAGCTTTTAGGATGCCTCGGTGTCGACAAACCCTAAATGATGAGACCATGATCTTGTTCCTTGACAATAACCAACTTTTTGACCAATTTTTTTCCTAATTAGAGCGAAACATGGCCCACAACGATGAGGCCGGCTGTTTGGGCAAGCCATTCTGGGAGCTGTCCCAGGAGATGGAGGAAAAACCTCACCGCTATGAGGACGCCGCGGAAGACACCTATCCCGAGTACACAACCCCTAGTGGCGTCGGGGATGACACCACTGATGGTGCCGCCGAGGATGCCACCACTGATGATGGTAGCGCACGCACAGATGGCAGCCAATCGAAGAGGCAACGGAAGGATCGGCGCCCGAACGTGCTCAGCACCGTAAAGGAGGAATTTACTGAAGTGAACTCCGACGGGTATCCAACGGCGCCCAAAGAAATAGTCAAGGGGTACGTGGTTCAGCTTGGGTGCATTCTCCGGAGCACTGTCTCGATCAACACCGAGAACCTAAGGCATAAGGACCGAGGGAATTTGCGCAACCTCCTCTTCACGAAGCTGCACGAACGATACAAGTTCCCCAGTGACGTCGCAAACACACGCCTCTCAAGGAATAAAGTGAACAGTGCTGCCCCCACGAAGATGAGCAAGGCACTGTCTACTTGGAGAAGCGTGGTGAAGAGAATGATTGACAAAGGTGATAGTTATCAGAAGATCAAGGCAAAAAATCCTTTGATCAGCGAAGATGACTACAAGGAGTTCAAGATCAAGTGCGAGAGCAAGGCAACCGTGGAATCAACTCAATGGGGGAAAGAAATGAGGGAGTTGAACTTAGGGGTCCACCAACTCGGTCCCGGCGGTTACAGAGTGGCGGAACCTATATGGGACAAGGAGGACGCGGAGCGTGCCGAGCAAGGCCTACCACCCTGCTTCGAGAAATACGGTGACAAGCAGACCAGGAACTACTTCAGGGCCCGGTACAAGGTGGACCCAGTAACAAAGGAGCTTACCACGGATGCGAAGACCAGGGCGCTGGAGCATATTCTGGTAAGGAATACACCCCCACGTAATTAGCTCCATATGGTTGCATTCTAATTAATGAAGCCAAATTTCTAAATGGTTCATTCCTTCCGCAGGACACTGAAAGCAGTAGCGCGGGGTCGTCTCAGAGCTCCCATTGGGACACCAATTTAAATAGGGCGTTTAACATAATGAAAAACAAGGATAAGTCCAGTAAGCCGTCGTCAGCTGGTCGTGTGGCCGACAAAGGCTTGTCCACGAAATGTTCGTCATACTATAACGCTGGTGGGCGAAAGGAGAGAAATACCAACTTGGAAAGCCAGTCGCGCGATGTTGACGAACTCAAGACAAAAGTGGCGCGGATTCCGGAGATGGTCCAAGAGCTAGTGCAACACCAAGTGGGAGGGGTGATCACCGCCATTGTTCCTACCTTGATTGAGGGGCTGCAGGCGTGGATTGTGGGCGACCAACAGGGGCCGCCCCCGATTCCCAGCTTCACGGCCAGCAACTCGCACAACGCGCAGGCGACACCATTGGTGTCTTCGGCGCCGGCCGACACCTCGGCAGCAAGCGGCCCCTCCGTCACTTGCACGCCCGCCATTGGCGGTGCCTTGACATTAGCCAAGCTCGACGCCATCACGGTAACTAAGCCTCTCTCGGCCGATGACTTCATCTCCTTGCCTTTGACTGGGCATCCCCTGACGCCCTACATGTTTTCGCAGGGCGCCGGCGCCGACGTTCCATGCAATCTCCTACACTTCATGGGCGGCGAGTTGATCGATGTCGCCAAGGGCAGAATCGTTCAACCGGGCAACACCATGTTCCACGGTAAACCGATGCCACCCACCACGTATAGGGTTCAACTGGTTCGGGTGCTGCCAGGCTGCGACGACTTGTTACCTCCGTTCCACCCCGCTGGGGCCGACAAAGATGATATGATGACCCTCAGCGCCTGCTTAAGCTGGCCCTTGCTTTGGCCGAAGAGCCAGATTCGTTTGGGGGCGGGGGACACCACCCCACAGACAACACCGCCAGTCGTGCCGGCTCCAAGCCATGGCAAGACCGCCGCAACGCTACCGGACATGCATATGGCATAGGATCCGAACATGCATATGGCACAGGATCCGGACAACGACGATGACGACGATGGTACATTTACCAAGGTCGATAAGTACTTTGCCGAACATGGGTACGGTGAGGAATTCTTGGGGCCTCCTTCTCAAGAACCCAACCCTGCAAAAGACGACCGCGTTCTAGCTGGTACCACGGAGAAACCCAATTGCAATAGGCGTTGTCTGCCGTTTAGTTTTGAGGAGACGCCTCCAGCTGCCGCCTTCACCGAGCCTCAGATAGCCGAGGTGCGAAATATTATCAGCCCCAACACACTCAAGAAGGTGGTCTCTGAGCAGATGAACTCGGTCCCATTACATCAGCAGAAGAAGGGACGGAAAAGAAAGACTAACAAGGGTGCGAGCCAGCCAACACTGAGTACGATTTGTGCTCTGGACGGGCCACCTTCACCTAAGGATATCTCGAGGAGGGTGCATGTGGCGGGTAGGCCGATGCTACCGACTAATCTGCTAAATGCTGCAACCGGTGCTATGCGGAGTCTGCATGACAGTGTTCTTTGTTTGGAGAAGCGGCGTCTCTCCGAGAATAATGTGGCATACCCGGTTTTCGTGGCCAAGGTGCCAGAGGGCAAGGGCTACGTTGATAGCTCCATCGGGGGTATGATCGTCCTGCGGTTTGTTGACATCTTCGCTATGTTTAACCTTCATCTGCTGCACTACACCTTCGTTCGGCTATTTTCGCTAAGTATGGAGATGTGGATCATTAGAGACAAGACCCGGACCTAGTGATAGTCGACCCCTTCTATATGCGTGCCAAGATCTTGGGCAGCGCTGGGGACCGGCAAGTCACGAGTTCATACCTTGAAGGCGTCATTCTGGCAAACTCAGAAAAGGATAACTTCCTCGTGCCTTACTTTCCCTGGTAAGTTATCATCTCATCGCCACGTAACATATGATTTCTTAGATTTTGATCGTCCTTTTTTTCTAACATTCCGTGTTTTGTGCAGTGACACACGTTGCACACTCATCCTCTTAAGCCTGAAATATTCCACGGCCACGTATTTCAACTCGGACCATCAGTCAAAAAAAGACTACACAAATATCAAGAAAGTTCTTGATGAAGCTCTTCCCGGCTACGCGATATCTGGAGGCACCTTCAGCAGGACAAGTCTCAGGCACGGCAAGCACGTGTTCACCCACAATACGACGTTCGCCTGCGTCAAGCAGCCGCCTGGCAGTCAGTAGGATGCCTACTACACCCTCCATCACATGCGGGCGATCATACGGGACAGTAATCACCTTCGGCTACCAAATAATCTCAAAGATTGGGCCGCACGCTTGTCGGCAATCCAGGATGCGGACATCAGACAAGAATTCTTTCGCGTCCAGTCGGAGTTTGCGGAAATCATCCATCAAGATGTCCTTCGTACCTCGGGGCAGTTCTACCTCAGATCTCCGCTGTCCAATAGTGAGATAGATACAATGCTACAAATGCAGGCTGACAACGACCGCAATTTCATGACCATCACGAAAGACGGCAGCTTCATCCACGTTCCCGTGAATCCCTACTAATTCATGTTGCAATATTAAACTTTAATGAACTAGTATGTCTCTTTGGTTTGGACAGTCGTTCAACTTATATATAATCGATGCAATTTATTAGTAGGACCTTGAATCGAGTTGTTATAGTTGTAATATTAAACTTTAATGAACTTGTATGTCTCTGTGCATTGGTACTAACGTTTTGTTTGGCTAGTGCATAGAGATGTCGTCTTATGTCGTGTACAAGGGTAAGGTTCCCGGAGTCTACGACGACTGGGAGGAGTGTCGGAGACAGGTTCACCGATTCAGCGGTAACAGTTACAAAGGGTACACCACAAGGGCGGAGGCGGAAGTTAGATACGCGTGCTATCTAGCGGGAGAGAGGAGGGAGCGTTGGAGGAACCGGATGAACACCAGTTTCATTGCGATTATGCTCATTGTGATGACCGCAACTCTCTTCTATGTGATGGTAGTTTTGATGGTCGATATCGACTTGTAATATGTAGACAAACTGGCTACTCGCGGTCTCGAGACTTGTACTGTTCTAACTTTGTTCGGTATTTTAAATTCGGAGACTAATATGAATAATTGTATTCGGAGACTAATCTTCTATTGTATTCGATTAATCTGTTGTTTATATGTTGTGCTATCTATATTCTGTGCAATAATATATTTTGTAATCTGTGCAAATATCAGAAAAAATAAAATAAATACCTAATATTCATACTAGTGGCGCATCACTCAGAACACTAGTGGCGCATCACTCAGCACACTAGTGCGCCATTAGTAAGCCAGAGCATATGGGTAAATATGGCCCTGGGAGGCATACTAATGGCGCACCATAAGCAATACTAATGGCGCACCAGGATCTATGCTAATGGCGCACCGGGATCTATACTAATGGCGCACCAGGATCTATACTAATGGCGCACTACTTGCTGCGCCATTAGTATACCAGATACTAATGGCGCACCGTGAGAAATACTAATGGCGCACTACCTAGTGCGCCATTAGTATACCAGATACTAATGGCGCACTTGTGGTGTGCCATTAGTAAAAAAATCTAATGGTGTGATGCTAGTGGCGCACCTATAGTGCACCATTAGTAGCAAAAATAGGTGCGCCATTAGCAAGCCTTTTCCTAGTAGTGTATATCTCACATCGCTTCCCTAGAAGGTAATGTCGCCACGTCTTCAGAGCATGCACTACAGCTGCTAGCTCGAGATCATGGATGGCGTAGTTCTCCTCATGCAGTCGCAGTTGCCGTGACAAGTATGCCACGACCCTGCCCTCTTGCATCAGGACTCCACCGAGCCCGGTTCCAGAGGCATCACAATATATCATGAATTCCTTGTTGATGTCTGGGGTAGCCAATACCAGGGCGGTAGTTAGCCTCTTCTTCAACTCCTGGAAGCTTGCTTCACACGCCGGTGTCCACTCGAACTTCCGGCCTTTCTTCAAGAGCTGAGTCATAGGCCGAGCGATGCTGGAGAATCCTTCGACAAACTTGCGGTAGTATCTCGCGAGACCGAGGAAACTCCTGACATCCTTCACGTCCTTTGGTGATTCCCAGTTGGTCACTGCAGTAATCTTGGACTGATCTACGGCCAAACCGCGTGCCGTCAGGGTATGACCCGGAAATCCAACTTCGTTCAGCCAGAACTGACATTTGCTGAATTTTTCATAAAGTTGGTGCTCTCGAAGCTTTCCCAGTACTAGCCTGAGGTGTTGCTCATGCTCCTCTTCGGACTTGGAGAAGATTAATATGTCATCGATGAACACGACGACAAACTTGTCCAAATACTCCATGAAGACCTTGTTCATGAGGTACATGAAGTAGGCTGGGGCATTTGTCAAACCGAAGGGCAGGACCGTGCATTCATATAGACCGTACCGGGTCATGAATGCAGTCTTAGTATATCTTCGGGTCGAATCTTCAACTGGTAGTATCCCGATCGAAGATCGATCTTGGAAAATACCCTGGCCCCGTTTAACTGGTCAAACAGGTCTTCGATCTTGGGGAGCGAGTACTTGATCTTAATTGTGACTTCATTAAGAGAACGGTAGTCGACGCAGAGTCTAATGGTACCATCCTTCTTTGAAAAAAATAGAACAGGTGATCCCCAAGGTGATGCACTCGGACGGATGAACCCTTTCCTGAGTTGCTCATCCAGCTGCTTCTTCTGCTCTGCCAACTCTTCGGAACCCATCCTGTAAGGATTTTTATATATAGGCCTTGATCCGGGCATGAGCTCAATGATGAACTCGATGTCTCGGTCGGGAGGCATTCCGGGTAGCTCGTCAGGAAAGACGTCCCGGTATTCACAGACTATAGGCACTTGATCAAGCTCTACCTCGGATAGACTGTTGACTCGAGGCACTTGAGCCGATACTGGCTCAGAGACAAACTTGACCTTGACCCCTTGGTTGCTTGTCATGGTAATGGCCCTGTTGGCGCAGTCCAAAAGAGTTTGGTGCTTGGCCAACCAATCCATGTCGAGGATTACTTCTACACCTTGCGATTTAAGCACAATGAGGTCTGCCAAGAAGCTCGTCCCATTGATAACTATCTCGACCCTTCTACACCCTAGGTTGGTTCGCAATACTGCTCCCGGGGTTTGAATTGCCATCTGTCCACGGAGTAGAGTGGGTTTTAAACCACAATTCTCTGCAAACCCTTGAGTAACAAAAGAATGCGAGGAACCACAATCAAACAACACTGTTGCTGGAGTTGAGTTGACGAGGAACGTACCCAGAATGCAGTCCGGGTCTTCCTGCGCCTCTTCTGTAGTGATGTGATTGATCCGGCCCCTGCCACTGAACTGCTGGTTGCGGGGGGCCTGGTTCCTTCCTGGTGCACCTTGACCGGGGTTGGGTGCATTGGGACGCCGTGCATCGGGCTTGTTGTTGGGGCACTGCCTGGAATAGTGCCCGGTCTGACCACACCCAAGACAGGTCACTTGCCCCGGAGGGTTGGTCTTGACTCCACCATTGTTTGGCGGGTTGACTACTGGCTTGGCTTGCTGCTGAGGCTGATAATTCTGGCGGAACACCGGATACTTGTACTACTGCTGCTGAAAGTTGGGTCTTGCAGGTGCTGACTGCCATGGTCTTGGTCTTGCATTGCTGGGTCCTCCACTGCCTATCAGTTTGCGCTTGCGGGTGTCGTCCATCGCATGACGCTTGTCTTCCAGCATAAGCGCCTTGTTAACCAGCTCGCTGAAAGTCTGGCAGTCGCAAACCACCAGCTCGTATTGCAGGGACTCCTGTAACCCTTCCATGAAGCGTTCCACCTTAGCGGCCTCAGTGTTAACATCTTCGGGCGCATACCTCGACAAGAGGTTAAACTTCTGCAGGTACTCCTTAACAGTCCACTGCCCTGCCTCAAGGCTCGGAATTCCCGCTTCTTAATGGTCATCAGTCCAGGTGCAATGTGAGCCACGCAAAATCCTTCCTTGAACATCGCCCAAGTGATGACTTGCCCAATCCGTATGATCTGGAATCCATCCCACCATGCCGTGGCGGTGCTTCTGAGACAGTGAGAAGAATAAAGGACCTTCTTGCACTTGACCAGTGCAAGGAGGTCTTCAATGGTGCGAATCCAGTCATCGGCGTCTAGTGGTTCAGTCGACTCCGTGAATATGGGGGGCGTAGTCCGCATGAACTCAGAAAGAGTAGAGCGACCACCGCCATTCCCATTCCGCGGCGGGTTGTCCACCAGGACTTGAGTCAGCTACTGAATAGCGGCATTGCTGGCTTGACGCTCCTCCCGAAGAGCTTGAAGGAACTGAGCCATCGTCAAGTTCTCAGGAAGAGGTGGTGGCGGAAGGTCTCTAGGCTGCTCGTGGTGACCTCCAGCATGAGCTTCTCCTTCGGTTCCCTGCGGCGTCCCTAAGGAGCCGGCGCCGGGGTTGCCAAAGGTGCTGTTGCAGGTTGCGTTCACAATCCTGTCATAGAAATAGGCAGGTCAAAATGCCACCTTGCTCGGGAATACAAGGATTCTCTCCTAGTAAGAGGGGGTCCAATACGTGCATGTGCCAAGTTTTCAAAACCAAAATTTTGACAAATTGGAAATTGCATTCATAAAAACTAAGTGATGTAGTCACTTACAGGCTGCCTAAGGCAATATGTGACTTACATCATGCACACATATGCAAATTAGAAACGGATACATGGATACCCTATGCTCGGGGTATTCCTAATTGGCTACGCTAAATCCTACGCGGCGGACTTCTCGGTCTCAAAGGCGGAGTCAACAGGATCCTCATCTTCATCAACATCTTCCTTCTTTATAGGAGTGGAAGAAAGAATCCGCACATCACAGCGTCTCTTAGGCGAGGCGGCGAAGATCTAAGTGTACTCTTCCGCTGTCAGGCGGCGACTCTGAAGTGGGACTGCCTGGATGGGTAACACACCACCCCTAGTGGCAACAGCTGTCCTCCCTTCAGGTGCGCCTGCCTTCTTTAGCTTGCGGTTCTGCATCTTCTCAGCATGGAGTAGGCCCTTGACTAGCTGCAGCTCTTGGCGAAGCTTAACTGATTCCTTAACCAGGAAGTACGTCAGGGTGTCCGACGAGAGACTGAAGTAGGTCTGAAACCTTAATGGCATCCCATCCTCCGTGGCTGGGGTGAGTGTCCAACTCCCATCCACTCCTTCCTTAATGAAAGGTAGGTGATGATTGACAGGCCTTAATGGCATCCCATCCTCCCTGGCTGGGGTGAGTGTCCAACTCCCATCCACTCCTTCCTTAATGAAAGGTAGGTGATGAGTGACAGGCTCATTAGCCATCTCAGGGAGGATGCTGCGGAGTTGCACGAGCGCCTCTCGTGCAGCCGTCTCCACTTCCAACATCAGCTCTCCCATCTGTGGTCCCTCAAAGAACCAACTAGACGGGGAGTCATTAGCCTTCACTATCACGTCCACGTGATATTCCTTACTGTCGGCGTTGACCCAGTGCTCGTGGTAGAGGAAGATGGGCGTGCGACGTACGTGTCACTTCTCGAGACAATCCACTAGAAGTAGTGGAAAGCCGGTCTCCAGAAGTGTCTGAGGTACGGCAGCCATCTACAAGGAATAGGAGAGAAGTCAGAAGGTTGTATGTGCAAAAGTCTTGTGCAAGGCTGGCATTCTAACGTTCTCGGCTAACGTCCATACTATCTAAGGCTTCCTGTAGTCGATGGCTCTGATACCAGTTCTGTGGGGATCCATACTAGCAAGTCGAGTTTGCCGTGCCCAGTGACCCCAAGGATCAATGTTCACTGAACACAGATACTGAATAATAGAGTCTTACATTCAAGTACCGAAATAATTACATCAAACTACCAGAAGGTCGGGTTCAATAGCGAGGCCTAAGGCCAAATTAAACAGATACATCGAGTAGCGGAAACTCGTAAGGGCTAAGCGGTGCCCATGCCATCAAGCCTACACCGACAGGCATTCTGACTTGCAAGCATCCTAGATCGCAGGTTCGTCTCCGAGGGCGTACTCATCGCCAAACTCCGGTCCTTCCATGTCTGGTCAATAATATAACCAGTGGCAAGCCAATGAGTACTTTGAATGTACTCGCAAACAGCCCATGATATGAACATTTATAGTGAAAAATAACATTAACATGCATGTTTAGTGGAATGCAATTTGGTGGAATGATCAGGTATATGCAACAAGTTAAAGAATTACTCTTGAAGAAGAGGTTACAGATATCAACATATTTGCTAAGGGCTGAACCATTCGGGTTCACCCTATATGCCAAGTCATCTAACTTGTCATAATCTCAATGTATTAATGAGGGCTAAACCATCCGGGTTTACCCTATATGTCAAGTCACCGAACTTGATCATATTATTGTGATTATCATAACAACATCTTTTTAACACCACACACACACACACACACTTGGTTTATGCGGAAACACTGGACGTAGTTTAAGCAGCACCACCCAACTGTCCTTGACCGTGGACACGACTATTCGAATTGTTTACACTCTGCAGAGGTAGTACGCTGGACCCACGAGAAACGGGAAACTTCCGTGTCATCCACGACTCGCGGTATATCACATATACCCGAGGTAAGTACCCGATCATCATCTTTCCCCTGACGATACTAGACAAAGAGGTCCACTCGATTGGTACCCAGCCCACATGTTGTACGTCTTACGAGCACCGACTCTGGACTGTATCAACCAATGCAGGGGCCAACGGTGTGCCTGGAACTCATAATAATGGCATAGTCGTCCTACCAGGCACGACCCCATCACGAGAGTGACACCGATCACTCCCACCACTAGTAATGTGGCTCTTTGCTAGTACCGACCAGAGTAATCAACAAAGCCCCGTCCCATAAAGGGGTATCGTGGTCGTACTGGTAAGGTTGGGACGGTCGACACATCATAAATCTAATCCCATTTCCGAAACCATACTCACACAAAATCACCGGTGCGTCACTTCACCAAAAGTGATCACCAACTCATCATCGCCCTCGGGCATTAGTGGCACCCGACGGGGTTTTCATAAACTCTTTATTTAACTTATCATCATGCTTGTGATAATATGCTCTATCTTTACATGTCAATATGGTAATAACATGACCCTCAAGGGGTAGGGTCAAGCTCAATGCAATGATCTTATAACTTTACTAATAAACATGACAGTAGCATGATCATCATGGACAGTAGGGTCATCTCATCATGTTTGTGCTCCGAGGTGCCAGGTGAATAACATTACTATCATGCAAGTGCTTCGAAGAAGCCTTCGGTACCATCACATCAATGATGAACCGGCACTGTGATCACATGCAACGGAAAGTACTTGCTATACTAGCATGCATCATTTTATATACTTAATTTATGGTCAAAGGCTGCTTGCCTTGGTCAGTTAAGTATCCGGGGTCTTCGAGGTCTTCTGCTCCGGGTCCTCCGTCACTCGGTAACTCTACCGTTGAGAAAGGAGTAAATAAATAATAGCTCTCACTAAAAACAGATCACAAAGTGCTTTTAAAAAAATGTTGCAAAGTTTGAATAAATTCAGTTTATTATTTTGGAAAATGTTTCCTATAGTTTTTATTAGCTAAGCATATTTATTTAAAAGCAAACAGAAGCAACAAGTGCTTTTTAATATCATTTTAGTATAGCAAAATAGTTTCTGTTTTTGATAAATGTCAAACACTACAGAATAAAATACTACTCATTTTTAGAAAATTACTGGTGGAAGAATCATATTTTTCTACTAGTTAAATATTTTTATAAAAATTATTTAAGTTACTGGATTAAAACTAGAGGAAAAAGGCCAGGCGGTTGGATCCAGTCGGCCCAGGCAGCAGGCCTGGCCACGAGGCGCGCGCGGGCCAGGTTCAAACCTGACGTGCGGGCCTCTGGGGTTAGCGTCAGCGGCTGCGTGCGCTGGCTGCCACAGGACACCGACAGGTGGGCTCCACCTGTCGGGTCCTTCTCCTACCTCCAGCTAGAGAGGTGGAGACGGACGCCGGCGAGGCTGCCGTTGTCCTCAGGCCACTCTAGGAACGGGAACGGTTCCCTCGTGCCTACGCCTACCTGCTCGTGCTCGGGACGTCACCGGAGGTGGTCTGGGTTGCCGGCGACGAGGTGACCGTGGCGGAAGAGTTTCGGGTTGGTGTTGAACTGGTGGCTAGGAGCACGGATTCGCTCGGGAAGGCTGGGGGAAATGTTCCTGATGTCAAGGGGAGTGTAATGGGAGGTCGGGCAGCGCAGGAGCCGACGTGTAGCCGGAGATCGACCGGAGCTCCGAGGCGGAGCGGCCTCGGTCGATCTCGAGCATCGGGGCTCTGCGAGCTCGATTGGGTGGCTAGGGGGTGTCTACTAGTCGTGCTGAAGCTGCTTGGAGGGTGCTGGGGTGCCGGGGGGAACTATTTATAGGCCATCAACGGTGACCCGACTCGGGCGCGCCGGTGACTCACCGTGGCGTGCGTGTGAGCACAGTGAGGTGCTGGCCGCGAAACCACGGGTTCGGGACGTGGTTTAGGACCTCCTGGTGCAGAGGCCGCAGAGGGAAAGCGAGTGGGGTCGAGCTGCAGCGACCGTGCATGCTCGGCCGCGTCGGGCGCGCACGGGCACGTGTCGCCTGAGCTCTTGCGCGAGGGGGAGAGGGTCCCTGGGGTAGCTTTGCACTGAATGGTTGTTGGCGGAGCGTTTGGACATAACTGGGGAGGTCGGGACCGGCCGGGGCGTCGTCCCCTTGCGGGAGGTTCTCTGCAGCGCGCCCAGAGCGCAGTTTTGGCATGCCACGGCATGCTGGCTCGCTCTGGGGCACTTGGGACGTGTCCTCCATGTCCTGAGTGTTGCTGGGAGTGTGCCTAGCCGTTGTGGTTTAGTGGGAGCTCGAGCTGGTCAAGGGAGCAAGGAACACTGGTGTTGCCAGTACTGCCCTGCTGCTCAAATTGGAGTTCTTGTCACTAGTGCTTGGACTTGGGGAGGGGCTGATTGACTGGGTGCTCAGGGTGTTCTGGGGCTCTAACCCACCAAGTTTGGGGCCTTGCCATTGGGTAAAACAGTCGCTAGGAGGGGTTTTACCTTCCTGTCAGTAGGTGTTCGACAGTGACTTGGGGTGCTTCCACTCCACCACTGGAAATGAAACTCAACAGGTTTGGTCTTGGGGTAAAAACATGGGGTTTCACCAAATTTGAGCTCCATTGAACCAGTTTGGCTTTGTAAACTTGAAAATGCCTCAAAAAGACCAGTGTTGTACTCTACAAAGGAAGTGTGGCCAAACAAAGTCTCACAAATCCCATCTTTGGTGTGGAGTCCTCATTTGGGGTGTCAAACACCTCTGCAAAGTTTCAGCTCCATTGGAGAAACTTTGCAATGTAGAGTTGTTCCAACTCTACTCTGGACAGAGAGGGTTTTGGGCTCATTAGGTGCACTTCCCCACCTTGGATCAAGGTGAGATTTTTGGTGAGCACCTAATATGGCTTGGGAGGGCTCGTGTAATTTTATGGGAATTTACTGAGATAATTTCCTTTGGAAACATCTCAAAAAGCTAAAACAGACAGAAATGGTTTTCAGGGTTTTACTCAAATAATATTAATATAAAATAGGGTTGAAAATATTATATATGGAAAATATATGTCCTTCTCAGCTTCCATGAATTTACTCAGAATTTCCTAAGGCAGGAAAGCAATTTTCCTTGTGGAAATATCATTACTGGCCTTAGAAACAGACATAGATATAAAATAGAAAATAATATTTGAAATCACCAATTAATGTTTTTAATGAATGAAAAATAATATTTGGATCAGATCACCAACTTTGGTTGGAAGTGCCACTTGGCTTCATGAGCTAGTAGTGTATCCCAACATGGTGAAGGTGATCTTAATATAAAGGAAAAAGGGTTTTTGAAGAGAGCAAAATAAGAAGTTTTCATGTGTTTGAGTCATCAAACAAGCAAGCATTCACTCATACAAGGGTTAACATTGCACTCACAACATTATTTGAAAAAGTTTTAACAAGCTCTGATTTTTGCAACACGAAATACTTGTGGTGAAAAACAGGGTGTGACAGTATGTTACTTACGTGCAAGAACTTCGCACGCCTATCTCATTCCTTCCTTGGAAGTGGTCCGCTGTGACTTGAGCTTCTAAATCTAAAGTGTGTGTTGATTCTTTGACTCGGCAAGCTTTGTGTTTGCTGCCTTGAGTTGGTTCCACTCCCTGGTTGTCAGAGTTGAGGACCTGCGTTCGTGGACTTCCCCAAAGAACAAGGTTTGAACACAGGGGGGCTTGGCTTTGCAATGTGAAACATGATGGTAAACACGGCAAGATCGACAGCTAGCTCACTCCTTCTCACCGGACATGAAGAAGACATGTTAGCTACCCAGGTTTGGGCCACCGTGCGAAGTAAAACCCTACTCCTGCATGTGTTGTATTGCACCGCGGTGTGAAGCTTGTGGCTCGAGGACACGGGACGTGGGGGAGAGAATGGCTTGATCCCCATACATGGAGGTGGCCCTACCTGTAGGATCTGAAGTATGTCTAGAGGGCGTAATTAGACACCTTGACCAAATAAAAACTTAGCCTTTTTCCAATATTTCTTGTGGGGCAGTTTTAGCAATTTATGACTAGTCAAGTACGTCCTACACATGCATATCTAAGAGTACAACAAGGGAAAGTAAAGACATGCAAATATTGTAGCAGATAGGGAAGGAAGATCAGACGCAAAGTTTGACACGACAACTTTTGGTGTGGTTCCAATAGGTGGTGCTGTGCGTCCATGTTAGTGGAGACTTCAAGCCACGAAGGGTAACGAATGCGATAGTCCAAGGAGGTCTCCACCCACAAGGGGTGCACGAAGAAGCGACCTTGTCTATTCCACCATGTCTTACGTCCACACAGGACTAGCCTCTCTCACGGTAGATCATCACGAAGTAGATGATCTCCTTGCCTATACAAACTTGTTGGTTCAACTCCACAACACGAAATAGGAGGCTACCAAGCGACACCTAACCAATCTAGTAGGCACCACCCTCCAAAAGTTAATAGATGCGGTAGAATGATGAACTCCTTGCTATTGTGCTTCAAAACATAGTCTCCTCAACACACAATCACTCTGTCACAGTTGGCATGTGTCGGAGAGATTGATTTGGTGGAAAGGAACTTGGGCAGGCTAGAGATCAAGTTTCTAATGGATGGATTGGAATATCTTGATCTCAGCACATGAGTAGGTGGCTCTCTCTCAGAAATATGGATATGGAAAGTGTGTGTGTGTGTGTGTGTGTGTTCTTAGTGCTTCCTCTACGAATGAGAGGTGGCGGAGGGGTATATATAGGCATCTCCCAAAATCCATCTGTAACATTATTTCCCAACTCGGTGACACCGAAATGAATCTCGGTGGTACCGAGTTGCACTAAATGTGGCAACTTTTGAATTCTCGATGAGACCGATATGATAATCTTGGTGGTACCGGTTTGGTGACCTAGGACACTTTACAAATCTCGCTGAGACCAATTTCAAAAATCCTAAATTTCGATTCTTCAAATCGACAGACTAGAAAGTTGGTCAGTGACTTTCGGTGGCACCGATACGAAAGTTGGTGGTACCGAGAGATTAGGGTTTGGCAAAGGTTGTGTCTCTAGAAAAAACGGTAGGGCCGAAATGGAATTCTTGGTGGCACGAATTTTGATGTGTAGGCTTTGCACACAGATTTTTGCGAGAGAAATGCTGAGTATTTTTTGGTGCCTATCTCTAGGCACTTGAGCAACCAATTCATCATAAATACATCACCCCCTTTTAATAGTATTATCTTTCCTATGGTGTCGGGTGCGACACCTATGGGAACCTCCACGGATCCCTTGATCGTTGGGCGAGGAGAGGGGTGGCGCCAAGATCAGAACTAGCGATCACCATCGGGAACGTTTTTACCTAGGTTTGGGCCGCTTAGTGCGTAAAACCCTACTAGTGCTTTGTTTGTTGTATTAGGTGTTTGCTGTAGGGTTACTTGCTACAGTGATTGCCTACTGGCCAATGCCCAAAGTGTCTAACCCCTTAGAACTGAGCCTTGGGCCTCCTTTTATAGGTAAAGGGGTCACCAACAGTGCTGAACAGTGGGTTCACGAGCTACACAGTGAACAAGGTTCACTGTCATCCATCTACCGTGGTGTCAGGGGCAGTAAATGCTTCGCCAATCTCCTGACCTGCATCAGGATGGTATCGACACGTACCCAGGTGTTTTGACACCTGGGTGTTGTGCTGGTGCATGACGGATGCGCTGGCGCTGTGGTAGTTGGCGGTACTGTGGCAGGAGGGAATACCTTACGGGCAAAGGGGTCTTGCCGGGCTGGTGCCCTCGCTAGTGGACTAGTCTGCCTTCCCGGCAACGAAAGCCTGTCGGGGCCTTGTCTATGTTCCCGGCAAGGAGGACTTGTCGGGGCCTTGGATGTCTTCCCGGCAAGAAAGGCTTGTCGGGGCCTTGGACGTCTTCTCGGCAAGAAAGGCTTGCCGGGGCATTGGATGTCTTCCCGGCAAGAAAGGCTTGTGAGGGCCTTGGACGTCTTAGACTTGTTCCTCACACCCTTGGAGGGGCATGGCCCTCGTGAGCTTCGGGATTAATCTTCCTACCAGCCTTAGTCGTGTCTGCCGTTAAAGGGGTTGTCGGCACCCGTGCACAAGTCTGGGGAACAGGAGACCCCAGTCTTCAGTGCACCGACATGAGCTCCCGGGCCTGGGCCACACACGCGTGCGAGGCATTGTTGGGCCAGGCCCAAAATGGTGCACGATCCTCTATGATAGGGTATCTTGTAGGCTGGAGCCGTTGCTAGTGGTATTTCCCCACGCCACGCATTGAACACACGAAGTGGGAAGGCATGCGCACAGTGTCCGAGATGGCCACACGCGTGCAGAGGCGTTGGTTGGGTACGAAAGGGTCGTCCCTCGCCCCCCCCATAAGAGGGGGAAACGCATGCGCACGAGCCCATTTCCCCAGTCCCTTTCAATCTCGAAGCCGCCGCCGTCTCCTTCCTTCAGCTAGAGCTTTCCTCCCACAACCTTACCTTCAAAGTGGTGCTCCGGGAAGCTGCAGCTTCCGCCACCACTATGGTCCCGAAGGGAGCCAAAGGCAAGAAGGGGAAGCCCGCTGTCACGGAGAAGGAGCTGGCAAAGATGCCGAGGGAGTTTGCATATTTCTCCTCGTGGCCCGATGCGCTCACTCTGAAGCAGCGCTATCTGTTCATGTGGGCGGCTCAGACGGCAGCGCATCCGGCCACCCGCGTGACCCCGGGAGAGGCCGGCGGTGGCCCAGACAAGTATCCTTTCTTCGTCGACTATTTCTATTGCGGGCTTTGCCCGCCTTTCTCTGAATTCTTTGTCGACATCATGCACACCTACGGCTTCCATCTTCTGGACTTCACGCTGAATGCGATGACATGCATGTCCATATTCGCACATCTCTCCGAGAACTTCATCGGGATCACCCCCAACATGGCCCTCTTTGGCCATTACTTCACTCGTCGCATCCAGGGAGGGGACGCCCTTTCGAACTCCATTACCTGGATCCCAAGGCCCGGATGTAAGGAGATATACCCGAGCGGGCCCTTCCTGAGAAGTGGGAAGATTGGCAGGGGAAATGGTGTTGGATTCGTGAGGAGGGTTAACTGCCTTTCTCCGAGCCCAGGACCGCCAAGATCGACTCCCACGACAAGCATTGGAGTGATCTCGTCCCAGATGATGAGAAGCTGACCATCACGATCAGCATGATCATGCGCCTCAGGGTCGAACGGTTGACGATGCAGATGGTGGGTGCTGACTTCGTCCGCCGGTGCATCGCCCCCCTCCAGAACAGGGGAGGAAGGCCAGCATCGGCCTTTGCCAATGCCGTGGAAATCATGTGGTTGCGGGCGGGTTTGAACAACAACCTGATGATAATGCAACATGCATTTGTTTGCCAGAAGTTGCTCAAATCCGATTCGAGGGACCGGCTGCCGCCGGGTGTCATACCCTTGTGCAACAACTCGGCCTTAAGCGCACTCACGGGGATGATGTCCGAGTGCAATGCTCATGGCGTGGTTGCAACCTGGATCGAGCCCAAGGAGGAGGATGTTTTATCTTTCTTCGACCGCTTGTCATAGAAGCCCATCAGGGAAGAAACCAGCCTTATCTGCGACACCACCCCCGAAGAGGTGGCGTACATCGCCAGCGAGGTCGAGGAACGAGCCTTTGCTGAAGCTGCCAAAAGCGTTGGCTTCTACGACGAGGGGGCGTCTGAGGAAGGGACACCGGTGGAGGGACAGCTTGACGGGGAATCCAGCAGCTCAGCTGCTGGGGGCCCTTCAGAGGAACGGGCGCCCGACGAAGGGGAGGAGGAGGAGGAGGAAGAGGAAGAGCCTCTAGTTCGCCAGAAGCCTAAGCGAGTCCTTCGACACGCTGGCTCCAATCTCCCCGTTTGGCAAGCTCCGCCTGCCACGCCCACCAAGCGTCCCAGGGTCGCAACCCCTTCGACGGACACCGAAGTGGATGTGGACTTCGATCTTTCGGCCTTCAGATCAGAGGAGGAGGAAGAGCATGTGCTTGACCCTTTACCTCCTTCAAACCCCTTGCTTCATATTGTTTCTCATCTGGTGTCGGCTCTTCACTATAGGGACACGGAAACGCTGGCCCAGAGGATGGCGAAAAAGGCCAAGGTGTCATCAAGCGGCGGGCCCTCGGAAAGTGCCTGGGAGGTGCCGCCAACGGCTTCGACCACTCCAGTGCCCAGCCCCCGGCAAAGCCCAGTGTGAGTTGCCAAGTCCCACGATGCCTAAAGGCGAGCTCCCGGCAATTGATGTTGCCGGAGGGGGGACAGCGACCCCTCATCAGTTTGACGAGGGTGGGTGTCCTGCCAAGGAACATCTGTGACCTTTTATTTTGTTTTATTGAATATTCATCTTGTTCCGATCATCTTCTTCCTTATCTTGTGCCTCAGATCCTTCTCCAGCGGAGGAGATGAGCGTCGACTCCGCCATCGAGAAGACCGCCCGAGACGTGGTTGCTGAGGCCGACAAGGTTGCCACGAGCGAGGCCGCCGAGGAGGCGCGGGAATGGGCAACTCAGGAACTGAAGGAGGGGTTCATCGAGGGGCCTAAGGCACGTGCCGGCGACTCCTCTGCTGCTGGGGTTGAGGAGGACACACAGGATGAGGAGCCCCCTCTTGCCGGTGAGGACGTCGGTGGCGATCAACCTTCCACGTCTGAGCCCCCGCCAGCCAGCGAGTACCTTCACGCCGGCGAGGGTCTGTTCATCAACCCGCCGGGGGTGGATCACACAAGGACAATCATGGAGGAGGAGAGATTCGACGTTGAAATATCCTCTAGTGCTGGGCTCAAGATCGTGGGTGCATGAGATACCAGCGGCGGGAGACTCAGCGAAGAGCAACTCTACCAGTCCATGAGGAACAACGTCAGCCAGCTACAGGCTCTCTATCGAGCCCGGAGGGAGAAACTAGACTCACGGGCGGCGATCATCGAGGCAACAAAAGAGGCCTTCGAGAAGCGCTTCGAGGAGACGCGGATTCATTTCGCCGAGGCTCACCGGGAGGTCAAGGATGAGCGCGAAAAGCTGAGGGCCGAGCGGACGAGCTCCTTCTGAAGTCGTATGACGTCCAGAAGGAGGAAGAAGAGGTCCGACGCCGTATCTCCGACGAGAACGTCCGCCTCAACGTGCTTCGGATCAGCCTCAACTCCCGCGAAGAGGAACTCGCCAATTATGAGGAGGCGCTCAGCGAAAATCTCCGTGCCAAGGACGAGGAAGTCGAGAGGCTCGTGGCGCAACTTACCCAAGAGCTGATGGATCCACACAACGGTGCTCTCGCAACCCAGGCTTTAGAACACGCCGACAAGCTGCAGGAGGTCGCTGACAAGGCTGTTGCTGCCGAGGCTGCCAGGGACGAGCTTGACGGCAAGGTGAAGAAGCTGGAAGAGAACCTTGAAGGCCTCGGTAAGGAGATCTCAACCCTCACAACTGAGAGGGATAAAACTCTCTCCAACTTGACGGAGATCCAAGTTGTCGTTTCCGACAAGAATGGTCAAGTTCACTTCGCCAACGCCTCCCTCACCGTCCTGAAGGATAAACTGGCTCCCCTGGAGCAGTCCCAGGACGAGGGCAAGGCCCGCGAAGGGGTCTTGACCCAGAAGCTTCTCGACGCGACAAAGTAGCTCGAGACCGCCCACGAGGATTATACACATGGTGTGGAGTTGTGAACCGAGCGCCTTGTCAATGCGGCAGAGGGGATCGCCGCGCAGGTGTATTCTATGGATCTTCAGTGCTTCGGCTACTCTTCGGGCCCAGAGGTGTCCCCAAGCGCAAAGCTGACTCTGTTCTTCGAGATCGTGGTCAACTCCCTGAAGCAGCTCCAAGCTGGTGAGGTGGCGCGCCTGGCGAACGAGTCCTGGAGGTTGTTCCGAGGTGCCCTCCTCAAGGTCCTCACCAAATTGGTGTACAGGAATGTCGGCATCGATCTCACCCTGGGGCGTTTGCCAAAGGAGGCGGACCTCAAGGAGCTCAAGAAGCTGGTCATGCCTAGCGTTGATAAGGTGGACCAGATCAAGAGAGTGCAACGCCCGCGTCGGGATTAATTCCCCGTGCTTTCTGGTTGCTACAACTTCCAGCTAAGAGCTGTTGTATCTTGATTATAACAGTCAGTATTATAATATATTTTATATTCTTGATAAGTATTACCCCCTCTTTTGGTTGCTCTTTTTGTATGGCTTGTCCTTGTATTTCGCTAGGGATTTGTCGGCTCAACTGTCCTTGTCGCGTCTGCCTCGAGGAGTGTCTCTTCCCAGAGTCGTCACTGCCGGCAAGACGCCTTGCTTTCCTCTGTGCCTTTCCATAGGTTGTCAAGCACGCACTTTCTTAAACAGAAGGGGCATTCGTGATGGGCCGGTTAAATTACCAAGCGCGCTTCAAGACAACGCTTAGGAGGCTTGCGACCGAGTTTCCCTGCGCAGAGGTTTTCCATACAAAAGAGCCGAAGGCGCATGAAGGGGAATGATGTATCTACTCGATAACTTACTCAAAGTCTTTGCAACTTATCTCTAGGCTGCGGTACTTTATTCTGTCTTCAGCAGATCATCCTTGTCCTTGCTTTTGCCGTGGGGTCCCCACTATCCCCCCGACAGACTTGTGCGCGGGGTTGTATCTGTATTTTAAGAAAAATAAAGAAGAGAAAATAGATGTTGGGACCTCGGCGGTCTATTAGTTCGGGCGTTTCACAAAATCTTAGATTATGCATGCATATGATCTAACATGGAAATCTAAATGATGATGTGAAACGCTATATTTTATTTAACTGCGAATAGGGTATTCGTTTGTATTTGTACACAGGATTACATGCAACTTCGACAAAACTTGTACAAAAGGTGGTCACCGTAGACCCGACAACCTCTCCCTACGGGTAGAACTTTGGAAGATGTTCGATGTTCCAGGAATTGCTCATCGGTGTGCCAACTTCGGTCTCCAGGCAGATAGTGTCGGGCCTGGTAACTCGTACTACCCGATATGGGCATTCCCCTTCGGCGTCAACTTGTGCAAATTCTTGACCGATTGAACGTGCTGAAGAACAAGGTCGCCTTCCTCAAGACTTCTGGCTCGTACCTTATGGCTATGATAGTGACGCAAGGCTTGCTGATAGCAACTGGCTCGCACAGCCACCTGAATCCGGTTCTCCTCGAGGAGCACTCCATTGTCTTGACTCAATTGCTCTTGCTCAAGCTCATCATAAGAGAGCACCCGAGGTGATCCGTAAGTGAGTTCCATGGGAAGAACTGCCTCCGCCCCGTAGACCAGGGAGAAGGGTGTTTGGCCGGTGTCTCAATTTGGCGTCGTTATGATCGACCAAGGAACCGCCGGCAGTTCATCAATCAAGTGCTTTCCATGTCTGCGCAGCTTGTCAAAAGTTCTTGTCCTGAGCCGCCGCAGTACTTTAGCATTTGCTCTTTCAGCTTGACCGTTACCCCTTGGATGGGCAACAGAAGCGAAGCTTATTTTGCTGCCAAGGTCTTGGGTGTACTGCATGAAGGTGCTACTTATGTACTAGGTCTCGTTGTCCCTGATGACCCTGTTCGGGACACCAAACAGCAGACTATCCCCTTGAAGAACTTGTCAATTGCGCTGTCAGCTTTCTCACTGGTTCCACTTCTGGCCATTTTGTGAACTTGTCAATTGCGACGTTCAAGTACTGAAAGCCCCCGGCAGCATGGGGGAAAGGGCCGAGGATATCGAGCCCGCAGACCGAGAATGGCGAGGAGAGAGGGATCATCTAGAGAGCTTGAGCTGGCTGACAAAGCTTTCTTGAATGGAACTGGCACGCTTCACACTTGGTTACTAGTGTAGTTGCATCCTGGAGGGCTGTGGGCTAGAAGAAACCTTGTTGGAGTGCTTTGCCAACAAGGGCTCTTGACCCTATGTGGGAGCCACATATCCCCCCATGTATCTCACCCAACAGCTCCAGTCCTTCCTCTTGTGGAATGCATTTCAATTTCTCGTCGTTCAGTCGTCTTCTGTAAAGGGCATCATCCACGAACTCGTACATGCTGGACTGACAGCTACTCTTTCTGCTTCTTCCTGCTCTTCGGGCAGGTCCCCGGTTTGGACGTACCGGACTATGTGTTGCGCCCTTTCCGAAGCGTGAGGCTCGATGGCAAGGACTAAAGGCATATCCTCTGCCGGGGTGGTATCCTCCCCAGAAAGCTTGGCGTCTCCAACGGCAAGATCCTTGTCGGGACTCCTTGGTAGGTCAGTCGAAAAATACTGGCCGGAGTTCAGCTTCCTTCTCTGGTCTGGCTTGGTTGATGGTGTTATGGAGGGTTGAGTCAGTCGTAATACAAAAGTTCCAGGTTCCACATGTAACTTAAGGTATGCACGCTTTGACAGGTCGTCGGCGAAAGTGTTTTCGAGACAGGGAACGTGCTATGTCTGTAGACCGTCGAAGCGCTCTTCCAACTTCCTCACTTCCTCCATGTAAGCTTCCATCAGTGGGCTGTGATAGTCCTTGTTGATTGCCGGACAACTAGCTGTAAGTCACCTCTGACAATGAGCTTCCTGATCCCCAGATCTGCTGCAATCCTGAGGCCGGCAAATAGCCCTTCGTATTCAGCGGTGTTGTTGGTTGACTTCTCCCGAGGAAAGTACATCTAGATTACGTATTTGAGGTGTTCTCGAGTAGGTCCAACTAGTAGCACGTCGGCCCCAACACCTTGAAGTGAGAATGCTCCATCAAAATACATGATCCATTCCTGTTTAGATTCCTTGCCCGGGAGGTTGACTCTGGTCTTTCCTCGTCTCCCATCGGAGTCCATTCAACAATGAATTCCACCAAGGCCCTGCTCTGGATGGTCGATGTGCATTTGAACTCGAGGCCGAAGTTGGATAACTCCAACGCCCACTCCATGACCATGCCAGTTGCATTGGGGTTTCGCAAAATCCTTTGCAGCGGAAAGTGAGTGACGACGGTGATCTTGTGCGCTTGGAAGTAGTGGAGCAGCTTTCTCGAGGCCATGAGGAGGCCGAAAAGCAATTTATGCACTCCAGAGTATCGTGTTCTGGTCCCCTACAAGAGGGATCTGACGAAATAGAGTGGCCGCTGCACCAACTTCTTCTTCTACACTGGACCGCCTGTTGGCGGGATTTCTCTTGATCGCTCACGGACTCTACCGGGGGTCCTTGGTTTCCGGTGTGCGCTTCCTCGCTTGATGGCGTCGCCTTTGCCGGTGTATCTTCGTCGTGTTCCCTCTACGGCAGCAGGGCAGCACTGACCACTTGGTTGGTTGCCGCTAGATACAAGGGCAGTGGCTCTTGTGGTCTAGGCGCTACCAGGACCGGTGCAGAGGAAAAGTATTTCTTCAGGTCTTGTAGCATCGATTCCTCCTCGGGGGTCCATTCCATTGGCCCTGCCTTCTTCAAGATTTTAAAAAATGGTAGGGCACGTTCAGCAGACTTGGAGATGAACCTGCTCAAGGCAGCTACACAGTCGTCTAGGCGTCGCACATCATTGACGTGCTTACGTGCCTCGATTTTCTCGATGGCCTTGATCTTGTCGTGGTTAGCTTTGATCCCGCGTTGGGACACGAAGAACCCGAGAAGTTTTCCAGATGGGCCACCAAAGACGCACTTTTTGGGGTTGAGCATGAGGTTGATCTTGTGCGAGTTGGCAAATGTTTCTTCCAGATCTTGCATGAGTGTTGATTTGTCCTTTTTCTTGACCACTATGGCATCCATGTAGGCTTCCAGATTCCTATGGATCTAGGGCTCAAAACCAATTTGGATCACTCTTGCAAACGTGGAACCGGCATTCTTCAACCCGAAGAGCATTCGCACAAAGCAGTACGTGCCACAACGGGTGATGAATGCGGTTTTCTCTTCATCCTCCTCGGCCATAAAGATCTGGTGGTACCCTGACTAGGCGTCGAGGAAGGACAACATGTCACAGCCAATAATAGAGTAGACAATATGGTCGATGCGCGACAAGGGAAAAGGGTATGTTGGGCAAGCTTTAATGTCATCGATAAAGTCGATACAGAGCCGCCACTTCCCATTCGCCTTGCGCACTACAACCAGATTGGCCAATCATGTAGGATGGATGACTCCCCTAACGAGACTCCCTGCTTCTAACTTCTTGATCTCCTCGGCAATGAACTCTTGTCGTTCTAGGGCTTGCTTCCTCACCTTCTCCTTGATCGGCCGCGCATGGGGGCAGGCAGCGAGATGGTGCTCAATCACCTTCCTGGGAACACCGGGAATATTTGATGGTCGCCGTGCAAACACATCGAGATTCGCCCACAGGAAGGCGATGATCGCACTTTCTAATTTGCTGTCAAGGGTGGAACTTATGCTGCAAGTTCCACATGTGCGGTCCTCCCTGGCAGGCACCTTCTTGGTCTCTGGCGAGGCGGCCCTGGACTTCTTGTTCTGGTAGTGGAGCTCTCCGGCGTGTCCTTCCCGGCAGCGTAGCACTCTGGTGAGGCATGCTTGCTGGGGTCAGTGCGGGAGGCCCTCTTGTCGGCCTTCTTCTCCTCGGGGGTCCCAGTAGCGGCAGAAGGCGCTTTGGCGGCAGGTGCCGCCACTGCCTCCCAGTAGATACAGTTGGTCACATGAGTGCATCCTTATTGTCGGCGTTGATGACGATAACGCCGACCGGCCCAAGAATTTTCAGGGTGTTGTAGGTGTAGTGGGAGGCCGCCATGAATTTGGCCAGCGCAGGACGCCCCAGGATCCCATTATACACGAACGGGTTGTTAGCAACGTCGAAGACAACTTTCTCTGTCCGGTAGTTCTGATCGCTGCCGAAAGTTACCGACAACGTGACCTTCCCCTTCGGCTGGATCTTCCCGGGGTTGATCCCTTGGAATGTTCCCGTTTGCTCGAGATCTTCGTCGGGAATCTACAATCTCCGGGTCACGTCGGGGGAGATTAGGTTTAGACCGGTCCCGGCATCCACCAACATTTTCGTCACCTAGAGATTGTGGATTGTTGGGGAAACCAACAACGATTAACATTCGACTGCTGCAACACGGTCTGGATGGTCCTTAGAATCGAAGATGATCGGCGTGTGCGACCACTTCAAGGGTTTACGGACGCTGATGGAGGGCTCTGTCCTGCTCACTTCACACGCCCAATTTTTTAGTTGGCGGTGGGAAGATTGTAGCGACGCGCCTCCATCAAGGCACATCATATCCGTCGCCCTTTGGAATTTCTGGTTGCTGGAGTCCTCGTCTCGGCAGTCCTCATCCTCATCCTCCTCCTTCCTTTCCCGCGCTTGTTCGGGCTTCACCTTCTTGTTCATGGGCTTGCCGGTGTGACCCCCTTGGCCGCCCTTCTTCCTGTCGGATCCCTTGCCACCGTCTTGGGCCGTCTCCTTGTCATGCCTTTGGTACTCAGCCCTCTTCTTTTCGGCAAGTTGTTCAACTTGCCGGCAGTGTTGGAGGTCGTGGCCTTCAGTGCGGTGCATCTTGCAGTACTGGGCACCAGAGCCCTCCGGCTGGTCAGCGGCCGCCAAGGACTAGCAAGAGCCACACCCGACAGCATCCTTGTCGGGGACCTCAGCCTTCGCCTTCTTGGCGGTGTCGGCATTTCCGGATGTCTCGACGGCAAACACGACTTTGCCTTTCCGCTTCTTCGCGGGGACGTCAGTGTCTTCATCTTCGGAATCGGCCTACGCATCGGCGCTTTCGTAGGGAAGCCTCCTTCCTTCTTCCGTTCGTGCATACTTGTCCGCCATGGCATAAAGCTCGGCGACATCACAGACCTTGTTCATCGACAGCTCCTCGCGCATCTTCTGGTTGCACACGTTCTGATGGAACGCCCTGATGACGGCAGCTGGGTGAACATCCGGGATGTTGTGCTCTATGCGGCTAAATCTCTGAATGTACTTGCGCAAAGTCTCACACTCCTTCTAGGGGATGATGTGCAACTCACTCTCTTCGCCAGGGGCTCGTTGGCCGCCCGTGAAGGCGCCAACGAATTCCTCACATAGCTCCTTCCAGGAGGAAATGGAGTTATTGGGTAGGTGCATCAACCACAACCTGACGTTCGCCTTGAGCACCAAAGGGAAGTAGTTCGCCAATATCTTGTCTTCTTCGCCCCCTGCAGCCTTCACTGCAATGGTGTAGATGCTCAGGAACTCCGACGGGTCGGTCTTGCCGTCGTACTTCTCCGGGATCTCCGGCTTGAAGGTACGAGAGCTGGGCCACTGGACCTGCCGCAATTCACGAGTAAACGCTGGACAACCTACCCTGTAAGGCAGGTTGCCAGGATACTCCGATGCTGGCGTGTCCACAGCGGCTCAGCACGCCTGTCAGATTCACGGCGCATCTCTCGCCGTTGCTCAATAATAGTATGCACGTCCTCCTTAAGCCGCTCGCGAAGAACATCTCGTTGGTCGTGGCGGGTCCATGGGTGGGAACACCCGGTCGAATCGTCAGAGACGATAACTTGTTGTCGCCGTCACGGGGGAGAATGTATCGTGGCGGTGGTAGCCCCGGCCTTCTCGATATGGTCATGGGTGTGCTTGCTGGAGGCTCGTTTCGACGTCCCTGCGTGCTGTGGCCCGTCCCTGTTGGACAGGGCGATGAGGCTCTGGATGGTGGCCCTGCACTCCTCGAGCTTGTCCGTTGTTGGAGGGAAGTCCAAGAGCAGCTGAGTTTCCTTCAGATCTTCCGCCGGCGTGGGTGCCAGCGATATGTGCAAAGACAATGAGGGGCTCTTACTTCTAACTACGTTAGAAGGAGCACCTTTTGGTCCCGCGATGGTGCGCCGCCCCGTCCGGTTCCAGAGCATGTGTGTTGGCCTTGCATGTCCTAGGAACGAGATCCAGGAGTTCGACATGGGGGTGGTGAATCACCGCCGTTTTGGTGTGACCCATCATGCGCGGCCTCTGAAGGCCGCGGCGTGTGCGTCCGCGTTGGCGTCTTGGAAGGCGCCCTCACATCCTTTGAAGTAGTCGTGCCGTCGGTAGGCTGCGCAGGTGCCTCCTTTGATGTACCGTCATGTGGAAGGTCGCCGCGGGTGCGGACAATACCACTCACCCGGGTTTGCTCTCCAAAATGATGCAGAAGTTCAGGACCTCCGCCTCCTTGTCCTGCGCCCGTACCCTCTCCCGTCCGCGTCGGGGTAGCAGCACTAGGTGTGGGTGCGTTGGTCGCCAGAGCACTCCTCTTTTTGGGAGCCATGACGATGAAGAAAAGATGGTGCGCTGATGGCCAGGTCAGATTAACGCGACCTTCCACCCACTACCTGGCGCGCCAAAGATGTCGGGTGCCACACCTATGCGAACCTCCGCGAATCCCTTGATCGTTCGGCGGGGAGAGGGGTAGCGGCAAGAGCAGAGCTAACGATCAGCACCGGGAACGTTTTTACCCAGGTTCGGGCCACTTAGTGCTTAAAACCCTACTCCTGCTTTGTATGTTGTATTAGGTGTTTGCTGTAGGATTACTTGCTATACTGATTGCCTACTTGCCAATGCCCGAAGTGTCTAACCCCTTAGAACTGAGCCTTGGGCCTTCTTTTATAGGCAAAGGGGTCACGCACAATGCTCAACCGTGGGTTCAGGATCTACATAGTGAACATGGTTCACTATCATCCATCTACCGCGGTGTCAGGGGCAGTGAATGCTTCATCAATGTCCTGACCTACATCAGGATGGTATCGACACGTACACAGGTGTTACGACACCTGGGTGTTGTGCTGGCGCATGAGGGATGCACTCTCGCTGTGGTAGTCGGTGGCACTATGGCAGGAGGGACCACCTGGCGGGCGAAGGGGGCTTGCTGGGATGGTGCCCTCGCCAGTGGACTAGTCTGCCTTCCCGGCCAGGAAAGCCTACCGGGGCCTTGTCTATCTTCCCGACAAGGAGGACTTGTCGGGACCTTGGATGTCTTTCCGGCAAGAAAGGCTTGCCGGGGCCTTGACATCTTCCCGGCAGGAAAGGCTTGTCGGGGCCTTGGATGTCTTCCCGACAAGAAAGGCTTGTTGTGCCTTGGATGTCTTAGACTTGTTCCTCACACCCTTGGAGGTGTGTGGCCCTGGTGAGCTTGGGGATTAATCTTCCTGCCATCCTTCGTCGTGCCTTGCCGTCAAAGGGGTTGTCGGCGCCCGTGCACAAGTCCGGGGCACAGGAGACCTGAGTCTTCAGTGCACAGACATATGGAATCAAAAGTGATTTCTCACAAATATAAAATTTTGAGTCCCCTTGCTTGAAGCTTGGTCAATCCTATTCCATTTCTTTCATCAAGGGGTTTCTCCTCACAATCCTTTACTCAATGCATCTTTGAACTTTCTCGAAATATACTTGGATATAATCATTAATTTAATGATACATATGTTGTTATTAATTACCAAAACCACCTTAGGGAGCTATTGTGCTTTCGATCTCTTCCTTTTTGGTAATTGATGACAACATATAGATCAAAGCTTTGACAAAGGATATAATCAATGATTAGCATTGGCTCTTTGAGAAGTATGTTAAAAGCAAGAGCTCCCCCTAAATTTGTGCATTATTTTAAATTTGTGTTTGAATGCAAATGCACAATCGATTAGGATCATGGGTCACTCTTCCATGTCCCATACATCTTGGTGGTGCGCATAAATGATTTGAATGAATAGTAATGCACATAACACCAAACAAATGAGTGAATGATCCTCATGTAGATAGCTCAAAGGTATAACGTAGTAGCATCAACAATCAAAGTGTATGATCAAACAGTATGAAGAATGGAGTTTAAGACATCCAAAAGACTAAATGCTTCGTAAAACCAAGTAAGAGCAAATAAACAAGCAAAGACTCTCTCTCTCGAAGCCCTAAATGATCTATACACTTCTCCCCCTTTGGCAACAAGATACCAAGAAGTTCAAAGGTCTAGAACTGAGTGTCGCTTTAGGCTCAATCTCCTCCGGTAAGCAGTTGATGGATTCGACAGGAGAGCATCGGCGAAGGCTTCAGCATATGTCTCCGGAGGTGGAGGCATTATAACTGGAGGTGCAGGAGCTAGAGCTGGAGCTGAAGGCGCTGATGCTTGAGGTGATGAAGTTGCTCTTGCTTCCGTCACAGGCATAGCTACACACCTAGACTGGGTCCTGAACTGGGTAGTCGTAGGAAGAGGTGAATCTTCATCATCACTTCTAGAGCGAGGTATATGCACTGCATCAACCTCATGCTAGAGCTGCTCAACAGTTGTAGCCAACTTTGCTACTTTGACATCCAGGTCATGGAATTTAGTCTCCACAATCCTCTCAAGTCTCTTCTGGTTCAGCAAAATCTCTAAAATGCTCTTCTCCATCCCTTGGCTGGTGCTGACAAGAAACGACATCTGCTCCTCTTTGGATCTCAATTGTGGTGTTGGAGATTCTCTCGCTGCCTTTGCCTCTGCTTCCTCTACCTGCTGATGTGTTGTAGCTAAGCTGGGAAGGCTGGGATCCATCACAACTTCATTTTCCTTGAACTCTGGCTGAAGTGGCAGGTGTGGATGATCAAGTTGATATGCATGCTTGACAATCTTGGCATTGATAAACATCTTAATATATGGTGCATACCCACAAGATCTCTTATGATCTGCAACATTCCTCCTGACAGTCTCAACTATGAGATCCATCACTTTCATCCTAGTGTGATTGTCTAAGTGGTGCAACATGTAACGCCCAAGATGCGATCCTATCCTTATTTTGGCACGAGGTTCTCGACAGGGATAGAAGCGCATCTCGTTGTTTTGCAAGAATGGATATCGTTACAAGTACATGTACTGAAGAGATGAGTATATGTAATTGGCTTACACTCACCACAAACTACAACCATATCAGATCAATACATCAACATATTCAATAACTATGTAGAAGAGCAGGGTGTGGCTACAGACAAAAATAAACAATAAAAGAATGATGTCGATCGTTGCTATCCTAGGCTTCTGTCATGACCGGTTTCCAAATAAATGATTTAATTGGAAATCAGCCATGTGCATCCTTAGTGAAGAAAATATTTCTCACTGACAGACTCATCTTGATACAGAAAACCAGTAGTACTTAATATCATACAAGTAGAGCAGGGGTTGCTCTACAATTATTACAACATATCTAAGTCTTAGGAAAAATGGAATGTTACAGTGGTCTTAGGGTGACTCTACTGCTCGCGAAACTAAAAAGGGGCAGGTCACATCAGAGTAATATGACATGACAAGTACTACCACTCGTTAAGCAACAGAGTGAGGCTCAACATTTTATTCGGGTGGCGGAAGCGATGGAATAAAACAACGGTGGACTCCACGATCGCAAGAATGACTCGGACTCCTCTAGACATCGGACTCGTTATCGAACTCTTCATCCATGAGGTCTCCTTCATCCATATCTGGCCACAACAACAAGCAACTGAGTACTCCGAGAAGTACTCGCAAAAAGTTTGGACAAAAGATGAGATGTATGCAGTTGATTTTAATATGCATGGTTAGAATCAAGTTATATCCAAAAATATATGTGTTGAAAGTAAATTAAGTTAGTGGATAAATCAGGCGGTAGTCCTCCCGAGATATCCTTAACAGAAAAGTAAAATGCACCGATCGGGTGTCTGGAGCGACGCCTCAAAAGGTTAACAAAGGTTAGTAAAACCACCATCCGGAGTCTTAGCCATACCACATACAGGGTATGCACTAAAAGAAATAAATGACAAGCCACAAACGGGAGTCCTTGCGACACCACAGTAAGGGCAAAATAAATAACAGTCATCAGTCGGGCGTCTCAGCGACACCATAGAAAGGGCATAACAAATAACAGACCGCAGTCGGGCGTCTTAGCGATGCCACAGAAAGGGCATAATAAATAAAATAACAAGCCGCAGTCGGGCGTCTTAGCGACACCATAGAAAGGGCATAATAAAATAATTAACAAGAAGTATCCGGGTGGTACAACCAACCTTCAGGATAACTCTTGCACCAATAAAATATTCGATCAGGTTCCATAGCTTATTTATCATACTCCACAACCATTATTATCACCATTACTTATACTCCAAAGACCGACTCTAGGACCGACACTTGACTCATCAAACAACGTCCTTGACCGGGGACACGGCTACTCAAATAGTTTTGACTCTCCAGAGGGTGTACTCTTTACCCATAACTCACGGTTTTCAATAGTCCTTATGACTAATCCCGCGTACGACAATTTAGAAGCGAACACTCAGAATCAGCACACATCCATTTTAACCTCCGCGGAGCCCGGCTTCACCCGGACTATGCTGCCAAGGCAAAACCATAAGACGGGAAGGCTCCGACCTCGACTAGCATGGGATCAAAAAAATTTATACCACGCGCTCATGGGGAGTGTCGTCCCTTCCTGTCCCAGACCAGAAACACAAATGCCCCTGACCGGATGACTGGATTTAGTCCAGGGCCATGTATACCTTTCATACCAGCCCCTCTAATGGTGTGTGACTGATAATAGGTCTACAACTGACTATACCGAATCCATTATCCAAGAAACTATGGTAGCACGATATAGAAGTATGACACGGACAAGACTCGATCTAGGTCGATACTGGAGTTTAACCAATTTTTTACCAACAGCATTGTGCACATGTCATGACCAGGCCATAACCTATCACGTTCCGCATGACTAGGCTATTCCACGACCTTTCATAACTACCACTTGCCTTCATCATATTTTTATCATTGTTGAAATATATATAACATGTATGAAATATGCAAGGTGACGAGTATTAAATATGAGTTAGGTTAGCAAACAGCACATCAAGAGTTCAAACATGCTTGCCTGGTTCCACGTAGTCGGGATCAAGCTCAATGCAGTTGACGTCGGTGATCTTAGTGTCGGAATCTACGGTATACATCAAACAATGGCATAAGTGGCACTGCCTATCTAATGGCCTCAAAATATTTTTAGAAAAACCTTAAAATAAACTAGGCGTTACCAAGATGAATTTGCAAAAATAATCACTGAAAAATAAGTTATGGTTCAAAACTTATAGGCAAAAATGTTTCAGGGACTAATCTGTAATAAGATTTATTTGAAACAGGGGCCAGCTTGAGATAAATCAAAGGGCCCGAAAGGAAAGGCGTTTCCCCGAAAGGAAAACAACTTTTACTCAAATACATTTTCTGCGAAACGCTTCGGAGGGAGAGGGAGACACTGACAAGGGGGGGGTCCCCTGTCAGGTTCAAAGGCCTCACCGGTGCCAGAAGCATGAGGTGATCGCCGGCGACGATACGAGGGAGGAGAGAGCCAGCTGAGGGTGCGGCAGCATGTAACACCTTGTGTTTAGCTTACCCGACTAATTAACTTATTTCAAAAATTAGTACCAATTCAAAAAATTGTGAATGCTTGTGATGCTTGAAGTGGCTATTGTTTGCTTGCTTGCTCGCATGCTTGTGTTGATTCTCAATAATTCTTGCTACACTCTAGACTCACCTCCTTAGCCCAAAACTCCTGCCTAATGATCACGCCATGTGTTTATGACCAGAAATCATTTTTACCAAACAATATTTTCACAAAAAAGCATTTCTTTGAATTGAGCTTTCAAAACCCCTCGGATGAGATTTGTGCTACAAGTGCTCAAATTAGGGAAACTATTTTGCACCAATTATTTTATTTGAAACCCATTATCAAAATGACTTCCCAAAACCACCGTATTATTATTTTAAAAGTTATTTTACTAATTTATTTAAATGCCTTCCCGTGAGGCCAGAAATGGTCTTTATGAAAGGAAGTTATTTTTATTGCTTTCAAAATATTTAGGAAAATTGAGGGAAACTCAGTGGATATATTTATTCCATATATATGAGTTTCAACACATGGTCATGTTCAAAATATTGGTCAAACCACTCCAAAACCCTTCCTGCCTATTTCAATCTTTTGGAATATTTCTATAAGAAATATTCTCAATAAATTCGAGTAAAATTTCAGCATATCACCTATGATATGTTTGATGATCTTGACAAGTTTCATCCCAATCCAAATTAATTTTACTCCCCTAATTATTCTAAAATCCTATCTCTCTAGATTCAAATTTGAGCAACTCTACATTGTGAAGTGTCTCCAATTGTGCTCAAATTTGGTTGACATGTTCTAATACTCAAATGATGCATCCACACCAAGTGGTGCATCAAGGAGAATAGAAGAACTTGTCCCAAGCCCAACAAAACCCTCTCTGTTGATTTCTGACTATGGCAAATTTTAAATTATAAAGTTTCTCCAATTGACCCCAAACTTTTTTGGCATTACTTAATGCTTAGATAATACGCCCACACAAAATATTGGATTTGTGGGAATTGATTTGAATAAGATTGTAAGAGGAAAGCTATTTCTGCCCATTTCAAGGGTTTTCTAAGTCTATATTGGAAACCTTCTCCACCAAATCCCAAATTTGGTGTCCAAGCTTATTTTCATCTATTATTTGATCATGTTAAGTTTCATATCCATTGAACTCCATCTGATTGCTCTGCCACTCATCAAACACCTTGTATGCATTCACTTTATTGGCTACTTTGGCCTCTTCCACTTTTACCCTTGACCTCAACTTTCTGCCACATCTTCATATAGTTACATTTTACCTTGAGTAACATTTCCATGGCCATTGGTCGATTATTGGAGAGAGGATCCATGTAACTATTCCTCATTTTACCCTTGAAACCACCATTTTTACCACTCTTGCCCCACATCTGTTTAAGCCAAAGGCCCCACCTCTTGCCATAGGGTCCCTAGCAACCCAAACCATTGTTTAAAGCCAAGAGATGGCATGCTCATGTGGAGAAAATGAGCAACACATCCTTAAGTTCAATTGTGGCTCAAATATAGCTTTGTACAGCAAGTAGTATCTACCCTCCCTTGCGTGAGCTGAACCTTTGCAAAAATGAAGTCCTTCCATGCCTAAGGCTGCTAGACATGCTTTCTCCCCATTATCTCTCCTGTTAGTGCCCTCATTAGCAGCCCTAAGTTTGCTGTTCCAAACTTAACACCATTCAAAACATGTTCAAACCAGCTCCACTTGGGGCCAAACTTCACTAGTGCCTTGTGGCCTGCATGCCTTGCATGTTGGACACCTTGGCCTGCCCAAAGGGTGGCCCAGGACACCAAGTGGGATGGTGACCATCAGCCTGGGGTGCAGAAATGGTGCTCTGCACTTTGTCTCCTTCCTCCAGTCCATTTCTAGCTGGTCCAAGATGTCTCAGCATGACTCAAAGCTTTCTTTTGACCGTTCAAATCACTACACGTCATCAGCAAGCTTCCAAGCTTCCTTAGGCACGCGTGGCATCCATGCACCAGGAAGCTCCAAGAGCTTCCGAGCTCTCTCTTATCTCCTCCTCTCCATATGGCCTCCCCGAGCATCCAGAGCCTCGGATCCACTCCCCTCTCTCCCTAGAAGCCTCCGAAACCATCCCAAACAGCCCAAGACTGCCCCGAGCTCCTCCTCTTCTTCCATGGCTTCCATGGCCGTTTAGGCCGTGCCTGCATCCGAGCCGCCCTGAGCTCCCTCCTTTTCCTTAGTGCCTCCAGGAGAACCCCCGAACCTGCAACTCCCATCCCCTTCCTTCCTCTTTCCTCCAGGTGGTCGGAGCTCCTCTCCCCACGATCTCCATCGTCGTCACTGTCATGGCTATGGGCAGCGCGCCCGAAGCTTCCCCGCATGCGCTCAGCCTGGGAATGGGGGTGGTGTGGCTGCCCGAGCCCGCTGCTGCTCTTTACTCAGTGGGGGATGGCCGGAGCGTCGCCGGGGTCGGTTCTTGCATCGACCAACCAAGCCTTTGTGCATGCCTAGGCCAGAAAGCAGGAGGGAGATGGAGCTGACAAGCAGGGCCCCCACGTCAGCCACTCACTCGTCGGGTCCCAGCCATAAGTGGCCGCGCCCCATGGGAATGCTCCACCCTAAGGCGGAAGCGCACTCCTAAGAAGCCGCCTTCAGCGTGGCTAGCGCAGAGAGCCGTTGGGCCGGCCCACCTCCCTCTCCTTCGCCATGTGCGCAAGATAACCCTGAGGCTGAGCTTCTTTTATCATTTTCCTATTCTGATTAATTTCAAAAATACATTCAAAAATCATTCTAACTCCAAATTGTTTGATTCAAACACCTGCAGATTCCTAAATTCCAGGGCTATCCAAATATGTGCCTTGCTCATTTTTCCAAGCAACCTTTCTGTGATGTTTTATTTAAATTCCAATCTAGATATATCTAGCCCCCCTTTTCAAAATTCCTAAAGGATTCAAATAAACTCCAAACGGAGTGATTCCAATTTCCAGAGCCATCTAATATCATGCCCTATTTTTGAATCCTTGGTCAACATTTTTATCAGGTTTATTCTGTTGTATTAAATAAATAGCATCCTATTGCTATTTATTCCATATTAGAAAATTCCTGGAATATTCATTTCAACTTCAACTTCAGTGAAACAACTTCCTAAATATTTCTAAAATTGTTCTCTGTTAAATGAGTGCCTCCACTCATTTTTATCATATATCTTCTGTGGGTTTCATAAAGAATCCCCTACTCCTCCTTTCCTCCATTCAGAAATCCCTGACGATCCAAACCTCCTATGGCAAGCTTCAGGTATTTTTCTTATGACCAAAGGGGTCCAAGGAAAATATAACTTCTATTTATGTAGCACTTTTACTTCTGCCTGCTGTGTGGCTTACCGTGGTTGTTTCCGATGATAGTTGACGGATAGATGGAGTACTCGGAGTTGGAGCAAAACACCTCGAAGACCCCGAGGGCTTATGTGAGCAAAGGCAAGCAGCCCTTTCACCATGACTGAGCATATGTTATGTTGCATGTTAAGATAGCAAATATTTCCGTTGCATATGATCATAAGTGTCGGTAAATCATTGATGTGATGTTACCGATGGCTCCTTCAGAGCACATGCATAGAGCTTGATCCTACCACCTATGAGCGTTATGCTAGTATCATGTTGACAAGTAAAGTTAGAATAGTATTAGCATGAGCATGATGATGACATAAATCAAAGGTTTATGAAAACCCGTCGAGTGCCACTAATGCCCGAGGGTGATGATGAGTTGGGTGGCCACTTTCGGAGAAGTGGTGCACCGGGTATTTTGAGTGAGTATGGTTTCGGAAATGGGATTAGATTTATGATGTGTCGACCATCCCAACATTTCCTGTATGACCAGGTTACCCCTTTTGTGGGACGGGGATTTGTTGATTACTCTAGTCGGTGCTAGCAAAGAGCCACATTACTAGTGGCGGGAGTGATATGTGGTCACTCTCGTGACGGGGTCCTGCCAGGTAGGGCGACTATGCCATTTTTATGAGTTCCAGGCACACCGTTGGTCCCCGCATGGTTGATACTGTCTAGAGTTGGTGCTCGTAAGACGTACAACATGTAGGTTGTGTACCAATCGAGTGGACCTCTTTGTCTAGTGCTTGTGATGCTTGAAGTGGCTATTGTTTGCTTGCTTGCTCGCATGCTTGTGTTGATTCTCAATAATTATTGCTACACTCCACACTCACCTCCTTAGCCCAAAACTCCTACCTAATGATCATGCCATGTGTTTAGGACCATAAATCGTTTTTACCAAACATTATTTTCACCAAAAAGCATTTCTTTGAATTAAGCTTTCAAAACCCCTGGGATGAGATTTGTGCTACAAGTCCTCAAATTAGGGAAACTATTTTGCACCAACTATTTTATTTGAAACCCATTATCAAAATGACTTCCCAAAACCACCATATTATTATTTTAAAACTTATTTTACTGATTTATTTAAATGCCTTCCTGTGAGGCCAGAAATTATCTTTATGAAAGGAAGTTATTTTTTATTGCTTTCAAAATATTTAGGAAAATTTAGGGAAACTCAGTGGATATATTTATTCCATATATATGAGTTTCAACACATGGTCATGTTCAAAATATTGGGCAAATCCCTCCAAAACCCTTCCTACCTATTTCAATCTTTTGGAATATTTCTATAAGAAATATTCTAAATAAATTCCAGTAAAATTTCAGCATATCACCTATGATATGTTTGATCATCTTGGCAAGTTTCATCTCAATCAAAGTTGATTTGACTCCCCTAAATATTCTAGAACCCTATCTCTCCAGACTCAAATTTGCGCAACTCTACATTGTGAAGTGTCTCCAATTTGTGCTCAAATTTGGTGGACACGTTCTAATACTCAAATAATATATCCACACCAAGTGGTGCATCAAGGAGAATAGAAGAACTTGTCCCAATCCCATCAAAACCCTCTCTGTTGATTTCTGACTTTGGGAAATGTTACATTATAAAGTTTCTCCAATTGACCCCAAACTTTTTGGGCGTGCCTTAATGCTCAAATAATGCCCCCACACCAAATATTGGATTTGTGGGAATTGATTTGAATAAGATTGTAAGCAGAAAGCTATTTCTGCCCATTTCAAGGGTTTTCCAAGTCTACATTGGAAACCTTCTCCACCAAATCCCAAATTTGGTGTCCAAGCTTATTTTCATCTATTATTTGATCATGTTAAGTTTCATATCCATTGAAGTCCATATGATTTCTCTGCCACTCATCAAACACCTTGTGTGCATTCACTTTATTGGCTACTTTGGCCCCTTCCACTTTTACCCTTGACCTCAACTTTCTACCACAGCTTCATATAGTTACATTTTACCTCTAGTAACACTTCCATGGCCACTGGTCGATTATTGGAGAGAGGTCCATGTAACTATTCCTCATTTTATCCTTGGAGCCGCCTTTTTTACCCCTCTTGCACCACCTATGTTTAAGCCAAAGGCCCCACCTCTTGCCAGAGGGTCCCTAGCAACCCAAAGCATTGTTTAAAGCCAAGAGATGGCATGCTCATGTGGAGAAAATGAGCAGCACATCCTCAAGTTGAATTGTGGCTGAAATATAGCTTTGTACAGCAAGTAGTAGCTACCCCCCCCCTTGCTTGAGCTGAAACTTTGCAGAAATGAAGTCCTTCCATGCCTAAGGCTGCTAGACATGCTTTCTCCCCATTATCTCTCCAGTTAGTGCCCTCATTAGCAGCCCTAAGTTCGCTGCCGCAAACTTAACACCAGTCAAATCATGTTCAAACCAGCTCCACTTGGGGCCAAACTTCACCAGTGCCTTGTGGCTTGCATGCCTTGCATGTTTTGACACCTTGGCCTGGCCAAAGGGTGACCCAGGACACCAACTGGGGTGGTGACCACCACCCTGGATTGCAGAAATGGTGCTCTGCACTTTGTCTCCTTCCTCCAGTCCATTTCTAGCTGGTCCAAGATTGCTCAGCATGTCTCAGAGATTTTTTTAACCGTTCAAACCACTCTCCATCATCAGCAAGCTTCCAAGCTTCCTCAAGCATGCATGGCATCCACGCACAAGGAAGCTCCAAGAGGTTCCGAGCTCTCTCTTCTCTCTCCCCTCTCCATATGGCCTCCCCGAGCATCCAGAGCCTCAAATCCACTCCCCTCTCTCCCTAGAAGCCTCCCAAACCTCCCCAAACAGCTCAAGACTACCCCGAGCTCCTCCTCTTCTTCCATGGTTGCCATGGCCGTTTCGGCCATGCCTGCATCCGAGCCGCCCTGAGCTCCCTCCTTCTCCTTAGTGCCTCCTGGAGAACCCCCAGACCTGCAGCTCCCATCCCCTTCCTTCCTCTTTCCTCCAGGTGGCCGGAGCTCCTCTCGCCACGGCCTGGAAATGGGGGCGATGCGGCTCCCCGAGCCCACCGGTGCTCTTTCCTCGGCGGGGGATGGCCGGAGCGTCGCCGGGGTTGGCCCCTGCATCGACAAACCGGTCCTCTGTGCGTGCCTAGGCTAGGAAGGAGGAGGGAGATGGAGCTGACAAGCGGGGGCCTCGCGTCAGCACCTCACCGGTCAGGTCCCAGCCTTAAGTGGTCGCGCCCCGTGGGAATGCGCCACCCTAAGGCGGAAGCGCACTCCTGAGAAGCCGCCTTCGGCGTGGCTAGCGCCAGAGAGCCGCTGGGCCGGCCCACCTCCCTCTCCTTCGCCATGTGAGCAAGATAACCCCGAGGCTGAGCTTCTTTTCTCCTTTTCCTATTCTGATTAATTTCAAAAATCCATTCAAAAATCATTCTAACTCCAAATTGTTTGATTCAAACTCCTGCAGGTTCCTAAATTTCAGGGCTATCCAAATATGTGCCTTGCAAATATTTCCAAGCAACATTTTTGTGATGTTTTATTTAAATTCAAATCTGGATATATCTAGCCCCCCTTTTCAAAATTCCAAGAGAATTCAAATGAACTCCAAAGGGAGTGATTCCAATTTCCACAGCCATCTAATATCATGCCCTATTTTTGAAGCCTTGGTCAACATTTTTATCAGGCTTTATTCTGTTGTATTAAATAAATAGCATCCTATTGCTACTTATTCCATAATAGAAAACTCCTGGAATATTCATTTCAAATTCAACTTCACTCAAACAACTTCCTAAGTATTTCTAAAATTGTTCTCTGTTAAATGAGTGCCTCCACTCATTTTTATTATAATATCTTTTGTGGGCTTCATAAAGAATCCCCTACTCCTCCTTTCCTCCATTCAGAAATCCCTGATGATCCAAACCTCCTATGGCAAGCTTCAAGTATTTTTCTTATGACCAAACGGGTCCAAGGAAAATATAACTTCTATTTATGTAGAAAATTTACTTCTGCTTGCTGTGTGGCATACCGTCGTTGTTTCCTACCATAGTTGACGGATAGATGGAGTACTCGGAGTTGGAGCGGAAGACCTCGAAGACCCCGAGGGCTTATGTGAGCAAAGTCAAGCAACCCTTTGACCATGACTGAGCATATGTTATACTGCATGTTAAGATAGGAAATATTTCCGTTGCATATAATCATAAGTGTCGGTAAATCATTTGTGTGATGTTACCGATAGCTCCTCCGGAGCACATGCATAGAGCTTCATCCTACCACCTATGAGGGCCATGCTAGTATCATGTTGACAGGTAAAGTTGGAATAGTATTAGCATGAGCATGATGATGACATAAATCAAAGGTTTATGAAAACCCCGTCGGGTGCCACTAATGCCCGACGTTGATGATGAGTTAGGTGGCCACTTTCGGAGAAGTGGTGCACCGGGTATTTTGAGTGAGTATGGTTTCGGAAATGGGATTATATTTTTGATGTGTCGATCGCCCAACCTTACCTGTACGACCATGTTACCCCTTTATGGGACGGGGCTTTGTTCATTACTCTGGTCGGTGCTAGCAAAGAGCCACATTACTAGTGGCGTGAGTGATATGTGGTCACTCTCGTGATGGGGTCGTGCCAGGTAGGGCAACTATGCCATTTTTATGAGTTCTAGGCACACCATTGGTCCCCGCATGGTTAATACTGTCCAGAGTCAGTGCTCGTAAGACGTAGAACATGTGAGCTGGGTACCAATCGAGTGGACCTCTTTGTCTAGTATCGTCAGGGGAAAGGCATTGATTGGGTACTTACCTCGGGTATGTTATATACCGTGAGTCGTGGATGACACGGAAGTTTCCCGGATCTCGTGGGTCAAGCGTACTACCTCTGCAGAGTGTAAAACTATTCGAATAGCCGTGTCCACGGTCAAGGACAGTTGGGTGGTGCTGCTTAAACTACGTCCAGTTGTTTCCGCATAAACCAAGTGTGTGTGAGTTGTGATGAAAAAGGAGTTATTAAGAAAGTAATGATATCACCAAGTTTGGTGACTTAGCATCAAGGGTGAACCCGGATGGTTCAGCCCTCGACAAATATAGTGATATCTGTAACCCCTTCTTCAAAATAAATTCTTTAACTTGATGCATATTCATGATCCTCCCACCATGATGAATTCCACCAAAGATGCATGTTATTGTTATCCTTCACTTTCATTGTTTATATCATGGGCTGTTTGCGAGTACAATTAGAAGTACTCATTGGCTTGCCACTGGTTATGTCATTGACCAGGTATGAAAGAATAGGATATGGTGAAGAGTAACTCGGGGACGTTCTTGTGAGCTAGGACGCTTCCCAGTCAGAATGCATGTAGGCTAAGGCTGATGGCATGGGTTCATGCGTTTCAACCAATAATTCCGCTATTGGTCTAGTTTGGTGTGTAGGCCTTCAAGGCCCTATATATGTAAGACTTGACCGAAATGGTCATTTATTGTAACAAACGGTATGTATGGGTGTAAGACTCTTATTATTCAATTTCTGTGTGTTTGGTGAACATTGATCTGTGGGGTCACTGAGTACGATCATTCAACGATCTCGACTCGTAAGTCGGGGTCCCCACACAGCACTCACCGTTGACTCGCCTGACTCAAGGAAGAGGATTTGGCTACGGGGGAAACTTCACATCGACGGCAGCAAGTCTCCGGCGGACAGCAGCTCTCGTGAGTTGTGGGGATCGACGGAAGAGAGCTCCTGCGATCAAATTGAGCGATGGGTAAGTAGGGGAGGACTCTTGGATGCGAATGGATGCCTCTGGAGGTCCTACCGATGCTTACACGACTGGGGAATGGCCGGATCCCGTAGCGGATCGGAGCGGCCGGAGTTGGGGAAGAAGGCCCCTCGAGGACCACTTCCTGGATCGGCTGGTGCTGTGGCGTGGAGATGGAGTGTGGAGAGGTGCGAGGTGAGGTCTGAAGCTCGGGGGAGGGATTCTATTTATAGGCGCCATGGGAGGAGCTTCGACATTAACTCCGGCGAGCGATTCCAGTGATGCAGAGGCTTGAGCAGGCAGTTAGGTGGTGCATGTCCTACCTAACTACTCGGGGGAATCCATTTCGGACCAAAGACCAGCAGGTCATTGAAGGAGGACGTGCGGTGATAACGCGGACCTTGTTGCTTGCTACGGCGGCAGAAAATGCACTCTGTGCAGGCCGGAGCGTGGTGACGGGTCTTGCGGCGTGCACATGTGCAGGAGGACGCGCCGAGGCAACAAGGGCAAAGGGTGGTGTCCCGCGGTGCGGGGTTGCAGCAGGGGGAATGTTGCGGCTGTTGCAGAGCTGTTGCGTGAGCTTGGCCGGCTCTGTCAGCTAGACACAGACGGGGAGAAGCGTCCAAGCTGCGGGAAGCGCTGCGGATATGCTCATGCACAGGATCGATGGTGCGCCTGCTGATTCTGGTGAGATTGACAAGGGGGAAGCGGTTGTTGCTCTGACTTAAACTCGTGTGAAGATTAAATTCAGACAGGTGCAGTTTTAGAGTGTAGGTGAGGTGCTCGACAGATTGAAAAAGATAGCTGTGGGATGAATCTGGGGCTGAAATTTTGAGGGGAGCACTCTCATTGGAAGAAAAGGCACTGCACAAAAATTCAGAATTTTTGGATGGGTTTAAGATAGTTTGAAGTAAAAATAAGATTTTGTGGTCAAATTTCAGTCAAAGAGAATTTGAAATTTTCAAACTTGTGAACCCAAAGTTTCTGGTGCAAATGACAGAAGACACTAAGGTCTTGAAACTGCTAGAGTTTGGGGTCAAGAATCCAAAGGAAAAGAGGTTTAAAATGATTACAGAAAATCCCTTTTATTCAAATAAAATATTTAAGGGTGAGCCATCCCTTCTAAAGTTTTGGAAAAGATTCAAAATAAAATTTTAGGGCTAGGGAAGGTGTAAAAGATATAAAGCAGAAGGTGGTGATTAATTATTTTTTAAAAGAAATAATAGAAGGCTTATGAAAAATTTTCAAATTTGCAAAATAAAGAATATTCTCTCAACCAATTCATTTTGAGATAGGGACAAAGGAATATCTCGAAAACTTGTTTGGTGGAAAAAGAAGCTCCAAAACGTTTTCTCTAGAAGGTTAGCAAGAGAGCTTCAAAGTTTTTGTCAAGCCAAAAATTTAAAAATCCAAGGAAATCAAGGAAATAAAGGTTGAAAAATATTGGGTGTTATTGTTGCGGGCCGGGAACCCATCCTAGATCGATGATGAAGAAGAAGAAGAAGAAGAAACTCCAAATAGAACAATCATCGTGCTCACCTCAAAGTATTGCTTTACCTGTACCTGCAACCGTTGTTGTAGTATTCTGTGAGCCACAGGGACTCAGCAATCTCATTTCCAAAGGTATCAATACTAGCAAAGCTTAATGGGTGAGGTATGGTTAAGTGGTGAGCCTGCAGCAAGCGACTAAGCATTTATTTGAGGTGGCTAACTTACGAGTACAAGAATAAGAGGGGGATGATCTACGCATATTCGGACATGAACTAATAATGATCAAATGAATGATCCTGAACTCGACTTATGTCATACATAACCCTGATGTCTGCTAGAACTACGTTGGTATTTCCCAAAAGAGGAAGGGATGATGCAGTATAGCGACGGTAGGTATTTCCCTCAGTGATGAGACCAAGGTTACCGAACCAGTAGGAGAACCTCCTCACACCATGTAAACAACACCTGCAAACGAATAACAAATACTGGCAACCCCACGAGCTAAAGGGGTTCTCAATCCCTCCGAGGCAACGGCGCCAGAAATGGGCACGTTGGCGGGAGACTATCTTGACTTGATATTTCCTGGCAATGGCGTCAGAAATTCCTTTCGAGTACGGTGCCTCAAGATAGGAAAATAACGTGAGGTAAAAGTGGTAGATATGATAAATAGATCGCGGAACAAATAAATTGCAGCAAGGTATTTTTGTATTTTTGGTTTAATAGATCTGAAAATAAAAGCAAAGGAAAATAGATCGCAAAGGCAAATATTATGAAAAGGGACCCGGAGGCCGTAGGTTTCACTAGTGGCTTCTCTCGAGAAAAATAGCAAACGGGGAAAAAACAATTACGGTTGGGCAATTGATAGAACTTCAAATAATCATGACGATATCCAAGCAATGATCATTATATAGGCAGCACGTCCAAGATTAGTAGACCGACTCCTGCCTGCATCTACTACTATTACTCCACACATCGACCGCTATCCAGCATGCATCTAGTGTATTAAGTTCATGGAAAAACGGAGTAATGCAATAAGAACGATGACATGATGTAGACAAGATCTATTTATGTATAAATAGACACCATCTTGTTATCCTTAATAGCAACGATTCATACGTGTCATTTCCCTTTCTGTCACTGGGATCAAGCACCGTAAGATTGAACCCATCACAAAGCACCTCTTCCCATTGCAAGATAAATAGATCAAGTTGGCCAAACAAAACCCAAATATCAGAGAAGTACTACGAGGCTATAATCAATCACGCATATAAGATATCAAAGAAGACTCAAATAACTTTCATGGATAAATACATAGATCTGATCATAAACTCAAAGTTCATTGGATCCCAACAAACACACCACAAAAATACTTACATCATATGGATCTCCAAGAGACCATTGTATTGATAATAGAGAGAGAGAGAGAGAGAGGAAGCCATCTAGCTACTAACTACGGACAAGTAGGTCTACAAAGAACTACTCACGCATCATCGGAGAGGCACCAATAGACATGGTGAACCCCTCCGTGATGGTGTCTAGATTGAATCTGGTGTTTCTGTACTCTGCGGCGGCTGGAATTGGTTTTCATCCCCCCTCTTTAGGGTTTCTGCAATATTGGGGTATTTATAGAGCAAAGAGGCGGTGCGGGAGGCCAACGAGGAGGGCACAACCCACCGGGGCGCGCCTGGGCCCCCAAGCGCACCCTGGTGGGTTGTGCTCCCACCGGAGCTCCTCTCACGTGCGTTCCTGGCCCATTGGATGTCTTCTGGCCCCAAAAATTCCACAAAAAGTTCCGTCGTGTTTGGACTCTGTTTGGTATTGATTTCCTGCGATGTAAAAACATGTAGAAAACAGCAACTGGCACTGGGCACTATGTCAATAGGTTAGTACCAAAAAATGATATAAAATGACTATAAAATGATTGTAAAACGTCCAAGAATGATAATATAACAGCCTGGAACAATCAAAAAATTAAAGATGCGTTCAATACGTATCAAACCCCATCGTGTCCTCGATCGAAGGGGGAGCTCACAAAAGAGACAGTCATGGTTACGCACTTAGTTGGCAAGTTTTAATTAAGTTTACTTCAAGTTTTCTAGAACCGGATGTTAAACAAAGTTCCCAAGATTTCGACATAACTACGTGCACGGCTTTCCGAAAGATTTAACCCTGCACGGGTCCTCCCACTAGTCCGTCACAAACTACCACATGCTGCGACAGAATAACCTCGATCAGGGAAAACCCGTGATCTCCTCAGGTTCCTATTGGAAAACCTCAACCTCGAGATAGGCCAAAGTACCCTCGGAATCCCTCGCACAAGACGCTTGAGAAAGCTAAAACAAGCCGAGCTAGGCCACCCAGCGTGTCGACGATTCCGATAGGAGCTGCGTATCTCGTTCTCATGACACGACGGATAAGCACAGTGTACGGTGTCCTGATAGAAATCTCCCAAGTTGGCCCAGGTTGGCCCCGCAAACGGCTCTAGTTTGGACCAGCACTAGCAGCATTGTCCCCTGCATTATGTTGAATTACTCCTCGGGTTCATGACGCCCTATATTTTTCAGTATTATTATGTTGGGCAAATATAGTACCAATGTTGGGCCTTGCGAGACGAGTTTTATCCCAAAACAAAAATCTAGGGGGTCCCCATAACAAACCCAAGCATGTTAGGAGCGCTCATTTATGGAACATAACGCCGGTAGCCAAAACTAAGGCGGCAAAGGTGGAACAAAAGACCAGGCTAGAAGGTCAAGCCTTCCACCTTTTACCAAGTATCTAGGTGCGTCAAATTAATTAGCAATAATATGGTGATATAATAAGGAACCCATGTTTTCACATGGAAGCAACTGCACCTGCAGCTAGCAACGCTAACAAAAGGTTGAGAAAGTGGTAACATAGCCAAACAATGGTTTGCTGGGTTGTGGAAAAGGTTAGAGGTTTTCATGGCAATGTTGGGAGGCTTATTTAACAGGTGACACTACTGGAATCCAGAAATTTGCCGTCTGCTTGGCCTTTGCCGTCAGCTCACACATGGCAAAGGTACTCTTTGCCGTCAGCTACCACAGTGCTGACGGCAAAGAGGTGGCAGATGGAAAAAGATTATTTTGCCGCCTGCCACTTCTTTGCCGTCCGCTGGCCGACGGCAAAGAAGCCCTAAGCGGACGGCAAAGGGAGGCGGACGGCAAAGCCCCGCCACACAACGCAAAGGGAGGGCGGCGGACGGCAAAGGTGTCGGCGCCCACCAACCCAACCACCCACCCGGTGCCCTCCCCCCCCCCCCCCCCCCCCCCGGGACCTTTGCAGTCGGCCTTGGCTGCCTTTGCCATCAGCCTAGGAGCGCGGCGGACGGCAAAGGTGTCGGCGCCCACCAACCCAACCACCCACCCGGTGCCCTCCCCCCCAGGGACCTTTGCCGTCGGCCTTGGCTGCCTTTGCCGTCAGCCTAGGAGCGTGGCGGACGGCAAAGGGCCGACAGCCTAGCCACGTCCACGCGCACCCCCGCCCCCCTTCCAACCGTTCCCACGTAGCCCCCCTCCAACCCCCGCCGCCTACCGACGTCCCGCGCCGCCGCTGCCCTGCGCCGCCGCTGCCCTGCGCCGACGCCTGCCCCGCGCCGCCACCTGCACCGTGCCGCCGCCTGCCCTGCGCCGCCGCCTGCACCGCGCCGCCGCCTGCCCCGCGCCGCCGCCTGCCCCGTACCGCCGCCTGCCCCGCGCCGCTCCTCCTCCCTGCCCCGCGCCGCCGCCTGCCCCGCGCCGCTCCTCCTCCCTGCCCCGCGCCGCCGCCTGCCCCGCGCCGTCCCTCCTCCGTGCGCTGCCCACTCCCCTGTCGCCTGCCCCTCCCGGCGCCGCCCCTCCTACACCGCCCCTCCTGCGCCGCCCCTCCTCCCTGCGGCACCCCTCCTCCCTACGCCTCCTCCCTGCGCCGCCCCTCCTCCCTGCACCGCCCTTCCAAGATAGGTAAATTTATTTCTGTTTTTTTGTTTTTTTCTCTTTTGTCATTTTTAGGTTCATGGTAATTAGTTTGTGGTAATTAGTTTGGGGAAAATCTAAGTGGAGGCGTGCGCATTGCTTCCTTCCCGTGCTGCGGTGCAATTATCTTAAATATTTATGGGTACATGCAGCTGTAGCGCAGCAGTGTGGCTTTAGATAAAAAATCTCTCTTTTTGTGGGCCCACAATATCATTACTGGCTCAAGCGCGTATTACCTCATGGCTACAGTAACAGCTGCTACAGTGGCTTGCTTCTTTTTATAACTACAGTTGGCTTGTTGTGCAGTGTACGAATGCCTTCTCCATTGTCTAATCAGTACTCGCTATTGGAACCTAGCCGAGAAAAGTTTAGTAGCTGACAAAAAATTATGATAATTAATCTGAAAAAAATTTATTACTGAGATAATAATTTGATAACTACAACTTTCTTCACCAGGTAACTACACTGATTTGTTGCTTAAATCTGACAACTACGATCGCTTAAGTCCGAGAACTACATCTATTTAAACTGATAACCATGTGTAAATATGTGACAACCGTATCCACTTAAATGTGACAATTACACTTGCTTAATCATGGCAATCCTGTACTGAGAACATGTAATGCAACTTAACATGTTTAATTTTTTTGGCAACTAAGCACTTTATAATCTGGTGACTAATACGTTTAGTTAGCAGCCAATTAGTATTTATGTATGTGGCAACTAATCACTTTATAATTTGGAAACTAAATATTTTTAATTTGACAAGTACAATAATACAACCAATCATGCAATAATTAACTTGACAAGAACTTGGCTGCCGACTCTACCTAGCTCTGACATGCAATGCATGCTCCTTGTTTTGGACTTTTGCGACCCTTTATATGCGTGAGCTTGCATGTCATCTCGCCCCTTATTTTTTTCTGGAAGAGAAAAGCCGATGCATGTGGCACATACATGCCGCTGTTGTCCATGAGAAGGCCTAGAGAATTGTGTCGCAGGTGCAGGGGAGCTAAAACGTGATTTCGCATGTGGATTACTGTCATGCCCCTGATGATGTGTTTCAAGAAAAAAATGGTGTCATTAGAAAAGAAAAAGGTTTAGGGTTGAGCACATTATTCTATCTTCGAAGATCGACCCGGTACCCTCCCAAAAAGAAGATCGACCCGGTCCAGCCGATTCATGAGCACAGCGACGTGGGAAGCACTATGTTGTGGTGTGTGTGCTTCCACCGGACAAAACAATGAAATTTTGAAACATGGACGCGGCGCCGGACCAGGCGTTGACGGCGGAGGCGGCGGCCGTGCTCTCCCTGAGCGGGCCGGTCAGGTAGCTGATGAAGTGGGAGGAGATGCCGTAGTACGCGAACCCCCGACCCCTGACGCCACTGACCCCTGACCCCCGACGCCACTAACCCTCGAGCCCCGACCCCCTACCCCGACCGTGACGCCATTGACCCCCAACTCCCGAGCCCGGACACCTCTTTGGCCTCTTGTTGACCGAAAAGACCCCAACCCCCGACGCTAGTGACCCTCAACCCCCGACAACACTCACCCTCGACCCCCGACCCCGACCCCCGACGCCACTGACCCCCGATCCCCGACGCCCGACGCTACTGACCCTCGACCCCCGACCCTCGACCCCCGACAACACTCACCCTCGTCCCCCGACCCCTACCCCGACCCCCGACGCCACTGACCCCCGACCCCTGACGCCCGACGCCACTGACCCTCGACCCCCGACCCCCGACAACACTCACCCTCGACCCCCGACCCCCTACCCCGACCCCCGACGCCACTGACCCCCGACCCCTGACGCCCGACGCCACTGACCCTCGACCCCCGACCCCCGACCCCCGACAAGACTCACTCTCGACCCCCGACCCCCTACCCCGATCCCCGACGCCACTGACCCCCAACCCCCGAGCCCCGACACCTCTTCGGCCTCTTGTTGACCGAAAAGACCCCAATTCCCGACGCCGGTGACCTTCGACCCCCGATGACACTGACCCACATAGTTATGAGTTAGGTCATATAGTTATGTTAATTATAAAAACATCATATTTGTGTTGATCGGGTGAATTTCAATGTGCAGTTGTTCGACGACCTTCACGTGCGGTGGACAAGCTCCGCCCTTGCGTTGTTGGTGAGCACAAATGACTTCTCCTCCTACCCCCTTAATTTGCTCTGTCCCGGTCTTCATGCCGATGAAACTTGCTAGCTATAGGTTTCTTCAATGTATTACATAAGGATAAATCAGAAGATCCAAGGCAACCTAGAGTTGCCATCAGCACGGATGGGTTCAATGTGTATGGTATGACGGAAGCACAATACAGTTGTTGACCTGTATTTGTCATTCCACTAAATTTGCCACCCGGAGAGATTATGAAAAGAAAGAACATTTTCCTGACGTTGATAATTCCAGGGCCCAACTATCCGGGGAAGAATATGAATGTGTACATGCAGCCGCTTAAGGATGAGTTGCAAGAAGCCTGGGATAATGGGATCAAGACCTACGACGCGGCTACCAAAACAAATTTCAAAATGCATGTGTGGTACATGTACTCGACGCATGATTATCCGGCATTTGCGCTATTCGCTGGCTGGTGTGTGCATGGAAGGTTCCCGTGCACCACATGCAAGGCAGCTCTTCAGTTCCGTTAGCTGCATGCTGGTCGCAAGTATTCTTGCTTCGACATGAATAGACAATTCCTGGATCCTGACCATAAGTTCAGAAAAGACAAGAAGAATTTCATCAAAGGTAGAGTTGTCAAAAACACTGCACCAGCTGCGTTGACAGGCCAACAGACCCTTGATGAGTTAAACGCTCTTGAGCCTGATCCTTTGCGTCCAGGATACTTCAAAGGGTATAATACGGAACACGCCTGGACTCACAAGTCATGCTTATGGGATCTCCCTTACTTCAAAGACCTCCTTTGCCCACACAACATTGACGTGATGCACACTGAAAAGAATATTGCGGAGGCCATTTTTGGTACATTGTTCGGCATAGAGGGGAAGTCAAAAGATAATCCTAAGGCTAGAATCGACCTGGAGGCTCTATGTGATAGACCGTTGCAAAACTTGCGACAACGGAAAGGAAAGCAAAGCATAGCGAAGCCAAAAGCATGGTTCAATCTTGAAAGGCCAGCTATGAGGGAAATGCTATTGTGGGTAAAAATGCGGTTGATGTTCCCCGATGGGTATGCTGCGAATCTAAAGAGGGGAGCGAGTCTTGAGAAATTGAAAATATTTGGGCTCAAGAGTCATGATTGGCACATATGGATTGAGCGGGTAATGCCGGTGATGTTGTGTGGCTTTATCCCTGAGGATGAATGGCTAGTACTGGCAGAGCTGAGCTATTTCTTCCGTTCTCTTTGTGCGAAAGAACTATCGCCTGGCGTGCTAGATGAAATGGAAGCGTTGGCGCCGGAGTTGATCTGCAAATTAGAAAAGATCTTTCCACCGGGCTTCTTTAATCCAATGCAACATTTGATTTTGCATCTCCCGACCGAGGCAAGAATGGGGGGGCCCGTTCAAAATCGATGGTGCTACTCAACTGAGAGGATGCAGAAGACGCTTCGAGCTAAGTGTAAAAATAAACGTAGAATTGAAGCATCGATGGCCGAGGCATTCATTACTGAGGAGGCGGCAAACTTCGTGACAGCACACTACGAAGCCAAAAATCATCATTTGCATAACCCGAAGCCTCGGTACAATAATGGCGATCGAGAAAAAGTTCGATCCAACCTCAGCCTATTCAAAGGTAAGCTCGCACCATCCGGTGCTTCGAAAGGGAAATCGTTGGATGTCGAAGAATGGCGGACCATTTCATTGTATATCTTCACCAACCTAACAGAAGTGCGGCCGTATATCGAGTAAGTTCTCGGTAATTTATTGTTCCGCAACTTCTAATTGCTTTGAACTACTCTTATTCCCGGATATTTGATATAGTCGATACGTCGCCGAATTCTCGGATGGAGCGGTCATCGAAAAGGATTCCGTCGAAGAGTATGAGCTTCTCGCAAAGCATGGAGGCGACTATCCTGGTTTCATCTCTTGGTTCAAACAAAGGGTAATTAATTACCATTAAGGGCCCATTTGATTTATTGGTCTAATTTGCGGCTAATGCGTCCATTCTTTCGTATTAAACTTGTAGGCTGATGCAGAGTCTATGGACGCCGAGTTGAGACAAGTCGCTAATGGTTTTGACTATAAGGTCCGTTCATTTGACAAATACAACATCAACGGGTATCACTTTCGTACCTTTGGCAAAGAGCTATCTATGCCCGATCTAAAGACTACAAATTGTTCTGTCTCTGCTATCGGCGAAGGAGACACCGAGTATTATGGAAGGGTTGAAGCAATTTATGAACTTCTATTCTATCGTGAAAACCCACCGACCGTCGTAGTCTTCAAATGTTATTGGTTTGAGCCGAGGGAGACTAGAAGGACTCATGAACATATAGGACTAGTCGAAATCAACCAAAACACCCACTTAGATGTTCCCAATGTCTATATTACGGCTCAACACGCGACACAAGTTTTCTATCTACCGTGGGCCTGCCAAACTGATCCAAATCTCAAAGGTTGGGATGTCGTTTATGAAGTGCCACCACATTTTAGACCACCTACCCTCAATGAAGAGGATTACGAACCTCACATTAACCCAGACACATATGAAGGAGAATTCTTCCAAGAAACACGTATGTCCAAGAAACGTTTCAAGAACCGCTCTACTTCACCCCAGAACATTGAAGTAGACAGCGATAGTGAATCCGTCTTAACCCCTGAGCCCGAACAGGAAGAGCTGGAAGAAGAAGAGGTTACTGCTGCGGATGACCTGTCACTTCTTGACCGATTACATAATGGTGGCCTTCCACATGTTCTTCTAGATAGTGATGATGATGATGCATTTATTGATGATAGTGATGATCATGATGCATTTATTAACCCCGAAGCATATATAGACGAGGACGATTGTTATTAGTTCATGTCAGGTATTCAACTATTATACTATATATAAATTTTGAGTTCATGTTATGTATTCAATTTTTATTAGTCATGTTGTTATTTATGTTGTACTAATTTCATTTACTCTTTGTCATGACAGGTGTTGAAAGATGGTGGGAAAGGGTCGAAAGCACGCCGCGGCTGCTTCTTCGTCGGCGGGTGATGGGATGGGTACTTCCATTCCTGCCTCGCCTCTTCAGAGAGTGTTGCTCTCTACTATGCAAGGAGCGGCCCCCGTGAGAGGAGGTCGACCACCCGCGAAGCTGAGAGGCACTAAAGGTACACGTTGTATTCATGTTGGTATTTATGTTGTACTCATGTTGTATGCATATTGGTATTTATATACATTTTATTACTCATGTTGGTATTTATGTTGTACTAAAGGTACACGTGGCCGCGGGAGAGGTAGGGCTACACGGTCTCCGCCACCACCCCAAGTTGATTCACCTGAGCACAGGAGGACTTCTAGGGTGGATTCGTCTGAGGTGGAGGCTGCACGGTCTCCGGTTCACGAGCCTCGAGTCGACGAGCCTCAGGTCGACGAGCCTTTGACCCACGAGACTCGTGTCCCAGAGGCTTCCTTCCAGACGACTGCGGAGCACAGCAGGGATGAGGGTATGTCCCAAGAGACCCAGCGGGATCCCTGGCCAGAGCCAACTGGCCATGCTGGTAGCGACGAGGAGCTGGGTGAGGGGGATACCGTCTACCAGCATGGTAGTTCGGGGCTCCCGCTCGTGCCAGCGACCCCCGAGCAGAGGTGCTCGATTAGGCCAAATGGGGACAAGTAAGTTAATTTACTCTTATTTAACCTTTTGCCTTCGCGTTTTCTCAAATATCTAATGTTTTGGCTTTAATTTGTCATACTGTAGGGGTTGGATTGTTGCCAAGGGTGTCCGCAAGCCCAACAACGTCCTCGGTGTTCTTTGCCGTCAAAACTTCCCAGGGTTTGTTACGTTGCCCGGTCGGGAGCGAGAGGTAGGGATGACCTGGGAGCACTACTTGGGTGCCCCGGCCCCGCCGGAGGTGGCGATCGACGGTGTTTTGTGTGACACGAGGGCGGACATGGTGATCCGAAAGTTCTGGGTAATTTCTCTTTCACACAATTATAAATTAACCATAGCTATTTATTGTACTAATCGGTGTTGTCTTGTTTGCAGACCTTCTACAGGTGTGAGGAGGGATACGAGGACGACGCGACAAAGGTTATCGAAACCTAATGTCGCCGCCTACTTCAAAACTTTCGGCACGAGGCTCGGGTGCAGGCTGTTCGAGACTACTATGCCACGCGGCGTATTAGGATTGATAAGGCGAAGTGCCGTGATGCTAAGATGGAGAAGGAGCATTACATGAAGGTAATTACATATTATTAAGGCTTTGTAGTTAGTTTCCTTGATTTGGTTCTTACGCACTCAAATTTCTCTTTATTAACTTAGGTGCCCCCGAGATGGTGTGTGGACAAGATGGATTGTTGGGAGGCCTTGGTGGACCAGTGGTGCTCCGAAACGTGGGAGACCAGCCACAACAACGCCAAAGAGAGGCGTGGCAAAATGGTTGCGTGCCACACCATCAAGGGAGCGTCAACTTAATCCAATTTGGCGAGAACTGGGTATGTGCTTTGCTTCATGCCTCATGCAATTCATTCTTAATGCTATCTTGAGCCCTTTACCAATACAATTTTCTGCTCTCTCTCTTTTAGGCGCGTCACAATAAGACGGAGGCGCCACAGATGTACGACCTGTATGCGATGGCCCATACTGCCTCGTACAAGAAGGTCAAGGCATTCTCTGAGTCTGACCTCGAGCATCCCGAAAACTTCACCAACATCTCCTCCCACGACAAGCTCGTGAAATACAGAGATCACGGGAAGGCGAGGAAAGGGGAGGACTTTAACCCGAGCGATGGGCCTATTGATCCAGAGCTGGTGATGATAGCTGGCAACGGGAGGCCCCATGGCTCGATCGCCATTGGAGACGGCCTTATACGTTGTCCTAGCACTCTCCGGCAGATAAAGGCATGCCAAACGAGCTCTTGTCCGGAGATAACACGTCGTCCACGGCCGGTCGAGCTCGCCATCGAGGTTAGTTTAATGGACTCAACTATCTTTCCGCATTATGTTGTGCGTTGGAACCAATATGATTACATTGCTAACAATGAGTTGTGTTGCAGGCTGCTATTCAGAAAGAGAGAGCGGCAATGCAGGCGGCTATGGCGGAGAAGGATAAGGAAATTAGGGAGCTGGAGGAGAGGACGACTGCATTGGTGGAGGCGGAGAGGGCACGGAATGAAGCGTCTACCAGGGCCATATACGAGCTCTTCGTGGTAAGTTTCTTCTTCATGTTATTTCAAATCTTGCATTTGAATGTCCGTTTCATTAATAAATAAAAAGTTTGACTTGTCGAAACCAAATGTACAGTCTATGTGCGAGAAGAACGGCCAAGTCCCTTCTTCTTCTCCTTCTTCTCCTTCTTCTTCTTCTTCTTCTCCTTCTTCTCCTTCTTCTTCTTCTCCTCTTCCTTGTCCTTCTCCTCCTCCTCCTCCTCCTTTTTCTTCTTCTTCTCCTCTTCCTTCTCCTTCTCCTCCTCCTCCTCCTTCTTTTACTTTTTCTTCTCTTTCTCTTCTCCTATAGTTAGCTAGGGTTCCACCTAAATGACATAATTAGCTTAGTTAGCTCCTAAATGGTCTATACTTAGCTAATTTCTCTCCGAAATAACCTATATATACACTACTTCATCTAGTATTATTTTTCTAACTTTCTTATTTGTCATTTTGCAGATTACCTTCACTTCACGGGAAGCTTGGTTGATGGATTGCTTGAAGATGATTTCTTGTACCATGGGTTGTATTGAAACTATTGTAGTATATGAATATATGAAACTTTGTATGCACGTGGATGAAACTGGTGTAATATATGGTTTGGTACGGATGTAACTTCCATAATATGTATGCACTATGGATGAGAGTTATTTTAATACGGTTATGAGTATGGAAAGAAATTTATTTATGTCAAATATATATATATATATATCCTGATTATTGTTAAAAATGCTGGATATAACAAAAAATAAATAAATAAGGGGCTGGTTCCCCTCTTTGCCGTCTGCCAACACATGGCAAAGGGGTGGAGGCACATGTCAAAGGGGGAATCTGCCCCCTCTCTCTCCCCTCTTTGTCGTCTGCCAACACATGGCAAAGGGGGAGAGGCAGACGGCAAAGAGGGAATCTGCCCCCTCTCTCTCCCCTCTTTGCCGTCTGCCCCCACATGGCAAAGGGGGAGAGGCAGACGGCAAAGAGAGAATCTGCCCCCTCTCTCCCCTCTTTGCCGTGTGCCCCCACATGGCAAAGGGGGGGAGGCAGACGGCAAAGAGAGAATCTGTCCCCCTCTCTCCCCTCTTTGCCGTCTGCCCCCACATGGCAAAGGGGGGAGGCAGACGGCAAAGAGAGAATCTGTCCCCCTCTCTCCCCTCTTTGTCGTCTGCCCCCACATGGCAAAGGGGGGGAGGCAGACGGCAAAGAGAGAATCTTCCCCCTCTCTCTCCCCTCTTTGCCGTCTGCCCCCACATGGCAAAGGGGTGGAGGCAGACGGCAAAGAGAGGAGGCCTGCCGTTAACACTTAACGGGGACATTGCAATATATGTCGTCCCACTTATTTTGCCGTCCGCCCCCTCATGGCAAAGATTCTTTGCCGTCCGCTTTGTTAAAGTAGACGGCAAAGAGCCTCTTCACCAGATTTTTTTTACCGTCTACTTTGCCATGAGGGGGCAGACGGCAAAGCCTTTGCCGTCCGTGGTTGCCCCCTTTGCCGTCCGCCTTGGCAGACGGCAAATTTCTGAATTTCAGTAGTGTGATAGGCAGCGAGAAATAGCGACAGAAACGAAACAACTAGCATGGCAATGATATTAATGGTATCTAAGGAAATGACCATCTTGCCTGTGATCCCGCTTGGAAGAAGAATGAATCCGTGAAGCAGACGAACCGACGTAGTCGAATGGATCGTAACATTCCGACACGCTTGCAGAACTCTAACGAGAAGAAGCAAACTGGAAACAAGAACCAACACATGATATTCACCAGAAAAAAAGCATAGTGTGATGCACAACCTAATATGATGCATGTCCATTTCAATTGTGCAAGGCATGGCATGGAAATTCACAACAGTTAAACACTACACATTAAGTGAAGCTCAATATGCAATGAGTTGCATATTGACGAAACTCCACATATCGATTATTTAGATCATTCCCATTTAGCTACGCGACAATATTAACTGTTGTTTAAACATGGCAAGAGGTGAAGCACAAATAAACTACATGTGGCATTTTAAATGAGGCCGGAAACATCATATAGCATCTCTGAACTGACCCCATGTGTTAACTTCAAAACCTATACAAATCTGATCTAAACATATTTTATGTTTGTTCAATGGCAAAATAAAGTGGTTCACCCGAAACTACACGTCATTCTAGTCGGTTTACCTATATGGCTCATCTGCAACGGAGCTACAGTTAACTAGCTACAAATTAAACCGTTCTGCACATGTTGTCATGCAAACAATGCAAATAGCACGTTAAACAGTTTTAAATATGCATTAGAGTTAGAAAATAGTAATCTACACAAAATTCTACACATTTTACATATCTAACTTATTTCGATCCAAAGCACAGTTTGAAAGTTACGGGTATTTTAAAATCATGGTTTTTTTTTCTGAAATCCCTCATAATTGAAAAAATCACAGGACGTAAAAAATGACTACGGGCCGAAAGCTGATACTGGGCGTAACCACAGGGTGCGCAATATAGAAAAAACGTGCGCTTGCGTTGGATAGGCGGGGCCGGCAGGGGCTCACCTCGGCATGGCGGACTGGATCTGGGGAGGAGGCTGGGCCGGCTGGACCTGGCTCTTGGGCCAGCGCTGGCAACAGCGCAGCCGAGGCTCGCGGCCCACCCGGCCGGACGAGCGACAACAGCTCCACTCGTCGTCTCGAACACGAGTCATGGCGGTAGCGGAAGCTCACCGGTGGGGCCGCACCGGACGGTGGCGCGGGGCAGATCCGGTCGAGCGGCCCCATTCCTGGCGGCGGCCGGCCTCCTCGGAGCTCCGGTGATCTTCAGCCATGGCGACTCCGGGTGCCGGCGGGAGGGAGAGAGAGAACCGGTGATGGGGAGAGAGGAAAACAGAGGAAGAGGGACAAAGTAGGACAACGCCTAGCCCAGGCGAGGGACGGAGGGGTTGAGCGGGAGGCATCGGGCTCAAGGCTCCCTCCCGATCCAGATCGAGGAGGAGCTCTCCACCGGGTTGCGGGGAAAGGCGGCAGATCCGGGCCCGTGCAGGCCTCCAGATGGGCCCGACGGGCTTTGCGGGGGGTGAGGAGAGAGGGCAGCCGCGGCTGGTGGTTTTCTATGCGGAAATCGAGGTGGGAGGCTAGGGTTTTAGATTAGGAAGGATAGGTCTTCCTTATATAGGGAGGGATCTAGGGTTAGGGTGTTTTGCACCGTTTTCGGGCTGTAGGATCTCGATCGGACGACTACAGACGGAGGGGTAGGCTCGGTGGATGGTATTGGCCTGTGTAGAAAAGGCTAGGTTGGTAAGAGAGGGAGGTTTGCGGCCCGACAACAAGATTTTAAACACCGAAAAATGTCCGCCGATAAACCGACGATGGTGCCGCAACGGTCGACCGTTCGGTTATCAAACAAACTCCGATTGCAACGAAATTTGGAAGGCGGCCTACCTATAACAAAACAAGACCGCACACGAAGTTTCAACCCAATCCGAGAAAGTTTTATACACCTTTTAAAAACAAATATTTTTAACTATGTCGCAGGCGCGTGCGTCTGTGGTTGGTCTCGAAATGGTCAACGGCAAAATGGAGAGAAGCGACAACTAATAACGGATGCATGTTTTGAAAAATGGAGGCAACGGAGTGCCAATGCAATGCGGATGATGCGAGTGATGCGATGATGAATGCGACAACCAAGTAAATCACACGACGAAAACGGAATATAAGGGGAATCTTCTGGAGCGTCAGTCTCGGGCTGCTACAACTCTCCTACACTAATAAGAGGCCTCGACCCGAGATCTATGAATGATAAGGGGAAGAGGAAGAGAAAGAAAAAGAGGTAAAACTTAGTCGCTTCTTTGACAAACGAGTCAAACCAAGGATCCTTGAAGGTTGCAAAGAGATAAGGAAATTGAGGCAAAACTTGATAAGATGAAAAGATCTTGACAAGATTCACAACAAACCAACTATATTGATATGCAAGGAAATAACATGAAGGAAGACACAACACTCCGGTTAAATGAATACGAAAGGAAAGAAATGATCTTGACAAAACTAGATAATGGATAAAGGAGAGCAACATCACAACAACTCCGGAACAATAGAATAGAAACTAGATCTCGGAAAGAAAAGAATGGAGAAGAAAATGACAACTTCCACCACAATTGAATTGAAGAGCATCCTCACAAGAAGAATAGAATGGAGTTTTTGGAAAAACAACAACGAAAAGAACAAGCTTGTTGTGGGCTTATGGAAACCATCTCAAATAATGAGGTGACAACCAACCGTAAACGGAAACAATGATTGCCTGGAAGCATGAAGATATGCAGAACTTCTTACACCAAGAGGATACATTAAGAACATGGATCAACAATAATCACCATAATAGCAATAATCCTTAGATAAAGCATTAGGTGAAATCTAAACCAAGATAGCTCACTATAAGGAATCATGGGTTGAAAATATCTTATGATTGGAGTAATTGGTGGGTTTAATTATCTCATTCTTGAAACAAATTTTCTTCGAGACTCCTCATGAGTCAAGAATGTTATAACACCACCTAAAAGGAAAAAGGATGGAGAATTGCACTTTGAGATGCAAGAGAAAGAATACTTGAGGTATTCAACAAGAATCTTGAAGAACACCTTGAGAATGAATTACATCCTAAACAAACCACCATGAAGAACGTCCGGTACAAAAAATGATGAGAAGAAATGAAGGATGAAATAATAATACTATGGCCTTGCTATGATTTAGATGAAGCTTCACGAAGAGATGCTTGAGAAAACTTGGAACTCCAGAAAAAGAGAAGATGAACAACTTAGAATCAAGAGTTGATATCATCAGCCACTCCGAGGAAGAATTGAAACCATTTAACGAAACAAGAATAAGAATTATGTTATGCTTCTCCTTTCTCAAGATAAATTGACAACACGCAATGGATTTCTCATACCACTTACTCTTCTTGAAAAGAATTGACGAGACAGATAGGGCACAAACTTGAATAATTCTTCAACGAACCACTGGTAAGCATTCGGAATGAAAGAGGATAATAAAAATGAACTGGGCTACATGAGGACAAAGAGAGCATGATTCGATTAGATCATGCTTGAACAAGCCACCTGTAAGAATTGCAAATGAATGGGAATACCATGAATGAATGAAGAAACATGAGAACGAATCGATCATGATCCACCTGGATAATTAGAACATATGGGGACACTAGAAATGGATGGAATACATGAGAACGAAGAGATCTTGAGCCATCTAACAGAAAACATGAATGAGGCACCGGAATAATTGAGATGCGAGTGAAGAGATAACAATTCAGATGAACTTGAGAACGAAAGATGAAAGATGAGAACTAAGAAATCTACTGAAATGACAGCCTTCGGAGGATCGAGAAATGAAAACAACACTGAAATGCACCGGTTAGATATGGAAGGAATTTATCATGATCGAAAACAAATGAGAGGATAACACGAACCTGAGATGACAATCGCCAAAATAATGAATCAAGATTTAAGAGAAACTCTCCTTCAGTCTTCCAAGCTGAGAATGATGAGAAGGAACACCACCGAAATTATGGACACACTCCGGAATAATGAATAAGGAAAGGTTAAGCCAACAAATAAAATTAATTTATCGATCTTGGAGAAGACATATGACTGGTGGAATCCATACTTATGTCACACTTGAAAATAATTAGAGATCTCCGGATTGAAGGGCTTGGAAAGATCCTGGGAAAAGCATGTGGGTTATGGGTGTCGACGTTCTGGGAACGGGGGTACCCAGACCAGCTTGCCTGCGGCCCAGGGCTGGCCCACTTTGTCAACACATGATCGGAAAGGAGCAGACCACCCTGAAAAAGGAGGAGCAGCATCGAGACCCGTAGGGGGTGTTGGAGATATTACCTACGGTATGACCCGTCCTATTGGGCCGGGTCAGGAAAGCGGCGACTCATATATACATGACCAATGTAAGCCTTGGTTTGGGCCTCGGGCGTGTTGAGAGATCTTTTTAGAAGGCCGCCAGAGCCCATGAGCCGTTTGGTGGTTCAAGATTGACGAAGAAGATAAGTCATCAAGGAGTTTTCCTTGGCTTGATGAACACGGCGACGTAGAGACAAGGAAGGCCACGATTTGTAATGTCGCCAGGACTTTGTAAACCCTAGGGCCTCGACCTGTATATAAAGGCGAGTCTCTGGGGTAGATAGGGCAAGTTAGAAATCATCTAGAGCTAGGTCAAGAGAGTTACGCCCTCCTTGTAATCAAATCCATCATCAATATACACAAAGCATGACGTAGGCTTTGACCTCAACACGAGGGGTCGAACCTGGGTAAATCTGAGTCTCGCTTCTGCTCACCCCCTTTGAGTCGCCAACAAGGTGCGATGGCTCCTTCACTAAGTCCTTTTACGAGGACATATGCCATGACAAAACCATGACAGTTGGCACCCACTGTGGGGCTTGCACACAGTGGAATTGAGTTCTCAAAGAGAGCCCTCCCAGGGCCAGGAAGCTACGCGGTCGGCATCATGACGACGAGCCACCGCGGAAAATACTACATCGACAACTCATAGTGGGGACCTGAGGCCGATTCAATCGAATCTGGATACAAGTCCCCTTCGGCAAGATGCATGTTTTCATCGGCAAGATTGGGGCACCCGTACCTGAGCCGGACACCTTCACTCACATCGTCGAGCCGGCCCGGTACGCCCATCGCACCAAACATCAGGTCAGGGGACGCCCCGTTTTCGTTGGGTTTACGCCGGGAACCGACCTAATGGACGAGCCGGTAGTCCAGGAGATCACCCCCGTTAACTCGGACGACGAGTCGTCCATGGGCGACACAAATTCAATCTACCCTCTATACGAGGGACAGTTCGGAGGGTTACCGCAGGCGGCAAACTCCGAGGACTTTGTGGGGCCGCATCGACAAGTCGCCATTTACATGGTGGGGGCAGCACCGCCTCAACCAAACCCGGCGGGCCACAATGAAGCTGGCAAGTCATCGAAGGCTCCGGCTCAGGCCATCGTAAACCTGGCAGCAGAGACAGCCAAGCTCATGGCGATCGTTGTGACGGCAGAGAACCAAGGAACAATCAACGTCGAACTAGTGAAACTAAGGGAGGAGATGGCCAAGATTCAGGGGACGTAGAAGCGGAAGCCGCAAGGATGGCAACATAGCAGGCCCAGATCACCACGGAGACAGAGCGTTTGAATACTACAGGCTGGCGGCTTGAGCGGCAACAGCGTGCCTCCGATGCGATCCACCAGACGAGACATCACGGCCACCTTCCTGTCGATCTAAACCCGAATCGCCTTGTTGACTGCCCACATACCCCCGGGATGGAACCCAATCGACCTTGGCAGGCCGCTCCGGCAGGCGATCCGGCGGGGCCGCCGCTTAACCCGCAACCGCCTCAGCCAACGGAGGCTCGTGCTCCCCGTTTTCGAACACCACAGGGTCACTTCTCGAATCCCGTGGATAATGTGCTGGCGGAAACCAGCCACCTAGAGTCTCTCCCGATGTACGGAAACTCCCCGGCTAAAGTGGAGGCAAGAAATGACATCGAGATGCTAAAAACGACGGCGGTACAACATGCGCAATATTGACATAGCCGCGACCGGCTCCACTCCAAGCCCCAGGCGAGTGACACCAGGAGTCGCCATGATGACCTACCTACGGTGACCAGCGAGAAACGGCGCTTGTCGCAGACCAATCCTTCTGGGATGCCCGATACACGGGCTCAAGATCTTGTGCATGCGGCGCGAGCTACCCGCTTGATGGAAACGACAGCTGCGGCGGGTCCAGGCTATCCGGCTTACACCCAGCCTCCTCCCACGTTGACCGAGGAAGGAGGCAGGCACGTCGGGGTGCCATTTCTAACGCCTGCCCTTCGCAATGAGCGCATGCCAAAAGATTTCAAAGGACCAAGAAAGGTACCCAATTACACGCCAGATCTCGAGCCAGGGTCGTGGATCGAAAGTTACGAGCTTGCAATGGATATGCTCGATGTGAATGAGGCGGTTTGTGCTAAGTACTTCACCATGATGCTTGAAGGAACGGCATGCACATGGTTGAAAAACCTGCCGCCCAATTCCATCAACACCTCTGCAAAGTTGAAGAGCGCTTCGTCAAAAGTTTCCGACGAACATGTAAGCGCCCGATGACCATCGTTGACCTACAGCATGACGTCCAAGACCCAGATGAGTCGTCCCATCATTGGACGCGGCGAGTTGCGGAAGTCATCCATTCATCAAATGGTATCTCGGTGGCTCAGGCCGTGCTAATTCTGAAGAAGAATTGTCATTACGAGCCTTTGGTGCTGAAGCTTGGGCGACTCAAGCGTAAGGTGCAAGACATGGGCGAGTTGATGGACACCCTAACTAGGTATGCCGAGTGAGACGACATTGTAGTTCTCGGAGAACATGAAGACAAAGTTAGCACCGCCAGGACAAGCGAGTCGTCAAAAGGCCACTCCCAGTTCCAAGGGCGGGGCAACCACAACCACGCGGGACAAAGTAAAAGGAGATAGCAGGAAGGCGTCACACACTTCACCGCTAACACAAACTCTGGCAACGGGAACCAATGCCAGAAGAAAAGGGGCTTCAGCCGGAAGAAAACACGCAACTATCACAAGATGCTCAAAGGCCCCTGCCCGCAGCACGCCACCGTCGAAGGACCGTCTACCCACTCTTGGGAGGATTGCTATGTGATGCAGGAATTCCGAGCTGAGGCGCTCAAAAAAGATCAAGGAGGTAACCAAGATGGACATCAGGAACAGTTCGGCACGCCCGGGTCAAACCGAAGGCCGTTTGGTGGGTTCCCCAACCCGGGCCCACACGGCAGGTCATAGTCTAATGTCGGGCAGTACCATGTTCACAATAATCACCGGTACAACACGCAGAACGTGTTTCAGCAACTGCCCCCACAAGGTGATCCCCAGCGGCAGGATGACAATGGCGGCTTTCAGAATAATCGCAAGCAGTTGAATAGCGGGCAATATCACATGTTCACCACGAGCACTTGCAAACGGGGCCAAAAGGTGAAACACAGAGCTTTTAGCGTGGTTGAATCGGCGCTCCCTAGGTACCTCAATTGGTCTGAATAGCTCATTATGTGGAGTAGGGAGGATCACCCGCCCCGGGTTGATAATCCCGGTGACTTGGCTTTGGTCGTGGCTCCCCTGGTCAGAGGTTACACCCTTTCCGAAGTCCTTATGGATGGCGCCAGCAGTATTAACATCTTGTATTTCGATACCTTTCGGCGGATGATTTTCTCAGAAAAAGACTTGATGCCATCTTCCACGGTCTTCCACGGCATTGTTCCGGGTAAGTCGGCATACCCTGTTGGGCGAATCAAACTTAACGTAGCTTTTGGCACGGAGTCTAACTACACGAGCGAGTCCCTCATGTTTGAGGTGTTCAAGATCAAGAGCCCTTACCATGCGTTGTTCGGGAAACCAGCTTACGCTCGGTTCATGTCCCGTCCATGTTATGTTTACCATAAGCTACAAATGTCGGGCCCTAAGGGGACTATTACGATCAATGGGGACAGGAAGATACCCCAAGAATGAGAGGAAGGAGACGCGGCTTATGCTGAGTTGGCTTGCGTGACCGAGGAGCTCAAGTTTCACCAAGAGAATGTTGACCCGGCAAATATGACACCACTCAAGAGACCCACAATCAACTTAGTGCCGCCCCTCAAGTTTAAACCGACGGATAACACGAAGGTGATAGACTTCACGCCTGGCGACTCAACCAAGCAGTTCACCATTGGGACAGGTGTGGATCCCAAATGGGAAAGCGTGCTCATTTAATTCATCTGTGAGAATTGGGACATATTTGCATGGAAACCTTCAGACATGCCAGGTGTGCCGAGAGAATTCGTTGAGCACCATCTTAATATTGACCCTAAAATAAAGCTGGTTTGGCAGTATCTTCGCCGGTTTAATGAAGAACGGCGTAAGGCAATTGGGGAGGAAGCTGCCCAGCTTTTGGACGCTGGGTTCATCATTGAAGTTTTCCATCCTCAATGGTTTTCTAACCCGGTCTTGGTGCTCAAGAAGAATGGCACTTTTCGCATGTGCATCGACCACACCGACCTCAATAGGGCCTGCCCAAAGGATCCTTTCGCCCTTCCCCGCATTGATCAAATCATTGACTCTACGGTGGGTTGCGAGCGGTTCTGTTTTCTGGATGCTTACTCAGGATACCACCAGATCAAGATGGTTGTGGCGGACCAGGACAAAACGTCCTTCATAATCCCCTTTGGAGCCTTTTGTTACGTGTCCATGTCGTTCTGGTTCAAGAGCGCGGAGGCGAATTGTCAACGTTGCATCTAGAATTGCCTGCACAGCCAGATCAGACGCAATGTTCACGCCTACGTTGACGATATCGTGGTCAGATCCCAGAAGAAAGAATCACTTTTGGAGGACCTCAGGGAGACTTTTGACAATTTGCGCGTGTACCAAATGAGACTTAACCCTACCAAGTGTGTTTTTGGTGTTCCCGCAGGAAAGTTATTGGGTTTTCTGGTGTCAGAACGAGGCATCGAAGCTAACCCGAATAAAATTGAAGCGATCACTTCGCTAGGCAAGCCGGCCAATATCAATCAAGTTCAGCGCATGGCGGGTCGCATTGCGGCTCTAAGTCGTTTCATAAGTCGCCTTGGGGAGAAAGCCAACCCTCTTTATTAGCTGCTCAAGAAAGTTGATTGCTTTGTTTGGACGGATGAAGCCAACGGAGCCTTCGAAGCCCTGAAACAACAATTAGCTAGGCCGCCTGTATTGGCTGCTCCAACTAAGAAAGAGCCTATGCTCTTGTACATCACGGCCAATTCTAAAGCGGTAAGCGTGGCAGTGGTCGTCGAGCACAAAGAAGAAGGGAAGGAATACCAGGTTCAGTGACCAGTCTATTTTATCAGCGAAGTCCTAACCCTCTACAAACAGCGCTGTCCACATTGGCAGAAGCTGGTCTTCGGGGTGTTTATGGCGAGTCGGAAGTTGAAGCACTACTTTCAAGAGCACCCTATCACGGTGGTTAGTTTAGCCACCCTCGATGATATTATACAGAATCGAGAGGCGACTGGACGGATTGCTAAGTTGGCCCTTGAGCTAGGACCTCACCATGTGCGATATACCCCTCGCACAGCCATTAAGTCTCAAGCACTAGTGGATTTCATCAACGATTGGACCGAGTTACAGATTCCAGAGGACAGACCTGATCACACGTATTGGACCACCCATTTTGACGGGTCTAGGCAGCTAGAAGGCTCGGGGGCTGGCGTGGTGTTGACTTCGCCTCAAGGTGACAAGTTTTGCTATGTCCTCCAACTCATGTTCCCATGTACCAACAATGCGGCGGAGTATGAAGCTTTGCTCCATGGGTTGTGAATCGCCAAAGAGATGAACCTCAACCGAGTCAGATGTTTGGGCGACTCAGATCTAATAGCACAGCAAGTTTCTGGTACGTAGGATTCCAGAGATCACTTGATGGCGGCTTATAGGCGAGCCGTGTCGGACGTGGCGAGTCATTTTCATGGCTATCAGGTGGATCACATTGATCGTCAACTTAATGAGGCGACGGATGCCCTTTCACGACTCGGTTCACAGCGTAAGCTGGTTCCCCCTAATGTCTTTTTGGATGTATTGCATAACCCATGAGTAAGGCTACCTTCAGAAGAAGACTTGGTGGTTCCTGATCCTGAGTCTCAACTTGTGGCTGCTCTCCGTGCTACCCCGGATTGAGAAATCCCCTACATGGCGTATCTGGCATGAGGCGAGTTACCTACTAATGAGTTGTTGGCCCGCCAAATCGTTCGTCGATGCAAGTCCATGGTCATACATAAAGGCGAGTTACACAAGTGAAGCACTCCTGGAGTGTTTCAAAGGTGTGTCTCTTCTCAGGAAGGGTGTGCAATTCTTAATGAGATTCATGCAGGCGACTGTGGTCATCACACCGGGTCATGCTCTCTCGTATCCAAAGCCTTCAGGCATGGGTTTTACTGGTTGACAGCTCATGCTGATGCTGAGGATATAGTTTGCCGATATGATGGCTGCCAAAAATTTGGGCGTCAGATGCATGTGTCGGCTCAGGAATTACGGATGATCCCAATTACATGGCTGTTTGTGGTCTCGGGGCTGCACATGGTTGGTCCTTTCAAAATGTCGTCCAATAAAAATACTCACCTATTGGTGGCGGTTGACAAGTTTACCAAGTGGGTTGAAGCAGAGCCGGTTAGTAGCTGTGATGCAGACACGGCCGTCAAGTTCCTGAAGAAGTTGATTTTCCGCTTCGAGTATCCTCATAGTATCATTACTGATAATGGTACTAACTTATCAAAGGGCGCCATGCAAGAGTTTTGCGCAAGCGAGCACATCTGTCTTGACATTTCTGCAGTCACACACCCTCAGTCCAATGGACAGGCAGAAAGGACGAATCAGGAAAGACTACGAGTAATCAAGCCCCGGCTTATGGTTCCTTTGGAACGTACCCCGAGATGTTTGGTTGAAGAACTGCCTTCAGTTTTATGGAACATCAGAACCACCCCAGATCGATCTACTGGTTTTACTCCCTTTTTTCTGGTCTACGGGGCACAGGCAGTATTACCAAGTGACATCAGACACGATTCACCATGAGTCGCCGCCTATGTGGAACAAGACAACGAGTTAGCACGTCAAGATTCGTTGGATGCCTTGGAGGAGGAGCGTGATTTGGCCGCATCACGATCAGCGATTTATCAACAAGACTTGTGACACTATCCGAGCCGCCGAGTCGAGAGCCGAGCCTTTCAAGAGGGCGACTGAGTGCTCCGGTTGATTCAAGACCATACTGATATGCATAAGTTATCCCCTCCATGGGAAGGACCTTTTGTCATCAGCAAGAATCTCCGTAACAGTTCATATTACTTGGTGGATCTTCGCCCGGACAGACCAACGACGGAGGTTGAGACAACTCGCGCATGGAACATCGCCCACTTGCGGCCATACTATACTTAGAACCATTGACTCCTTACCTATGTTTACAATTTTGAATTTGTAATCCTTTATTTTATTTATAAAGCAATAAAGTCGGCACCCACGAAGTTTGGGGTCTTTTGCCGTTTCAGCTTCTTGAAACCATGAGTCTTTATAGTTCTATAAGTCATCCAAGCATGGACGCTATCAGCATCAAAGAGCATAAGTCGCCATGTTGCGCTTATTTCAAAACTGGATGTTGATACGCCAAAGAGGACGAAAGTTGCCACACTGCACAGTTCAAACATGGGCACCTTATACGGTTTTGAGAATTAAGTCGGCTTACTTGGGGGCTACTAGCTCCCAAGTCGTTTTGCAGTAAGAGCGTATACGCTTCTGCAATCCTATGTCTGGTTTTTCCCTAATCATAGGTCACCAAGGGGCTTCCACTCACTGAGTTCAGCCTGAATACCCACTTGGCTAGAGAAAAATTAACGCATTACAATGGTTATACTGGACTGTGTGTTTGGCGACTCGCCCTATGGTCCCATGTACTCTTGGTGAGTCAATCCACTTTTGGACCCTGAACTTGCCTTGGTTAAAACATGAAAGGTACTGGCGAGAGCCGACACATGGAAAATAGAAAAACATGGGTTCACTGAACCTACTTTACTGAAGCTTGACTTGCGCCTGATCAGCCGGTCTAAAATAAAATAATAGGGCTGTTGCAAAAGCCTTCTTAGGGTAGCACTAGAGTTTTGCAAACTCGTCCTATCCCGTCGTAACTCATCAAGCAGACGAACTTTATGACTATCTTTCTGGCATCGCCCAAAGGTTTCATAAAAAAATTTATAACCCGCCGCGACTCACTGAGCCGGCTCATTGTTTATAACCCGCCGCGACTCACTGAGCCGGCTTATTGTTTTCTCTGATAAACAGGGCAAAGAACATTTGTCAAAACATGACAAAACATTGGGAAAGTCGATTCATATAAGCGAAGGCTGAAATTTCCAAACACAAAGCGCAAGGTACAGTTATCATACTGTATTCGTGCATCCTAAGATTATTACATGGCTCACCAGGCCATACCAGGCATCATATCCCGGTCAGAAAGGGATCAAAATATTCTTGAAGAATCAATTTCATGACAAGTCAATTCAAGCCGCCTCCGGGTCAACCTGCTTCGTGCTTTCGCCGTCTTCGATCTATAAATCGCCCAGTTTCCAATTGCAATTGGTCAAGGTGACGAACTCGTCTACATCACTCAAGATGGCGGACAGATCAACGTCAAAGTAAAAGGTATTCTTACGGTGTCGTGGAGTCAAGCTGGTAACTTCATGCGAAGGAGGAGTCACCTCTTTGTTGCTTTCATCATAAGCCTCCTGGTATTTGCCTAAGTCCAGGATGGCTGCTAGTTGACTCGCCGCGGAGAGAGACTCTTTCACACAACGATGGTAGTCCTCCTCGGTGAACTCCGATGCATCATGTTTTAACTCTGGAAATCCAGCAGCTACTTCCTTCGGCTTAAGTTCGAGAGCATAGGCCAGACACCGACTTAGGGTGGTCAATGCTCCTTTACGGGCGGCTGACCTTTTTAGTTCTTGTACCTGAGGCGCCAATTTTGAGAGGGAACCCAGCATGTGCTTGATAGATTTTATGGGATCCCTGTTGCCTATCACGGCCGTCATAGTCATCATGCCTCCCATGTATAAGTGCTCTGTGAAAGTATAAATCGCCTTCAACTTCAGAATGCAGTCATTCTACACGTTGGCGGCTCGCGGACCTACGAATGACAAGATAATTAGCATTTGCAATATGCTTTGCAGCACTTTTCAGAAGAACGGAATTGACCCTTACCCAATATAGCTTGGGTCATGTTGGAGATATGATGATTTAAGCCGGAGAGTTCCTGAAGAGTGGCTTTTAACTTTTCTTCAGCTTGTTCCGCCCGTTTCAAGATGGCGGATTGTTCAGCATGGGCCTTATCTTCAAACTTTTTATGTTCAGCTTTCATCTTCTCCATGTCAGCAAGGGCCGGACGAAATTTGTCTTCATACTTAGCCCGAGCATTCTGCCGTTCAGGTCAAGTTTTTCTAAGCTTTCCTTTAAACCGGCCAAGGTTGAATCGGCCCGAGTCAAGGACTCCTGCAAAACAAAAATTGGGGAAGCAAGTTTCAGGACCATTGCAAGCAACATCCCTGACACTTGGTGCTAATGTATGACTTAATTATTTTTCAAGTCATACATTCTTTCAAGACCCGGCTCATCTTTCTAAAAGATGACCCGCCCTTGGGGGTTATAGGTTGAAGAAGTTTTACAAGACCCGGCTCATCTTTCTAAAAGATGACCCGGCCCTTGGGGGCTACAGGTTGACCAAATTTTATATTACAAGTTCTAGACCCAGCTCATCTTTCAAAAGATGACCCGACCCTTGGGGGCTACAGGTTGCAGGAATTTTATATTACAAATTCAGGACCCGGATTATCTTTCAAAAGATGACCTGGACCTTGGCGGCTACAGGTTGAAGAAGTTTTACAAGACCCGGCTCATCTTTCTAAAAAGATGACCCGGCCCTTGGGGGCTACAGGTTGAAGAAGTTTTACAAGACCCGGCTCATCTTTCTAAAAGATGACCCGACCCTTGGGGGTTACAGGTTGAAGAAGTTTTACATGACCCGGTTCATCTTTCTAAAAGATGACCCGGCCCTTGGGAGCTACAGGTTGAAGAAGTTTTACAAGACCCGGCTCATCTTTCTAAAAGATGACCCGGCCCTTGGGGGCTACAGGTTGAAGAAGTTTTACAAGACCCGGCTCATATTTCTAAAAGATGACCCGACCCTTGGGGGCTACACGTTGCAAAAAATTTACAAGACCAGGCTCATCTTTCTAAAACATGACCCGGCCCTGGGGGGCTACACATTGCTGAATGATGCAAAAGTACGATTCATCATGGATGACCCGCCCTTTCGAGGGCTAATGGGAGGATATATTAACAAAGATAAATATGTCATACCTCATGTTTGACTCGCATCAAGTTGGTTAGGATTTTCTCCATCTCGCGGCTTGCTTGCAGGCGGCTCACAAAACCAGAATATAATTCTTCAAACTCCAATTTTTCATAATGAGGAAGTTTCAGCTTGGTGACATCCTTCTCTGTAAATGCTTGGGGATCTTTTGGTGTTTGTCTGGTTAACACCGCGGTTGCAGGCTTAGAAAAACCAGTACCAGTAACAATGGCTGCATCTGGATCTTCAAGCATCTTAGCAGGACTGGGCGGGTTTGTGTTTTCAATCACCTCCTTTTGAGGTCTTGAAGGCTCAACCCGGATATCCGGAATATCATCAAAAGTATCGGCCTAGATGTCAGCCGGATCTTCTGGAGCCTCTGGGATGGAGGCACCTTTACCAAACATTTCAGCCACTTTGGGAGTTGAAGACGAGTCGCCTGTCTTCCTCTTCTTTGCCTGTGCTCTAAGAAACAAAGATACCAATGTTGGAACAAAAAACATTGATGATGGAAAGAACATGTTAGTAAAGAAACTTACCCCTGAACATGAATCATTGGGAGGAGAGTCGACATTGCTGAATCGCCGGACGAAGGAGGTGAGACCTGATGAATAAGAAATTAATGATTGAATAAGTTGTGAGAATATCTTACACAAGAAGGAAAGGATGCTCGCGGAAAAATACCTCGCTTTGCCGTTTTCGACCAGTTGTTCTTTCTGGTAAGCCGGACACTAGGTCTCCAGAATGGCTTCGAGTATGGCATTTAGGTGTGTAACTCGCCTTCTTTAAAAGGAAATTGGGGTCCAGATGAGCATCCGGGTGAGACATGGTAACTTTCTTACAAATTTGCCTGGCCGGCTTGGGAGGAGAACAAGTTGAGTCGGAAGAAACAGAAATTACCTCGACATCTTCATCTTGGCTCTCATAGTCATCATCCTATAAACAAAGGCGGTAAAGCATAAGTGCAAGTCAAAATGAAACAATAAAGACGAGAAATTTTATCTCTGACTGCTCCTGAACAGCGCGAGACTCGCCAACGACTGATGAATCTTTGGCTGCAGCTCTGCCTTTGATCTTCTTCTTCTTCTTCGTCTTGGAGGGAGGTTTTGTTGTCTTTTTGACGATAGTCTTGGTTCTCCAGGTCGAAAACGTCGAATCCCTTTGATTAAACATGATGAAAGGCTCAGGACCAGAAATATAGATGAGTATATGAAAGAGTTACATTTTGGAGCCGGGTTGTTTACCTCTGGAGCCGGGTTGGTGATACAGAAGGGTTTGAACCCAATTTGGGAGCAATTTTCAATAGGCTCGCCACATAGTGTCTTTATGATATTGACAATATCTTCTTCCGAGAGCCTCACATTGTAAACGCATTGGGGTGGTTCAAGTCGCCATCATACTCACACATCAAACCATTTCGGCGGCTTAATGTCATAATCCTCCATTCTAGCCAACAACAGATCAAGTCGATGCCGGTAATACCATTGGTGGTAAGAATCCTCAGCTTTCCAAAGATGGGAACAAATGTGGCTTCTTCTTCTTCAGTCAACTTATCAGGCAACTCAAAGTCCATAGGAAGGCCATCTTCCCTGAAGCCTAGCAGAGGGTTTTCGTTGGGTGGAGAAGTGTCACGGCAGTAGAACCAAGTCTTTGCCCAGCCTTTGGGATGACTAGGCAAAGTGATAGCCGTAAACCCGCATTCATGACGCCACTGAATATTGACTCCCCCAGCTCTAAGCTAGGTCCATGGGCAAATTCTGTTTGGCGGTTCAGATAGAAAAATTTCCACAACAATAGCACGGTGAGCTCGATTTGTAGATAAGCTTCACCGAAAACTTGAAACTGGCAAAGATTGCTGATGGAATTTGGTCCCAAGTCTAGAGGATGAAGGTGGAAGAAATGCAGGGTGTCTCTAAAAAACTTTGAGCCGGGCGGCTTGAAACCTCGCTCCAAGTGATTAGCAAACACGACTACCTCTCCTTCGGCGGGTTGGGGAATTGTTTCCCCGAAGGAAGTCCGCCACCCAATAACTTCCTTGGGATCTAGATTACCCATTTTTACAAAATTATCAAGATAGGCATCATTGACCTCTCTTGGCAGCCAGTTGCATTTCGAGATAGTAACCATAACTACAAAGGTAAGAGTGGGGATGGTTGTCAGGAACTACAGAATGGTGACTCACCAGCCAAAATGATCTATGGTGTATCTACTGGGATATTACAACTCGCCAGCTAAATAATCAACGATGTATCTACCGGGATATTCTAACTCGCCATGGCAAAAGGAGACAAGTTACGGTTCTAAAAGGGTATTTCCTTAGGGATATTCTCGATTGGAGGACAACCATGTTTCTAACGTCAGGCAATAATTTACGGATCTACAGGCATTTTCAATGGAAAAAATAATGCTAGCTGAAGGGTTGAATACTGCAGAGCGGAAAACAACACTGTAAAAAATGGTGTGTAGGTCTATGAGCAAAAAAGGAACAACGGATCAATAGGGAACGTGACAAGAACTATCGCCATTATCATTTCCTATATGGATCCAAATGGGCTAAAAAGCAAGCGGGATGCGGTGTTCATGGAGTTTGGGTGCTGACCTAAGAAGTACAAGGATTCAGATCTACTCTTAAAGGGAGAAGGGGATTTACTTGAAAGAAGGAGATGCCAGGCGAGGATGGAGGAAGTCCCGCGATGACAGCCGCGCCTTCGACTGGCTCAGGAAGCGGCTGGCTGGCAACGATCTGCAACAAGGCTTCGACGGCGACGATGTGGTCGAGGTGCGGCTGGAGAAGACAATGCGCCTACAAGGAGGAAGTGGGGGTAGGTGGCATTGCCCTCCCACTCCCCCATGGCTATTTAAAGGCCCAAGGCAAGACAAGGGAAAAAACGGCAGGTGCGTGAATTGAGGCGACGGATTGAAACCTGGAGATGATGGCGCCTAAATTTTCGGGATGATAAGGTCAGGACGAAAAAGGATCCGTTGGGAAGTGATGTCATCAGAATTCCTGGAACAGTGGAGAAGGTGACGTCGTCAACAAATGAGTTGGCGACTCAAGCAAATTGAGGAAGCTGACGGCTTGTCATTCGTTGAAGGAAATATAGGAGTGAGATGAGTCACCGAGGATAAGAGTCAAGATTTGTTGGCATGAATAAATTCAAGTCAAACTGGGCCTAATGTTGGGGATATTACCTGCGGTATGACCCGCCCTATTGGGTCGGGTCAGGAAAGCGGTGACTCATACATACATGACCAATGTAAGCCTTGGTTTGGGCCTAGGGCGTGTTGAGAGATCTTGTCAGAAGGCCGCAAGAGCCAATGAGCCGTTTGGCGGTTCAAGATTGACGAAGAAGATAAGTCGCCAAGGAGTTTTCCTTGGCTTGATGAACACGGCGACATAGAGATAAGGAAGGCCACGATTTGTAACGTGGCCAGGACTTTGTAAACCCTGGGGCCTCGACCTGTATATAAAGGCGAGTCTCTAGGGAAGATAGGTCAAGTTAGAAATCATCGAGAGCTAGGTTAGAAGAGTTACGCCCTCCTTGTAATCAAATCCACCATCAATATACACAAAGCAGGACGTAGGCTTTTACATACACACGAGGGGGCAAACCGGGTAAATCTGAGTCTCGCTTCCGCTCACCCCATTTGAGTCGCCACCAAGGTGCGATGGCTCCTTCACTAAGTCCTTCTACAAGGACATATGCCATGACAAAACCTCGACAGGGGGCCTCCTTAGGACAGCTCCGGAGCAGCGGGTATTCCGAGGTAAGACTAGGCCTCAGGAGTGAAGGATGACGCGAGGAAAGGGCCGATGATCAGAAGGTAGCAGGACAAGACAGCTTCCCCTTTTGGTGCAAAGAAGGCGGGAGCGAATCAGGACTCCAAAGGCATCTTCTAAAGGTTTCCCTTCCGGTGCAACAAGAGCCTGGTCCCCCGCCGGTAGGACGGACGTCATCCCTGCGCTCACCTCTGCGGTGCTGGCAGCGGCTTTGTAGATGAAGACCACTTTTGACAGGGAAGGCATGTTCCCTTGTCTCCCACCGAAACTGGTCATTGTGGGATCCCTTCCCACCTACGATAAGGGAAGAGGACCCTGGCGTCCACTATAAATAGAAAGGGTAGGATACCTGAGATCGGGGGATCAGAAACATAGAGCAACACACCAATCCACTTGGCCTCCGGAGACACAAAAGCATTGTACTATCTCGTTCACCAACCTCCATGGGAGGCAATCCACCAAAGCAAGAGTAGGGTTTTACGCATCACAGCTGCCCAAACCTGGGTAAACTGCTGTGTTCTGAGTTCTCCTCACCTTCGAGTGAGTTTTTAACCGTTCCCATCGAGTAGAGGCTAGGCGAGGTGAAGCAGGGTGGAACCTATGTACAGGCCCAGTGTTCGAATCCTTAGGGTTTTGCGGAACCCGAAATCCGACATTTGGCGTGCCATGTAGGGGGCGTGTGAAGGCTTTCTTCCAGCTTCCTCCGTCCTAGACCGCTGCATCGATGGCCGGCGACCAATCGGATGCTCCGAGCCTCGTCGAGCTGATCTCCGACCACCATGTGGCTGCGGCTGGACGCGCACATATGAGCATCGCGGGATCGGGCGGCCTGTACCAGACCGTCAACATCGTCTCCGCCGTGATGGCCACCCAGGCGCATGGGGGCTGGGCGGCGGCCCGAGCACCCGCAGTGCACCGCATCGACTTGGGGGACCTCAACACACACGATGCGTTGCGGATGGCAAGAGAGATGCTCTGCCAACGACCGACACCCGGAGGCTTCGACGCTTGGGCGGACTACATCATGGAGCTAATCGCCATCGCCTAGAGGACCATCCAACCTGGTACATCTTCAAGGCCACAGGAGCCGGGTGCCGGGGGCTCGCACCGCGTGCCGGCCCCCGAACCTGCAAGCTTCGGGGCCCTGCCTGCTCTGGGCGGGGACGAGAGAGACGCGCTCCGCGCTGCCCTCCGCCTCCTTCAGACCGCAGCAACCGGCCCTGAAGCGCACCACACCGACAACCACCAGGGACGAGAAGCTAACGGCCGGACGACCGACGCACACGCTGGCACGCATCACCAAGACCAGGTCGCCCCCCGATAGCCCGGGCAGATAGACATGAACGCTGCCTTCAACGCAGCCAGCAGAGGGTGGAGGTGATGGCACAAATGAATTACGACAATGGAAACACGACGGGGCACCAAGGAGGGAATCAACATCGGGCGGCACCAGGACCAGCCCACAGCGGCAACAGGAACAAGCGACTCCATGTGGAGGCTTATCATAGGAAGATCTCAGAGGAGCGCGGCAGAAGGATCCCCCTCCACCGCCAAGGGGGACCGCCACCGTCGCACTGATGACCGGCCGCGCGGGACGGACGAGCGCCTACATGGAGCCGTACATGCCAGAATACGTGGTACCGCCTGATCCCCCCGATGAGGAAGAGCTTCAGGCGTCCCCCTGGGGCGCCTACCCAACTCAGGAGTGAAGGGCGTTAGGGGGCTCCACCATGGACCGGGCCCAAAAGGGGCCTGCTATCCCACAGACAACAGCGCCAGAAATTGACAGGTTGACAGAGGCTGGGCTTGCGTTGGTTCTTCCTTTGAAGAGGAAAGGGTGATGCAGCACAGGAGCAGTAAGTATTTCCCTCAGTTTGAGAACCAAGGTATCGATCCAGAAGGAGGGTCTCGTCAAGTCCAAAGTACCTGCGCAAACACAAACAAGCTTGCACCCAACGCTACAAAGGGGTTGTCAATCCCTTCAAGATTGTTTGCAAAGTGAGATCTGAAGGCGGAAAGTGCAACAAAGTAAAAAGTGTAAGGCTGAAAATATGGTGTGGAGTAGACCCTGGGGGGCATAGTGTTCACTAGAGACTTCTCTCAAAATAGAAAGTATCACGGTGGGTGAACAAATTACTGTCGAGCAATTGATTGAACCGCGCAAAGTCATGACGATATCTAAGGCAATGATCATACATATAGGCATCGCGTCCGAGATAAGTAGACCGATACTTTCTGCATCTACTACTATTACTCCACACATCGACCGCTATCCAGCATGCATCTAGTGTATTGAGTTCATGACGAACAGAGTACCGCTTTAAGAAAGATGACATGATGTGGAGGGACAATCTCAAACCAATGATGAAAACCCCATCTTTTTACCCTTGATGGCAACAACACGATGCGTACCTCACTACCCCTTTTGTCACTGGGTGAGGTCACCGCACAGTATGAACCCAAAACCAAGCACTTCTTCCATTGCAAGAATCATAGATCTAGTTGGCCAGACAAAACCCACAACTCGAAAAGAATTACAAGGATATGAAATCATCCATAAGAAAGTTCAGAAGAAACTCAAATAAGATTCATAGATAATCTGATCATAACTCCACAATTCATCGGATCTCGACAAACACACCACAAAAGAAGATTACATCGGATAGATCTCCATGAAGATCATGGAGAACTTTGTATTGAAGATCCAAGAGAGAGAAGAAGCCATCTAGTTACTACATATGGACCCGTAGGTCTATGGTGAACTACTCACGCATCATCAGAGAGGTCATGGTGTTGATGAAGAAGGCCTCCGTGTCCGAATCTCCCCTCCGGCAGGGCACCAGAACGTGCCCCATATGGGATCTTGCGGAGATAGAAGCTTGTGGCGGCGGAAAAGTGATTTCGATGATCTCCTGATTTTTTCTGGAATTTATGGTAATATATAGGCGAAAGACCTAGGGAAAAGGGCGTCCACGGGGCCCACAAGCCTGGATGGCGCGCCCCCTAACCGTGGGGTGGGGGCTTGTGTGGCCCCTGGGGCTCCCCTTCCTTGGCTCCCAAGTTCCCCGATCTTCTGGCGTTCCAAAAAAAATATTTTCGGGGATTTTCTTCCGTTTGGACTCCGTTTCAAAATCTCCTCTAAAAGGGGTCAATAACATGGAAAAAACAGGAACTGGCACTTGGCACTGAGTTAATAAGTTAGTCCCAGAAAATATATAAAAAGGCATGCAAAACATCCAAAGTTTGACAAGATAATAGCATGAAACCATCAAAAATTATAGATACGTTGGAGACGTCTCAAGCATCCTCAAGCTTAACTCCTGCTCGTCCTCGAGTAGGGAAGTGATAAAGAATGAATTTTTGATGTGGAATGCTACCTAGCATAGTTGTCCTTTGCAACTTCTTTCACGTGACATGAATGTTCAGATCCGTAAGATTCAAAACAATAGTTTGCTATTGACATGAAAACAGTAATACTTCAAGCAAACTAGCAAAGTAATCATGAACTTTCAAAATAACAAGGCCAAAGAAAGTTATCCCTACAAAATCATATAGTCTGGCTATGCTCCATCATCCTCACACAACTAATGGAAATCATGCACAACCCCGTAATTGGCCAAGTAATTGTTTTCGCACTCTTACTTTCTCAAACTTTTTATAACTATCCGCAATACATGAGCGCGAGCCATGGATATAGCACTATAGGTGGAATAGAGTGTGGTGGTGGTTGTGAGACAAAAAGGAGGAGATGGTCACACTGACTCGGTGTATCAATAGGCTATGGATATGCCCATTAATAGATATCAATGTGAATGAGTAGGGATTGTCATACAAGAGATGTACTAGAGCTATAAGTATGTGAAAGCTCAAAAGGAAAACTAGTGGGTGTGCATCCAACTTGCTTGCTCACGAAGACCTAGGGCAATTTTGAGGAAGCCCATCATTGGAATATACAATCCAAGTTATATAATGAAGATTCCCACTAGCATATGGTAGTGACAAAGCAAGAAGCTCTCAATCATGAAGAACATGGTGCTATCATGACGCACAAGTGTGGAAAAAGATAGTAGCATTGTCCCTTCTCTCTTTTTCTCTCTTTTTTCATTTGGGTTCTTAGGCCTCTTTTTTTCTTTTCTTTTCTTTTCTCTCTTTTTTTTTCTTTGGGATCTTTGGCCTCTTTTTTTTATTTCCTCACATGGAACAATGCTCTAATAATGATGATCATCACACTTTTTATTTACTCACAGCTCAAAGATCACAATGATGATGACTCCATAAGAAATGCCTCCGGCAGTGTATCGGGATGTGCAACGATCTAGCATGGCATATGACGTTGAAACATCTCGCTAGCTATCTTACGATCATGCCATGGAAATATGAGAGTGACGGCACAAGTCATGAGACGGGACAGTGGGAGTTGCATGGCAATATATCTCAGAATGGCTATGAAAATGCCATAGTAGGTAGATATGGTGGCTGTTTTGAGGAAGGAATTTGGTGGGTTTGTGCACCGGCGAGAATTGCGCGGCACTAGAGTGGCTAGCAATGGTGGAAGGTGAAAGTGCATCTATACCATGGGCTCACATTAGTCATGAAGAACTCACATACTTATTGCAAAAGTTTTTATTAGTAATCGAAACAAAGTGCTAAACGCATACTCCGAGGGGAAGGGTTGGTTGGTGTAAACCATCGCGCGATCCCGACCTCAACACAAAGAATGACAATCAATAGATCAATTATGCTCCGACTTCCTAACATGGTGGTTCACCGTACGTGCATGCTACGGGAATCACTAACTTCAACACAAGTATTTCTAGATTCACAACACCCTACTAACATAACTCTCAATATTACCGAATCCACGTCTCAAAATTAATTGAGAGGAATCGAAACATCTCTTTCTACTCAATGCACATGAGATGGAGGTTTTTGCATCCTATTTGGGTACCTAGCACACTTGCGACTACTTTCATAGCAAAAGCCAACTACCAAGTCATGCAAAGCCGTGCTCTAAAGATATAAGTGAAGCACAAGAGCAAAAGTATCTAGCTCAAAAGATATAAGTGAAGCACTATGAGCATTCTAGCAAAATCACGATGAGTGCATGTCTCTCTCTCTCAAAAAGGTGTGCAGCAAGGATGATTATGACACAACAAAAATAAAATACTCCTAAGATACAAGACACTCCAAGCAAAGCACATATCATGTGGTGAATAAAAATATTCTCCAAGTAATGTTACCGATGGATTGAGGACGAAAGAGGGGATGCCTTCCCGGGTCATCCCCAAGCTTAGGCTTTTTGGTGTCCTTGAATTTGGCTTGGGATGCCTTGGGCATACCCAAGATTGAGCTCTTTCCACTCCTTATCTCTTTGTCCATAAGAGCATCACCCAAAACTTGAAAACTTCACAACACAAAACTTAAAGAGAAACTTGTGATAACATTAGTACAAGAAAATAAACTACCACTTCTTTTGGTACTGTAGAAAACTTGAATTCTATCTATACTGGTGATGGGATACTGTATTATCACTTTTCCATGGCTAGTACCCCTGATACTAACCATAGTTTCATCAAAACAAGCAACCAACTCAACAAAAACAGAATCTGTCAAAAACAAACCAGACTGTAGCAATCTGTATACTTCGTATACTTCTGGTACCTCAAAAATCTGAAAAATTACGACGACAAGGGAAAAAATCATATCAATCAGCAGCAAAAAGAATCAACTCAAAATCTCTTGCTGAATAAAAATTAAAAATCATCTCGTGAGCAAAAAGTTTCTGCCTTTTTCCAGCAGGATCAAACAACCATTACCAAGACTAGTCATAAAGGCTTTGCTTGGCTCAAACACAAAAAGAAACACAAAAAACACAATCACAACAGAATTATGAAAGTGTGGACGCAACAAAACGTAAAGAAAAAGATAAATTCATTGGGTTGCCTCCCAATAAGCGCTATTGTTTAACGCCCTTAGCTAGGCACAGAAGCGATAGAATCACGTATCGTCGTCTTTGGTGCTCAAACCATAAGTGGCCCTCATCATGGTTTCATAAGGCAATCTTATTTTCTTTCTAGGAAATTGTTCCCTGCCCTTCCTTAAAGGAAATTGAAATCTAATATTCCCTTCCTTCATATCGATGATAGCACCGATAGTCCTTAGGAAAGGTCTACCAAGCATAATAGGGCATGTAGGATTGCAATCAATGTCAAGCCCAATGAAATCCACGGGTACATAGTTCCTATTCGCAATAATAAGAACATCATTGATCCTCCCCATGGGTTTCTTGATAGTAGAATCAGCAAGATGCAAATTAAGAGAACGCTCTTCAATCTCATTAAAACCCAAAACATCACATAAAGATTTTGAAATCGAGGAAACACTAGCACCCAAATCACACAAAGCATTGCACTCATAGTTTTTTATTTTGATTTTGATGGTAGGTTCCCACACATCATGAAGCTTTCTAGGGATATAGACTTCCAATTCAAGTTTCTCTTCAAGAGATTTTATCATAGCTTCGACGATATGATCGGTAAAGGCTTTGTTTTGGCTATAAGCGTGTGGAGAGTTTAACATGGATTGCATCAAAGAAATGCATTCAATCAAGGAGCAACTATCATAATTGAATTAATTGAAATCCACGGTAGTAATTTCATTACTACTCAAAGTTTTAACGTCTTCTACTCCACTTTTAATGCTTTTAGCATCAAGATAGATGGACTCTGAATCATTGGGGCACTTTTCAACCAAAGTGGATTCATATCCAGCCCCATAATCGTTAGGTTTGACACAAGAAAACAAATATTCAATGGGAGTCACACCAAGCACTTTAAGATCTTCGTGATTCTCATCACGAGAACACGCCTTTTTAAGCCATTCATGTCTAGCACGAATTTGGGCGGTTCTTTCTTGGCTCTCAATCATGGAAACACGCATAGCTTTCAAAGTTTCATCCATGTTGATTTTGGGAGGAGCACATCTAACTTTCAAAGAATCAACATCAGAAGAAATCCTACCCACGCTCTTAGCCAAATCGTCAATTTTGAGTAGTTTTTCCTCTATGGACGCAATCAAAATGTTTTGAGAGTTGATGAACTCTTTGATATTACTCTCTAGATCAGAGGGTAATCTATTGTAATTTCCATGAGTATTGTTGTAGGAGTTGCCAAAGTTATTAGAGGAGTTACTAGGAAAAGGCCTAGGAACATAGTTTCCTCTAAAGGCATTGTTATTGCCAAAGTTATTCCTACCAACAAAATTAACGTCCAAGCTAACGTTGCTACTCTCAATCAAAGAAGACAAAGGCATATCATTAGGATCCAAAGGAGCAATTCTACTAGCAACCAAATTCATTAACTTATGCATCTTAGCACTCAACGAGTTAATTTCTTCTATAGCGTTTACCTTCTTTCTAGTAGGTGACCTTTCAGTGTGCCATTGAGAGTAGTTTGTCATGATGTTGTCTAAGAGCTTTGTGGCTTCCCCTAACGTGATTTCCATGAACGTTCCAACTGAGGCGGAGTCAAAGATATTTCTAGAAGCGAAATTCAAGCTAGCGTAAAAGATTTGAATAATCATCCAAAGACTCAAGCCATGAGCGGGACAATTTCTAATCATTAATTTCATTCTCTCCCAAGCTTGTGCAACATGTTCATGATAAAGTTGCTTGAAATTCATGATATAATTACAGAGAGAGATGATCTTAGCCGGTGGAAAATACTTGGATATATAAGCATCTTTGCACTTATTCCAAGAATCGATACTATTTTTGGGCAAATAAGAAAACCAAGTTTTTGCTCGATCTCGCAATGAGAAAGGAAAAAAGCTTCAATTTAATCACATCATTATCCACATCTTTTTTCTTTTGCATATCGCAAAGCTCAATGAAGGTATTGAGATGGGATGCGGCATCTTCACTAGGAAGGCTAGAGAATTGCTCTTTCACAACAAGATTCAGCAAAGCGGCATTGATTTCGTATGACTCCGCACTAGTGGCGGGAGCAATCGGAGTACTAATAATCACAAATTTTGGTGTTTTCGTTCATGGTGACTTCAGCAAGCAAGCAAGCACACAAGCAAACAAAGAGCAGGCGAGAAAAAGGGCGAACGAAAATGCGAACGAAAAAGGCAAATTGGTGAAGTGGCGGAGATGAAAACGAGAGGCAACTGGCAAACAAAGTAAATGCAAGAGATCAGTTCGCGACACCTACTTGGATGCGTTCTTGACTTGATCTTCCTACCCGGCAACGGCGCCAAAACTTCTTCTGCTATCCCACAGACAACAGCGCTAGAAATTAATACGTTGACAGAGGCTGGGCTTGCGTTGGTTCTACCCTTGAAGAGGAAAGGGTGATGGAACACAGGAGCAGTAAGTATTTCCCTCAGTTTGAGAACCACGGTATCGATCCAGAAGGATGGTCTCGTCAAGTCCGGAGTACCTACGCAAACACAAACAAGCTTGCACCCAACGCTTCAAAGGGGTTGTCAATCCCTTCAAGATTGTTTGCAAAGTGAGATCTGAAGGCGGAAAGTGCAACAAAGTAAAAAGTGTAAGGCCGAAAATATGGTGCGGAGTAGACCCTCGGGGCCATAATGTTCACTAGAGGGTTCTCTCAAAATAGCAAGTATCACGGTGGGTGAACAAATTACTGTCAAGCAATTGATTGAACCGCGCAAAGTCATGACGATATCTAAGGCAATGATCATACATATAGGCAGCACGTCCGAGACAGGTAGACCGATACTTTCTGCATCTACTACAATTACTCCACACATTGACCGCTATCTAGCATGCATCTAGTGTATTGAGTTCATGACGAACAAAGTAACGCTTTAAGAAAGATGACATGATGTAGAGGGACAATCTCAAACCAACGATGAAAACCCCATCTTTTTACCCTTGATGGCAACAACATGATGCGTGCCTCGCTACCCCTTCTGTCACTGGGTGAGGTCACCGCACGGTATGAACCCAAAACCAAGCACTTCTCCCATTGCAAGAATCATAGATCTAGTTGGCCAGACAAAACCCACAACTCGAAGAGAATTACAAGGATATGGAATCATGCATAAGAGAGATCAGAAAAAACTCAAATAAGATTCATAGATAATCTGATCATAAATCCACAATTCATCGAATCTCGACAAAGACATCGCAAAAGAAGATTACATCGGATAGATCTCCATGAAGATCATGGAGAACTTTGTATTGAAGATCCAAGAGAGAGAAGAACCCATCTAGTTACTAGCTATGGACCCGTAGGTCTATGGTGAACTACTCACGCATCATCGGAGAGGTCATGGTGTTGACGAAGAAGCCATCCGTGTCCATATCTCCCCTCCGGCAGGGCACCAGAACGTGCCCCAGATGGGATCTTGCGGAGACAGAAGCTTGCGGCGGCGGAAAAGTGATTTCGATGATCTCATGACTTTTTTTGCAATTTATGGGTATATATAGGCGAAAGATCTAGGGCAAAGGGCGTCCACGGGGGGCACAAGCCTGGATGGCGCGCCCCCCTGGCCACGGGGTTGGGGCTTGTGGGGCCCCTGGGGCTCCCCTGCCATGGCTCCCAAGTTCCCCGATTTCTTCCGTTCTAAAAAACATATTTTCGGGGATTTTCTTCTGTTTGGACTCCGTTTCAAAATCTCCTCTGAAAGGGGTCAAAAACATGGAAAAAACAGGAACTGGCATTTGGCACTGAGTTAATAAGTTAGTCCCAAAAAAGATATAAAAGGCATGCAAAACATCCAAAGTTTGACAAGATAATAGCATGAAACCATCAAAAATTATAGAGACGTTGTAGACGTATCAGGGCCCGGATAGGAGGGCGCCCTCAAGCCGCGAGACGTGGCACCAGCTATCTTCCCCATGGGAGGACTACACGAGGCCGGACTCACGGGCCTCGGGATGGTGAATCGAACACCCCCATGAGACGCTAGCTGCACGGATCATCCGCGACGACCAAGATTCAGGCATGGGCATCGGGGACCGGGCCCCGTGGGGCGTTCCTGAAGCACAAGGGGGATTCAACTATTCGGCGAGGTAATTTTTTGGATTTACTGCCTTAAGGAGTGTCTTCTTACCGCAGGGACTCCAACTACCTAGGGCATACTCCTACAGGTTGCTCCCTTTACAATTTCGGTTACACCCCCTTGGCAACCTGACCCGCTGCTTTGCTTACGTCGCGACGACCGCTCGGCCACAATGCACCGCCCCATCACAAGAACTGGGGAGCCCCGTGGCCCCTCGGGATCACGGTCAACAATATAAAATCAGAGTTGCTTGAGCATCCAAGGGGGCTCCGGAGCATGGTGCTTTAGGAGCATTACCGGTCACAAGGCCACCTGCCACCCTTGATATCGTACACAGACATTCGGTCGTTATCAAGGGTGTCAGGGCTTGACCTTGTAGCTACGTTTGTTCAATCGGTCACATGCAACGGCGGTCGGGAAATGTGCGGGACCGGGTCCTAGCAACGCAGAGTTGCTTGAGCGTCAAAGAGGGGCTCCTGAGCATTGCGCCTCAGGGGCCTTACCGGTCACAATGCCATCGGCCGCCCTTGATATCATCCACGGACATTCGGTGGTTATCACGGGTGGCAGGGCTTGATCCCCTAGCTACATCCATTCGATCGGTCACACGCAACGGCGGTTGGGAAATGTGCGGGACTGGGTCTTAGCTATGTAGAGCCGCTTGAATGTTAAAGGGGGCTCTTGAGCATCGCGCCTCAGGAGCCTTACCGGTCACAAAGCCACTTGACCACCCTGGTGCCGCCCAGTCTCGGTCGGCATCGGGGAGTGTCGGGGCCTTGCCTCGTGAGGCGCCTCACGACGGCAGGGATATGTGCGGGCTGGTACCTGTCAACGTAGAGTCATAAAAAGCCCTATAATAGGCCTCCAAGGAAGGAGCACAAGCACGCAAGACCCACATTGACCCGTCGCACCTCTCCATCGTACTTCAATCCTTTCGGAACCTACTTCATCCCGTGACACTCTCACGCAATAACGGGCCGAGGTTGTATACGCCCAGTGCCCCCCGAGGACGCGAAAGGGGTCCACCCCATGCCTAGTGGAAGATCTGGCTCCGCGCTGGGTACAACACAGTCCCCAATGAATCTAGAAGCTCATTCCCTAATGCATCAGGGGTTGGGACACTCGCAAGGCCAAAGCATCCTCGCGACCTCCCATATACACCCCCACCGTGACACTCTCACGTAACAACGAGCTGATGTTGTATACGCCCAGGGCCCCCCGAGGACACGGAAGGGGTCCACCCCCACGCCTAGTGGAAGACCTTAGCTCCGCGTTGGGTACAGAGACAAAGGCAATCAGCATGGCCTGCCAATGACCATGCTCGCAGCTGGCAAGAAAACCCATATAGTCCGCCCATGACTACGCCACCCTTAAATGTCGGACGCAGCACTTGCTTGCTTTCTATTGGATTCGGACTATTTTTCGTTGAGTTTGAACGGACTGATTTCTTAAGTTGGTTTTCTCTGGTATTAATGCCCGATGTTCGAAAAATAAAAAGAAGGAAAAAACTCTCTCCGACATATCTTATTTCGCTGGCTTTGAAAACTCCCGTCCGGAGGATGTATTTGGAGACAACTACTCCACGCCACTATAAAGAGTCTCGGGAGGCCTCAGGGCCCCTCTGAGGCAATGACCAAACGGACGAAGTGCAGAATCGCTCGGGCGCTAGAAAGGGGATTCCTGGGCGCGCTTCAGGACCCTACCGGTCATCAAGACTAGGGCCTCATGATGCAGAGCGGCTCAAGTGTCAAAGGGGGCTCCTGAGCAGCGTGCCTTAGGAGCCTTATGTTGGAAATATGCCCTAGAGGCAATAATAAAATTGTTATTATCATATTTCCTTGTTCATGATAATCGTCTATTGTTCATGCTATAATTGTATTAGCAGGAAACCGTAATACATCTGTGAATAAATAGATCACAATGTGTCCCTAGCAAGCCTCTAGTTGGCTAGCTCGTTAATCAATAGATGATCATGGTTTCCAGATCATGGACATTAGATGTCCTTGATAACGGGATCACATCATTGGGAGAATGATGTGATGGACAAGACCCAATCCTAAGCATAGCACTAGATCGTGTTGTTCGTATGCTAAAGCTTTTCTAATGTCAAGTGTCTTTTCCTTCGACCGTGAGATTGTGCAACTCTCGGATGCCGTAGGAGTGCTTTGGGTGTATCAAACGTCACAACCTAACTGGGTGACTATAAAGGTGCACTACGGGTATCTCCGAAAGTGTGTGTTGGGTTGGCATGAATCGAGATCGGGATTTGTCACTCCATGTGACGGAGAGGTATCTCTGGGCCCACTCAGTAGAACATCATCATAATGAGCTCAGTGTGACTAAGGAGTTAGTCACGGGATGATGTGCTACGGAACGAGTAAAGAGACTTACCGGTAACGATTGAACAAGGTATAGGTATACCGATGATCGAATCTCGGGCAAGTTCTATACCGACAGACAAAGGGAATTGTATACGGGATTTATTGAATCCTTGACATCGTGGTTCATCCGATGAGATCATCGTGGAAACCCTAGGCGCTGGTGGGCCTAAGGCCCAACTAGGGGTGCGCCACCCCCACTCCTTCCTGCCCCCCCGCTCTCCCATCTAGGGATGTCGCCCCGCTCAAGGGGGAAACCCTAAAGGGGGCGCCACCCCTCCCTTCCCCCTATATATAGTGGGGGTTTTGGCCTTTGGAGATACAGTTTTCCATCTATCTCTCGGCGCGTCCCTGCTCTTCTTCTTCCTCCTCTCCCACGGTGCTTGGCGAAGCTCTGTCGGGAGACCTCGTCTCTCCATCGACACCACGACGTCGTGCTGCCGGAGATCTTCCCCAACCTCTCCCTCCTCCTTGCTGGATCAATGTGATGCCCTCGGCTTAATCGTACGCTAATCATACACGCAAATGCGTACGATCAAACCCAAGGACTCACGGGGAGATATCACAACACAACTCTAGACACAAATAAAATAACATCAGCTTCATATTACAAGCCAGGGGCCTCGAGGGCTAGAATACGAAAGCTCGATAAGCACACGAGTCAGCGGAAGCAACAATATCTGAGTACAGACATAAAACAACATGGGGTGCCTTAGAGAAGGCTAGCACAAAAGATACAACGATCGAACGAGGCGAGGCCACCTGCCTGGGAACCTCCTAACTACTCCTGATCATCAGCGGCCTCCACGTAGTAGTAGGCACCGTCGGGGTAGCAGTCGTCGGTGGCGGGGACCTCCATCTCCTGGGCTTCATCATCTGGTCGCAGCAAACGGATCAAGGGAACAAGGGGGAGCAAAGTAGCGGTGAGTACTCATCCAAAGTACTCGCAAGTCTTACATCAGAACTATTCTAATGATGCACCAGTATCAAAGAAGGGGGTTATATCTGGACTGACTGCAGCAATGCGAGAATAGAGAGAGAAGGTCTAGTCCTATCGAAGACTAGCATCTTCACGGTCTTGCAGCAATAGACGAGAGTAGAACAGGGGTAACACATTAATAGTCATATTGTTGCAGCAATATTAAAGTGAGGTCACGCCTAAAGATCCTCCCTCCACTCCCTGCGAGGAAGCAATCCCGAGGCAAACTAATTCCAGTTAAGTAACAATTGTAGTTGTAAAAGATCGGGGCACAACTCCAAGTCGTCCTGTAACCGTGGACACGGCTATCCGAATAGTTAATTTTCATCCCTGCAGGGGTGCACCACATGTCCCGTCACGCTCGATAACACTCTGGCCGGACATACTTTTCTGGGTCCTGCCCGGGCTCGGAATATCGACACGTCGCAGCCCCACCTAAGACTAATCAGAGAGGCCAGCCCGCCGGTCTAAATCCTAGGCACAAAGGGTTCATGGGCCCAGTTCCCCTTCACGCTCCTGCACGTGGCGTGGGCGGCCGACGTCAGTCCTAGCATCCCTTAATCACAAGCGCGATGCATCTCGGGACCACTCGGGCGCGCGCCGCTACACTGCTGGCATCTGAAAAGCTTCGGCTGATACCGCGACGCCGAGTACCCATAATTCTTCCCGCGTAGCCGGTTAGTGCGAAAAGGTCTCCGACCAACCCAGATCAAATACCCAAATCCATTAGCATTTTAATTAGGCCAACAACACAGTCTCGCGGGAATCCACCCGTCTTACAACTAAACACCGAAGATCCCAGTAACATGGTCGAGTAACTGTGTGGTTGTAACATCGGGGGAATCCGAGGTATCACCCTCGTTGTATTCCGAACGATGTACCCGTCAAGGTGGGCTTAGAGGAATCACCCTCGGGGGTCCCACACTCGTGGGGTGGCACGACAGAGACGTCATCGGGAATGGTGAAAGAGGAATCACCCTCGATAACCACGACCGACTAGCTATACTACAGAGATATCATCAGGAGTACTTAGCGAGGTGTCACCCTCGGTACCCGATAGTATCGCTGTAGCGTCGTACAACGAAGGGGGGTGAATGTGGTGTGTCGGGTCTGGCTCGTCGATCGGAGATCGAGATTTGACAACAAGCGGGGCAACTAATCTACGGGGTCAGAGGGGATGACTGCTCCACCTATACTAAGCAGATTAAAGGTACAGGACTGAAAGTAGCAGTTCATCAAAAACAGGCTATGCATCAGATATAGGAGCTAACTACAACAGTAGCAAAATACTAATGCAAGCAGTAGGAAGAAAGACATAGGCGATATAGGAATGATCAAGGGGGGTTTGCTTGCCTTGCTGCTCTGCGGCAAAGGACTGATCGGCAGGGTCGTAGATGTACCCGGCAGCAGCGTCAGTCTCGGGGTCTACCGGTAAGAAGAGGGGGAAGAAACAATAAATAATAGCACCGATGCAACACAAAGCATGACATGGAAAGATGCAGGCTAGACATGAACTAACGCAGCAACATCCGTCATAGACGGGTCGGAAGAATATCTGACGATATTTTCCGGGTCTCGGGCTACTACCGGTTACACTGGAAACGATGGAAAAGTTCCATGTTTGCTATGCTAGGGACGCGAGACAGACGAACAGACCGTGTATCCGGGTTCCTCTCGCTTTGCTGATCAACTTTCATGTTGAAATTATTTTGATCTGACTTACGGATTATTTAATATTAATTTTCAAAGTTTTATTAATTATTTAGGAATTAAAAACAGATTTAAAAGATTTAATAAAATTCCAATATGACATCATCGCGATGTCATGCTGACATCACATTTGACCGGTCAACTGACCAGCGGGTCCCGAACGTCATAGGCACAAGTTTTATTAAGATTAATTATTTATTAATCAGATTAATTCAAAGAGGGACCCACGTGTCATACTCTAATTATGTTAATTAATTATTTTAACTAATATATCTATTTATTTATTTATTTAAGAAAAACAATATTTTTAATTATCGCGTGGGGCCTCCCTGTCATAGACAGCGGGTGCATTGGCCCCACCGGTAAGTGACCTAAGGTTTTTTTCCTATTTTATTATTAGGTACCTAACCGTGCAAATACCGTATTTCTTTAAATATCCAAATACACAAATACATACATCACATCTCATACATACATACATACATACGCATCTAATACACCACTTATGCTTTTTATTTTTTTCTCTCAAAACTCTCATCTCTCTCTCTGTTAACAGAGACAGAGAACTCACTTTGCTCCAACTCCACCTAGAAGAACCTAAACTTCAAATCCTCCTACCGGAGTCCACCGTCGACGGATCGAGGCCCCGTTTGCCGGAACGGAACCGTGGCGGTGAGGAGATCGACATGGTGGGAGGAGCCCGAGGAGGGGCTCACCGACGGTGACGTGACGGCCCGGTGAAGCCGGAGTTCGCACGAAGGTGATGGTGGAGACGGCGACGCGGCTCCGGTGATGAAGGGGACGGTGATGATGGTGACGCGCCGGCGAGGGGGAACCGGACGGATCCGTCGAGGAAGAGGCGTAGGGGAGGCCCGGTGGGAGAGGGGCTCGCCGGCGTGGTGAAGGGGCCGAGGGAGGCCGGTCTCCCTGCTCGGTCCCTCCTGGACCGAGGGGAGGAGGGGGGGCGCGATGGGGAGGGGGGGCCCCCTCGGTGAGGAGAGGCAGGGGGGTTCGCCGGCGTGGTGAGGTGGCGCGCCGGCCGGGGAGGGGGCTCGCCGTGAGGTGGGGGGCCGCCGGGGGAGGGATAGGTCGTGGGGAGGGGGGCGTGAGGTGGGGTGGCTCGGTGGAGGAGGTGGCCGCCGGGGGGGCTGCCGGTGGGAGGAGGGTCGGTGGAGGGAGGGATCTGGGAGAGTGGGGCGACGGGAGGGAGTGGAGGGCGTGGCTCGGCAGGGGAGGGAGAGAGATCGTGGGGATGGGGGGGCTCTCGTGGGGGGATGGGGCTGGGACCGAGAGAGGGGGAGGAGATGGCGCTGTCGGCGCGTGGGGTGGGGCCCCCCACTAGGGGGGGTGGCTGGCGGCGGCGCCCAGGGGGGGGGAGGGAGTTGGCGTGGGGGTGGCTTGACCGCCAGGGGGGGCTAGGGTTGCGGGATGGAGGTGGGGGCCGGCTGGGCCTTGAGCCCAGTTGGGCCAGGGGGTGGGTTGCTTCCTTCTTTTTTTTTGATTTGTTTTGTTTTGTTTTACCTTTTTCCTTTTCTTTTTATTATTTCTTTCTTTTAGTTTTCTTTTCTTTCTTTTATCATCATTATTTCTTTAATACTTTCCTATTTATTTTATTATTCGATTTTTCTTTTTAAATACTTTCTTTTAATATACTTTGTTTTAGAATTTATTATACATACTTTTAATTCTCTCTTTCATATACATATTCTTTTAATACTTGTAATGAACCGATAAAGTACTTCCCCCTTTGCTTTCAAATTTCGGATCCGGACAGACGCGAGTCAACGCGGGTCTGAGATGGGAATCCGATGACGTGGCATCGTTAGCGATTGATCACTGTAGCTTAATTACAATAATCACTGTAGCAAAAGTCGAGGATGTCACAATTCTCCCCTACTAACAAGAATTCTCGTCCCGAGAATTAAGAGGTAGAGGGAAAGAGCCCGGGGTATTCATCACGAAGGTGATCCTCGCGTTCCCAAGTGGCTTCATCTTCAGAGTGATTTGACCACTGCACCTTAAGGAACTTGGTGACCTTGCGACGAGTTTTACGTTCAGCTTGGTCGAGAATGCGGACCGGATGCTCTTTATAAGAGAGGTCTTTTTGTAGCTCAAGCATATCGTGATCCACTGCTCGAATAGGGTCCTTGAAGCAGCGACGGAGCTGAGAAACATGGAAGACATCGTGAACCTGAGAAAGGTTCGCCGGCAGTTCCAATTGATAAGCCACTCTTCCACGCCTTTCGAGAACAGTGAAAGGGCCAATATAACGAGGAGCTAACTTTCCCTTGATTCCGAAACGGTGTGCACCTCTCATTGGTGTGACACGAAGATAAGCCTTTTCGCCAGGTTGATAGACCATATCTTGATGATGACGGTCATACTGACTCTTCTGACGAGACTGAGCAGCCTTCAGATTCTCATGAATAATGCGGACTTGATCTTCGGCATGTTGAATAATATCCGGACCGAAGAGTGATCGTTCCCCAGTTTCTGACCAATTCAGAGGAGTCCGACACCTTCGCCGATACAATACTTCGAAAGGGGCCATCTTCAGACTTTGATGGTCGGTGTAGATTTCACAGCGATTACCGACAAGGTATTGTCGCCATTCCTTCAATGCATGAATGACTGCGGCAAGCTCGAGGTCATGAACTGGGTAGTTCTCTTCATGAGCACACAGTTGACGTGAAGCATAAGCGATCACCTTGCGATCCTGCATTAGGACACAACCTATTCCTTGACGAGAAGCATCACAGTATATGACGAAATCCCTTTTCATATCTGGAGGAGCAAGTACTGGAGCGGACATCAGTTTGTCCTTGAGCGCTTGGAAACTTCCCTGACATTTATCAGTCCATTCATACTTAACACCTTTGTGAAGCAGGTTGGTTAAGGGCTTCGCAATCTTGGAGAAGTTCTCGACGAATCGACGGCAATAGCTGGCGAGTCCGAGAAAACTTCTGACTTGCTTGACATTCTTCGGGGGAGTCCAGTCAAGAATAACTTGAATTCGTTCAGGGTTGACCGCAATACCATCCTTGGAAATCACATGACCAAGGTAAGTCACTTCGTCTAGCCAGAACTCACATTTGGAATACTTCGCATAGAGTTTATGCTCCCGAAGCTTATCCAGTACAAGACGAAGATGTTCAGCATGCTCTTCTTTGTTCTTCGAAAACACCAGAATATCATCCAGATATACCACGACAAATTTGTCGAGGTAGTCCATGAATATATAATTCATCAGTCGAGAGAAAGTTGCCGGTGCATTTGTTAAGCCGAAGGACATGACGGTGTACTCGTATGATCCATATCGAGTAACAAAGGCGGTCTTTGGAATATCCTCCTTGCGAACACGGATCTGGTGGTATCCCAATCTCAAGTCGAGCTTAGAGAAAACGGTGGAACCAGCAAGTTGATCATACAAATCATTTATCCGCGGGAGAGGATATTTGTTCTGAATAGTGGCCTGGTTGATAGGACGATAGTCTTGAACCAATCGATTTGTCCCATCCTTCTTCTTAACAAAGAGAGAAGGTGCTCCCCAAGCAGAGGAACTCGGACGGATGAAACCCAGACGGAGCGAGTTGTCAATTTCTTGCTTAAGTTCAAGGAGTTCATGTGGAGGCATTTTATAAGGACGCTTGGCAATAGGAGTGGTACCGGGTACCAAGTCAATGACAAACTCGACAGCTCGAGCAGGGGGAATCCCCGGAAGTTCTTCTGGAAAGACATCTTGGAACTCTCGGACCACTGGAATGTTTTCAATCCCTTCAAGAGGCGACGCATTTAATGCATTCAAAGCATACAGCCGTGCCTCAGCATTACGGACGAGATGAGCATGGTAGCTTACTAGTTCATCTGAAGGGTGTAGGAGGTGGACGGTCTTGGTGGCACAAACGATCGATGCCGTATGAGCTTTCAACCAGTCCATCCCCAATATGAGATCAATGTTGGATGACTTTAGTAGGATGGGGTTGGCAAGGAATTCTAATCCTTCAACTTCAACTGGAACATGGGGGCAAACCACAGAGGTTCGGCATTCGCCCCCAGGGGTGTTTACCACTATCGGGATGTTCATCTCTTCGCTCCTAATGTCGTGCATGTATGCAAAATTTTCCGACATAAAAGAATGCGATGCTCCTGTATCAAACAATACAAAAGCAGGTACTGAGTTAACGAGAAGTGTACCCATCACGGTAGCAGGCTGGTCCTGAGCTTGACCCATATCAATGTTGTTGGCCTGACCACGAACATAAGCAGGCTTAGTGTTGAAGTTGCGGTTCTGGTTGTTGCCACGGCCAGTTGCGGGAAGTGCCAGCTGATTCTGATTCTGCCTGCAGTCTCTAGCACGGTGACCTGGACGGCCACACTTGAAGCACAACCCATCCTCAGGACGGGAAGGAGGAACTCGAGGCGGTGGAGCTGGAAGCCTCGGCTGCCTAGGTGGTGGAGGAGGCAGGCGAGGTGCAGCATAGGACGGCCTCGGAGTAGGAGCACGTGCATGGTACATGTTGTTGGGAATCCAGATCTTCCGCTTCTGTGCAGATGAGCCCGAAGATGAGCCCATGTCACGGTTGCGCTTGCTGCTATCTTTGTATTCCTGCAGACCAGTCTCAACCTGAATAGCCTTGTTCACCAGGGTGGCGAAATCAGCAAAGTCCTGAACGAGGAGTGTCAGCTTGATATCAGGGTGGAGGCCTTCACGGAACTTCTCCTGTCTGCGTGCATCAGTCGCAATGTCTTCTTCAGCATAGCGAGATAATTCCAGAAATTCCCGTTGATAAGTATCCACAGTCTTGCTGCCCTGGACTAAGTTGCGGAACTCACGCTTCTTCCGGTCCATGATTCCCTGGGGAATGTATCGAGCACGGAAAGCAGCCTTGAACTCTGCCCAAGTGATGATAGTTCCATCGGGCTGAGAGCGCCTGTGGTTGTCCCACCATTGAGCAGCGGGACCCTTCAGAAAGTAGGCGGCAAAGTTGACATAGCTCGCCAGGGGCACATTGGCAGACTCCAGCTCATAAGAAATGTCACGGAGCCAGTCATCAGCATCTAGAGGCTGAGTTGAGCTGCGGTAGATTGCAGGGTTGAGACGGCAGAAGTCTTGAAGTGTCACGCCTTGTGGTTGGTTCATGTTCGGCCTTTGGAACTGATCCATGAGCCCTTGCATAAACTGGCGGTTCAGCTCAAACTGTTGGATCATCCCCGCCATATACTCAGGAGGCGGGGGTGGTGCATCGTTGGCAGGGCCACACGGACGGCCAACTGGTGTAACCATCCTGTTAAATATTTAGCAGGGGTATTTTAGCTCAAAGTAATTGCAAAGGCATCGCACGCATTCATGAAGTAATCAAGCATAATGAAAGGGAAATGCGATAGATACTCCATAGTAGTTGAGTTCGACATACAGACCCATACATAAGTTCGATTACAGACTAACGATTAAAAACTCGAAATTTGGCGATAGCCCGGACGCATTTGACGATACCCTGGACTCACTAGGCGGCGCGCAGGCACGCGGTGGAAGAGTACCACAACGAGATGTAGCGATAAGGCTACATCAACGTCGGAGAGGACGATCGAATCCTGGTAGCTGGCGGTGATAGAAGGTAGGGACAGGACCCTGTGTCCCGTTGTGACTCTGGTGAGGGTACCTTATCCAGTCGAGCAGCTGAGGTCCAAGTGCAGGGGTTCTACCCCCAACATCAGTCCACTCGAGAGCTGATGGTAGCTCTGTCCTGCTCGGCTCGCGGATGCGCATAGGTGGAACCCTCGGACAGTGTGATGGCTGCAGCTCTGTCAACGCGTCGTAAAGACGAGCGCGCGTAGCATACAACTCCACAGTCAGAGCTCGGAAAGCACGATCCATTGCTTCAGTGTACTGCACCAGAACCCGCGCGTCGTAGCGACGCGTCACGTAGGGGGCACAGACAGCGACGTAGGAACGGTCGCTGCGCTCCTGAACGTCAGAAGCGTAGGCAGTGAGATCAGACCCAGTCTCATCCCCAGCAGGAGCATGCGGGATGTATCTGAAAGGGCTCTCCTCTAGGTGAGGGTACGCTCCACGGAGACGGGTGATGGCGATGTAGGCCGCATCATGGACGGCCATCTCGACCGACACTCCAATACCACAGAACACGTGGCGCTCGAGGGTCTCGCCGCCCCTCTGGTCGAAGATGCGAACCTCAGCCTGGTACTGGTACTGGTTGTATTCGCGGAAATCCTCGAACACAGTGTACTCGGGGTTCCAGCGATATCCCAGCCTGGTCAGGAGATCGACCAAAATGGCCGGGAACCCAGTCGTCTCAGTGGCCTGGGTCAGGCGCACGTGCTGCCTTGCGGGACGCATCTGAAAATAAGATTGACGGATGTCAATGACAGTGTGTGTAATACATATTCAGGAGAAAAAGAGTAGATAGTCCAGCGCTCCGGATTGATGTGATTCGAGAACCTAATGTTAGAGTTAGTAAAATCTTTGACCCAAAAGAGAAGAGAAAGTAGAGCCCAGAGTATAGGAAAGGAGTAAAAGATACTAATACCACCCAATTGAGATGTGGGCCCGTAAGCCACAACATCAGTGTTAGTAAAGTTTTTCAAACACTAGACTCAACTTCGGCCAAGGAGTTGGAAAGGGGGCTACCTACAGGCAGTTGGCTCTGATACCAACTTGTGACGCCCTCGACTTAATCGTACGCTAATCATACACGCAAATGCGTACGACCAAACCCAAGGACTCATGGGGAGATATCACAACACAACTCTAGACACAAATAAAATAACATCAGCTTCATATTACAAGCCAGGGGCCTCGAGGGCTAGAATACGAAAGCTCGATAAGCACACGAGTCAGCGGAAGCAACAATATCTGAGTACAGACATAAAACAACATGGGGTGCCTTAGAGAAGGCTAGCACAAAAGATACAACGATCGAACGAGGCGAGGCCTCCTGCCTGGGAACCTCCTAACTACTCCTGATCATCAGCGGCCTCCACGTAGTAGTAGGCACCGTCGGGGTAGCAGTCGTCGGTGGCGGGGACCTCCATCTCCTGGGCTTCATCATCTGGTCGCAGCAAACGGATCAAGGGAACAAGGGGCGAGCAAAGCAGCGGTGAGTACTCATCCAAAGTACTCGCAAGTCTTACATCAGAACTATTCTAATGATGCACCAGTATCAAAGAAGGGGGTTATATGTGGACTGACTGCAGCAATGCGAGAATAGAGAGAGAAGGTCTAGTCCTATCGAAGACTAGCATCTTCAGGGTCTTGCAGCAATAGACGAGAGTAGAACACGGGTAACACATTAATAGTCATATTGTTGCAGCAATATTAAAGTGAGGTCACGCCTAAAGATCCTCCCTCGACTCCCTGCGAGGAAGCAATCCCGAGGCAAACTAATTCCAGTTAAGTAACAATTGTAGTTGTAAAAGAACGGGGCACAACTCCAAGTCGTCCTGTAACCATGGACACGGCTATCCGAATAGTTAATTTTCATCCCTGCAGGGGTGCACCACATATCCCGTCACGCTCGATAACACTCTGGCCGGACATACTTTTCTGGGTCCTGCCCGGCCTCGGAATATCGACACGTCACAGCCCCACCTAAGACTAATCAGAGAGGCCAGCCCGCCGGTCTAAATCCTAAGCACAAAGGGTTCATGGGCCCAGTTCCCCTTACGCTCCTGCACGTGGCATGGGCGGCCGACGTCAGTCCTAGCATCCCTTAATCACAAGCGCGATGCATCTCGGGACCACTCGGGCGCGCGCCGCTACACTGCTAGCATCTGAAAAGCTTCGGCTGATACCGCGACGCCGAGTACCCATAATTCTTCCCGCGTAGCCGGTTAGTGCGAAAAGGTCTCCGACCAACCTAGATCAAATACCCAAATCCATTAGCATTTTAATTAGGCCAACAACACAGTCTCGCGGGAATCCACCCGTCTTACAACTAAACACCGAAGATCCAAGTAACATGGTCGAGTAACTGTGTGGTTGTAACATCGGGGGAATCCGAGGTATCACCCTCGTTGGATTCCGAACGATGTACCCGTCAAGGTGGGCTTAGAGGAATCACCCTCGGGGGTCCCACACTCGCGGGGTGGCACGACAGAGACGTCATCGGGAATGGTGAAAGAGGAATCACCCTCGATAACCACGACCGACTAGCTATACTACAGAGATATCATCAGGAGTACTTAGCGAGGTGTCACCCTCGGTACCCGATAGTATCGCTGTAGCGTCGTACAACGAAGGGGGGTGAATGTGGTGTGTCGGGTCTGGCTCGTCGATCGAAGATCGAGATTTGACAACAAGCGGGGCAACTGATCTACGGGGTCAGAGGGGATGACTGCTCCACCTATACTAAGCAGATTAAAGGTACAGGACTAAAAGTAGCAGTTCATCAAAAACAAGCTATGCATCAGATATAGGAGCTAACTACAACAGTAGCAAAATACTAATGCAAGCAGTAGGAAGAAAGACATAGGCGATATAGGAATGATCAAGGGGGGTTTGCTTGCCTTGCTGCTCTGCGGCAAAGGACTGATCGGCAGGGTCGTAGATGTACCCGGCAGCAGCGTCAGTCTCGGGGTCTACCGGTAAGAAGAGGGGGAAGAAACAATAAATAATAGCACCGATGCAACACAAAGCATGACATGGAAAGATGCAGGCTAGACATGAACTAACGCAGCAACATCCGTCATAGACGGGTCGGAAGAATATCTGACGATATTTTCCGGGTCTCGGGCTACTACCGGTTACACTGGAAACGATGGAAAAGTTCCATGTTTGCTATGCTAGGGACGCGAGACAGACGAACAGACCGTGTATCCGGGTTCGTCTCGCTTTGCTGATCAACTTTCATGTTGAAATTATTTTGATCTGACTTACGGATTATTTAATATTAATTTTCAAAGTTTTATTAATTATTTAGGAATTAAAAACAGATTTAAAAGATTTAATAAAATTCCAATATGACATCATCGCGATGTCATGCTGACATCACATTTGACCGGTCAACTGACCAGCGGGTCCCGAACGTCATAGGCACAAGTTTTATTAAGATTAATTATTTATTAATCAGATTAATTCAAAGAGGGACCCACGTGTCATACTCTAATTATGTTAATTAATTATTTTAACTAATATATCTATTTATTTATTTATTTAAGAAAAACAATATTTTTAATTATCGCGTGGGGCCTCCCTGTCATAGACAGCGGGTGCATTGGCCCCACCGATAAGTGACCTAAGGTTGTTTTCCTATTTTATTATTAGGTACCTAACCGTGCAAATACCGTATTTCTTTAAATATCCAAATACACAAATACATACATCACATCTCATACATACATACATACATACGCATCTAATACACCACTTATGCTTTTTATTTTTTTCTCTCAAAACTCTCATCTCTCTCTCTATTAACAGAGACACAGAACTCACTTTGCTCCAACTCCACCTAGAAGAACCTAAACTTCAAATCCTCCTACCGGAGTCCACTGTCGACGGATCGAGGCCCCGTTTGCCGGAACGGAACCGTGGCGGTGAGGAGATCGACATGGTGGGAGGAGCCCGAGGAGGGGCTCACCGACGGTGACGTGACGGCCCGGTGAAGCCGGAGTTCGCACGAAGGTGATGGTGGAGACGGCGACGCGGCTCCGGTGATGAAGGGGACGGTGATGATGGTGACGCGCCGGCGAGGGGGAACCGGCCGGATCCGGCGAGGAAGAGGCGTAGGGGAGGCCCGGTGGGAGAGGGGCTCGCCGACGTGGTGAAGGGGCCGAGGGAGGCCGGTCTCCCTGCCCGGTCCCTCCTGGACCGAGCGGGAGGAGGGGGGGCGCGACGGGGAGGGGGGGGCCCTCGGTGAGGAGAGGCAGGGGGGTTCGCCGGCGTGGTGAGGTGGCGCGCCGGCCGGGGAGGGGGCTCGCCGTGAGGTGGGGGGCCGCCGGGGGAGGGATAGGCCGTGGGGAGGGGGGCCGCGAGGTGGGGTGGCTTGGTGGAGGAGGTGGCCGCCGGGGGGGGGGGGCTTCCGGCGGGAGGAGGGTCGGTGGAGGGAGGGATCTGGGAGAGTGGGGCGACGGGAGGGAGTGGAGGGCGTGGCTCGGCAGGGGAGGGAGAGAGATCGTGGGGATGGGGGGGCTCTCGTGGGGGGATGGGGCTGGGACCGAGAGAGGGGGAGGAGATGGCGTTGTCGGCGCGTGGGGTGGGGCCCCCCACGAGGGGGGTGGCTGGCGGCGGCGCCGAGGGGGGGGGAGGGAGTTGGCGTGGGGGTGGCTTGACCGCCAGGGGGGGCTAGGGTTGCGGGATGGAGGTGGGGGCCGGCTGGGCCTTGAGCCCAGTTGGGCCAGGGGGTGGGTTGCTTCCTTTTTTTTTGATTTGTTTTGTTTTGTTTTACCTTTTTCCTTTTCTTTTTATTATTTCTTTCTTTCAATTTTCTTTTCTTTCTTTTATCATCATTATTTCTTTAATACTTTCCTATTTATTTTATTATTCGATTTTTCTTTTTAAATACTTTCTTTTAATATACTTTCTTTTACAATTTATTATACATACTTTTAATTCTCTCTTTCATATACATATTCTTTTAATACTTGTAATGAACCGATAAAGTACTTCCCCCTTTGCTTTCAAATTTCGGATCCGGACAGACGCGAGTCAACGCGGGTCTGAGATGGGAATCCGATGACGTGGCATCGTTAGCGGTTGATCACTGTAGCTTAATTACAATAATCACTGTAGCAAAAGTCGAGGATGTCACAATCAAGGTGCGGGAGACGTCACCGGACTGCACGTGTGTTGAATATGGAGGTGCCGTGGTTCGGCACTAGATCGGAATCACACCGCGATCTGAGTCGCCGCATTATGACTCCATCAACCGTGTTCTAGCAATGCTTCCGCTTAGAGATCTTCAAAGGTATGAAGATGCACTCTCCCCTCTCTCGTTGCTGGTCTCTCCATAGGAAGATCTGAATATGGCGTAGGCAAATTTTGAATTTATGCTACGTCACCCATCAGTGTCATCCGAGCCAGGTTTTCTATGCGTAGATTCTATGCACGAGTATAACACAAAAGGTTGTGGGCGCTGATTTGTCAATTGCTTGCCGCTACTAGTCTTATTCTTTTCCGGCGGTATTGTGGGATGAAGCGGCCCGAACCGACCTTACACGTATGCTTACATGAGACAGCTTCCACCGGCAGACATGCACACAGTGCATAAAGGTGGCTAGCGGGTGTCTGTCTCTCCCACTCTAGTCGGATTGGATTTGATGAAAAGGGTCCTTACGGAGGGTAAATAGCTTTGGCATATCATCTTTGTGGCTGTCACATAGGTAAGAAGGCGTTCTTGCTAGAAACCCAAATCAGCCACGTAAAACTTGCAACAACAATTAGAGGACGCCTAACTTGTTTTTGCAGGGTTTGACATGTGATGTGATATGGCCTAAGTTGTGATGTTACATGTGTGATGTATGAGATGACCATGTTATTGTAATAGGATTCACGACTTGCATGTCGATGAGCATGACAACCGGCAGGAGCCATAGGAGTTGTCTTAATTTATTGTATGAGATGCAACGCCATGTGTTTACTACTTTTACTTCACTGCTAACGGTTAGCTATAGTAGTAGTAGTAGTAGTAGTAGTAGTAGTAGTAGTAGTAGTTGGGGTGATGACTTCATGGAGACATGATGATGGATATCATGATGATGGAGATCATGGTGTCACGTCGGTGACAATGATGATCATGCGATGCGCGAAGATGGAGATCGAAAGAGAAAAGATGATAATGGCCATATCATGTCGCTATATGATTGCATGTGATGTTTATCATGTTTTTCATCTTATTGCATAGAACAACGATAGCATAATAAGACGATCCCTCTTAAAAATTTCGAGAATGTATTCCCCTAAATGTGCACCATTGCGAAGGATCATTGTCTCGAAGCACCACGTGATGATCGGGTGTGATAGATTCTAACGTTCGGATACAATGGGTGTAAGCCAGATTTACACACATGAAACACTTAGGTTGACTCGACGAGCTTAGCATGTATAGACATGACCTCGAATACAAGAGGCCGAAAGGTCGAACATGAGTCATATGGTTGAATACGATCAGCATGAAGTTGCTCACCATGACGACTAGTCCGTCTCACGTGATGATCGGACACGGGTTAGTCGACATGGATCATGTATCACTTAGATGACTGGAGGGATGTCGATTTAAGTGGGAGTTCATACTTAATTTGATTAAATGAACTTAATTGTCATGAACTTAGTCTAAAAGTTGTCTTTATGAATATTGTAGATGGACAACGTCAACCTCAATTTCAACGCATTCCTAGAGAAAAACAAGCTGAAAGATGATGGTAGCAACTATGCGGACTGGGTCCGGAACTTGACGCTCATCCTCGCAGCAGCCCAGGACATTCTGAACGTCTGGCAAATGTGGAGTGATGACTACTCTCTGGTTCGGTGTGGCATGTTATACAGTTTGGAAACGGGGCTCCAAAGGCGTTTTGAGCAACACGGTGCATATGAGATGTTCCAAGAGCTGAAACTAGTTTTTCAAGCTCATGCCCGTGTCGAGAGATATGAAGTCTCCGACAAGTTCTTTAGCTGTAAGATGGACGACAACAGTTCTGTCAGTGAGCATATACTCAAAATGTCTGGGTTACATGGTCGTCTGACTTCACTTGGAGTCGAACTTCCGAATGATGCTATAATTGACAGAATCATCCAGTCTCTCCCACCAAGCTACAAGGGTTTTGTGCTGAACTACAACATGCAAGGGATGGAAAAGACCATTCCCGACTTGTACTCGATGCTGAAATCTGCAGAAGTAGAAATCTAAAAAGAGCATCAAGTGTTGATGGTCAATAAGGCCACCAGTTTAAAGAAGGCCAAGGGTAAGAAGAACTTCAAGAAAGACGGCAAAGTCATTGCCGCACCCGGTAAGCCAAATACCGGGAAGAAGAAAAAGAATGGACCCAAGCCTGAGACTGAGTGCTTCTATTGCAAGGGAAAAGGTCACTGGAAGCAGAACTGTCCCAAGTACTTAGCGGACAAGAAGGCCGGCAATGTTAAAGGTATATATGATATACATGTTATTGATGTGTACCTTACCCGCGCTCGTAGTAGCTCCTGGGTATTTGATACCGGTGTTGTTGCTCACATTTGCAACTCAAAGTAGGAACTACGGAATAAGCGGAGACTAACCAAGGACGAGGTGACGATGCGCATCGGGAATGGCTCCAAGGTCGATGTGATCGCCGTCGGCACGCTGCCTCTACATCTACCGTCGGGATTAGTTTTAAACCTTAATAATTGTTATTTAGTACCAACTTTGAGCATGAATATTGTATCAGGGTCTTGCTTAATGCGAGAAGGCTACTCATTTAAGTCAGAGAATAATGGTTGTTCTATTTATATGAGTGATATGTTTTATGGTCATGCTCCGCTGGTGAATGGTTTATTCTTGATGAATCTCGATCGTGATGTTACAATATTCATAGTGTGGGTACCAAAAGATGTAAAGTTGATAATGATAGTCCCGCATACTTGTGGCACTGCCGCCTTGGTCATATCGGTGCTAAGCGCATGAAGAAGCTTCATACTGATGGACTATTAGAGTCTCTTGACTTTGTATCATTTGGCACATGCGAACCGTGCCTCATGGGCAAGATGACTAAGACTCCATTCTGAGGAATAATGGAGAGAGCGACCGACTTATTGGAAATAATACATACTAATGTGTGTGGTCCAATGAACGTTGAAGCTCGCGGTGGCTACCGTTATGTTCTCACTCTCACCGATGATTTGAGTAGGTATGGGTATATCTAATTGATGAAGCACAAATCTGAGACGTTTGAAAAGTTCAAGGAATTTCAGAGTGAGGTTGAGAATCAACGTGATAGAAAAATTAAGTGTCTACGATCTGATCGTGGAGGAGAATATTTGAGTCACGAGTTTGGCACACACCTAATGAAGTGTGGAATTGTTTCACAACTGACGCCGCCTGGCACACCGCAACGCAACGGAGTGTCTGAACGTCGTAATCGCACTTTATTAGATATGGTACGATCTATGATGTCTCTTACCGACTTACCGCTATCATTTTGGGGATATGCATTAGAAACTGCAGCATTCACTTTTAATAGGGCACCGTCTAAATCCATTGAGACGACACCGTATGAACTATGGTTTGGCAAGAAACCTAAATTGTCGTTTCTTAAAGTTTGGGGCTGCGATGCTTATGTGAAGAAACTTCAACCAGAGAAGCTCGAACCCAAAGCGGAGAAATGTGTATTCATAGGATACCCTAAGGAAACTATTGGGTATACCTTCTATCTTAGATCCGAAGGTAAAACCCTTGTTGCCAAGAACGGATCCTTTCTCGAGAAAGAGTTCCTCTCGAAAGAAGTAAGTGGGAGGAAAGTAGAACTTGATCAGGTAATTGCACCCCCTCTCGATCCGGAGAGTGGCGCAGTGCGGGAAATTGTTCCTGTAGCGCCTACACCAACTAAAGAGGAAGTTCAAGATGATGATCATGAAGCTTCCGATCAAGTTGCTACTGAACCGCGAAGGTCCACGAGGGTACGCTCCGCACCGGAGTGGTTCGGCAACCCTGTTACGGAAATCATGTTGTTAGACAACGGTGAACCTTCGAACTATGAAGAAGCAATGGCGGGCCCGGATTCCAACAAATGGCTTGAGGCTATGAAATACGAGATAGGATCCATGTATGAGAACAAAGTATGGACTTTGGTGGACTTGCCAGATGATCGGCGAGCCATAGAAAATAAATGGATCTTCAAGAAGAAGACTAATGCAAACGGTAATGTGACCGTTTATAAAGCTTGACTTGTCTCAAAGGGTTTCCGACAAATTCAAGGAGTTGACTACGAAGAGACTTTCTCTCCTGTAGCGAAGCTGAAGTTAGTCCGAATCATGTTAGCAATTGTCGCTTTTCATGATTATGAAATTTGGCAAATGGACGTCAAAACAACGTTCCTTAACGGGAATCTTAAGGAAAAGTTGTATATGATTCAACCAGAAGGTTTTGTCGACCCTAAGGGTGCTAACAAAGTGTGCAAGATACAACGCTCCATCTATGGGTTGGTGCAAGCATCTCGGAGTTGGAACATTCGCTTTAATGAGGTGATTAAAGCATTTGGGTTCATGCATGTTTATGGAGAAGCTTGTCTGTACAAGTGAGTGGGAGCTCTGTAGCTTTCCTCATACTATATGTGGATGACATATTATTGATGGGGAATAATATAGAGTTGTTGGAGAGCATAAAGGACTAATTGAACAAGAGTTTTCCAATGAAGGACCGTGGAGAAGCTGCATACATATTAGGCATCAAGATTTATAGAGATAGATCGAGACGCCTCATAGGTCTTTCGCGAAGTACATACCTTGACAAGATATTGAAGAAGTTCAATATGGAACTCAAAGAAGGAGTTCTTCCCAGTTTTGCAAGGTATGAGATTGAGTAAGACTCAGTCACCGACCACGGCAGCAGATAGAGAGAAGATGAGTATTGTCCCCTACGCTTCAGCCGTAGGCTCTCTAATGTATGCCATGCTGTGTACCAGACCTGATATAAACCTTGCCATAAGTTTGGTAGGGAGGTACCAAAGTGATCCCGGTGTGGAACACTGGACAGCGGTCAAGAATATCCTTAAGTACCTGTAGAGGACTAAGAAGGTGTTTCTCGTTTATGGAGGTGACAAAGAGCTCGTCGTAAAGGGTTACGTCGATGCTAGCTTCGACAATGATCCGGATAACTCTAAGTCACAGACCGGATACGTGTATGTTTTGAATCGCGGGGCAGTGAGCTGGTGCAGCAGCAAGCAAGAAGTCGTGGCAGCATCTACATGTGAAGCGGAGTACATAGCTTCTTCAGATGCGGCTCATGAAGGAATTTGGATGAAGGAGCTCATCACCGACCTTGGAGTGGTCCCAAGCGCGTCGGGTCCGATGACACTCTTCTGTAATAACACTGGGGCCATTGCCATAGCCAAGGAGCCCAGGTTTCACCGGAAGACCAAGCACATCAAACGCCGCTACAACTCCATCCAGGACCATGTCCAGAGTGGAGTAATAGACATTTGTAAAGTGCACACGGATCTGAATATTGCAGACCCGTTGACTAAACCTCTTCCTCGAGCAAAACATGATCAACACCACAATGCTATGGGTGTTCGATACATCACAATGTAACTAGATTATTGACTCTAGTGCAAGTGGGAGACTATTGGAAATATGCCCTAGAGGCAATAATAAAATGGTTATTATCATATTTCCTTGCTCATGATAATCGTCTATTGTTCATGCCATAATTGTATTAACAGGAAACAGTAAAACATGTGTGAATAAATAGATCACAACGTGTCCCTAGCAAGCCTCTAGTTGGCTAGCTCATTAATCAATAGATGATGATGGTTTCGAGATCATGGACATTAGATGTCGTTGATAACGGGATCACATCATTGGGAGAATGATGTGATGGACAAGACCTAATCCTAAGCATAGCACTAGATCGTATTGTTCGTATGCTAAATCTTTTCTAATGCCAAGTGTCTTTTCCTTCGACCGTGAGATTGTGCAACTCCTGGATGTCGTAGGAGTGCTTTGGGTGTATCAAACGTCACAACGTAACTGGCTGACTATAAAGGTGCACTACGGGTATCTCTGAAAGTGTTTGTTGGGTTGGCACGAATCGAGATCGGGATTTGTCACTCCGTGTGATGGAGAGGTATCTTTGGGCCCACTCGGTAGAACATCATCATAATGAGCTCAGTGTGACTAAGGATTTAATCACGAGATGATGTGCTACGGAACGAGTAAAGAGACTTACCGGTAACGAGATTGAACAAGGTATAGGTATTACCGACGATCGAATCTCGGGCAAGTTCAATACCGACAGACAAAGCGAATTGTATACGGGATTGATTGAATGCTTGACATCGTGGTTCATCCGATGAGATCACCGTGGAACATGTGGGAGCCACCATGGGTATCCAGATCTCGCTGATGGTTATTAGCCAGAGAGTGTCTCGTTCATGTCTGCATGCCTCCCCGAACTCGTAGGGTCTACACACTTAAAGTTCGATGACACTAGGGTTATAGGGAATTGTTATACGAGGTTACCGAAGGATGTTCGGAGTCCCGAATGAAATCCCGGACGTCACGAGGAGCTCCGGAATGGTCCAGAGGTAAAGTTTGATATTTAGGATGGATGGGTTTGGATACTGGAAATGTTTCGGGCACCACCGGCAAAGTGTAGGGACCACCGGAAGGGTTCCGGAGGACCACTAGGAGGGGCCACAAGCCCCGGAAGGCTACATGGGCCAAGTGCGGGAGGGAACCAGCCCCTAGTTCGGCTGGTGCCCCCCCCCCCCCCCGCACACACACACACTCATCCCAGGCGCACTTGAGAGGGAGGGAGGGGAAACCCTAGGCGCTGGTGGGCCTAAGGCCCACCTAGGGGTGCGCCACCCCTCTCCTCCCTGGCCGCCACCCCCTCTCCCATCTAGGGCTGCCGCCGCCCCTCAAGGGGGCGCCACCCCTCCCTTCCCCCTATATGTAGTGGGGGGTTTTAGCCTTTGGAGATACGGTTTTCCATCTCTCTCTCGGCGCTGCCTTGCTCTTCTTCTTCCTCCTCTCCCACGGTGTTTGGCGAAGATCTGCCGGGAGACTTCGTCTCTCCATAGACACCACGCCGTCGTGTTGCCGGAGATCTTCCCCAACCTCTCCCTCCTCCTTGCTGGATCAACGAGCGGGAGACGTCACTGGGCTGCACGTGTGTTGAATGCGGAGGTGCCGTGGTTCGGCACTAGATCGGAATCACACCGCGATCTGAATCGCCGCGAGTACGACTCCATCAACCGCGTTCTAGCAACTCTTCCGCTTAGCAATCTTCCAAGGTGTGAAGATGCACTCTCCCCTCTCTCGTTGCTCGTCACTCCATAGGAATATCTGAATATGGCGTAGGAAAATTTTGAATTTATGCTACGTTACCCAACACCTTAGTGGTCGCAAAGCCACTCGACTCCCCCAGGATGCCGGGGCCTTACCCGGTGAGGGACGACCTAGGTAACGGGTTGGACCTCATAGAGGCAAGGAAATGTGCAGGACCCGGACCTGCAGGCATAGAGTGCTGAAAGGGTCTTCACCTCATCTCGCTTGCGAAACAGGAGCTGCACTAGAGGAACTGCACGAGGAACCGACGCAAATCCGCAAGATAAGAGCCTCATAGGCCATGACCTGGCCCCCCTCTCTTTACGATAAACTAACGATGAATCGAAATATTTGCACTAACGAAGGATGCAGGGCCTAAGGATTTGGCGGCAGCAAGGAGCGAATCCAGCACTCAAGCGCTCGGCGGCACGAGGGGTGCCTTAGGAAGGCAGAACTCCCGGAAGGTCACACCACCCTCGTCGCCCCCAAGCTATGACAGCTGCAGCGACGGGCCCTAAGTTTTGCAGCTTCGCTACAACGACCATCAGCACGCAAACCATCATCCCAAGATCAAAAGAGAACAGGAGAGCAGCAAAGGTAATAACAATAAAAGCTTAATGCCCAGCAGGGCAAATTTCTTGGTTCACCATTACAGGAGAGCAGCAAAGGACCTTGGGGCACTAAGGGGAGGGGCTGCGACATAAACCATGGCGTCGGTCGGCCCAGCATCATGAGCACCCTCCTTGCTCGAGGCGGGCACCTGGACCTACCGCCCCACCAGGGCTTCTACGTGCGGTGGATCTCATCCCGGAGAAGGCGGCGGGGCTCAGCGGGCACCGGCTCGATGACACGCCGGAGGTCGAGCTCCGGGGCAAGGCGGCGCAAGTTGGTGAAGACGAGCGTCAGGGCAAGGACCAGAAGCTCGCGCACGCTGAACGCGCTATCCTCCTCCATGCGATGGACGCTGGCATCTAGCACCTCCACAACCTCCTGGAAGAAGACGAGGTAGCCCACGTGGCTCCTCACTTTGGGCAGCATTGGGGCCCTCCCCGCAAACCGAGGAATTGCAGCGACCGCCAGGTCGGCGATGCCGCTGAACTGCAGGGCGCGCTGGGAAGCCATCAGTCTGGCATATGATGCCTCGTCATGGGCAATGTGCACGGCGTCTGCCGCCTCCCATATTTGCTGCTGGAGCGATGCTAGCTCCTCCTTGGCCTCCGCCTCGCCTCGGCGAGCGGCGTCGAGGGCGACCTGGATGCTCTTGAGCCGGGCCTGAAGCTCTACCACCTCCTCCTAGAGCTCGCTGAGCTTCGGCCTCTTGGAGGAGGGTACGCTGAAGAAGTAGTAAGATCAACCCAAGGATAGCAGACGGGGCAACAAACAAAGGAAACGCAATGAAGGACTTACTCATCAGCCATCACCCAGCGGGAGCGGAAGCGCGAAGGTCCCGCAGGCCCTCCGCCACCGCCCTTGGCAGCGGACGAAGGCGCAGGAGGCGCCACACGCTTTCCCCGCCAGAGCCATCTCCAGGGGATGCCATGAAGATGAAGAGCGAAGGAGGGGAGACAGTCTCCTCGCGGCAGATGGGTGAAGCAGAGAAGGAGCTCAAGGTTGCGGTGCCTCCCCCCGCTGGGGGCTGGGCGTATTTATTGACGAGCCCTAACCACCAACCACCGCGGGAGCGTGGGTGTTGCACGATTCGCGAAGTCCACGAGGTGGGCCGACGGAAGCGTTGCCGCCCATGTCACCTCCCCTGTCCATCGATCGGCCAAATCCGCTAAGGCCGTTGGGTGCGGTCGCATTCAATGGGCAAAATGATGACTTGTGCGACTCTAAGGAATTGCATTGTCGTGTCCTGGCACCGTCGAGGCACATCAAGGAGCGAGGGTGTCCCCGCGCAACTTCGAGACACATGGGTCACCGGAACCTCGGGAAAATAGGGCCCACGACATTTCGGGCCGTCTTCAAGGCTTCGCTAGGAAGCCAAACGAGGCGCGCCTCGGGCCCGAGGGCTACTGTCGGCGTTCTGGGAAAGGGTTACCCAGACTAGCCTGCCTGCAGCCCATGGCTGGCCCACTTCATCACCAAAAGATTGGCAAGGAACATCACCACCCTGAACAAGGCACTCGTGAGAGGCCAAGCCTCACGAGGAGGAGCAACGTCGAGACCCGCAGGGTGGGCTCCTCAGGACTCCTCCGGAGCAGCGGATATTCTAAGGTAAGGCTGGGCCTCAGGAGTCAAGGATGACGCCAGGAAAGGGCCGCTGATAAGAAGGTGGCACGACAGGACATCTTCCCCTTTTGGTGCAAAGAAGGCGGGAGCGAATCAGGACTCCAAAGGCATCTTCTAAAGGTTTCCCTTTTGGTGCACCAAGACCCTGGTCGCCCGCCGACATGACGGACGTTATCCTTGCGCTCACCTCTACGGTGCTGGCAACGGCTTTGCAAGCGAAGACCACTTTTGACAAGGAAGGCATGTTCCCTTGTCTCCCACCGAAACTGGCCATTGTGGGATCCCTTCTCGCCTACGATAAGGGGAGAGGACCCTGGCCTCCACTATAAATAGAGAGGGTAGGATACCTGAGATTGGGGGATCAGAACCCTAGAGCGACACACCAAACCACTTGACCTCCGGAGGCACAAAAGCAATGTACTATCTCGTTCATCAACCTCCGTGAGAGGCAATCCACCAAACCAGGAGTAGGGTTTTACGCTTCGCACCGGCCCGAACCTGGGTAAACTGTTGTGTTCTGAGTTCTCCTCACCTTCGAGTGATTTTTTCATTGTTCCCATCGAGTAGAGGATAGGCGAGCTGAAGCAGGGAGGAACCTACGTACACGCCCCAGTGTTCAAATCCTTAGGGTTTTGCGGAGCCCGAAATACGACAATGGGCCCACTCAAAAGAAACCACCATTGAAATGATTTCTTCAAAAAGAGAGATTGCACCAGCACAAATGAAAACATGATGAGGTGAGACCCACGAAATAATTGAAAGGATTGAAAACAAGAAACTCTGAGATATCTTTAGCACTCCGGATATAACAGAGATGGATGAATAACAAGAGAGGCTTGAATGAGAATTTCCAACATGGAAATCATTAGAGGAAGAAAAGCATATGATGAAAACTGGGAGCTTGAATTGAATCCACCGGAGAAAACAAGAATGAAGGATGATGAACTCGAACTCGTGAAAATCTTCACAAGAATCACCGGAAACAACACATAAGATAACATATAGGAAGCAACACTAAAAAGAAAGGCACTTGAATGATAATTGAATCACTGAAGAAAAGGGCTGGAGGGCGAGGGAAAATAAAGACAACTTGGGACACATAAGATGAACTCTGAAAAGAAATGAGAGATTGATCTTGCAATAATTGGAGAAGATTGAATTAACTTGAAGAGAAGCACTCTCGTTGGAAAAGAATTGACATGACGACTCCGGTTGACAAGAATTGATGAGATAACTCGATTGAGAAAAAGAATTAAGATTCCCATAAAAATATGAGAACACCACTTGGAAAAGTTATGAAATCACCACTTGACATTGAAGCAACTCGAATTACCATATTCCAACAAAATAAAGGATGAGGCTTATGAAGAAGCCGGAACAAATTCATGACACATATTTCGCTCGATATTTTCATGGTAAGGTTTGCACGGGCTCTATTCTACACTAGCCATCATGTACAAGGCAGTGCACACGACATGTGAAGCGTCCCGAGTCATACCTAACTACAAGGAATATTTAAGACACAATGAGAACCGTTGTAAGAAAGACTGTGAACAACCACTAGATGTTGAACCCCAACCTCATGGCATGCATCTGTTGGAAGATAATCCTATAGGTAACTGCTTGAATTCCCACCAAAGAACTCCCGAAATTTCTGGTCATGCAATCGGGTCCACATATACAAGGAGTAAAATCCATCATTCAACTCCTAGAAATAACACTACTCGCCAGTGTATCACATCCGTCAACACATAACCAAAGATCTTGTAAACTAATCTATCTCAGACCCTCGTAATCACAACGATACTAAGAATGGCAGTACATTTGGACGCTCTCCACCAGTACTGGGGATGCCGGACTACTCTCGCCACTACCGGTATTGAAGCAATTTCGAACATCCTTCGTCCGAAGATACTAAGAAATCTGAACGATAACAATGTGCTCAAGAATCTCTTGGAGCTCAACTCCCCGGAAGAAATCAAGTTAGACAGGAGGTACCAAGATAGAACTTCGTCACATTGACATCATATAGATTCCAAATACCCGCGTGATCCTAAAAAAATTGAGTGAGAAGAGGAGTAGAATGAAAATTACTACATCAAGATTCCTCACCACAGCATAGAAGAGAAGAAAAAAAATCCTCCTCTCCGATATATAACTAGACTAGATTCAAAGCAGTTTTTCACTAGACTCGACTCGGCCAAGTTCGGTCAATCAAGGGGGCTCCTAGGTCGGCACTTCTCGGATACCAACTTGTAACGCCCAAGATACGATACTATCCTTATTTTGGCACGAGGGCCTCGACAGGGATAGAAGCGCATCTCGTTGTTTTGCAAGAATGGATATCGTTACAAGTACATATACTGAAGAGATGACTATATGGAATTGGCTTACTCTCGCCACAAGCTACAACAATATCACATCAATACATCAACATATTCAATCACCATGTAGAAGAGCAGGGTCTCGCTATGGACGAAAATAAATGATAAAAGAATGACGTCCATCTTTGCTATCCCAGGTTGCCGCCCTGGAACCCATCCTGCTCACGTCAAAGTATCGCTTTACATGTACCTGCAACTGTTGTTATAGTATTCTATGAGTCACAGGGACTCGACAATCTCATTTCCAAAGGTATCAAGACTAGCAAAGCTGAACGGGTGAGGTATGGTTAAGTGGCGAGGCTGCAGCAAGCGACTAAGCATTTATTTGAGGTGGCTAACTTAGGAGTACAAGAATAAGATGGGGATGATCTACGCATAATCAGACTTGAACTAATAATGATCTAATGAATGATCCTAAACCCTACTTATGTCAAACATAACCTCACCGTGTCCTCGATCGAAGAAGGGAGACACGAAACAGACACTCATGGTTACACACTCAGTTTGCAAGTTTTAATTAAGTTTCTTCAAGTTATCTAGAACCGGATGTTACACAAAGTTTCCAAGTGTGCCACATAACCGCGGGCACGGCATTCCAATAGATTTAACCCTGCAGGGGTGCTCCAACTAGCCCATCACAAACTACCACACGCTGCGACGGAATAACCTCGATCAGGGAAACCCGTGATCTCCTTGGGTTCCTATTGGAAAACCTCAACCTCGAGATGGCCCAAAGTATCCTCGGAATCCCTCGCACAAGACGCTCGAGAAATGTAAAACAAGTCCAGCAAGGCCGTCCGGCGTGTCCACGGTCCCGATAAGAGCCGCGTATCTTGTTCTCAGGACACAACGGATAAGCACAACATATGGTGGCTGATAGAAATCTCCCGAGTTTCCCCGGGTTGGGCCGGCAAACGGCTCTAGTTTGGACCAGCACCAGCGGCACTAGGGCCCCTGTATTATGTTGAATTACACCTCGGGTTCATGATGACCTATGTTTTTCAGTATTATTATGTTGGACAAATATAGTACCAATGTTGGGCCTTGCCTGACGAATTTTATCCCAAAACAAAAATCTAGGGGGTTCCCATAATAACCCCAAGCATGTTTGGAGCGCTCATTTATGGAACATAACACCGGTAGCCGAAACGAAGGCGGCAAAGCTGGAACAAAACACCATGCTAGAAGGCCAAGCCTTCCACCTTTTACCAAGTATATAGGTGCATTAAAATAATTAGCAATAATATGATGATATAACAAGGAACCCATGTTTTCACATGGAAGCAACTGCACCGGCAACTAACAACCCTAACAAAAAGTTGAGCAAGCGGTAACATAGCCAAACAGTGGTTTGCTGGGTTGTGGGAAAGGTTAGAGGTTTTCATGACATTGTTGGGAGGCTTATTTAACAGGTGGTAGGCAGCGAGACATAGTGATAGAAATGAAACAACTAGCATGGAAATGATAGTAATAGTATCTAGGGAAATGATCATCTTGCCTGTGATCACGCTTGGAAGAAGAACGAATCCGTGAAGCAGACGAACTGACTTAGTCGAACGGATCCTCACATTCCGACACGCTTGCGGAACTCTAATGAGAAGAAGCAAACCAGAAACAAGAACCAACACAGGATAGTCACCACAACAAAAGCAAGGTATGATGCACAACCTAATATGATGCATGTCCATTTCAATTATGCAACGCATGGCATGGCAATTCACAACAGTCAAACACTACACATTAAGTGAAGCTCAATATGCAACGAGTTGCATATTGACGAAACTCCACATATCAATTATTTAGTTCGATCCCGTTTAGGTACACGACAATAATAAATGTTCTTTAAACATGGAAAGAGGTGAAGCACAAATAAACTACCTATCTAGGCATTTGAAATGAGGCCAGAAATATCATATAGCATCTCCGAACTGGCCCCACGTGTTAACTTCGAAATATGTCCAGATCTGACCTAAACATATTTTATGTTTGTTAAACGGCAAAACAAAGTGGTTCACGTGAAACGACACATCATTCTAGTCGGTTTACATATATGGTTCATCTCCAATGGAGCTACGGTTAACTAGCTACAAATTAAACCATTTTTCACACTTTGTCACACAAACCAATGCGAACTGCATGTTAAACAGTTTTAAATATGCATGAGAGATGGAAAATATTAATGTAGATGAAGTTCTACATGTTTTACATATCTAACTAATGTCGATCCGACGCACGGTTTAAAAGTTACGGGCATTTTAAAATCATGGGTTTTTATCTGAAATCCCTCGTAGTTGAAAAAATCGCAGGACATAAAAAAATGACTACGGGCCGAAATGTGATACTCGGCCGAACCACGGGGTGTGCAATATAGATAAAACGTATGCGGGCGTTGGATAGGCAGGGCTGGCAGGGGGCTCACGGGTCGGATATGGGGAGGAGGCTGGGCCGACTGGACCTGGCTCCTGGGCTACCACTAGCAATGGCGTAGCTGGATCGTGGCTCGGGGCCCACCTAGCCAGATGATAGACAAAGGCTCCACTCGTCGTCCCGAATGTGAGGCATAGCAGCGGAAGAAGCTCATCGGGGGAGGGGGCACCGAATGGTGGTGCGGGGCAGAGCCGGTCAAGGGGCCCCATTCCCGTTGGCGGCCGGCCTCCACGGAGCTCCGGTGATCTTTGGCCATGGCGGCTCTGTGTGCCTGTTGGAGGGAGAGAGCGAATCGGTGAGGGGGGAGAAGAAGAGAGAGGAAGAGGGAGAAAGGAGGGCGGTGCCTAGTCCCAGCGAGGCTGGTGGCCCTCTCGCAGTCGCCGGCTACCAGCAAGGACGGTGGGGTTGAGCGGGAGGCGCGGGGCTCGATGCTCCCTCCTGATCCAGATCGAGGAGAAGCTCTCCTCCTGGCTGCGAGGAACGGCGGCAGATCTGGTCTCTGGCGGTCCTCCAGATGGGTCCGGCGGGCTTTGCGTGGGGAGGGGGAGAGGGTAGTGGCGGCTAGTGGCTGGCTGCATGGAAATTGTGGTGGGAAGCTAGGGTTTTAAATTAGGAAGGCTAGGTCTTCCTTATAAAGGGAGGGATCTAGGTTTAGGGGGTTTTGCACCATTTTTGGGTTGAACGATCTTGATCGGATGGCTACGGACGGAGGGGTAGGCTCGGTGGATGGTATTGGGTTGTGTAGAATAGGCTAGGTGAGGAAGAGAGGGAGGTTTGCGGCCCGGCAACGAGATTTTAAACACCCAAAAGTCTCCATCGTTAAACCGACGACTGTGCCACAATGGTCGACTGTTCGGTTATCAAACAAACTCTGATTGCAACGAAATTTGGCATGCGGCCTACCTATTACAAAACAAGACCGCGCGCCAAGTTTCAACCCAATCCGGGAAATTTTTATACACCTTTTAAAAATAAATATTTTTAACTATGTCGCAGGCGCGTGCGTGTGCGGTTGGTCTCAAAACGGTCAACGGCAAAACAGAGAGAACCGACAACTAATAACGGATGCAAGTTTTGAAAACTAGCAGCAACGGAGTGCGGATGCAATGTGGATGATGCAAATGATGCAATGATGAATGCAACAACCAAATAAATCACACGACGGCAACGGAATAAAATGGGAACCTTCTGGAGCGTCGGTCTCAGGCTATTACACAACATGTTGATGGAATACCGTGTAATCATCTTATGATCTCCTCATTTGAGAATCAGGGTGTATCTTATATGGTGTTAGTTGTTGGTATTTGTGCTTGGAGAAAAAAGACAAAGCCAAACTTATGTGTCTTCCCATACTGATGGGGCACTAGGTTGTACATGTTGGCCATAGTGTTATGATTTATCTTGGACTCTCGGTACACATCCAAATCACCCTCTTGGGTCTTAGGCGCACCAATGATAGTGTCCTACTTCTCAAAGGTAGACTCAGACATGTGACCTTCCGTTACCCACACTATCCTTCCATCTGGATAGAAATGAGCAGTTGAATAGAATTACATAATCGTTTCATCATTACAAGTTATCATTTCTCTGCCAACAAAATCTTCAATGTCAATCAGCGTGAAGTTTTCTGTCACATGAGGGAAGAAGTCCACATGTTTCTTGATGTAGTCCTAGTCAACATATCTCATGTCACACACTTCAGGACTCTTGTCTAACAACACACTCTCATAAAAGTCTTGTTACTCCTTAGTGTGAAAACAAGGATCAAGAGGAGTTCTCCTCCTAACATCATATGGATCTGCAGTCCTCCACTGCCTCAGACCTTTACCCCTTCTCTTCTTCATGTCTTCATCAACATGATGAGCATCATTGTGCAATGTCAAGTGAACTCTCAATTTTCTCAGCACATATGCATCTTCTTCCTCCTCTGGAGCAACATCTCCGGATGCACGGACTTTGTTCTTCTCTGCTCCACGTATGTCCCTAGTAGTCTTCTTGGGAGCTACTCATTTCTTTGGCTTGGGAACAGAAGGTTTGGTATTTGGTGTTGACCTGCTTGTCATAGCATCTCCCATGAGCTTCTTCTTCTTAGATGGACATGCGTTAGCAGCAACCTTTTCTTCCTCTTCCTCAACATCTTCTGTTGGATCTACATACATGAATGCCGGCCTTCTAACAACATGCACCACTCTCTTCCTGGCGCTTTTCTGCTCTAGCTTCTTAGCCTTCTTGGAAGATGGATTCTCAATGGTGAGCTTTGTCCCTTTCTGAGCAGCCTCTGGAACTCTCATAGAATCTGGTCTCGCATCCTCCTTTCTCATAGTTTTATTGACAGTGACTATCTCCTTTTGCTTCTCGGGAATGCTCTCCTTTGGCACAAAATCAGCATCCTCCTCATCATAATTAAGCTTCTTCCTAGACCTGGTAGCTGCCGTTGGAAAATCATGTGAACTAGGAGTACCTGGGTCATAAACAGTCCTCTCAGGACTAGTGCCTTGAAAGTGCGTTATATCGACTAGAGGGGGGTGAATATGCGATATTTAGAATTTCATCGCTGAGGAAATTCCTTTTGAGGAAATTCCTCACTGATGAATTGCGTGCAGCGGAAATACTCCAGGATCATAGGTGCAAAGATTACAACAGCAGATTACTTATTGAAGATTATGAGAATCGGTTTGCACAGTATGCAGGTACACAAAACGCAGATGAAGATTAACTAGACTGAAGAATTTGAGGTTAAGGAAATTTAGAGAAAGTCTTCAGGGAAATTCTTTAGAGAGTGCAAATGAAAGTCTTCAACATGCAATTCTGAGGAAATGAAAGAGTTGAAGAAATAGAACCCGTATCATGATGAAAACAGTTGTTGATGACCCAGTTCCAACTGCTGTGACAGTCATACATCTGGTTTGGAGCGACTTGGTATTGAAATCAAAGGACATACACTCCCGAGACACACAGTCCCTACCGTATTCTCCTTGAGCTAAGTACACACAGTCCTCGCCCAACACTCGTGGTAAGTCTTCAGGGCAGACTTCCAAACCCTCACAAACTCGGACACCCGGCGATCCACAATTGACTGCTGGATGCTCTAGACCATGACGCCTAACGGTCTGGGGGATGCACAGTCCTCAAAGGTAAACGGCTTCAGCTCCACACAGGAACAAATTCTTCAGTGATGCTCAATCACTTTGTTTTGGGTTGGTGGTTTGGTGTTTGGGGTATTTCCTCACTTGATGATTTACTCTCGAAGACTCTGAGGAATTTGGGTTGCTCTAAATGACAAGTGTCAGTTTCTCGCGGAGCAGCCAACCAGCTAGTGGTTGTGGGGTGGCTATTTATAGCCTCGGAGCATCCCGACATGATTTGACATAAATGCCCTTAAGTAATGTGACCGTTGGTGTGGATAAGATCGGTGAGGTGGCGCGTGTCGCGGCAATGGTCGAAACTTTCAACTATGAAAGTCCTCATGTCTCTCATATTCCTCACTTGAGGCTTTTGTAGGTTTTGTCTTGGGTTGAGCATGATGAGGAAATTCATTCCGTAGTATTACCTCGACCCCTTTAATAGTACGGTGTTCCTATGACTCGAGAGTAAAGAAAATGAAATAGAAAGAATAAATCTTCATGCTTGAAAGTCTTCGGACTTATTTTCTTCAGGACAGACCAAATTCCTCATCTTCAATATCTTCATGAGGAATATCAGTTTCATCGCAATTTCTTCGCGATCAAAGTCTTCAGCATAAGACCAATTTCTTCAGCCGAAGACATACATTTTTAGGGGTCGATATTCATAGTATAACTCAAAATCATCATCGACTTATAGAGCTTGTGTACACTTATAAACACATTATTTACTTAACCTATAAGTCTGCAAACCACCAAAATAACTAAGGGCACTAGATGCACTTACAGCTGTGTCCATCTCAACACTAGGATCTATGAAGTCATTCTGACTATCCTCGGAACTTGACATGCTGACAATCAACCAAGAAAACAAGCTCACCCTGTGTATAGAAGTAGAAGAGCTAGAGTGGTTGAGCATCACAAAAATTCAGAAGTTTTTGAAAATTTGAAATTTTAAAATCCTAAGTTTAACTTTCTACAAGAAGGGATATTGGTTCCACCAAGGCAAAAAAAATTCAGAGCCACTAAGACTGACAATCTCTTTAACAGAAACTTGGCACACGTTTCGGTTCGACCAAAGGTGCAACTCGATTTCACCAAGATTGTTCTCAGTAGACCAAAGGCAAGCAACAATACTTCATCATAAGTCATACTGGTCGTTTAAGCACAAGTGGGGTTACCACTTTTACATAAAGCTTTCAATGTGTTCACATTTTAAGAGATGCTTATACTCTAGTCTTAGAGTAAAGCTCCCCCTTGATGTGACATCCCCCCTAAGAGGGATAAACTAACCTTGGGTTTTGTTGTAGAAGACTTCATGTAGGTGTAGTAGTGGTGGATGCTCATTGTTGATGAAGATCATCTTGAGTTGGGAGTAATCCTTGTTGTTTATTACTCTTCTCACATACATGGGTTAGTCCCAAAATACAAGGAACATACACAAGGATATCTATGGACATGGAGTGAAGTATATGTAAGATGATGTCCAATGATATATTATTTACCTTGTCCCTTGCTTACCTTTGAGGGAATATGTGACTCCTTGAACTAATGCATATGGTTGGAATTGGTTGCATATAGTTCTTAACAAAATAAATAAGAGTGGATTTTATTGGCGGAGTCACCTCTCAAGAACTTCTCTAGTTCTTCTTCTTGGTGACCCACATCAACTTGATGGGGATCCTTGGAGTTGTGGTAGCACTCGATGAAGTAGAGCTAGTAGTATCCTTGGGAATCCACTTGACCTTGGCTTGTGGTTCTTCCTCAAATGGGTCAATCTACTCTTGAAGCTTGCCCTTGCCCTTGTGGTCTTGTGGTCGAAGGTCATCTTGAGAGCTTGTTCCCTTGGGGAGAGTAGGATCATACTTCTCCTTCTAGGGAACCAGCTTCCGGATGGGGTATTGACTTTCTTCCCATTCAACTCTGTTGGCATTGAGGTGGCTAACACCTTGCTTCTTCCGGTGTCCCCCTTTCTTACGTACAATTTGCTCGAATTGCTTAATTCGGGCAAGACTCTTGAATATACCTCTCTCTGTAATTCCTTTCAATAAATAGTTTTCTTACTCAAGTGTAACTTGGCTAAGAGAATCATTGGTAGAATCAAGAGAGCTACTAGCAACAACATCATTTGATTTTAACTTCAGAATTGTTGTTACTAGATGAATAAACTTTCTTGTCGTTGATACTAGTGTGCTTAGGTTTAACTTGTGGAACAAAAGTAGACAAGAGTAATTGTTAGGCTAGAAAAGAAGAACTCTTCTTTCAAAAATCATCATTGACTGCTTTTAGAAACTCATGCTCTTGCGCTAAATTTAGCTTCTCTTGAGTTCTTGCAATCTCTCTATGATCTTCTAGAGTACTTTCATGAGCTAACTTAAGAGTTTTTAACTCTTTAGTTAGTCGTTCAATATCTTTCTTATCATCATCCTTTGACTCCTCTTGACTAGCATGATTATCATCAAGTTTATTTTTATCATTGTCACTAGTTTTATCAAAGAGAAAGTCACCTACTCCTAACAAGTCATACTCATCACTATCAAAGTCAAAGTACTCGGGGTGTGATACCTTGGGGGCTTTTCCCATGAAGCAGCTTCCAGTCCCCTCATTTGGTGAATCAAATATGTCGTAGGAGTTGGAGGATACGAGTGCAAGACCGGCAATAACTTCATCTTGACTATAATCGGAGTTGGAGTGGTAGCTTCTCTCACATTGGTCGTCGGACTCGCAACCGGATACCCATTCACCAACATGAGCTTGATGTCTTCTTCTTGAGTGGGTCTTGGTGTATTTGTCCTTCTTCTTTGATTCCTTACTTCTCCGGGAGTGTCTTTGTTCATAATGATCTTCTCTACACTTTGTCTCTCTGGGAGGTGACTCTTCTTTTGAGCTTGGTCTTCTAGGTGACTCTTCTCTGCATTTGTGGGGAGCCGAGCACCCATTGTAACAGTTTTCGGTGTTTCCACACTTGTAGTAGTTTATGTCATGACTAAATGAACACTTCTGTTCATATCTTTAGCTAGAGCGTCTCTCTTTGCCTCTACTATTGTAGAACTTTTTGAATTTCTCGACCATGAGACTTATCTCTTCATTGGTAACAAGGTTATCATTTGAAGTAGCAGAAGTATCACATGAAGCTTTGTAAGTACCGCTTGACTTGTTGTGCTGCTCATCTTTGTCCTTGAGTGACATTTCATGAGCGACTATCCTTCCAATGACTTCCGTTGGCTTGAGATCCTTCACTACTGGAATTCAGAAATTTGTCGTCAGCCTTACCTTTGCCGTCTGCTGACACATGGCAATGAGCTTCTTTGCCGTCGGCTGGCACAAACCAGACGGCAAACAGAACACCTAAGGCAAAATTTTGTTGGCCGTCGGCCTTCCCTTTGCCGTCAGCCAGCGGACGGCAAAGGAACCAAAGGCAGACGACAAAGGGGTGGCAGACGGCAAAGGGGGTGCCACCCTAGCGGCCGGAGCCCACCCCACCCCACCTACCCCTTTGCCGTTTGCCACCCAGCCTTTGCAGACGGCAAAGGGGGCTCCCTCTCCAACGGCGCATAGCCCCCCACCCCCTCCCCTAACGGCTCTCGCACCCACCACCTGCCCGCTCACTCTCTCTCTCGCCCTGCCCTCTCTCTCTCGCCTGCCCACCTCCCGTCGCCCCCGTCGTCGGAGCCGCTCCGGCCCACCTCCCCACCCCGGCCGCCGCAACCGCCCCCGGCCACCACAGCCCGCTCCGACCCTCGCGGCGCCCCTGCCGCCCCCTGCCATAGTCCACCGCCGCCCCCTGTCGTCGTCCACCGCGGCCCACGCCACCCCGCCGCCCACTGCCGGTGAGTTCTTCTTCTTTTTCTTTTTTAATAAGTTAATTACTTTAGTTAGTTTATTAGGTTAGTTTTTTATTATAGGGTAATTTCGTTAGTTTATTTGGTTGGATTATTAGGCTAGTGTTAGTTAGTTAGGTTAGCAGAAAAAAAAGAGGAAAAGAAAAAGGAAAAAAATGAAAAATAAAAAAGGAAAAGAAGAAAGTAATTAGAAGAAGAACGAAAAGAAGAAGGAGAAGAAGAAGAAGAGGATCAGGAGGAGGAGGAGGAGGAGGAGAAGAAGAGGAGGAGGAGGAGGAGGAGGAGGAGAAAAAAGAAAAAGAAGAAGAAGAAGAAGAAGAAGAAGAAGAAGAAGAAGAAGAAGAAGAAGAAGAAGAAGAAGAAGAAGAAGAGGAGGAGGAGGAGGAGGAGGAGGAGGATGAGGAGTAGAAAGAAGAAGAAGAAGAAGAAGAAGAAGAAGAAGAAGAAGAAGAAGAAGAAGAAGAAGAAGAAGAAGAGGAGGAGGAGGAGGAGGAGGAAAAGAGGAGGGGGAGGAGGAGGAGAAAGAAGAAGAAGAAGAAGAAGAAGAAGAAGAAGAAGAAGAAGAAGAAGAAGAAGAAGAAGAAGAAGAAGAAGAAGAAGAAGAAAAGAAGAAGAAGAAGAAAAAGAGGAGAGAGGAGAAGAAGAAAGAAGAGGAAAAGGGAACCCGGCACCCCGAAACTGACCCTCGACCCCCGACCCGTGACGCCCGACGCCACTGACCATCGACCCCCGACGCCACTAACCCACGACGCCACTAACCCTCGACGCCCGACGGAACTGACCCCAGACCCAGACCCCCGGCCCACGACTCCCGACCCCCGACGCTCGACGCCACCAAACCCCGACCCCCGACGCCACTGACACCCGACCCCCGACACCCGACGCCTAACTCCACTGACCCCCGACCCCAGACTCTCGACCCCCGACGCCACAATCCCCTGACCCCCGACGCCCGATGCCGCTGACCCTTGACTCCCGACGCCACTGACCCTCGACCCCCGACCCCCGACCTCCAACGCCCGACGCCACTTACCCTCGACTCCCGACGCCACTGTCCCTCGACCCCCGACCCCCGACGCTACTGACCCTCAACCCCCACCCCCTACCCCTGACCCCCGATGCCACTGACCCCCAAGCCCCAACCCCCAACACCTCTTCGGCATCTTGTTGACCGAAAAGACCCCCGACCCCCGACGTCACTGACCCTCGACCCACGACGCCACTGACCCCCCACAACCGACGCCACTAACCCCCCAAACCCCGACGCCACCAACACCCTACACCACCTGTTATGCCTTTTGTTGAACGAGAAGGTGCTTTTCGGCCTTCCGGAAGCCCACGAGGTCATAGTTTTGTAAATTATGAGTTAGTTCACATATTTTCTGATTATGTTAATTATAAAAACATTGTATCTGTGTTGATCGTGTGAATTTCAATGTCCAGTTGTTCGACGACCTCCACGTGCGTTGGACAAGCTCCGCCCTTGCGTTTGTTGGTGAGCACAAATGGCTTCTCCTCCTACCCCCTTAATTTGCTCTGTCCCGGTCTTCGTGCCGATGAAACTTGCTAGCTATAGGTTTCTTCAATCATGAGTATGCGTGACCAGTATGTGTCTCCCGTTCGAAAGGGCGACATCTATAAATATGCATTTCTTTGCATATTTATAACCGCCATCCTTTCGAATTGTCCAACACTATCCATGGACAGCCTGAGTATGTGTAGATTGGGTTTGTTTTCCCGTATGTTGTGCTCCAGATCCGATGCGGAATTTCGTCAGTGCCTCCCTGTTGTTCTCCGGGTACACATCCTCTCTGCTTATTGCCGAGACGTGTATGAGGAGAACATCGGGGAGGTGTTGCCGAAATTCTGCGTCGCATCTGGAGCAGAGCATGGGAAAACGAACTCAATCTACACATACTCGGGTGGGATTAGGACCTATCTTTACCTATTAGCGTGTAGGTTGCATGGACGTAATAAAACTGACACACTTGATTAGCGTATGAATATAGATGACGAATTATATATTTATTTCTTGTGCCCCCATAGGTAGCTCGGCAACATGAGTGATTGTGCTTGGATGTACACTGGTCACCCTAGTCAGAAAGACATGACCCATGAATGGTTAACAAAAACCAGGGGGTTTGCGAGAGCCGCATTTGCAAATGGCCAGCAAAAAACTTGGTGCCCCTGTCCCAACTGCGACAACTGGAAAAAACAGACAGAGTTTGAAATGGGTAAACACCTGCAGAAGTGGGGTTTTACGCCTAATTATACGGTGTGGACTTTTCATGGTGAGTCTGACCAACGTGCCAGAGCTGAGGTGATTCGTCGTCGCACCGACGAGCATAGTACCGGGATTGAAGACATGGTGCAAGACTTTGATGATGCTCGGGATTCGGATGATGAGATGGAGAAATCTGCAAAGGCCTTCTATGAAATGTTGGAGTCTTCAAAACGTCCTCTCCACGAGCAGACTGAGCTTTGTCAATTGGATGCCATCGTGCAAGTAATGGCTCTGAACGCTCAATTCAACCTAGGCAGAGAATGCTACAATGCGATGATGACGATATTTGGACGCTTTTGACCCAAAGGACATGTACTGCCTGCAAACCTGTACCAGTCAGAGAAAATCCTCCGTGTACTTAAGATGCCCTATGAGAAGATACATGCCTATGAGAATGGATGTGCCTTATTTAGGCTTGAGTATGCGGCCTTGAACTATTGCCCCATTTGCAATTCTTCTAGGTATATTGTGGTAGACAACGGTATGGGTGAGAGGAATCAGACCAAAATCCCCATTAGTGTTCTTCGGTATCTGCCAATCGTACCAAGACTTCAACGTCTTTTCATGGTCGAAGAGACGGCCAGACACATGACATGGCACAAATTGGGCAAAAGAACCGAACTAGATGCGGATGGGAACAAGATGCTGGTACACACTTTAGATGGTTTTGCGTGGAGGCACTTCGATGCATTACATAAGGATAAATCGGAATATCCAAGGCAACCTAGAGTTGCCATCAGCACGGATGGGTTCAATGTGTATGGTATGACGGCAGCACAATACAGTTGTTGGCCTGTATTTGTCATTCCACTAAATTTGCCACCCGCAGAGATTATGAAAAGAAAGAACATTTTCCTGACATTGATAATTCCAGGGCCCAACTATCCGGGGAAGAATATGAATGTGTACATACAGCCACTTAAGGATGAGTTGCAAGAAGCCTGGGATAATGGGATCAAGATCTACGACGCGGCTACCAAAACAAATTTCAAAATGCATGTGTGGTACATGTACTCGACGCATGATTATCCGGCGTTTGCGCTATTCGCTGGCTGGTGTGTGCATGTAAGGTTCCCGTGCACCACATGCAAGGCAGCTCTTCAGTTCCGTTGGCTGCATGCTGGTCGCAAGTATTTTTGCTTCGACATGCATAGACAATTCCTGGATCCTGACCATAAGTTGAGAAAAGACAAGAAGAATTTCATCAAAGGTAGAGTTGTCAAAAACACTGCACCAGCTGTGTTGACACGCCAACAGACCCTTTATCAGTTAAACGCTCCTGAGCCTGATCCTTTGCGTCCAGGATACTTCAAAGGGTATAATACGGAACACGCGTGGACTCACAAGTCATGCTTATGGTATCTTCCTTACTTCAAAGACCTCCTTTGCCCACACAACATCGACGTGATGCACACTGAAAAGAATATTGCGGAGGCCATTTTGGTACATTGTTCGGCATAGAGGGGGAGTCAAAAGATAATCCTAAGGCTAGAATCGACCTAGAGGCTCTATGTGATAGACCGTTGCAAAACTTGCGACAACGGAAAGGAAAGCAAATCATAGCGAAGCCAAAGGCATGGTTCAATCTTGAAAGGCCAGCTATGAGGAAAATGCTATTGTGGGTGAAAATGTGGTTGATCTTCCCCGATGGGTATGCTGCGAATCTAAAGAGGGGAGCGAGTCTTGAGAAATTGAAAATATTTGGTCTCAAGAGTCATGACTAGCACATATGGATTGAGCGGGTAATGCTGGTGATGTTGTGTGGCTTTATCCCTGAGGATGAATGGCTAGTACTGGCAGAGCTGAGCTATTTCTTCCGTTCTCTTTGTGCGAAAGAACTATCGCCTGGCATGCTAGATGAAATGGAAGAGTTGGCGCCGAAGTTGATCTGCAAATTAGAAAAGATCTTTCCACCAGGCTTCTTTAATCCAATGCAACATTTGATTTTGCATCTCCCGACCGAGGCAACAATGGGGGGCCCGTTCAAAATCGATGGTGCTACTCAACTGAGAGGATGAAGAAGACGCTTCGAGCTAAGTGTAAAAATAAACGTAGAATTGAAGCATCGATGGCCGAGGCATTCATTACTGAGGAGGCGGCAAACTTTGTGACAGCACACTACGAAGCCAAAAATTATCATTTGCATAACTCGAAGCCTCGGTACAATGATGGCGATCCAAAAAAAGTTCGATCCAACCTAAGCCTATTCAAAGGTAAGCTCGCACCATCCGATGCTTCGAAAGGGAAATCGTTGGATGTCGAAGAATGGCGGACCATTTCATTGTATATCTTCACCAACCTAACAGAAGTGCGGCCGTACATCGAGTAAGTTCTTGGTAATTTATTGTTCCACAACTTCTAATTGCTTTGAACTACTATTATTCCCGGATATTTGATGTAGTCGATACGTCGCCAAATTCTCGGATGGAGCTATCATCAAAAAAGATTCCGTCGAAGAGTATGAGCTTCTCGCAAAGCATGGAGGCGACTATCCCGGTTTCATCTCTTGGTTCAAACAAAGGGTAATTAATTACCATTAAGGGCCCATTTGATTTCTTGGTCTAATTTGCGGCTAATGCATCCATTCTTTCGTATTAAACTTGTAGGTTGATGTAGAGTCTATGGATGCCGAGTTGAGACAAGTCGCTAATGGTTTTGACTATAAGGTCCGTTCATTTGACAAATACAACATCAACGGGTATCACTTTCGCACCTTTGGCAAAGAGCTATCTATGCCCGACCTAAACACTACAAATTGTTCTGTCTCTGCTATCGGCGAAAGAGACACCGAGTATTATGGAAGAGTTGAAGCAATTTATGAACTTCTATTCTATGGTGAAAACCCACCGACCGTCGTAGTCTTCAAATCTTATTGGTTTGAGCCGAGGGAGACTAGAAGGACTCATGAACATATAGGACTAGTCGAAATCAACCAAAACACCCACTTAGATGTTCCCGATGTCTATATTATGGCTCAACAGGCGACACAAGTTTTCTATCTACCGTGGTCCTGCCAAACTGATCCAAATCTCAAAGGCTGGGATGTCGTTTATGAAGTCCCACCACATTTTAGACCACCTACCCTCAATGAAGAAGATTACAAACCTCACATTAACCCAGACACATATGAAGGAGAATTCTTCCAAGAAACACGTATGTCCAAGAAACGTTTCAAGAACCGCTCTACTTCACCCCAGAACATTGAAGTAGACAGCGACAGTGAATCCGTCTTAACCCCTGAGCCCGAACAGGAAGAGCTGGAAGAAGAAGAGGTTACTGTTGCGGATGACCTGTCACTTCTTGACCGATTACATAATGGTGGCCTTCCACATGTTCTTCGTGATCGTGATGATGATGATGCATTTATTGATGATAGTGATGATCATGATGCATTTATTGACCCCTAAGCATATATAGACGAGCACGATTGTTATTAGTTCATGTCAGGTATTCAACTATTATACTATATATAAATTTTGAGTTCATGTTAGGTATACAATTTTTATTAGTCATGTTGGTATTTATGACGATGATACACTTAAATTATATAAATTTTATTACTCATGTTGGTATTTATGTCGTACTAATTTAATTTACTCTTTGTCATGACAGGTGTTGAAAGATGGTGGGAAAGGGTCGAAAGCACTCCGCGGCTCCGTCTTCGTTGGCGGGTGATGGGATGGGTACTTCCATTCCTGCGTCGCCTCTTCGGAGAGCGTTGCTCTCTACTCTGCAAGGAGCGCCCCCCGTGAGAGGAGGTCGACCCCCCGCGAAGCCGAGAGGTACTAAAGGTACACGTTGTATTCATGTTGGTATTTATGTTGTACTCATGTTGTATGCATATTGGTATTTATATACATTTTATTAATCATGTTGGTATTTATGTTGTACTGAAGGTACACATGGCCGCGGGAGAAGTAGGGCGGTGGCTGCCACGCCTTTTGAGGTGGATGCTACACGGTCTCCACAACCACCCCAAGCTAATTCACCTGAGCACATGACTTCTAGGGTGGATTCGTCTGAGGTGGAGGCTACACGGTCACCGGTTCACGAGCCTCAGGTCGACGAGCCTCAGGTCAACGAGCCTTCGACCCACGAGACTCGTGTCCCAGAGGCTTCGTTCCAGGCGAATCCGGAGCAAAGCAGGGATGACGATACGTCCCAAGAGACCCAGTGGGATAACTGGGCTGAGCCAAGTGGCCATGCTGGTAGCGACGAGGAGCTAGGTGAGGGGGCTACCGTCTACCAGTGTGGTAGTTCGGGGCTCCCGCTCGTGTCGGCGACCCTCGAGCAGAGGTGGTCGATTAGGCCAAATGGGGACAAGTAAGTTAATTTACTCTTATTTAACCTTTTGCCTTCGCGTTTTCTCAAATATCTAATGTTTTGGCTTTAATTTGTCATACCGTAGGGGTTGGATTGTTGCCAAGGGTGTCCGCGAGCCCAACAGCGTCCTTGGTGTGCTTTGCCGTAAAAAATTCCCAGGGTTTGTGACGTTGCCCGGTTGGGAGCGAGAGGTAGTAATGACCTGGGAGCACTACTTGGGTGCCCCGGCCTCGTCGGAGGTGGAGATCGACGGTGTTTTGTGCACACGAGGGCCGACATGGTGATCCGACAGTTTTGGGTAATTTCTCCTTCACACAATTATAAATCAACCTTAGCTATTTATTGTACTAATCGGTGTTGTCCGGTTTGCAGACCTACTACAGGTGTGAGGAGGGATACGAGGAGGACGCGGCAAATGTTATCGAAACCGAATGCCGCCGCCTACTGCAAAACTTTTGGCACGAGGCTCGGGTGCAGGCTGTTCGAGACTAGTATGCCACGCGGCGTATTAGGATTGACAAGGCGAAGTGTCGTGATGCTAAGATGGAGAAGGAGCATTACATGAAGGTAATTACATATTATTAAGGCTTTGTAGTTAGTTTCCTTGATTTGGTTCTTACGCGCTCAAATTTCTCTTTATTAACTTAGGTACCCCCGAGATGGTGTGTGGATAAGATGGATTGTTGGGAAGCCTTGGTGGATCAGTGGTGCTCCGAAACGTGGGAGGCCAGCCACAACAACGCTAAGGAGAGGCGTGGCAAAATGGTTGGTGTGCCACACCATCAAGGGAACGTCAACTTAAACCAATTTGGCGAGAACTGGGTATGTGGTTTGCTTCATGCCTCATGCAATTCATTCTTAATGCTATCTTGAGCCCTTTACTAATACAATTTTCCTCTCTCTCTCTTTTAGGCGCGTCACAATAAGGCGAAGGTGCCACGGATGTACGACCTCTATGCGATGGCCCATACTGCCTCGTACAAGAAGGTCAAGGCATTCTCTGAGTCTGACCTCGAGCATCCAGAAAACTTCACCAACATCTCCTCCCACCACAAGCTCCTGAAGTACAAAGATCACGGGAAGGCGAGGAAAGGGGAGGACTTTAACCCGAGAGAGGGGCCTATTGATCCAGAGCTGGTGATGATAGCTGGCAACGGGAGGCCACATGGCTCGATCGCCATTGGAGACGGCCTTATACGTTGTCCTAGCACTCTCCGGCAGATAAAGGCACGCCAAATGAGCTCATGTCCGGAGCTAACACGTCGTCCAACGCCCAGTCGAGCTCGCCATCGAGGTTAGTTTAATGGACTCAACTATCTTTCCACATTATGTTGTGCGTTGGAACCAATATGATTACATTGATAACAATGAGTTGTGTTGCAGGCTGCTATTCAGAAAGTGAGAGAGGCAATGCAGGCGGCTATGGCGGAGAAGGATAAGGAGATTAGGGAGCCGGAGGAGAGGACGACTGCATTGGTGGAGCCGGAGAGGGCACGGAATGATGCGTTTAACAGGGTCATATACGAGCTCTTCGTGGTAAGTTTCTTCTTCATGTTATTTCAAATCTTGCATTTGAATGTCCGTTTCATTAATAAATAAAAAGTTTGACTTGTCAAAACCAAATGTACAGTCTATGTGCGAGAAGCGCGGCCAAGTCCCTCCGCCGATGCCAGTCATTAATGTGGCGGGGACGGTGAGTTTCATTTCAGTGGAGTGATCTTAAGAGTGTCATTATGCTAACGACACATAGCAAACAATGTTTGTTGCAGAATATCTCCCGAAATGCATCGCACGACCCTTCTATAGTGGAGCCTTCTCCAGGGCAGCCTTCTCCAGGTGAATTAAGCCAGAGCCACCGTGCTTCACCGCAGTGATGACGATAATGGTATGTTATTTCTAGTGTTTTAATAAAAATTAGCTAGACTTCCATCTAAATGACATAATTAACTTAGTTAGCTCCAAAATGGCTTAATAAGCATAGTTTGCTCCGGAATGGCTTAATAAGCATAGTTTGCTCCGGAATGGCTTAATAAGCATAGTTTGCTCCGGAATGGCTTAATTAGCTTATTTAGCTCCAAAATGACCTATTTAATAAGAAATGACCTATAGTTAGCTAAGTTGTCTCCTAAATGACCTAATAAGGCTTACGTAGCTGCAAGATCACCTATTCCCCCTAACATAGATATTAAATGGCCTATAATTAGCCTAGGTAGCTCCAAAATGGCTTAATAAGCATAGTTTGCTCCGGAATGACCTATTTTACCCAAGTTAGCTCTCAAACGACCTATAGTTAGATAGCCTTCCACATAAATGACATAATTAGCTTAGTTAGCTCCAAAATAGTCTATTTAATAAAACATGACCTATACTTAGCTAATTATCCTCGAAATGACATAATTAGGTCCAAAAAGGCATTCTTAGCTAATTTAGCCCGAAGAAGGGGACAAGAGGAGAAGAAAGAGGAAAAATGAAAGGAAGGAAGAAGAAGAAGAAGAGAAGAAGAAGAAGAGAAGGAGGAGGATAAGAAGAAGGAGAAGAATGAGGAGAAGAAGGAGAAGGAGCTCCTCCTTCTCCTTCTTCTTCCTCCTTCCTCCTTCTCCTTCACCTTCTTCTTTTCTTCTTCTTCTCCTCTTCCTTCTCCTTCTCCTCCTCCTCCTCCTTCTTCTTCTTTTACTTCTTATTCTCTTTCTCTTCTTCTACGTAGCTTACACTCATCCAAGAAAGACTAAATTGGCTAATTATCCTACAAAATGACATAATTAGCTTAGTTAGCTCCAAAAAGACCTATTTAATAAAAAAAGAACTATAGTTAGCTAAGTTCTCTCCTAAATGACATAATAAGGCTTACATAGCTGCAAGATGACCTATTCCCCCTAACTTAGGTATTAAATGGCCTATAATTAGCCTAGCTAGATCCAAAATGGCTTAATAAGCATAGTTTGCTCCGGAATGACCTATTTTACCCAAGTCAGCTCTGAAATGACCTATAGTTAGCTAGGCTTCCACCTAAATGACATAATTAGCTTAGTTAGCTCCAAAATGGTCTATTTAATAAAACGTAACCTATACTTAGCTAATTATCCTTGAAATACATAATTAGCTCCAAAAAGGCATTCTTAGCTAATATAGCCCGAAGAAGGGGACAAGAGGAGAAGAAAGAAGGAGAAAGAGCTCCTCCTTCTCCTTCTTCTTCCTCCTTCTTCCTCCTTCTCCTTCTCCTTCTTCTTTTCTTCTTCTTCTCCTCTTCCTTCTCCTTCTCCTCCTCCTCCTTCTTCTTCTTCTTATTTTACTTCTTCTCTTTCTCTTCTTCTATGTAGCTTAGACTTATCCAAGAAAGACTAAATTGGTTAATTATCCTACAAAATGACATAATTAGCTTAGTTAGCTCCAAAATGACCTATTTAATAAAAAATGACCTATAGTTAGCTAAGTTCTCTCCTAAATGACCTAATAAGGCTAACGTAGCTGCAAGATCACCTATTCCCCTAACTTAGGTATTAAATGGTCTATAATTAGCCTAGCTAGATCCAAAATGGCGTAATAAGCATAGTTTGCTCCGGAATGACCTATTTTACCCAAGTCAGCTCTGAAATGACCTATAGTTAGCTAGGCTTCCACCTAAATGACATAATTAGCTTAGTTAGCTCCAAAATGGTCTATTTAATAAAACGTAACCTATACTTAGCTAATTATCCTTGAAATACATAATTAGCTCCAAAAAGGCATTCTTAGCTAATATAGCCCGAAGAAGGGGACAACAGTAGAAGAAAGAGGAAAAATGAAAGGAATGAAGAAGAAGAAGAGAAGAAAAAGAAGAGAAGTAGGAGGATAAGAAGAAGGAGAAGAAGGAGGAGAAGAAGGAGAAGGAGCTCCTCCTTCTCCTTTCTTCCTCCTTCTTCCTCCTTCTCCTTCTCCTTCTTCTTTTCTTCTTCTTCTCCTCTTCCTTCTCCTTCTCCTCCTCCTCCTTCTTCTTCTTCTTATTTTACTTCTTCTTCTCTTTCTCTTCTTCTATGTAGCTTAGACTTATCCAAGAAAGACTAAATTGGTTAATTATCCTACAAAATGACATAATTAGCTTAGTTAGCTCCAAAATGACCTATTTAATAAAAAATGACCTATAGTTAGCTAAGTTCTCTCCTAAATGACATAATAAGGCTAACGTAGGTGCAAGATGACCTATTCCCCTAACTTAGGTATTAAATGGCCTATGAGCATAGTTTGCTCCGGAATGACCTATTTTACCCAAGTTAGCTCCGAAATGACCTATAGTTAGCTAGGCTTCCACCTAAATGACATAATTAGCTTAGTTAGCTCCAAAATGGTCTATTTAATAAAACATGACCTATACTTAGCTAATTATCCTCGAAATGACATAATTAGCTCCAAAAAGGCATTCTTAGCTAATTTAGCCCGAAGAAGGGGACAAGAGGAGAAGAAAGAGGAAAAATGAAAGGAAGGAAGAATAAGAAGAAGGGAAGAAGAAGAAGAGAAGGAGGAGGATCACAAGAAGGAGAAGAACGAGGAGAAGAAGGAGAAGGAGCTCCTCCTTCTCCTTCTTCTTCCTCCTTCTCCTTCTCCTTCTTCTTTTCTTCTTCTTCTCATGTTCCTTCTCCTTCTCCTCCTCCTCCTCCGCCTACTTTTTCTTATTTTACTTCTTCTTCTCTTTCTCTTCTTCTACGTAGCTTAGACTCATCCAAGAAAGACTAAATTGGCTAATTATCCTACAAAATGACATAATTAGCTTAGTTAGATCCAAAAGGACCTATTTAATGAAAATGACCTATAGTTAGCTAAGTTCTCTCCTAAATGACATAATAAGGCTTACGTAGCTGCAAGATAACCTATTCCCCCTAACTTAGGTATTAAATGGCCTATAATTAGCCTAGCTAGATCCAAAATGGCTTAATAAGCATAGTTTCCCCCGGAATGACCTATTTTACCCAGGTTAGCTCCGAAACGACCTATAGTTAGCTAGGCTTCCACCTAAATGACATAATTAGCTTAGTTAGCTCCAAAATGGTCTATTTAATAAAACATGACCTATACTTAGCTAATTATCCTCGAAATGATATAATTAGCTCCAAAAAGGCATTCTTAGCTAATTTAGCCCGAAGAAGGGGACAAGAGGAGAAGAAAGAGGAAAAATGAAAGGAAGAAGAAGAAGAAGAAGAAGAAGAAGAAGAAGACAATAAGGAGAAGAGAAGGAGGAGGATAAGAAGAAGGAGATGAAGGAGGAGAAGAAGGAGAAGGAGCTCCTCCTTCTCCTTCTTCTTCCTCCTTCTTCCTCCTTACCCTTCTCCTTCTTCTTTTCTTCTTCTTCTCCTCTTGCTTCTTCTTCTCCTCCTCCTCCTCCTCCTTCTTATTTTACTTCTTCTTCTCTTTCTCTTCTTCTACGTAGCTTAGACTCATCCAAGAAAGACTAAATTGGCTAATTATCCTACAAAATGACATAATTAGCTTAGTTAGCTCCAAAATGACCTATTTAATAAACAAAATGACCTATAGTTAGCTAAGTTCTCTCCTAAATGACATAATAAGGCTTACGTAGCTGCAAGATGACCTATTCCACTAACTTAGGTATTAAATGGCCTATAATTAGCCTAGCTAGATCCAAAATGGCTTAATAAGCATAGTTCGCTCCGGAATGACCTACACCTATAGTTAGCTAGGCTTCCACCTAAATGATATAATTAGCTTAGTTAGCTCCAAAATGGTCTCCTTAATAAAACATGACCTATACTTAGCTAATTATCGTTGAAATGACATAATTAGCTCCAAAAAGGCATTCTTAGCTAATTTAGCCCGGAGAAGGGGACAAGAGGAGAAGAAAGAGGAAAAATGAAAGGAAGGAAGCAGAAGAAGAAGAGCAGAAGAAGAAGAGAAGGAGGAGGAAAAGAAGAAGGAGAAGAAGGAGTAGAAGAAGGAGAAGGAGCTCCTCCTTTTCCTTCTTCTTCCTCCTTAATCCTCTTTCTCCTTCTCCTTCTTCTTTTCTTCTTCTCCTCCTCTACCTTCTCCTTCTCCTCCTCCTCCTCCTCCTTCTTCTTTTACTTCTTCTTCTCTTCTTGCTTCTTCTCTTTATCTTCTTCTTCGTAGCTTAGACTCATCCAAGAAAGACTAAATTGGCTAATTATCCTAAAAAACGACATAATTAGCTTAGTTAGCTCCAAAATGACCTATTAAATAAAAAATGACCTATAGTTAGCTAAGTTCTCTCCTAAATGACATAATAAGGCTTACGTAGCTGCAAGATGACCTATTCCCCTAACTTAGGTATTAAATGGCCTATAATTAGCCTAGCTAGATCCAAAATGGCTTAATAAGCATAGTTTGCTCCGGAATGACCTATTTTACCCAAGTTAGCTCTAAAACAACCTATAGTTAGCTAGGCTTCCACCTAAATGACATAATTAGCTTAGTTAGCTCCAAAATGGTCTATTTAATAAAACATGACCTATACTTAGCTAATTATCCTCGAAATGACATAATTAGCTCCAAAAAGGTATTCTTAGCTAAATTATCCCGAAGAAGGGGACAAGAGGAGAAGAAATAGGAAAAATGAAAGCAAGGAAGAAAAAGAAGAAGAGAAGAAGAAGAAGGATAAGGAGGAAGAAGAAGGAGAAGGAGAAGGAGAAGGAGGAGAGAAGCTCCTTCTCCTTCTTCTCCTCCTTCTTCTACTTCTTCTTGTCCTTCTTATTTTCTTCTTCTTATCCTTCTCCTCTTCCTTCTCCTCCTCATCCTTCTTGTTCTTCTTTTTCTTCTCCTTCTTCTTCTCTTCTTGCTTCTTCTCTTCTTGCTTCTATTTCTTCTTCTACGTAGGTTATTTTCCCCAACAAAGACATACTTAGCTAATTATCCTCCAAAATGACATAATTAGCTTAATTAGGTAAAAACATCATAAGAACCTTCGTTAGCTCATTAAAATGACTAATTTAGCTCCAAAATGACATAATAAGGTCAAAATGGATTAATAATCATAGTTGGCTACAAAATGACATATTTTTATCCAAATTAGCTCTAGAATGACCTATACTTAGCTAAGTTCTCTCCTAAATGACATAATAAGGCTATATAGCTCCAAGATGACCTATTCCACCTAATTTAGCTATTAAATGGCCTATACTTAGCTAATTTCTCTCCGAAATAACCTATATATACTTCTTCATCTAGTATTATTCTTCTAACTTTCTTATTTGTCATTTTGCAGATTACATTCACTTCACGAGAAGCTTGGATTATATTGATGGAATGCTTGAAGATGATTTCTTGTACCATGGCTTCACGGAAGCTTGTATTGAAACTATTGTAGTATATGGATATATATATATATGAAACTTTGTATGCATGTGGATGAAACTGGTGTAATATATGGTTTGGTACGAATGCAACTTGTGTAAAATGGTTATGAGTACAGAAAGAAATTTATGTATGTCAAATATATATATATATATATATATCCTGATTATTGTGTAAAATGCTGCATATAATAAGAAATAAATTAAAAAGGGGTTGGTTCCCCCCTTTGCCGTCTGCCCCCACATGGCAAAGGGGGGATGGCAGACGACAAAGGGGGGAGAGGAGGGCTGCTTCCCCCCTTTGCCGTCTGCCCCCACATGGCAAAGGGGGGATGGAAGATAGCAAAGAGGGGAGAGAGAGGGGCTGGTTCCCCCTCTTTGCCGTCTACCCCGCATGGAAAAGGGGGGAACCAGCCCCTCTCTCTCCCCTCTTTGCCGTCTGCCCCCACATGGCAAAGATGGGATGGCAGACGGCAAAGAGGGGAGAGAGAGGGGGCTGGTTCCCCCCTTTGCCGTCTTCCCCCCACATGGCAAAGGGGGATGGAAGACGGCAAAGAGAGGAGGCCTGTCGTTAACACTTAACGGGGCCGTTGGTGTATATGCCGTCCCATTTAATTTGCCTTCTGCCCCCTCATGGCAAAGATTCTTTGCCGTCCGCTTTAAAAAAGCAGACGGCAAAGAACCTCTTCATCGGAATTTTTTTTTGCCGTCTACTTTGCCGTCAGTGGTTCCCCACTTTGCCGTCCGCCATGGCACACGGCAAATTTCTGAATTACAGTAGTGCTTATAGTTTGGCATCATTCGTATCAATGTGCACATGGTGTCGTACCTTCCATCCAAAGCTCTAAGTATCTTCTTGATGATGAATTTGTAGGTCATCTCTTCACTTCCTAAGCTGGGAATCTCATTTTTGATGAGAGCTAGCCTAGTGTACATCTCAGTGACTCCTTCACCTTTGAGGGAGCCCTGGACTAAGGTGTCCTCGAATGGTCAGCCCACCTCTTAGAGGCCGACCATATGGGTCGTATTATTGAAGATTGGACTGTGTGAAAACCTTGTATTCAAGAAGGAAAGCTCTGAAGACCGGCGTATCATCCAAGTTGAGTATTCTAGGTCCGTGCCTCTGCCCCTGACTCGAGGTCGCTTGTATGTAACCCCAGAGACCCCTGGTCTCTATATAAACCAGAGGGTTTCATCTGTGTAGGGAGGTCGACTCATCTAGGGTTTTATCTCATACAATCTCAAGGTAGATCAACTCTGTAATGCTCATACACCATCAATATAATCAAGGACGATGTAGGGTTTTACCTCCTCAAGAGGGCCCGAACCTGGGTAAATATAGTCTCCTTTGTCCCCTTCAACCCATCGATCCAAGGTCCATAGCTCGGGACCCCCTACCCAAGATCTGCCGGTTTTCACACTCACATTGGTTCTTTCATTGAGAGTTCTATTGTAGGATCGTGGGAAGGATTGATGGCACGATTATTCATCCGCGAAGGGATCCGCAAAAAGGACATCTTTGTTCCCGGAGAGATCTTTGCGTTCAGAAGCATCATTCTGCATGATGATCCGGCCGGTCACATTGGCCAGGTCGGAAGCTCCCCCCCCCCCCGGCCAGGAAGTAAATTTCGGGAGCTTAGAGTTCACCACCGACCACCGAGGAGATCTTGTGTTAACAAGACTCCTAGCTCCTTTCGCGGATCCCACAAGCCCCGATGCCTTGAATTCGGAATCCATGGATCCCGCTACCGGGGTGACTATGACCCTTGGCCCGGCCTTAGAACCCAACGTGGCTGATATGCCCGGATTCAACTCAGCCAGACATAGCCCAGAAGTGCCCTCGAACGCCCCAGGGGCATCAGTGTTGTGGGCCGATCCCGAACACTCAAACAGTACGGACTCCACCGAGATTCTGTTACTACACGAATTACTCGTCGGATCCAATATATGGGCATGATCGGTGTCCAATCTACAATCTATGATCGAGTTGGGTTTAGACCCGACGATAGGGAAATTCAGGTCCCACCCATCACCCATGTGGCCACCACCATCGAGTGCCTGGCTAAGGGCTCCCCACATCAACTACCGGAGCTAAGGACGGTCTACATCCCGATTACTAAACATCCGGACTTCCCCGATAATCCGGAACCCGGATCTCGTCCCGAGATAAACTCTAGGCCATGGGCCGACCTGGCATGCGATCCAAAATCAGTACTGCAGGGTCACGACTTAACCACAGACCCTCGGCCTGCCGTGCTAAGCCCCACTAAATCTCGGGACACAATCGCCAAGGTCTCATACTCACACCTCATGGGAACACAAAATTTCACCCACCAACCACCCGGCTCGAGCATCCCTCGGGAAAACCAGAAGGGTTAGGTTTACTAGACCCACACAAGGTTAAACAACGGCAAGTGGAATCAATATACAAGTTTTGGGTCATATTCCTCCTCAACAAGGATAGGGCAGAGGGCCACGGCAAGCAGGAGATGATCAATGCCTTCGGGCATAGCTGTTATGACGAGGGCTATCAAACCTAGTGCTCAAATATTGCACCAGGGAAAGCACTTGGAAAATACAACAAATGTGCACGGAGCCTGGACATATCGAGCAAACTAGAGGAACCCAAAGAAGGTGTACTCCCCCATTCACGGGGCCGAATACATCCGGGCCCACAAAGAAAAAGAACAAAACACAAACGAGAGCCAGATCGGTCCTCGACATACTACTAGACGAGCCTTGCCACATAAATTCGGCCCCGCCTAACTCAAGCTCCACCCACAACCTCTGAGCATATTTGGTCATTAGGCAAGCTGCAAAAATTGGAGAGACCATCCTCAAGGCCCCACTCACTAAGGATCAGTCAGGAATGTCGCTGATGAGCAACCCGGAGGTCCTAACGATCTACAAAACATTTTCGTCAAAAAATCAAAGAAAGAGAGCTCTTCGAGAGCTCCATCAAAACCACAATGTACTAATGACAAACCAATTACTTTCGATAAGGACGACTAGTCGATCACCAGTACACGCCGATTACCTGCCGCCCTAGTACTAAACCCCATAGTCAAGGCTTTCGACTGAATAAGGTGCTAATGGATGGGGTCAGCGGACTAAACATCATTTACAAGGACACACTTGAAAAAATGTAGTTCGTCAGATCTCGAATCGAACATAGCAACACCACCTTTCGAGGTATCGTACTTGGGAAAGAAGCACGTTGTACCATACAAATAACACTTGACGTGGTGTTCGGCACACCCGAGAACTACCGACATGAAGAACTTCTTTTTCACATCGTACCCTTTCACAACGGTTATCATGCCCTGTTGGGATGCGAAGCCTTCACATGATTCCGGGCCATCCCACATGATGGATACATGAAGCTCAAAATGCCAAGGCCAAATGGTGTGACGACAGTCATAAGTGACCCCAACAGACCCTCCGAGCTGAAAATAAAATGGCATCCCTAGCCCTTGAGGTAGTAGAGGAAACCCTCGTCGCAGAAGACCTCACTACACTTCGTTCCATAGTGGACAAGGATGATGTGATCCCTGAAAAATGGCCCAAGTCCACATCCTTCAAACTTGAGGACGAGATAATCAAATTTCAGGTGCACCCAACGGACCCCAACAAAACCGCGTCCATTGGACCCCAACTCGACCCCGCAATCAATGAAGCGTTACGCACCCTTTGCATGAAAATTGGGACATATTCGCCTGGCACCCCTCAGACATGCCAGGAATCCCTCGAGCGATGGCGGAACATGGCCTGAATATAGTAGCAGGATTTAAACCTGTCAAGCAGGCCTTGCACCAATTTTCCGAACCAAAGCGTCAAGCTATGGGAGAGGAACTTGCCAAACTACTATAAGTCGGGTTCATCAGAGAAATTAAAAATCTTGAGTGGTTGGACAAACTGGTCATGGTACCAAAGAAGGAGAAATCTTGGCAGCTATGTGTCGATTTCAAAGACCTCAATAAGGCTTTCCCTAAGGATCCTTTCCCCTTACCCCGAGTAGACCAAATTATCGGCGCAACGGCCGGACATGACTCTGTGTGTTTCCTTGATGCTTACTCTGGGTACCATCAGATTAAAATGAAGGAATCCGATCAGGCTGCAACCGCCTTTTTAACCCCCTATGGGACATTCTGCTTTAACACAATGCCTTTCGAGCTAAAGAACGCGGGCGCCACTTACGAGCGCATGATACAGATACGCTTGGAGAAACAAATCGGCAAAACAATAGAGGCATATGTGGATGACGTGGTCGTCAAGACCAAGCACGTCGGCCAGCTGGTAGATGACCTCATGCAACCTGTGTGAGCCTACAAGAATTTGACACACGGCTTAACCCGGACAAGTGTGTCTTTGGAGTTCCAGCCAACAAACTTCTCGGATTCATTGTGTCGCAAAGAGGGATAGTGTCACACCTTGTTTTTGCTATCACCTGTCTGTGTTGTAAAATTCTGAGCTTGATAAAACTTTTTCAAAACTAATGTTGTGAGTGCCATGATTGACATTGTATACTTGTATGTTTGATCATGTGAGGTTTAAAACCCTAAAATCCTTTTTGGTATTTTTCTGATTTTCAAAAAACCTTTGATAACCAAAGTAAAACCACCTTGAGTTGCACTACATGTCCTTGATAGCAAGCAGTGCTTCCACTCATATTTGGTAATCTGATTTTTACCTATCTTTATATTTCAAAACCACAAAAATAATTATTTTTGTGAGTATTTTCCCAATTAAATAACCTGTCCATTTCTAAGGTCAGAATTAGTATTCCAACATGGAAAAATACTTTCTCCTTTGGAAAAATCTGATTAAATTTGGAGATGATCAGAAGGACATATATTTTCCATACATAGGATTTTAAACCCCCTTTTATATTATATTTATTGATTAAAACTGTAAAAGCTATTTCTGTCTGTTTTGGCATTTTGAAATATTTCCAGAGGAAATATTCTCAATAAATTCCTAGAAAATTCCAGTGATGCCCCTAAGCCTTGTTTGGTGTCCACATAAAGTTTCACCATGATCAAAGGTGGATAGGGACCCCAAATAACCCTAAAACCCTGTCTGTCCAGAATCAAGTTAGAGCAACTCTACATAGCAAAGTTTGTCCAGTGGAGTTAAAACTTTGCAGGAGTGCCTAATACCTCAAAAGAGGGTTCTACACCAAAAATGGGATTTGTGGGACTTAGTTTGCCCACACTCCCTTTGGAAGGAACAGATCTGGTCATATTGGAGTGATTTCAAGTTTACAAAGCTAAACTTATCCATTGGAGCTCAAATTTGGTGGAACTCCATAGTTTATTCCTAAAACCAAACCTGTTAAGTCTCAGCACCAGTGGTGGGGTGCAACCCCCTGTGACCACTGTCGAACACCTTCTAACAGAGAGGAAAAAACCACCTTAGCCACAGCTAAACCAAACTCCTTTGCTTCAAACTCTTAGATTAAGTAGCCAGCACCAGTAGCTAACCCCAGTCAACTGGCCCCTCACTGGTTCAAAGTGGAAAGGCCAAAAACCCCAATTTAGACATCAGTTCATGATTGACAGCACCAGTATTTCTTGCCTCCTTTGACCAGCTGAAGCTCCCACTAAAACCAAATGGCTAGCCACACCCCCAGCAAGTGCTGGGACATGCTAGACACGTACAAAGTGCCCCAGAGTGCACCAGCATGTCGTGGCATGCCAAAACTGCGCTCTGGGCGCGCTACAGGGAGTCACTGAGGTGGGGGCGACGCCCTCGGCTAGTTCCAGCCTCCCCCAAGATGTCCAACCTCCTCCCCGACAGCCCCTCTGCGTCGGGCCAGCCTCAAGGCCCCTCCTCTCTCACGCAAGAGCTCGCGAGACGCGTGCCTGCGCGCTCCAGATTCGGCCAAGCTTGCGTAGCCACGAATGCAGCTCTCCTCTCTCTCTCTCTCTCTGTGTGCAGAAGACGGTTCGGGCAGTCCAATACCACGTCCTGAGACCGTGGTTTCAACCCCAATGTCTCTCTGCACCCCCATGCGCGCCACGGTGAGTCACTGGCGCACCCAAGTCTGCTCACCGTCGTGGGCCTATAAATAGCCCTCCCCCTCGCTCCAGCACCCCCTCAAATAGCTTCACCGCATCCACTAGCACCTCCTTAGCCACCCCAGCAACCCAGCAGAGCCCCGGTGCTCGAGATCGACCGAGGCCCCTCCCCTCGGAGCTCCGGTCGATCTCCGGCTACACGACGGCTCCTGCGCCCCTCAACCCCTCAAACTGACCCCCTTGACACCAGGAAGCTTTCCCCCAACTTGCCCGAGCTTTCCCATCTCTCTAGCAACCTCCCCGATCGCTTCCCGAAACCCCTCCGCCATGGCCTCCTCGTCGCCAGCGAACCCCTGCCTCCCCGTCGTTGTTTCGACCACCAGCAGGTAGGCAACGGTCCGGCGAACCCATTCCCGTGCTCATTAGAGCTTGAGCACGTTGGCAGCCATGTCGGCGTCCTCCTCCTCCTCTCTGGCTGGAGGTGGGAGACGACCCCGACAGGTGTGCCCCACCTGCCGGTGGCCCAGCCTCCTCCCCCGCACTGGCCTCGGCCACTGACCGCAGGGCACCGCGCGTCAGGTTCAAACCTGACGGCGTGCTCTCCTCGGCAGGCCGTCGGCTCGCCATGGGCCAGCCCAGCTCTGGGCCGAGCCAGGCCAGGAGCTAGCCTGTGTTTTTCTTTTATTTTTAAAACCTCGATTTCTAAGAATTTTATAAAAACATTTAACCAGTGTAAAAATATAATTCTTCCACTGTTATTTTTCTAAAAATGTGTAGTATTTAATGATATGCTTAGATGAATTTTTCCAGCAACTAATCTATTTTGCAATATTAAAAAGGACTAAAATGGAATAGTTTTGCTTCTACTTGGTTGTTTTCAAAAATATTCCTTCAAGGAAAATTTAGGCAAGTATTTTTTTTAAATGATATCTTAGATTTATCATAAATAGGGAGCATTTTTTTTAAATGACTTTGTGGACTGTTTTTGTGTGAGCTATTTCTTATTTGTGGTTTTATCGACGATAGAAAACCCGTGTGACGAGGGAATCGGAGCGGAAGACCTCGAAGACCCTGGATACTTAGCTGACAAAGGCAAGCAGCCCTTTGACCATGACTAAGCATATGTTACTTTGCATGTTATAAAAGCAAGTATTCCCGTTGCATATGACCATAAGTGTCGGTAATTATCTCATATGATTTTACCGAAGGCTCCCCCGAAGCACATGCATTGAGCTTGACCCTACCCCTTGAGGGTCATGCTAATACCATGTTGACAAGTAAAAATAGATGTAGTATTAGCATGAACATGATGTTGTCACAAAGCAAGAGTTTATGAAAACCCCGTCGGGTGCCACTAATGCCCAAGGGTGATGATGAGTTGGTGGTCACTTTTGGTGAAGTGATGCACCCGGTGTTTTGTGTGAGTAAGGTTTTGGAAATGGGATTAGATTTATGATGTGTCGATCGTCCCAACCTTACCAGTACGACCACGTTACCCCTTATGGGATGGGGCTATGTTAATTACTCTGGTCGGTGCTAGCAAAGAGCCACATTACTAGTGGCGGCAGTGATTGTAGTCACTCTCCTGATGGGGTCGTGCCGGGTAGGACGACTATGCCATTTTTATGAGTTCCAGTCACACCGTTGGTCCCCGCATGGTCGGTACGGTCCAGAGTTGGTGCTTGTAAGACGTACGACATGTGGGCTGGGTACCAATCGAGTGGATCTCTTTGTCTAGTATCGGCAGGGGAAAGGCATTGATCGGGTACTTACCTCGGGTATGTGATATACCGCGAGTCGTGGATGACACGGAAGTTTCCAGGATCTCGTGGGTCCAGCGTACTACCTCTGCAGAGTGTAAACTATTCGAATAGTCGTGTCCACGGTCAAGGACAGTTGGGTAATCCTGCTTAAACTACGTCCTGATATTTCTGCATAAACCAAGTGTGCTTGAGTGAGTGTATGTGTGGTGTTCGAAAAAGTTGTTGTTATGAAAGTAATAATAATATGACCAAGTTTGGTGACTTGGCATATAGGATGAACCTGGATGGTTCAGCCCTCAACAGATATATTGATATCTGTAACCTGTTCTTCAATAGTAATTCTTTAACTTGATGCATATTCATGATCATTCCACCCAGATGAGTTACACTAAAGATGCATGATATTGTTATCCTTCACTTTCGTTGTTCATATCATGGGTTGTTTGCGAGTACATTCAAAGTACTCATTGGCTTGCCACTGGTTATGTTATTTGACCAGACATGGAAGGACCGGAGATTGGAGATGAGTACGTCTTCGGTGACACCCCTGCGAACTAGGACACTTCCGAGTCAGAATGCATGTCGGTGTAGGCTTGATGGCATGGGCACCTGCTTAGCCCCGTGTTTCCGCTATTAGTGTATTCGTGTGATTTGGCCTTTATTCAGTATCTGTGTTCGGTGAGCATTGATCTCTGGGATCACTGAGCACGGCGATTCTCGACTAGTAAGTCGGGGTCCCCACAGATAGAGGCCAATCCAGACAAGATCCGAGCGTTGTCACAACTCACGGTCCCTACAAAGTTGAAGCATGTCCAAAAATTGGCAGGTTGCATGGCGGCTTGAGCCGGTTAATCTTTCGCCTCGTTGAGAAAGCTCTCCCACTTTACAGGTTGCTTAAGAAAACCGATAACTTTGAGTGGACCGAGGAAGCTGCGACGGCTCTGGAGGAAATCAAAATGCTGCTCGCTAGCAATCCCATTCTAGTAGCACCTTGTGCAGGGGAACCGATGTTGGTATATATCTTGGCCACCAATCAAGTGGTCAGCATGGTCCTCGTCGTAGAACGGGAGGCGGAGGGTCACGAACTACGAATACAAAGTTTGGCCTTCTATGTATCTGAGGTGCTTACCCCATAGAAAACCAGATACCCACACTATTAGAAGATGCCTACACGGTGTTTACGACATCACGTAAGCTCAAACACTACTTCCAAGAACGTGCGGTCACGGTAACATCCGAGGTACCCCTGAATGATATCATTAACAAAAAGGACGCAACCGGCCGAATAGCTTAATGGGCCATTGAGCTCCTACCATTCGAGATCACCTACAAGCCACGACGAGCCATCAAATCTCAAGTGTTGGATGACTTCCTCGTTGAATGAACACCCTCGGCTCACGAGATCATGGAAGTGATCGCGCCATGGACTGATCCCTTCCTTGCTTACCTTCTGCACAAAGAGCTCCCTAGCGACCAGACCGAGGCGAGACATATCATCCGCCGATCAAAGGCCTACAAGGTCCATGGAGGTGAGGTGTATAAGAAAAAGCACCATGGGAGTCCTCCAGCGGTGCATCTCCGACGAAGAAGAGAGGCAACTTTTGGCCGAAGTACACACAGGTATGGGCGGCCATAATGCGGTTGCATGGGCTTTGGTCAGCAAGGCTTTTCGGGCCGGTTTCTTCTGGCCCATAGCCCGGGCGGATACCCACACACTCGTCTAGCATTGTGTAGGGTGTCAAATTTTTGCAAATCAAATCCCCATGCCCCTAACGGATCTTCGGACAATTCCGATGACCTGATCCTTTGCGGTCTAGGGGCTGGACATGGTCGGGCCACTTAAAGGGGGGAACAAGAAAAAGAAATACCTCCTGGTTATGGTGGACAAGTTCACCAAATGGATCAAAGCAAAGCATTTAGTTCTACCAAAGCAAAGCGAGTGATCGAATTCATATCCGGTGTCGTACACCGTTATGGTGTCCCGCACAACATAATAACATACAATGGATTCAACTTTACCGCCCAGGAGGTCAAAGATTGGTGCGCAAACTTTACCGCCTAGGTATATCACCCCCAAACAAATGGGCAAGTCGAACGAACTATGGGCTCATTATGAGTGGTATCAAAACTCGGCTGGTCCGATCTTTCTTGTAATTTGACTACCACTCGGTGGAGGAGCTCGACTCCGTACTATGGGGCCTAAGTACCACCCTGAATCGCTCAACAGGGTATACACCGTTTTTCATGGTGTACGGGGCCGAAGCAGTCCTCCCTTGCGATATTATCCATGATGCGCCTCGGGTGCGCATGTACGAGGAAAAAGAGGCCGAGTTAGATCGTCAAGATGACTTATACGCATTGGATGGCAAGCACAATATAGCTCGGGACCAGACTACTTTTTATCAACAGTAGGCTCGGCGCTATCGAATCAGAGAAGTTCGGGAAAAGGCATACAACATGGGCGAACCCATTTTACTCCTCCGAGAGAAGAAGAAGAATAAACTCAACCCCAAATGGGAGGGCCCTTTCATAATTACTGAAGTCCTAACAGGAGGAGATTATCGCGTGCACAACCTAGAGGATAATTGCCTGGAACTAAACCCAAGGAATGCAGCTTGCCTTCGGTGTTTCTACAGCTAGATCGATGTCGCTGCCTTCTTTATAACCTTACATTTTTTCCATTTTCAAGTTTGTCTTGTTTTACTTTTGTAGGATCACTTCAAATTTTCCCAAGATATGTTCGGGTCAACCGAACTGCTTGAAGCATTTATCGGAACACATTCATGGTAAACCCGATATCACCTCGGGGCTTCTATACGGAAGGCGATCAAAGTATTTATTTTGCCTACATCTTTATGTACTATATGCCTCGACTGAACATGGATTTATGCCACTATATGCATCAATTGGACTTAATATCCTTGCAATGTTGGGTTCCCTTGCTCTCGTGCTTACCCCCTACGTCCCCGAATGTTCGGCTAGGGAGTAAAGGGAGCACCTCTGCGATTGTTACGACCGGTTCGTCCGGATACGTATCTCAGACTGGTGAAGCCGGAAGCTAGCATTTCTTAAGATACAATTTGGTCGGCTATGAATGAGGTTCATATAATTGGCAATCTTCGCCACAAAAGGGAGTTATTCATCCCGATATAGCAGCTAACCACACCACAAGGATACATAGCTATAGAACCTACGTTTTTTGTAGTAGCCCGAAGAAAGGAACCCATTGAAGAACTATTTCTTTGGAAGATGTTTCTTACATCTCATCATAACATAACATAATCCTACAGTGCGCTCTGTGTCTGTTAGCACCACATGGCCAGATTGCCTGGTTCTCGGAACTTAGCTCCTGTTACCACAAGATAAACAGTGCAGAACACTGCCCAGTTATAAAAAGGGGAGGTAGAAGCTGATGTCCAGTTAAAGACAAAAAATTCAAACAAGGAAGGAAGTGTCTTGATACATAAATACAAAATTACATATAATCACGCACTAGGTGATTGGTCGAGATGATCTATTATAACATCTAAGGTGCAGTCTTCTTGTGAAAGACGGGAGGCGGGCATCACTTGGTCATAAACCCGGTGAAGCGGAATCTCTTTACCATCCGGTCCTGCAGGCCCAACCCAGGCCACGTGCTCCGAATTCAGTTGGGTAAAATGGGTCTTCACCACAGCCCACGCCTCTCAAGCTCCTTCATGGTAGGACAAAGTCTTCCATAGCTTCAAGCGACTCCAGGCTCTTTTGAACTCCTCGGCAAGCTCGGCCATTCCTTGCGAAGGACTTTCATTTGGCCATAATGCTTTGATCATGCTCCTCATAGCTTTTCGAGCTCGCTCGTGCATGATGGACAACTCCTTCAACATCCCCTGCCCCCCGCCCCGAAATATCTAGCCTCTTCCTCGGGACGTCCAGTCAAGAGAGACCTAATCAACGCAATAAAAAGTTATTTATCACATTCCAGGTTGGATTTTACTTGTAAATATGCCGCCCATTGATTTTTTATTCTCTTCATGCTTTTGCACCAACTGAGCTTTCAAACTCTCAATTTCTTCGGTTTGTCGCTTATTCTCCTCCTCGAGTTGGTTATTTTGCTCACGACATCGCTTTAATATGTGATGACCAACTTCAACCTAGGATTCGTCATACCTTTGAGAATCTCAGATGCGTCTAAGCCTTTTTGCAATTGGCCTATAGATTCGCCTCCTATGACAAAGTTTTCTATTATAAAGGAAATCCCATGGAAATTTTGCATATTGCAAAATAATTTTACTCAGTCTGTGCTTCTCCAGTGAACTACTTCACCTCCTTTAGTTTGACCTTGCTGGCCTACAATTCGGCCTCGCTTAGCTCGAAATCTTTGGCCAATTTTTCGTTCTCCTGCTTTAGAGCCTCCATGGTGGTACATTATTAACTCGACCCTTAACTCGGTCGTCCCTACCAAATTAAGGCTCGAGGGCTACTGGGTCCGAACTTATGTCTGGTTATCAAAAACGGATGACTTACATGCAGATGAGAAGACATCACCGTGATTGCTTCTTCAAGACCAGCACTCGCAGCCCCAAGACATGCATCTGTAGAGTTGAAAGCATTAAGCTCTTGTTCAAAAAAAACAGGGTGGTCCAAGAACTTATTTCGTCGCCTGTGATTCATCAAGATTTCGGCTTCGGAATGAGTTGCCAAAACTCCTCGTGGTCGTCAGGGAGGAAGTGTGTATTCAGAACTCTCATGTTAGCCGGGGACCTCGGATTTTGATGACCGTCAGACACTTCGGCAGCGTCTTCGGATGAAAATGGTTGCATATGTATTCTCAATATTTTGCCGAAGGGTCATTGTTGGGGATACACATATTGGGTCGGCCCATGAAGGGTTGAAATACCATAATAGCATGGGGTCCACACATGAGGCCCGGAGAAAATACAAACATACTATCCACTCACACAAGTACAATCTATCCACTTGGACAATAGTTAACCACTTGGCCGTACGACTCACTCGAATATGCACGGATCAATAGTCAGCAAGGCAGTTGGAGCATCGACCTCATAGTGAAGTTTTCATAGTGGGATGACATCATGGCATTAATGACCCACATTGTAACATAAGAGGTGAGGGGGTGGCACACTCTATATAAGCCACACCCCCACCACATAGCTCAGGGTTGGCTCATTCTTCCCCCTTGGCTTTCGCGCCATTAGTCTCAGGACTTAGCTCAAGCGTGAAAATCGGTTCTTCCCTCTCTCACTCAAATACACCATGTAACTCCGCGTTCATGACAGATATGCAAAGCCTACAAAGCACGAGACATAGGGTTGTTATCTCCACCGCGAGAGGCCGGAACCTGCTAAAATCATGGAGTCACCCATTTGCATCTCGATAGATCATGCTCCTTTATCCTACCCCATTCTATTGTCGAAATCGTTAACACGAAAGTTGCCGCCCATCATGGGGCATGGCATCTATCGAGCCATGATGCAGATGGTTTTCCATTCATCTATGTTGAATGTTTTGTTCATGAAGTTCATCGTTCATCTGTGCAATGAGTACTGAAGCATCACAGAAAAATAAAAGATACATGTCTATTCGATGTCGCGGAGGCACTAGCCTGGCCGGCAGTGCCGGACTCCTCTGTCTGGTCACTTGCCCGACAACGGCTTCTATGCAACGGAAGCACTATCCTGGTCGACAGTGCAAGGCTCCTTCGTCTGGTTGCACGCCCAATAGCAGCCTCTGCACCGCGGGGCTTCCTCAGTCGATCGGCTTCTCGATGGTCACGTCCCGGCCGTGGAACTCCTCCACCCACTTGACCGCTCGGCGACAAGGTCCGCACAGGTGGCGCAGGTCCAATGCGGGTTGGGTGTGCAAGGGTTCATTCCTCCAGCATCAACATATCAGCGGCAAACTCTGCGTGGGAGGCGCACGGAAAACGCACACCCGCATGTGATGGCTTCTCCCTCTGGCTCGATTCCGGGCTGGCGGAGATCTCGTCGCTGCAACCGCATTTCAGGATCGAGGGAATCAAGCACGTCAAGCTCGCCAACCGCCCGTCCCGCTCGCCTGTGCTTCCGACAATCGTGCAATGTGGGTGGGCCACCTCCTCGTTCATTAAGTGCATGCAGGAGAAAAATGAAAGGGAGTAAATCTCATAACTCTATGAGTTATTTGGATGCCTCATTAAGCGTCTCATCAGGTGAGCAAAAAATACGTCAGGAGATGGGTTGTACATTAGGGGTAGGCCTATGGACCTACATCCCTAGGCCCACCTAGGACCCCTACGGACATAAGTATCTTTCAAAATCACCGGTGTAGTCTCGACCTCCCTCGATACAGCAAGGTGTCACTCGTCGTGCCTGGAGTCACTCGGATCGCCTTGTATCAGTCGGATGCATCCTGGCACTCGGAACACAGCAAGGTGAACGAACCAAAGAGGCTGCAATGGCTAAGGACTTAATCCATCACATGAAGTGCACTGAAGACCCACGTTAGCAGTAACGCCAAGAGTTATAGCTGCCGTTTCTAGTAACTTCCCTATTTATTACCATTAACTCACCTTCTAATGAAGCTCGGTTGGTCATGGCATGTACTATATAAGCCACTCCCGGGCTCTAGCTCAAGGGTTCAGCAGCTTCTAATCTTTCATAACCCATAAGAAAACATCAGCCTCATGGCTGGAGACGTAGGGTTGTTACCACTTCCGAGTGGGGCCTGAACTCGTACATTCGAGTGTATCCGCTGCGCCTAGTTAGACTTCGCCCATTCGTTCATAGCCCTATGTATTATTGTCAGGGTCATTCCCACGAAAGTTGGCGCCCACCGTGGGATTGCACGTCTAGCAAATCCAGCGCAATTGGAGGTTTATCACATTTTGCGTCAACATGATGACACGTGGCGGAGAGATCCTCTTAGGTTCCCTTAGCTTTGTCGACAATGACTCGGCGTGGCTGCATGATGCGCAACTGGACACCGACACCCTCCCTGCACGAGGTACGTCACATTTTAAGGTAGTTCCGCATGGAGTCCTGATCCGGCAGCCATCGGTGTCGTATCACTTGGTGCCCCTGCACCCCAATGTTGTTCGCCGTAAGCGCTCTAGGCGCTCGCGGATGCAGTGGTGGATCAAGCACGCCATAGCCAATCAGGCCATTTTTGGGCAGGTGGCTATGCTCAGCTCTGATGAGCCCTCTGTCACCCTCTTTCCATCATCGAGCGAGGAGTCACTCGGTGACTCCGACTGTAAAAGAAGCATGGGTGCCGCCGAGGTCTTGATGGCCCACACCAACAGGGGAGGCAACACAGGTTTCACCGTGGAGAATTCTCCCCTGTGTGACGGCGGAGAGTGTCGCCACGACGACGGTAGCCACCACGTTTCGTAGCCGCTCACCAAGCAACAGCGGGGGGAACTTCGGCGGAGGAGCGATCAAGCTCTCCGCACCCCCATAAATGGGAACAACCCGGAGGAGATCGCACTCGAGAACGTGCATCTGGCGAATCTAGCGGAGCGCGAGTGACTCGAGCGACTCCAGTGGTCACTCGATGCTCGGGCTGTGAGGGACCAGCCGAGCTCTAGCCGCATTCGCAAGAAATTATTCCCAAACAACCGCCAGTGTCACATCAAGGTGATGTGGACACCTCTGTTGAACCTGACCGCGGCCACTCTGATCGCTGATTTAATTCAGCTGAGTGATAGCGTGGCCGGGGAAGGCATTCCACAGATCCACGCTCTGTTGAAGACTGCCATGCACCAGAATTTCGTAGTGTCGCAGTCGCGACATCACATTCAGTGCAAGTCCATCCAGGCGGACACCTGCTTGGTTAGGTCCAACAACAACATTCAAGTTCAACAGATTCCAACCGACTACCAGTAATCAATCAAAATCTCACGGGCTACTGTTGGGGATACACATAACGGGTAGGCCCATGAAGGGTCGAAATACCATAATAGCATGGGGTCCACACATGAGGTGGGCTCGGACAAATACGTGCATACTATCCACTCGGACAAGTACAGTATATCCACTCGGAGGATAGTCAACCACTTGATAGTACGACTCACTCAGATATGCAAGGATTAACAGCCAACAAGGCAGTCGAAGCATTGTCCTCATAGTGAAGTTTTCATAGTGGGCTGACATCATTGCAATAATGCCCCACATTGTAATACAAGAGGTGAGAGGGTGGCGGACTCTATAGCTCAATGCTGGCTCATTCTTCCCCCTTTGCTTTCGTGCCATTAGTCTCGAGACTTAGCTCACGCATGAAGATTCGTTCTTCCCTCTCTCCCTCAAATACACCATGTAGCTCCATGTTCATGACAGATATGCAAAGCGTCTCTGGAGCATGAGACATAGGGTTGTTATCTCCACCGCGAGAGGCCCGAACTCGCTAAAATCACTGTGTCACCTATTTGCATTTCGATAGATCATGCTTATTTATCCTACCCCATTCTATTGTCGAAATCGTTACCATGACAGTCATGAATAGTCAAGGCAATCATTACTGTAAGAAAGGGAACGATTGATATGTATACCTCTTGGTCGAAGGGGCAGCTGAGATGTTTTCCGTCGTTTCCCTTTGTCCGAGAATCTTGTGCTCAGTCGATGCAGCACCAACTGGTATAACTCGGTACAGAGTTCGGCGCTTGGACCGATGCCCTTTGGAATTGGAGCGAGGAACATTTGGTATGACGGGATGTATAGCTCCTCTTCGAGTATTGGTTTTCCTTTTGCTCGATGTGGAAGATCGAAGAGGACCAGGATTGTCAACCTGAAGGGCCACATTGAGTTTGTCCATGCTTTCTTGGTAAAATACTTTGTCCTCAAAGTTGATTGAAATCTATGGGTCCTCATGGTATATGGGGTCATCATCGCGGAAGTAATTCTCGGGCTGAGGGGTGGGACAGCAACCGTCTCAATCCAACGCCTCCAAGTCTGTCAAGGAGAGCAAGGGGTTATTGATCGGTAAAGTCAAGCATAAGCGTGTGAACTATGGGATTATGATCAGACTTACCCATTCGATGGGATTATATGTCGAGTAGCCGTCCCTGATAATGAGGCAGGAAAAATTCTCTTTTTCCCCTCAAAGAGCTCAGCCAAAATAACCACTAAAGCCTCGTGATTGTCCGATCCCTTCGTCTAGAACGGGTAGTGTTGCTTGTCCCGTTATAGCACCATAAGGGATGTCTGTGTTGTTCGAGCGGCTGGACACACCGGGTAATTGCTGCATCCATCACATCGACGGTGGTCAGCCCGCTCTAAACAAGTAATCTCATCTTGGCACCTAGGCATTTTACTTCGCGGCTCTCTTCTTGGGAGGGACTGACCGGACGCTAGCTGAACCACTTCTTTAAGGGGATCTCGAAGTATTCAGGAAGACCCCTCCGAACTTGGTCGAATAAAGGAATGTTCTCAATATAAAACCATTCCGAAGACCAGAAATTGGTTTCCTTCTTTGGTGTCCCGATTGGGCATCCGATTCCGGCTATACGCGACACTTCGACTTGACCCACTTCCTGAATTGACATTCCCCTAGTTTGGGGAATGGGGCAGAGTATTTTCCCCATAGGTCAAAGTGGTGCTCGCATCCCAAGAACATCTCGCACGGGGCTATAAAGCCTTAGATGTGAGGTATTGAGGCAGGGTGAGGTTATGAAGTTGAAGCCCGTAGAATTCCAGTAAGCCCCTCAACAAGGGGTGGACCGAAAAGCCTAGACGTTGCAGCATGAAAGAAACAAAGCAGATCATTTCACCCTTTTGAAGGGTGGGGAAATTCTCTATGAAGGCCTTGCCATTTGCAGAGATCAATCTAGCACGAGCGGGCGCAATATCCAACATGGGAAGATATCCTTGTTCTTCAAAGTTCCGCAACTGGAGCAGGGAAACGTGATAGCTTGCCCAATCTCTCGAGAGTTGGGCAAAGGGTCGTGATGAGGAACCCGCCGTGGCTCTGGGCGTTGGAGCTTTAGGGTTTCTTGGTGGTGTCTGAATATTGATGGCCACCCAAGGATGAATTTGATCTATTTATAAAGAGTGTTTTTCTCCCTCGTTTACAAGAAGCGGTTTCGTGAGGGACTACTGGATTGCTTGTCTTCATTAATGTGCACAGGAATCGAGTGACGTTATCGATTCTCAAGCGAAAAGGATAGAGCCCGTGGGCCCCATGAAGCTTCAATAGTCTACAATTGGTCAAAGATTGGATCGTCATTCTACAAATGAGAGGGGATGGAGGAACTCACCTTGCAAGCCGATCACTCTAGACGCAAAGGAGCTACCAAAGACCATATACATCGGCGTTGGATGCAAGTTCGGGGGCTAGTGAGGGAGTCGTGGACTAAGGGGTCCTCGGATGCTCACCCCACCTCTTGGAGGCCAACCATATGGGTTGTATTATTGAAGACCGGACTGCATGACCACCTTGTTTTGAAAAAGAAAGCTCTGAAGACTGGCGTCTCATGCAAGTTTAGTAGTCTAGGTCGGCGTTCCACCCCCGACTCGAGGTCGGTTGTATGTAACCTTAGGGACCCATGGTGTCTATATAAACCAGTGGGTTTCATCTATGTAGGGAGGTAGACTCATCTAGGGTTTTAGCTCATACGATCTCGAGGTAGATCAACTCTGTAATCCGGATACACCATCAATATAATCAAGCAGCACGTAGGGTTTTACCTCCTCAAGAGGGCCCGAACCTGGGTAAATATCGTCTTCTTCGTCTCCTACAACCCATCGATCCAAGGTCCACAGCTCGGGACCCCCTACCCGAGATCTGCCGGTTTTGACACCGACAACCATCCTTCATGTTGAACTTGTCAAGCTGTCTTTGTAGCACATCCAACTTAAATTCATTTAAATATTATGTACCTTCGTGCATATCAACCAAAGTATGCAAAATTTCCTTTGCATTCTCAAGGCAACTGCTTAGAATATCCCATGCTAGAGCATTGTATTGCAACATCTACAATTCATCCACTGTCGCATCGCACTCCGGTTCCCTTCCATCACCAAATAAATCACCTTGCACACCAACATGAAAATAGCCCATACGATGGGGTTATGACCGATAATATGCATTTTCATCTTATGCTTTCAACTAGCAAAGTTTGTACCATCAAAATATGGACCTCTATGGTGGTAATTACCCTCACTAGATGCCCTAGTCTCCTAGGTTGTGAAACCAATGCAATGGAGACCAAAGCTCTGATACCACTTGTATGACCCGAAGTCTGTCTAGAAGGGGGTGATTAGACTACTTGACCAAATAAAAACTTATCATTTTCCCAATTTTAGTTGTGGGTCAGTTTTAGCAATTTATGACTAGTCAAGTACACCCTACACATGCATATCTAAGAGTATAGCAGCAGAAAGTAAATACATGCAAATGTAAGTAGAGGATAGGGAAGGAGGATCAAACGCAAAGGTTGACACATCGATTTTTGGCATGGTTCTGATAGGTGGTGCTATCATACGCCACGTTAGTGGAGACTTCATTCCAAGAAGGCTAACGGCTGCGAGAGTCCACGGACGGCTCCACCCACAAGAGGTCCACAAAGAAGCGGCCTTGTCTATTCCATCATGGCTTATGTCCACACATGGCTAGCATCGCTTGCGGTAGATCTTCACAAAGTAGACGATCTCCTTGCCCTTACAAACTTCTTGGTTCAACTCCACAACACGAAGTAGGAGCCTCCCAAGCAACACCTAACCAATCTAGGAGGCACCACCCTCCAAGAGGTAATAGATGTGGTAGAACAATGAACTCCTTGCTCTTGTGCTTCAAAAGATATCATCAACACTCAATCACTCTCTCACAGATTTGGCATGGGTAGGAGAGATTCTTGTGGTGGAAAGCAACTTGGGGAGGCTACAGATCAAGTTTCTATTGTATGGTTTGGAATCTCTTGATCTCAACACATGAGTAGGTAGCTCTCTCAAAAATATGGATATGGCAACTCTGTGTGTGTGTGTTCCGAGTGCTTCCTCTGTGAATGAGAGGTGGTGGAGGGGTATATATAGGCATCTCCCAAAATCCAAGTGTTACAACATTATTTCCCAACTCGGTGACACCAAAATGAATCTCGATGGTACCGAGTTGCACTAAATGTGGAAACTTTTTAATTCTCGATGAGCCCGATATGATAATCTCGGTGGTACCGATTTGATGACCTAGGACAGTTTCCAAATCTTGGTGTGACCGAATTCAAAACTCATAAATTCCAATTATTCAAATTGATAGACCAGAAATTTGGTCACTGACTTTCAGTTGCACCGTTACAAAAGTTGGTGGTATCGGGAGATTAGGGTTTGGCAAAGGTTTTGTCTCTGGAAAAATCGGTACGGCCAAAATGGAATTCTTGGTGGCAACGAATTTGATGTGTAAGCTTTGGACAAAGATTTTTGTGATAGAAATGCTTAGTATTTTGGTGTCTATCTCTAAGCACTTGAGCAACCAATTCATCATAAATACCTCACCCCCTTTTAATAGTAACGGCTTTCCTATGGACTCAAAATAATTTCTCAAAAATATAAAATGTAGAGTCCTCTTGCTTGAAACTTGGCCAATCCTATTCCTTTCCTTGCATCAAGGTGTTTCTCCTCACAATCCTTTACCCAATGCATCTTTGAACTTCTCTGAAATATACTTGGATAGAATCATTAGTTCAATGATACATATCTTGTTATTAATTATCAAAACCACCTTAGGGAGCAGTTGTGCTTTCACTACCCCTCTTGTAGTGCCTTGGTCCTCTTCCCCGAAAATATCAATGGGAAAGGGTAGACATAGGGCGGCAATTCGAAGGGGGCAGGAGCTTAGATTAATCCTAACAAAAGGTGGTATTCGCATGCTAAAGTGGTCTTCATGACGCGCGGATGGGATCGATGATGACCTCCATCCTAGCGCGCCAATCTGTCGTGATCTTCTTTCACTGAAATGGCAAGCTTTGGGAAACTACTTTGGAGGGACAGGGGGCACTGCACCTTAATCACCAAAGAGGAAAACCTTCATGTCTGCACCTGCTCACGCGACCTCTATCATCCTTCTCCGCACGGGAATGTCACCCACGTGCTGGGCGCGAGACCCCACGGCAGGCAACATACACCAAGGCCAACGAGCCAACCTCGCGGGAGGGGCCTTGCGAGGCGTCCTGGATCGTACCACCACCGGCAGGGCCTGGACAAGCGACACGGGCCTCACGGGGCATGCTCCTCGTGAGGCAGCTTCCTTTGGAGCGGCTGAGGTCGATTCATCCACTATGGGCCGTCCCAAGCGTTGTCCTCAGAGCCAGCGGCACACGGGTCATGGTACCCTTGGTCCCACTAGGCCAATAGTAGCCCCAAGCATGCGGCATGCATGTTCCACCCGTTAGGGATGAAACGGCATGGGGCCCTTCGAACTACCGGGCCCAGGGCGATGTGTGGCAGATTGTGAGGGTGTGGCGCCTCCACTCCCCATGATGCCTCAATAATTGCCGCTTCATCCATAAAGTCGACTCGTGCCCAACTCCTCGACATTCCCCTCTCTCCAACCTTCCAATCTTCATCAGCAAACTCCACGACCATAGAGGAAACTGCCTGCATTCGAGAAAGGTAAGGATACGACAGAGGAGGAGGTGCCGCCAGACCCAGCGTCGATGAGAAGCAAAGGCCGGGAACACACTTTGGCCACGGAGACTGGGACCTCCCCAGGAGTCCGGACGCGTTTAGCGGCCGCCATAGTGGAGGCCGGTCCCAGTTCTTGTGGAGAATTCATGACTCGAGCCCGCGGGCGGCATGGCGCATGCGGCCATGAGGAGAGCGGCGAATCACGTGTCCCCTCTCCATCGGCAAACACCTACACGACGGGGGTCTAGGTCGCGCATGAGTTCATCGCGGGGCTGCACCGCCGGCCTCGTAGCTGGCTCCGACTTTAGGACTCCTTTGCGAGGGTGATGAATGGAGGATGGCAGGCCCTTGGGTCTGTGGCTGCATGCGGATGGCTACTGCAATGGCCCCTCCTGGGTTGCCGTGAAGAACACCCCCCTGGTGGGTCATGTTCCTAGACCACGAGTGGGAATCGTTCGCCTGCTCCCACGACTTGAAGTGTGGGCAAGTCCTGCAGTTCAGGTACAATGGAGCCACGACGCTCTTCGTGAAGTTCTTCAGGGTCGCCGGTGGCCGCGTGGAGTGTTGCGCGAAGAGAGAGAGCGAGAGCGACTCCGACTCATCCAGCTGGAGCAGAAGCAACGAGAGCCCCCGGGGCATCCAGGATGAAGAAGAGGGTTCCCCTTAGGTGCTGGTGGCTCCTGGGAGGGACCCCCGATGGGGGATGATCCCTTCTTTTTACTCTCGCGCCATCAATGTACCCCGATGGGGGTGTAAAACAAAATCTTGTATGGCACTATAATGATTTAAGCACTTGATACTCTTGCAGGTTTCCATTTTTTCACAAGGCCCTTCTTTTCCCTTTTTACATTGCCTTTGTGTCCTGCATCACTAGACCCAGCCCCTGAGGCAGGCTACACCATTGCTGGTATGCTTGGAGCATGCGCTCAGCAAGGAGAGAAGGTGTAGGGCTCTTAGGGACGATAGGAGTCCCTAAGGCACAATGCTCAGGATCCCCCCTTGATGTGTATGCGGGTCGTGCCAAAGAAAACGAGACGCTTCGAGAGGGAAAAGATGGGGAGGAAATCCGTTGAGTGTTTTTAAACTTAGCTCCTCCAAGTGGTGCGGCCTGTAGTGAACTCTTTGTAAGGAGCAGCTCGTGAGGAATGGTCCCTAGCGAAGTCCTCTGGCCGTGAGGCGCCGCTCGCGAGGCCTCCCAATGGGAGGGCTCGTGAGGCCTTCGATATCCTACACCAGGAAAATGCCAAGTAATGTAGGAGGGCGCTCGCAGGGTCGCTTGTGGGTGTTGCACGAGGAGGCAAAAGCATGAAGGACCTCGTGAGGTGACGTACACGGGAGCACGCCCGCGAGCCAAAGCTGAGTCGCTTTGGTTTTGCAGTGCTACATGGACTGACCCGAGCCTAGACACCGTGCCTAGCCCTCGCTCATGGAACAGACATTGGGAGGTCACGAGCACGCGCCCTTCCTGAGGCATAATTAGCTGTAAGAAAATAGAATTATGAAGGAAGTAAGATTTAATGGTGCATGAAGCAAGTTCATTACATAACAGAAAGATACATGTTGTCGTGTTTGAAATGGGATAGCTTGATTTTGTGGTCTAAAGGAACCCCTCAAAAAGGTGACACAAATGCTACCATGAAGGACACGAATGAAGCGGAGGCTGGTGCCGCTGAAAAGAGCCCACATTGTCAAAAGGCCCGCCATAATTGGGCATGGGGAATCCGCCAAGGCTAAACACAGGGCTTCCATGAGAGTGGGTAGGCATGTCCGTCAGTGTTGAGCATGGGGCTTCCACGATATTGGGTAGGAGTGTCCACCAATGGGGAGCATGGGGCTTCCACGAGAGTGGGAGGGAGCTACCATGTGGCGAAGGCAACGCTCGTAGAGAGATCTCCCGAGCGTGTACAACTCCATCTCACTCGTATCCGTGGGGTCACGGATAGAACTTGCACAGATGTTGGATGTTCCAAGTGTTTTGTACCAGAACACCATCCACTATTTTGAGTCGTGTCATGTTGGGCCTAGAGATGTGTGTGACCCTGAAGGGGCCCTCCCACATGGGTGATAGCTTCTGGAGTCCCTCCCTGGAGAGGATTCAATGCAGCACCAGGTCGCCCACCTCGAGGATGTCGGGGTGATATTGTGGCTGTGATAGTGATGCAATGTCTACTGGTACCTTGCCGCATGGAGGGCAGCCTATCGACGGGCCCCTTTGAGGAAAAGCAGGTCATCTTCTCGTAGGACACCCTGACTGGACTCGTTGAAGGCCAGAACATGCGGGGACTAGTGCTTGACCTCGGCTGGGGGGATGTTTTTACCCCATAGACGAGGAAGAAAGGTGTCTTGCCAGTGGGCTTAGTCTCCGTGGTGCTAATGGACCATAGCACCGATGGGAGCTCCTCAACCCATCCCTTGCCGCAGGCCATGAGCTACTTCTTGAAGCTCCTGATCTTAAGGCCTTTGAGGACCTCCGTGTTGGCTCGCTGTGCCTCGTTGTTGCTTCAAGGGTGCTGTGACAGCCCGAGACCGCCGCTCCAGAAGATTCCCCTTTTATTCCGCTGTCGCCGGGTTAATATTTGTTTGTCGCACTCATCATCGCATCATCGCATCATCCGCATTGCATCGGCACTCCATTGTCGTATGTTTTCAAAACATGTATTCCTTATTAGTTGCCGGTTCTCTCTGTTTCCGTCGTTGACCGTTTTGACACCAACCACACACACACGCGCCTGCGACATCATTAAAAATTTTGTTTTTAAAGGTGTCTGAAAAATATTCTCAGATTGGGTTGAAACTTGGTGTGCAGTATTATTTTAGTGTAGTTAGGTCGCCTGCCAAATTTTGTCGCAATTGAGGTCCGTTTGATACCCGAACGATCTACTGTAGCGGCACCATCATTGGTCTATCGTTGGACGTTTTTCGCTGTTTTAAAAATATTGTGTCGGGCTGCAATTCCCCTCTCATCTCCGCCTAGCCACTCTACACAACCCACCTAGCCCCGCTGTCTACATATAGGCGGCCATCCCTGCCTAATTCAGACCCAAACCCTAATCCCCTCGTTTTCCACGCCCCAACAACCCTAGGGCCACCTCTCCCGCAGCCTCTCCTCCTCCGAGCCGCCGCGGGGCCGCCCGAGCCCATCTGAGGCCCTCCCGAGCCCGGATCGGCCGCCGCCCGCGAGCCAGCCCCGGTGCGCGGCTCTACCCCGAGATCACCCGAAGGAAGGCAGCAGCCCGAGCCTCGAGCCCCGTGCCTCCCACTTAGCCCCACCGCCCCTGGTGGTCACCGGCCAGCCACCGCCCTTGCTGCCTCGCCGGCCCAAAGTCGCCGAGCCACAGCTCCTCCTATGGCCGCCGAGCTGCTGCTGTAGCCCGCTGCCGTCGCCTTGGGCCGACACTGCCGTCCAGCTCCGCCCGGTCCGGCCGCCCCGACCGTGCCACCCCCGAGTCTGGCCGGTACCTGGCCGGAGTGTGCCCCGCTCCTCGCTGCCCAGCCGCTGGAAGTCAAGGAGCCGCCGCCCTGCTCCCGATCCAGCGGGATCGTGGAAGCTAACCCCGTTCACCCCGCGGCAGCGCTGCGGCCAGGCGCACCCCCCCCCCCCCCCGTGGCCCAGTAGAACCAGCAGCCGGCTTCCTCCCAAACCTCGGCCCATCTCACCTGCAACACAACGGCCCACCGAGCGAGGCCCACCGTAGCCCCCTCGACCCATCTACAGATCTAGCCGGGCCAGGCCCGAGGTGAGCTCCGCAACCCATTTATATGGTGCTCGAGGTACATAATAGCTATGGAGCACCTCTCTAGTTTGTTGGGCCAACCAGATTCGGCCCGTAATATTATTATTTTCAGCATGCGGATTTATTCTTTTTCACAAAAAATGCATTATTTTCAAACCCGTGTCACTTTTAATCCGTACGTCGGATCGCCGCAAGTTATGTATGCAACTTGGCTAGAATTTCGCGTAGAATAATATTTTTCAACTCTCGTGCATGTTTAAACTTGTTTAGCGTGTTATTTGCATCAGTTTGGGTGTCAACGTGTTAGAAATAGTTTAGGTCGTAGTTAATTAGCCGTACCTCCGTTGGAGATGAGATATATATGTAAATGGACTAGAACGACGAGTAGAATCACGTGAACCACTTTCTTATTATGTTCAACAAACATAAAATGTGATTAGGACAAATCTGGACAGAATTAGAATTTAACGCGTGGAGTCGTGTTTCGGATATGCTATGTGTGGTTTTTGGTCTCATTTAAAATGCCTAGATAGGTAGATTAACTTGTGCTTCACCCCTTGCCATGTTTAACAACATTTAACATTGACGTGTACCTAAACAGGAGTGAACTAAGTAATTCAAATGTGGAGTTTCGTCAGTATGCAACTCGTTGCATATTGATCTTCACTTAATGTGTAGCGTTTGATTGTTGTGAATTGCCATGCCATGCCTTGCAAAATTGAATCGATCATGCATCATATTAGGGTGTGCATCATATAGTGCATGTACGATGGTGAATATCATGTGTTGATTCTTGTTTCCGATTTGCTTTGTCTCGATAGAGTTCCGCAAGCGTGTCGGAATGTGAGGACCCATTCGACTACGTCGGCTCATCTGCTTCATAGAGTCGTTCTTCTTCCAAGCGGGGTCTCAAGAAAGATGATCATTTCCCCATATATCATTACTATCATTGACATGCTAGTTGTGTCATTTATGTCGCTATGTCTCGCTGCCTTCCACCAGTTTAATATGCCTCCCAAAATTGCCATGAAACCTTCAACCTGTTCACAACCTAGCAAACCACTGATTGGCTAAGTTAGTGCTTGCTTAACCATGTGTTAGCGTTGCTAGTTGCAGGTGCACTTGCTTCCATGTGTTAACATGGGTTCCTTGTTATATCACCCTATTATTGCTATTTAATTTAATGCAGATATATACTTGGTAAAAGTTGGAAGGCTCGGCCTTTCTAGCCTAGTGTTTTGTTCCACCTTTGTCGCCTTAGTTTCGGCTATTGCTGTTATATTCCATAATTGAGAGCTCCTAACACGATCGGGGTTGTTATGGGGATCCCCTTGTTAATTCATCTTAGATTAAAACTGGTCTGGCAAGGCCCAACTTTGGTTCTACATTTGCCTAATAACCTAATAAAAAGCATAGGGACCAGCCGGCACCCGTGGATAATTAATCAACCCTGGGCCAGTGATCCTCATGAGTGTTGGTCCAAAATGAGCGATGTCCGGCGCCCCCTGGTCACCCAGGGTTTAGCCAACCTGACGACTAGCTCATCCGGTCGTGCCGTGAGAATGAGATACGTGGCTCCTATCGAGAATGTCGGCACGCCGGGCGGCATGGCTGGATTACTTTTACCTTTTATGAAATATCTTGTGCATCGGGATTGCGGTGAAACTTTGGGTAATCTCAAAGTTGAGGTTTTCCACTAAGGAGTCCGACGAGATCGCGAGTTTCATGATCGAGGATTACTATGCGGCTTGTGGTAATTTGTGATAGACCCATTGGAGCACTCTTGCAGGGTTAAATCTTTCAGAAAGTCGTGCCCGCGGTTATGTGGCAACGTGGAAAACTTTGTTTAACATCCGGTTCTAGATAACTTGAAGTAAACTTAATTAAAACTTGCGAACTGAGTGCTTAACCGTAACTATCTCTTTCGTGAGTTCCTTCTCCGATCGAGGACACGGTGGGTTATGTTTGACGTAAGTAGGTGTTCAGGATCATTAATTTGATCATTATTAGTCCATGTCCGTTATGCGTAGATCTTCCCCCTCTTATTCTTGTACACGTAATTTAGCCACCTCAAATAAATGCTTAGTCGCTTGTTGCAACCTCACCACTTAACCATACCTCACCCATTAAGCTTTGCTAGTCTTGATACCTTTGGAAATGAGATTGCTGAGTCCCTGTGGCTCACAGATTACTACAACACCAATTGCAGGTACAGGTAAAGGATATTAAGACGTGAGCGTGATGATTGTTCATTTGGAGTTTCTTCTTCTTCTTAGTCGATCTCGGATGGGTTGCACGCTGGCAACCTGGGATAGGACGGATGGATGTCGTTATTTTATCGTTTGTTTTTGTCCATGGATAGACCCTGCTCTTCTTCATGATGATTGTATGTATTGTACTGATGGGACTCTGATGTAGCTTGTGGCGAGTGCAATCCAACTCCTTATACTCATCTTTTCAGTACATGTACTTGTAACGATATCCATTCTTGTGAAACGACGAGATGTGTTTATATCCCTGTCGAGGCCCCCGCGCCAAAATAAGAATAGGACCGCATCTTGGGCATTACAGGTGCGCCATTGAGTCAAAGCAGATCTGTGTGCCAATGAAGGCGCACTAGGTATTGAAGAGGTCGTTGGTGAACTACGAGACGCTGTTAGAGATGATGCAGTTGGGGATGCCGAAGTGCCACACCAAGCCCATGTTGAACTTGACCGCGGACCCTGCCGATATGGACCGGACAGGCTCCACCTCCGCCCACTTGGTGAAGTTGTAGATGGCGACGTAGAGGAAACGGTAGCCACCAGCCATGCGAGGGAAGAGCGCAAGGATATCTAGCGTCAGACCACGAAGGACCATGAGAGGGGAATGGTCTGGAGACCTTACACTGGCCGATGAATCTACCTAGCATGGAATTGGCAAGCCTCACATGCCTAGACCAGCTCCATGGCATCTCGAGTGTTGTGGGCTAGTAGAAGCTGCTACAGGGCGCCTTGCATGCAAGAGTGTGCAAGGAATAATGCTGGCTGCACTCGCCATCGTGGATGTCGGCAAGTAGCTTGCACCATTGCTCCTTGGAGATGCACTGGAGTGCGACTTCGTCCGGGTGGTGGTGGTACAGATATCTTGGTGTACCACATCTTTTCCTTCTGCATCGCTCTCCAGGAGGACACCGCCTTCGAGGTAGGCCTGGATCTACATGGTCCAACTCTCAGGCTGCGGCTTGAGCACCAGCAACAAGCGGGCGCCTGAACATGGGCTACAACCTGGTGCACCCAGGGGTGGTGCGGGGGGAGCTCCTCATGAGGCACAGCACGGCTAATGGCCGGAGGTGCTGTCGAAGGCTTCAAGACCCGCTCCTAGAAGACACCAGGGATCTGGTGCTCTCGGTGATAAGCGCGCTTGGTGATCTAGTCTGCCTCGTTGTTGTCATGGCGAGGGATATGCTGGAGCTCCATGCCCATGAAACACTTCTCAAGCTTGCACACCTCCTCCAGGTAGGCCGCCATGTCCTCATCCTTGGGCGTGTACTTCTTGTTGTAGAAGTTGACGATGAGTTGTGAGTCCCCATTGATGACGATGTGCCTAACTCCAAGCACGATGGCGGCCTTGAGCCCAGTGATGAGTCCCTCGTGATGTGGTTGGAGACTTTGTCGGCACACCTAAATAGAGTTGTACTGCATAGTAAAGCTTTTCGACTGAGGGGGTAGTGAAGACCACCCCAGCCCTCGTTCCCTGGCGCGGAAAGGCCGTGTCGAAGTACATGCTCCAGCCTCCGGAACTGGCCTCGTCAGGCAAGGTGACTCCTCCTAAGGGTCGTCCTGGCACGCGTCCATCCACTCTGCCGCGAAGTCTACCAAGGTTGCGCCCTTGATGGTCCTCGTGGTGAGGAACTCCAACTCAAAGGGCTGCAACTCGATGTTCCACTCGATGACGGGGCCAATGGCATTCAGGCTCCGCAAGACCTGCTCTAGTGGGTAGGAAGAGATCGCTCTAACTGGGTGACCCTGGAAGTAGTAATGAAGCTTCCTGGAGGCCACGAGGAGTTTCTGCTGCATGGGGTACAACTCGCGTGCATCTCGCGGCATTGTGCTGACAAAGTAGACGAGGTGCTTGACGAGGTGTGTCATCGTGGTGTTCGAGTCGTGCTCATCAGGGAGATCAGGCAGCGGCGCCGTAGGTACCTCTGGAGGCGGAACTCTTGAGGCCTACTGAGGGGATGCTGAGGCTTCTTGAGTAGTGCCAACGGCAGGTGCCGGTAGGGCCTTGAGGGGCTCACGCACTGCCTTTGCGGGGGCGACCCCTGCAGGCACAGGCTCAACGGGCTTCTTCTTAACGCACGCTTGCTCGCCTTGCTCCAACACAAGAGTCGTGCTGGCCGTCTGGAGGGTGGCCGCCAAGTACAGCAGCACGCACTCGCGAGGGCACGGGGAAACCATCACAGGAGGGCTCATGAGATACCTCTTGAGGGCCTCGAACGCAGCATCGGCCTTGGGGGTCCACTCGAAGCAGGCAGACCTCTTCATGAGCTTGAAGAATGGTAGATCCCACTCACTGAACTTGTATATGAAGCGGTCGGGCGAGGCCATGCACCCCGCCAAGCCATGCATCTCCTTGAGATTGTGGTGCGGCCACATTTTCTCGATTGCCTTGGTTTTCTTAGGGTTAGCCTTGATGCCATGACGGGATACCAAAAAACCCAAGAGTTTGTCAGAAGGGACATGGAACACCCACTTGGCAGGATTGAGCTTGAGATTGACCCTACGCTCGTTGACTCCAGGCAAGGTTGTGATGATCACGATTCTGTTGTACGATTCTACAACTTAATGGTCCAAACGAACCACTCAAATTCTATGATTTTGGTTAGTAAATCTATGTTTTTGCGATCCTGGTAGTTAAGATTCTACGATTTGTGATCCTACCATAAGAGCTCCGATCCGATTCAAAAGCATGATTCTCACAACCTTGCTTCCAGGTCCTCGATGAGGGTGCGCGCCTCGCGCGCTTTAAGGATGTTGTCGATGTAAGCCTCCGCATTTCTCCCCAAGTAACACACTTGGAAGATGCGCATTATTCTCTAGAAGGTGGCTCCCACGCTCTTCGGGCCAAAATGCATGCATACATAACAGAACACTCCGCAAGGGGTGATGAAGGCGGTTTTCTACTCATCCTCATTTGCCATCTTGATTTGATGGCAGCCCAATAAGGCATCCAGGAAGCAGAGTATATCACACCCCGTAGTGAAGTTTGATGTCTACTACACAAATTTTATTCTTGTAGAATATGTTGAGGCTTTAAGCGCTGAGTTTTGTAGGATAGTAGTAATTTTCCCTCAAGTGGATGACCTAAGGTTTATCAATCCATGGGAGGTGTAGGATGAAGATGTTCTCTCTCAAAGAACCCTGCAAACAAATACAAAAAATCTATTGTGTCCCGAATGTTTGAAATATGCCCTACAGGCAATAATAAAATGGTTATTATCATATTTCCTTGTTCATGATAATCGTCTATCGTTCATGCTATAATTGTATTAACACGAAACAGTAATACATGTGTGAATAAATAGATCATAATGTGTCCCTAGCAATCCTCTAGTTAGCTATCTCGTTGATCAATAGATGATCATGGTTTCCTGATCATGGACATTACATGTCATTGATAACGGATCACATCATTTGGAGGAATGATGTGATGGACACGACCCAATCCTAAGCATAGCACTAGATCGTGTTGTTCGTATGCTAAAGCTTTTCTATTGTCAAGTGTCTTTTCCTTTGACCGTGAGATTGTGCAACTCCCTGATACCGTAGGAGTGCTTTGGGTGTATCAAACGTCACAAGTAACTGGGTGATTATAAAGGTGCACTACGGGTACCTCCGAAAGTGTCTGTTGGGTTGGTACGAATCGATATCAGGATTTGTCACTCCGTGTGACGGAGAGGTATCTCTGGGCCCACTCGGTAGAACATCATCATGAGCTCAATGTGACTAAGGAGTTAGTCATAGGATGACATGCTACGTAACGAGTAAAGAGACTTACCGGTAACAAGATTGAACAAGGTATGGGTCTACCGACGATCGAATCTCGGGCAAGTTCTATACCGACACACAAAGGGAATTGTATACGGGATTGATTGAATCCTTGACATCGTGGTTCATCTGATGAGATCATCGTGGAACATGTGGGAGCCACCATGGGTATCCAGATCCTGCTGATGGTTATTGGCCGGAGAGTGTCTCGGTCATGTCTGCATGCCTCTCGAACCCGTAGGGTCTACACACTTAAGGTTCGATGATGCTAGGGTTATAGGGAATTGTTATACAAGGTTACCTAAGGTAGTTCGGAATCCCGGATGAGATCCTGGACATCACGAGGAGCTCCGGAATGGTTCGGAGGTAAAGATTGATATATAGGATGGATGGGTTTGGATGCCGGAAATGTTTCGGGCATCACCGGCAAAGTGCAGGGACCACCGGAAGGGTTCTGGAGGCCCACCGGGAGAGGCCACAAGCCCGAGAAGGTTACATGGGCTAAGTGTGAGAGGGAACCAGCGCCTGGGTGGTATGGTGTGCCCCCACACCCAGCCTATGCCGCCTAAGACGGGGAAGGGGGGAACCCTAGCGCAAGTGGGCCTAAGGCCCACCAGGGGGTGCGCCACCCCCTCCTCCCCTCCTGGCTGCCACCCCTCCCCCATCTTGGGCTGCCGCCCCTCCCTCAAGGGGGAAACCCTAAAGGGGGCGCCACCCCTCCCTTCCCCCTATATATAGCGGGGGTTTTGGCCATTGGAGACACGGTTTTCCATCTCTCTCGGCGCTGCCCTGTCTCTCTTCTTCCTCCTCTCCCACGGTGCTTGGCGAAGCCGTGCCGGGAGACCTCGTCTCTCCATCGACACCACGTCGTCGTGCTACCGGAGATCTTCCCCAACCTCTGCCTCATCCTTTCTGGATCAAGGTGCAAGAGATGTCAATGGGCTGCACGTGTGTTGAACCTAGAGGTGTCGTGATTCGGCACTAGATCGGAATCACATCGCGATCAGAATCACCACGAGTACGACACCATAACCCGCATTCTAGCAACGCTTTCGCTTAGTGATCTTCAAAGTAGGAATATGCACTCTCGCATCTCTCGTTGCTGGTCTCTCCATAGGAAGATCTGAATATGGCGTAGGAAAATTTTGAATTTGTGCTACGTTAACCAACAGTGGCATCAGAGCCAAGTTTTCTATGTGTAGATTCTATGCACGAGTAGAACACAAAATAGTTGTGGGCGCTGATTTTGTCAATTGCTTGCCGCTACTAGTCTTATTCTTTTCCGGCGGTATTGTGGGATGAAGCGGCCCGGACCGCCCTTACACGTACGCTTACGTGAGACAGGTTCCATCGGCCGACATGCACACCGTGCATAATGGTGGCTAGCGGGTGTCTGTCTCTCCCACTCTAGTCCGATTGGATTTGATGAAAAGGGTCCTTATGAAGGGTAAATAGCTTTGGCATATCATCGTTGTGGTTGTCGCGTAGGTAAGAAGGCGTTCTTGCTAGAAACCCAAATCAGCCACGTAAAACTTGCAACAACAATTAGAGGACGTCTAACTTGTTTTTGCAGGGTTTGACATGTGATGTGATATGGCCAAAGTTGTGATGTTACATGTGTAATATATGAGATGATCATGTTATTGTAATAGGATTCACGACTTGCATGTCATTGAGTATGACAACCGGCAGGAGCCATAGGAGTTGTCTTAATTTAATGTATGAGATTCAACGCCGTGTGTTTACTACTTTTACTTCATTGCTAACGGTTAGCTATAGTAGTAGTAGTAGTAGTTGGCATGACGACTTCACGGAGACACGATGATGGAGATCATGGTGTCACGCCGGTGACAATGATGATCATGCGATGCCCGAAGATGGAGATCGAAAGAGCAAAGATGATAATGGCCATATCATGTCACTATATGATTGCATGTGATGTTTATCATGTTTTTCGTCTTATTGCTTAGAACGACGGTAGCATAATAAGATGATCCCTCATAAAAATTTCGAGAACGTATTCCCCTAAGTATGCACCCTTGCGAAGGATCGTTGTCTCGAAGCACCACGTAATGATCGGGTGTGATAGGTTCTAACGTTCGCATACAACGGGTGTAAGCCAGATTTACACATGTGAAACACTTAGGTTGACTCGACGAGCTTAGCATGTACACACATGACCTCGAATACAAGAGACCGAAAGGTCGAACATGAGTCGTATGGTTGAATACGATCGGCATGAATTTGCTCACCATGACGACTAGTCCGTCTCACGTGATGATCGGGCACGGGTTAGTCAACATGGATCATGTATCACTTAGATGACTCGAGGAATGTCGATTTAAGTGGGAGTTCATCAGACGAACTTAATTATCATGAACATAGTCAAATAGGTCTTTGCAAATTATGTAACTTGCGCTATAGCTCTACGGTATTTGATATGTTCCTAGAGAAATCTTAGTTGAAAGATAGAAGTAGCAATTGTGCGGACTGGGTCCGTTAACTGAGGATTGTCCACATTGCTATGCAGAAGGCTTATGTCTTTAACGCACCGCTGAGTGTGCTGAACCCCAAGCATGGTCTGTAGATGTTGCGAACATCCGACATACATGTTTTTGATAACTACATGATAGTTTAGTGTGTGTTGCTTGAACAACTTAGAATTAAGGCATTAAAGACATTTCGAACGTAGCGGGACATACGTGATGATCCAAGAGATGAAATTGGGATTTCATGCGCGTGCCCTTGTTGACAGGTATGAGGCCTCCGACGAGATTCTTTGTTTGCAAAGTAAAGGAGATGTCACACCCTATTTTTCATCACAAGTATTTTGTGTTGCAAAAATCAGAGCTTGTTAAAACTTTTTCAAATAATGATGTGAGTGCAATGTCAGCCCCTGTTTGAGTGAATGCTTGCTTGATTGATGACTCAAACCCATGAAAAACTTATTATTTTGCTCTCTTCAAAAACCCTTTTTCCTTTATATCAAGATCACCTTCATCATGTTGGGATGCACTACTAGCTCATGAAGCCAAGTGGCACTTCCAACCAAAGTTGGTGATCTGATCGAGATATTATTTTCATTCATTAAAAACATTAATTGGTGATTTAAAATATTATTTTCCTATTTTATATTTATGTCTGTTTCTAAGGCCAGGAATGATATTCCCACAAGGAAAATTGCTTTCCTGCCTTAGAAAATTCTGAGTAAATTCATGGAAGCTCAGAAGGACATATATTTTCCATATATAAGATTTTCAACCCTATTTTATATTAATATTATTTGAGTAAAACCCTGAAAACCATTTCTGTCTGTTTTAGCTTTTTGAGATGTTTCCAAAGGAAATGATCTCAATAAATTCCCATAAAATTACAGGAGCCCTCCCAAGCCATATTAGGTGCTCACATAAAATCTCACCTTGATCCAAGGTGGGGAAGTGCACCTAATGAGCCCAAAACCCTCTTTGTCCAGAGAAGAGTTGGAACAACTCTACATTGCAAAGTTTCTCCAATAGAGCTGAAACTTTGCAGAGGTGGTTGACACCCCAAATGAGGACTCCGCACCAAAAATGGGATTTGTGAGACTCTGTTTGGCCACACTTCCTTTGTAAAGGACAGTACTGGTCATTTTGAGGCATTTTCAAGTTTACAAAGCTAAACTTGTTAAATGGAGCTCAAATTTGGTGAAACCCCATGTTTTTACCCCAAGACCAAACCTGTTAAGTTTCAGTTCCAGTGGCGGAGTGGAAGCACCCCAAATCACTGTCGAACACCTACTGACAGGAAGGTAAAAACCCTCCTAGCCACAGTTTTATCCAATGTGAAAGCCCCAAACTTGGTGAGTTAGAGCCCCAGAACACCCTGAGCACCCAGTCAACCAGCCCCTCCCCAACTCCAAGCACTAGTGACAAGATCTTCAATTTGAGCCGCAGGCCAGTACTGGCAACACTAGTGTTCCTTGCCCCCTTGACCAGCTCGTGCTCCCACTAACCCACAACAGCTAGGCACACTCCCAGCAACACTCTGGACATGGAGGACACGTCCCAAAGGGCCCCAGAGCGCGCCAGCATGCCGTGGCATGCCAAAACCGCGCTCTGGACGAGCTACAGGGAACCTCCAGCAAGCGGACGTAGCCCCGGCCAGTTCCAACCCCCCAGCAATGTCGAAACGCTCCCCCGACACCCACTCTGTGCAAAGCTACCATCAGGGACCCCCTCTCCTCGCGCAAGAGCTCAGGAGAAGCGTGCCCGCGTGCGCCCGACGAGGCCGAGCATGCACGGTCGCTACGGCTCGACCCCACTCGCTTTCCCTCTACGGCCGATGCACCAGGAGGTCCTAATCCACGTCCCGAACCCGTGATTTCGCGGCCAGCACCTCACTGTGCTCGCACGCACGCCACGGTGAGTCACCGGCCCGCCCGAGTCGGCTCACCGCCGCTGGCCTATAAATAGGTCCCCCCGGCACCCCAGCACCCTCGAGGCAGCTTCAGCACAACCACTGGACTCCCCCTAGCCGCCCAATCGAGCTCGCAGAGCCCCGGTACTCGAGATTGACCGAGGCCCCTCCGCCTCGGAGCTCCGGTCAATCTCCGGCTACACGCCGGCTCCTGCGCCGCCCGACCTCCCATTGCACTCCCCTTGACGCGAGGATCATTTCCCCCAACTCCACCGAGCGAATCCGTGCCCCTAGCCACTAGCTCGACGCCAGCCCAAAACCTTTCCGCCACGATCACCTCGTCGCCGGCGACCCAGACCACCTACGGTGACGTCCCGACCACGAGCAGGTAAGCGGAGGAACAAGGGACCCATTCCCGCTCCTAGATTGGCCTGAGGGCAATGGTAGCCTCGCCGGCGTCCGTCTCCACCTCTCTGGCTGGAGGTAGGAGAAGGACCCGACAGGTGGAGCCCATCCGTCGGTGTCCTGGGGCAGCCAGCGCGTGCAGCCGCTGACACTGACCCCAGGGGCCCGCAGGTCAGGTTTGAACCTAGCCCGCGTGCGCCTGGTGGCCGGTCTGCTGGCTCGGCCGACTGGGTCTCCCCCCTGGCCTTTTTCTTTTATTTTTAACCTACAACTTAAATGATTTTTATATAAATATTTAGCCAGTAGAAAAATATGATTCTTCCACCATCAATTTTCTAAAAATCTGTAGTAATTGATTCTGTTGAGTTTGACATATATCAAAAACAGAATCTGTTTTGGTATAATAAAATGATATTAAAAGCATTTGTTTGCTCCTATTTGCTTTTAAATAAATATGCTTATCTAATAAAAACCATAGGAAACATTTTCCAAAATAATAAACTGAATTTATTAAAGCTTTGCAACATTTTTAAAAGCACCTTGTGATCTGATTTGGTGTGAGCTATTATTTATTTATTCCTTTCTCGACGGTAGAGTCACCGAGTGACGGAGGATCCGGAGCGGAAGACCTCGAAGACCCCGGATACCTAGCTGACCAAGGCAAGCAGCCCTTTGACCATGACTTGAGCACAAACATTGTTGGATGCTAGTATAGTTGGTATTTTCCCGTTGCATGTGATCACGATGCCGGTTCATCATTGTGCTGATGGCACCGGAGGCTTCTTCAAAGCCCTTGCATGTTGATGATGTTATTCATGTGGCTCCTCGGAGCACAAACATGATGAGCTTGACCCTACCACTTATGAGGATCATGCTACTGTCATGTTGACTAGTAGAGTAAGATCATTGCATTGAGCTTGACCCTACCCCTTGAGGGTCATGCTAATACCATGTTGACAAGTAAAGATAGAAGCGTATTATCACAAGCATGATGATGAGTTAAATAAAGAGTTTATGAAAACCCCGTCGGGTGCCACTAATGCCCGAGGGTGATGATGAGTTGGTGATCACTTTTGGTGAAGTGATGCACCGGTGTTTTTGTGTGAGTATGGTTTCGGAAATGGGATTAGATTTCTGATGTGTCGGCCATCCCAACCTTACCAGTACGACCACGATACCCCTTTATGGGACGGGGCTTTGTTGATTACTCTGGTCGGTACTAGCAAAGAGCCACATTACTAGTGGCCTGAGTGATCGGTGTCACTCTCATGATGGGGTCGTGCCAGGTAGGACGACTATGCCAATATTATGAGTTCCAGGCACATCGTTGGTCCCCGCATGGTTGATACTGTCCAGAGTCGGTGCTCGTAAGACGTACAACATGTGGGCTGGGTACCAATCGAGTGGACCTCTTTGTCTAGTATCGTCAGGGGAAAGATGATGATCGGGTACTTACCTAGGGTATATGTGATATACCGCGAGTCGTGGATGACATGGAAGTTTCCCGTTTCTCGTGGGTCCAGCGTACTACCTCTGCAGAGTGTCAAACTATTCGAATAGCCGTGTCCACGGTCAAGGACAGTTGGGTGGTGCTGCTTAAACTACGTCCAGCATTTCCGCATAAACCAAGTGTGTGTGTGGTGTTAAAAAGGTGTTGTTATGAGAGTAATAATATGACCAAGTTCGGTGACTTGGCATATAGGGTAAACTCGGATGGTTTAGCCCTCATTAATACATTGAGGTTATGACAAGTCCGATGACTTGGCATATAGGGTAAACCCGGATGGTTCAACCCTTAGCAGATATGTTGATATATGTAACCTGTTCTTCAAGAGTAGTTCTTTAACTTGTTGCATATACCTGATCATTCCACCAAATTGCATTCCACCATAGATACATGTTACTATTATTCTTCACTATAAATGTTCATATCATGGGCAGTTTGCGAGTACATTCAAGGTACTCATTGGCTTGCCACTAGTTATATTATTGACCAGACATGGAAGGACCGGAGTTTGGCGATGAGTACGCCATCGGAGACGAACCTGCGATCTAGGACGCTTCCAAGTCAGAATGCCTATCGGTGTAGGCTTCATGGCATGGGCACCGCTTAGCCCTTACGAGTTCCGCTACTCGATGTATCTGTTTAATTCGGCTTTAGGCCTCGCTCTTGAACCCGACCTTCTGGTCGTTTGATGTAATAATTTCGGTACTTGGATGTAAGACTCTATTATTCAGTATATGTGTTCAGTGAACATTGATCCTTGGGGTCACTGGGCACGGCGAACTCGACTTGCTAGTCGGGGTCCCCACAGAACTGGTATCAGAGCCATCCTGACTATAGGAAGCCTTAGATAGCATGGACGTTAGCCGAGAATGTTAGAACGCCAGCCTTGCACAAAACTTTTGCACATACAACCTTCTGACCTCTCTCCTATGCCTTGTAGATGGTTGCCGTACCTGAGACGCTTCTGGAGACCGGCTTTCCACTACTCCTGATGGATTGTCTCGAGAAGTGCCACGTACGTCGCACGCCGATCTTCCTCTACCACGAGCACTGGGTCAACGCCGACACTAAGGAATATCACGTGGACATGATAGTGAAGGCTAATGACTCCCCGTCTAGTTGGTTCTTCGAAGGACCACAGATGGGAGAGTTGATGTTGGCAGTGGAGACGGCCGCACGAGAGGCCCTCGTGCGTCTCCGCAGCATCCTCCCTGAGATGGCTAATGAGCCTGTCACTCGTCACCTACCTTTCATTAAGGAAGGAGTGGATGGGAGTTGGACACTCACCCCAGCCACGGAGGATGGGATGCCATTAAGGTTTCAGACCTACTTCAGCCTCTCGTCGGACACCTTGACGAACTTCCTGGTTAAGGAATCAGCCAAGCTTCGCCAAGAGTTGCACCTAGTCAAGGGCCTGCTCCACATTGAGAAGATGAAGAATCGCAAAGTAAAGAAGGCAGGCGCACCTGAAGGGAGGACAGTTGTTGCTGCTAGGGGTGGTGTGTTACCCATTCAGGCAGTCCCTCTTCGGAGTCGCCGCCTGACAGCGGAAGAGTACACTGAGATCTTCGCCGCCTCACCTAAGAGACGTCGTGATGTGCGGATTCTTTCTTCCACTCCTATAAAGGAAGAAGATGTTGATGAAGACGAGGACAAAGATGAGGATCCTGTTGAATCCGCCTTTGAGACTGAGCAGTCCGCCGCGTAGGAATTAGCGTAGGCAATTAGAAGTACCCCGAGCATAGGGTATCCATGTATCCGTTTCTAATTTATGTATATGTGCATGATGCAAGTCACCTATTGCCTTAGGCATCCTGTAAGCGACTACATCACCTAGTTTTTATGAATGCAATTTCCGTTTGTCAAAAACTTTGGTTTTGAAAACTTTGCACTTGCACGTATCAGACCCCCTCTTACTAGGAACGAATCCTTGTATTCCCGAGCAAGGTGGCATTTTGACCTGTCTGTTTCTATGACAGGATGGTGAACACAACCCGCAACAGCATCTTCGGCAACCTCGGCGCCGGCTCCTCAGGGACGCCGCAGGGAACCGAAGGAGAAGCTCACGTTGGAGGTCACCACGAGCAACCTAGAGACCTTCCGCCACCACCTCCTCTTGAGAACTTGACGATGGCTCAGTTCCTTCAAGCTCTTCGGGAGGAGCGTCAAGCCAGCAATGCCGCTATTCAGCAGCTGACTCAAGTCCTGGTGGACAACCCGCCGCGGAATGGGAATGGCGGTAGCCGCTCTACTCTTTCTGAGTTCATGTGGACTACGCCCCCGATATTCACGGAGACGACTGAACCACTGGACGCCGATGACTGGATCCGCACCATTGAAGACCTCCTTGCTCTAGTCAAGTGCACCGACGATCATGAGAAGGTCCTTTATGCTTCTCACTGTCTCGGAGGCACCGCCAGGGCATGGTGGGATGGATTTCAGATCATGCGGATAGGGCAAGTCATCACTTGGGTGATGTTCAAGGAAGGATTTCGCGCGGCTCACATTCCACCTGGACTGATGACCATTAAGAAGCGGGAATTCCGAGCCTTGAGGCAAGGCAGTGGAACTGTTAAGGAGTACCTGCAGAAGTTTAACCTCTTGTCGAGGTACGCGCCCGAAGATGTTAACACTTAGGCCGCTAAGGTGGAACGCTTCATGGAAGGGTTACAGCAGTCCCTGCAATACCCGCTGGTGGTTTGCGACTGCCAGACTTTTAGCGAGTTGGTTAACAAGGCGCTTATGCTGGAAGACAAGCGGCGTGCGATGGACAACACCCGCAAGCGCAAACTGATAGGCAGTGGAGGACCCAGTAGCGCAAGACCAAGACCATGGCAGTCAGCACCTGCAAGACCCAACTTTCAGCAGTAGTAGTACAAGCACCCGGTGTTCCACCAGAATTATCAGCCTCAGCAGCAAGCCAAGCCAGTAGTCAACCTGCCGAACAACGATGGAGTCAAGACCAACCCTCCAGGACAGGTCACCTGCTTTGGGTGTGGTCAGACCGGGCACTATTCCAAGCAGTGCCCCAACAAGAAGCCCGACGCACCACGTCCCAATGCACCCAACCCCGGTCAAGGTGCACCAGGAAGGAACCAGGCCCCCCGCAACCAGCACTTCAATGGCAGGGGCCGGATCAATCACATCACTGCAGAAGAGGCGCACGAAGACCCGGACTGCATTCTGGGTACGTTCCTCGTCAACTCAACTCGAGCAACAGTGTTGTTTGATTGTGGTGCCTCGCATTCTTTTGTTACTCAAAGGTTTGCGGAGAAATGTGGTTTAAAACCCACTCTACTCCGTGGACAGATGGCAATTCAAACCCCGGGAGCAGTATTGAGGACCAACCTAGGGTATAGAAGGGTCAAGATAGTTATCAATGGATCGAGTTTCTTGGCAGACCTCATTGTGCTTAAATCGCAAGTGGTAGAAGTAATCCTCGGCATGGATTGGTTGGCCAAGCACCAGAGTCTTTTGTACTGTGCCAACAGGGCCATTACCATGACAAGAAACCAAGGGGTCAAGGTCAAGTTTGTCTCCGAGCCATTATCGACTCAAGTGCCTCGAGTCAACAGTCTATCCGAGGTAGAGCTTGATCAAGTGCCTGTAGTCTGTGAATAGTCAGACGTCTTTCCTGACGAGCTACCCGGAATGCCTCCCGACCGAGACATCGAGTTCATCATCGAGCTCATGCCCGGATCAAGGCCTATATATAAAAAGCCTTACAGGATGGGTTCCGAAGAGCTGGCAGAGCTGAAGAAGCAGTTGGATGAGCAACTCAGGAAAGGGTTCATCTGTCCGAGTGCATCACCTTGGGGATCACCTGTTCTATTTGTTTCAAAGAAGGATGGTACCATTCGACTCTGCGTCGATTACCGTTCTCTTAATGAAGTCACAATTAAGAACAAGTACCTGCTCCCCAAGATCGAAGACCTATTTAACCAGTTAAACGGGGCCAGGGTATTTTCCAAGATCGATCTTCGATCGGGATATTACCAGTTGAAGATTCGACCCGAAGATATACCCAAGACTGCATTCGTGACCCGATACGGTCTATATGAATGCACTGTCATGCCCTTCGGTTTGACAAATGCCCCAGCCTACTTCATGTACCTCATGAACAAGGTCTTCATGGAATATTTGGACAAGTTTGTCATCGTGTTCATCGATGACATATTAATCTTCTCCAAGTCCGAAGAGGAGCATGAGCAACACCTGAGGTTAGTTCTGGGAAAGCTTCGAGAGCACCAACTTTATGCCAAATTCAGCAAGTGTCAGTTCTGGCTGAACGAAGTTGGATTTCTGGGTCATACCCTGACGGCAAGCGGTTTGGCCGTAGATCAGTCCAAGATTACTACAGTGACCAACTGGGAATCACCTAAGGACGTGAAGGATGTCAGGAGTTTCCTCGGGCTCGCGGGATACTACCGCAAGTTTGTAGAAGGTTTCTCTAGCATCGCTCGACCTATGACTCGGCTCTTGAAGAAAGGCCGAAAGTTCGAGTGGACACCCGTGTGTGAAGCAAGTTTCCAGGAGTTGAAGAAGAGGCTAACTACCTCCCCGGTATTGGCTACCGCAGACATCAACAAGGAATTCGTAATATATTGTGATGCCTCTGGAACCGGGCTCGGTGGAGTCCTGATGCAAGATGGCAGGGTCATGGCGTACTTGTCACGGCAACTGCGACCGCATGAGGAGAACTACGCCACCCATGATCTCGAGCTAGCAGCTGTAGTGCATGCTCTGAAGACGTGGCGACATTACCTTCTGGGGAAGCGATGTGAGATATATACAGACCACAAAAGTCTGAAATATATCTTCACTCAAAGGGAGCTGAATATGAGGCAGCGGAGATGGCTTGAGTTAATCAAGGATTACGACCTCAGCATTCAATATCATCCCGGTAAGGCGAACGTGGTAGCCGATGCCTTAAGCCGGAAGGCAGGCTCCTTGAACGTCGCGCTCAAGGAAAGGTTACCCGTCTTGTATGAAGAGATGGAGGGCTTCGGGCTTGAGATAGTCGAACCAGGATACCTGGCCAACCTCGAAGTCAAGCCTACTCTGGCAGACGACATCAAGGAAGCCCAGAAGGGACACAAGAGTATCGAAGGCCTCAAGAGGAAGGTACGAGAAGGCAAAGCCCCAGGATTCTCGATTGATGAGCAAGGAGTATTGTGGTACGGGAAGCGCTTATGCGTACCTAACAAGGCCGAACATAAGGACTTGATCCTGCAAGAGGCTCATGACACACCATACTCTATCCACCCAGGTGGTACCAAGATGTACCAAGACCTCCGAGAACGATTCTGGTGGCATGGCATGAAGAGGGAAATTGGCTCCTATGTCGCTAAATGCGATGTATGCGAGCGAGTCAAGGCTGAACACCAGCGACCTGCTGGATTGCTGCAACCTCTTCAAGTGCCAGAATGGAAGTGGGATAAAGTCGGCATGGACTTCATCATCGGGTTGCCCCGGTCGAATAAGGGTCATAACTCCATTTGGGTCATAGTCGATCATTTGACCAAGGTGGCCCATTTCATCCCCGTTAACACCACCTACGATGGCAGCCAGCTGGCGAGTCTATACATTCATCGAGTGGTGAGTCTCCATGGAGTTCTCAAGGAGATCGTGTCCGACCGCGGCACGCAATTCCCCTCAAGATTCTGGAAGAAGTTTCAAGAAGCTCTCGGAACCAAACTCTCCTTCAGTACGGCTTTCCACCCGCAAACGGGCGGACAGACCAAGAGGGTAAACCAGATACTTGAGGACATGCTCCACGCCTGTGTTTTGGCTCATGGTGCCAAGTGGGAAGATTGCCTGCCATTTGCTAAGTTTTCTTACAACAACATCTACCAGTCTAGTCTTCAGATGGCCCCATTCTAAGCGTTATATGGGCGGAAGTGCCGCACCCCGCTCAATTGGTCCGAAACCAGTGAAGGACTAGTTTTCGGACCAGAAGCACTACAGGAAGCAGGGGACAAGGTTCCGCTTGTCCGAGAGAACTTGGAGGCAGCTAAGTCAAGGCAGAAGAGCTATGCGGACCCTCATCGCAGAGATGTGGAGTTTGTTCCTGGAGACCAGGTGTACTTGCGAGTCATGCCTCTCAAGGGGACCAAGCGTTTCCACGTCAAGGGGAAGCTAGCTCCCAGGTTCATTGGACCCTTCAAGATCACGGCAAGGCGTGGGGAACTAGCTTACCATTTGGAGCTACCTCCTGAGCTTTCGGGTGTGCACAACGTGTTTCACGTGTCACAGCTCCGGAAGTGTTTACAAGTGCCAAACCGTCCCGATCTTTACAAGGACATTGATCATCAAGCTATTGACCTTCAATCGGACCTTACCTACCGCGAGAAACCGATCCGCATTTTGGATGAAGCCGAACGTTGCACCAGAAGCCGCACCATCAAGTTTTTCAAGGTTCAGTGGAGCAACCATACCGAAGCAGAAGCCACGTGGGAACGTGAAGACTATCTCCGATCAGAATTTCCCGAGCTATTTAACGCTTAGCTTAGGAATCTCGGGGACGAGATTCTTGTAAGAGGGATAGGTCTATCACACCCAGTTTTTCATCACAAGTATTTTGTGTTGCAAAAATCAGAGCTTGTTAAAACTTTTTCAAATAATGATGTGAGTGCAATGTCAGCCCCTGTTTGAGTGAATGCTTGCTTGATTGATGACTCAAACCCATGAAAAACTTATTATTTTGCTCTCTTCAAAAACCTTTTTTTCCTTTATATCAAGATCACCTTCATCATGTTGGGATGCACTACTAGCTCATGAAGCCAAGTGGCACTTCCAACCAAAGTTGGTGATCTGATCGAGATATTATTTTCATTCATTAAAAACATTAATTGGTGATTTAAAATATTATTTTCCTATTTTATATTTATGTCTCTTTCTAAGGCCAGGAATGATATTCCCACAAGGAAAATTGCTTTCCTGCATTAGAAAATTCTGAGTAAATTCATTGAAGCTCAGAAGGACATATATTTTCCATATATAAGATTTTCAACCCTATTTTATATTAATATTATTTGAGTAAAACCCTAAAAACCATTTCTGTCTGTTTTAGCTTTTTGAGATGTTTCCAAAGGAAATGATCTCAATAAATTCCCATAAAATTACAGGAGCCCTCCCAAGCCATATTAGGTGCTCACATAAAATCTCACTTTGATCCAAGGTGGGGAAGTGCACCTAATGAGCCCAAAACCCTCTCTGTCCAGAGAAGAGTTGGAACAACTCTACATTGCAAAGTTTCTCCAATAGAGCTGAAACTTTGCAGAGGTGGTTGACACCCTAAATGAGGACTCCGCACCAAAAATGGGATTTGTGAGACTCTGTTTGGCCACACTTCCTTTGTAAAGGACAGTACTGGTCATTTTGAGGGATTTTCAAGTTTACAAAGCTAAACTTGTTCAATGGAGCTCAAATTTGGTGAAACCCCATGTTTTTACCCCAAGAACAAACCTATTAAGTTTCAGTTCCAGTGGCCGAGTGGAAGCACCCCAAATCACTGTCTGACACCTACTGACAGGAAGGTAAAAACCCTCCTAGCCACAGTTTTACCCAATGTCAAAGCCCCAAACTTGGTGAGTTAGAGCCCCAGAACACCCTGAGCACCCAGTCAACCAGCCCCTCCCCAACTCCAAGCACTAGTGACAAGATCTTCAATTTGAGCCGCAGGCCAGTACTGGCAACACTAGTGTTCCTTGCCCCCTTTACCAGCTCGTGCTCCCACTAACCCACAACGGCTAGGCACACTCCCAGCAACACTCAGGACATGGAGGACACGTCCCAAAGGGCCCCAGAGCGCGCCAGCATGCTGTGGCATGTCAAAACCGCGCTCTGGACGCGCTACAGAGAACCTCCAGCAAGGGGACGTAGCCCCGGCCAGTTCCAACCCCCCCCCCAAGTAATGTCCAAACGCTCCCCCGACACCCACTCTGTGCAAAGATACCATCAGGGGCCCCCTCTCCTCGCGCAAGAGCTCAGGCGACGCGTGCCCGCGCGCGGCCGATGCACCAGGAGGTCCTAATCCACATCCCGAACCTGTGGTTTTGCGGCTAGCACCTCACTGTGCTCGCACGCGCGCCATGGTGAGTCACCGGCCCGCCCGAGTCGGCTCATCGCCGCTGGCCTATAAATAGGTCCCCCCCGGCACCCCAGCACCCTCCAGGCAGCTTCAGCACAACCACTAGACTCCCCCTAGCCGCCCAATCGAGCTCGCAGAGCCCCGGTACTCGAGATCGACCGAGGCCCCTCCGCCTCGGAGCTCCGGTCGATCTCCGGCTGCACGCCGGCTCCTGCGCCGCCCGACCTCCCATTTCACTCCCCTTGACGCCAGGATCATTTCCCCCAACTCCCCCGAGCGAATCCGTGCCCCTAGCCACTAGCTCGACGCCAGCCCGAAACCTTTCCGCCACGATCACCTCGTCGCCGGCGACCCAGACTACCTCCGGTGACGTCCCGACCACGAGCAGGTAGGCGGAGGAACGAGGGACCCATTCCCGCTCCTAGATTGGCCTGAGGGCAAAGGTAGCCTCGCCGGCGTCCGTCTCCACCTCTCTGGCTGGAGGTAGGAGAAGACCCAATAGGTGGAGCCCACCCGGTGGTGTCCTGGGGTAGCCAGCGCGCGCAGCTGCTGACACTGACCCCATGGGCCCGCAGGTCAGGTTTGAACCTGGCCCGCGCGCGCCTGGTGGCCGGTCTGCTGGCTAGGCCGACTGGGTCTCCCCCTGGCCTTTTTCTTTTACTTTTAACCTGCAACTTAAATGATTTTTATAAATATATTTAGCCAGTAGAAAAATATGATTCTTCCACCATCAATTTTCTAAAAATGTGTAGTAAATGATTCTGTTGAGTTTGACATTTATCAAAAACAAAATCTGTTTTGGTACAATAAAATGATATTAAAAGCATTTGTTTGCTCCAATTTGCTTTTAAATAAATATCCTTAGCTAATAGAAACCATAGGAAACATTTTCCAAAATAATAAACTGAATTTATTCAAGCTTTGCAACATTTTTAAAAGCACCTTGTAATCTGTTTTGGTGTGAGCTATTATTTATTTATTCCTTTCTCGACGGTAGAGTTACCGAGTGACGGAGGATCCGGAGCGGAAGACCTCGAAGACCCCGGATACCTAGCTGACCAAGGCAAGCAGCCCTTTGACCATGACTTGAGCACAAACATTGTTGCATGCTAGTATAGTTGGTATTTTCCCGTTGCATGTGATCACGATGCCGGTTCATCATTGTGGTGATGGCACCGGAGGCTTCTTCAAAGCCCTTGCATGTTGATGATGTTATTCATGTGGCTCCTCGGAGCACAAACATGATGAGCTTGACCCTACCACTTATGAGGATCATGCTACTGTCATGTTGACTAGTAGAGTAAGATCATTGCATTGAGCTTGACCCTACCCCTTGAGGGTCATGCTAATACCATGTTGACAAGTAAAGATAGAAGCATATTATCACAAGCATGATGATGAGTTAAATAAAGAGTTTATGAAAACCCCGTCGGGTGCCACTAATGCCCGAGGCTGATGATGAGTTGGTGATCACTCTTGGTGAAGTGATGCACCGGTGTTTTTGTGTGAGTATGGTTTCGGAAATGGGATTAGATTTCTGATGTGTCGGTCGTCCCAACCTTACCAGTACGACCATGATACCCCTTTATGGGACGGGGGTTTGTTGATCACTCTGGTCGGTACTAGCAAAGAGCCACATTACTAGTGGCGGGAGTGATCGGTGTCACTCTCGTGATGGGGTCGTGCCAGGTAGGACGACTATGCCATTATTATGAGTTCCAGGCACACCTTTGGTCCGTGCATGGTTGATACAGTCCAGAGTCGGTGCTCGGAAGACGTACAACATGTGGGCTGGGTACCAATCGAGTGGACCTCTTTGTCTAGTATCGTCAGGGGAAAGATGATGATCGGGTACTTACCTCGGGTATATGTGATATACCGCGAGTCGTGGATGACACGGAAGTTTCCCGTTTCTCGTGGGTCCAGCGTACTACCTCTGCTGAGTGTAAACTATTCGAATAGACGTGTCCACGGTCAAGGACAGTTGGGTGGTGCTGCTTAAACTACGTCCAGTGTTTCCACATAAACCAAGTGTGTGTGTGTGTGGTGTTAAAAAGATGTTGTTATGAGAGTAATAATATGACCAAGTTCAGTGACTTGGCATATAGAGTAAATCCGGATGGTTTAGCCCTCATTAATACATTGAGGTTATGACAAGTCCGATGACTTGGCATGTAGGGTGAACCCGGATGGTTCAACCCTTAGCAGATATGTTGATATCTGTAACCTGTTCTTCAAGAGTAGTTCTTTAACTTGTTGCATATACCTGATCATTCCACCAAATTGCATTCCACCATAGATACATGTTACTATTATTCTTCACTATAAATGTTCATATCATGGGCTGTTTGCGAGTACATTCAAAGTACTCATTGGCTTGCCACTGGTTATATTATTGACCAGACATGGAAGGACCAGAGTTTGGCGACGAGTACGCCGTCCGAGACAAACCTGCGATCTAGGACGCTTCCAAGTCAGAATGCATGTTGGTGTAGGCTTGATGGCATGGGCACCGCTTAGCCCTTACGAGTTCCGCTACTCGATGTATTTGTTTAATTCGGCTTTAGGCCTGGCTCTTGAACCCGACCTTTTGGTCGTTTGATGTAATAATTTTGGTACTTGGATGTAAGACTCTATTATTCAGTATTTGTGTGCAGTGAACATTGATCCTTGGGGTCACTGGGCACGGCGAACTCGACTTGCTAGTCGGGGTCCCCACGGGAGAAGAGCTCAATCATAGAGCATGTGCTCATATTATCTGAGTACTACAATCGTTTGAATCGAGTGGGAGTTGAACTTCCACATGAGACAGTGATAGTTCTCCAAAGTCACTGACACCAAGCAACTAGAGCTTGGTGATGAATTATAACATATCAAGGATGGATATGATGATCCTTGAGCCATTCGTGATGTTTGACACCACGAAAGTAGAATCAAAAGGGAACATCAATTGTTGATGGTTTGTAAAACCACTAGTTTCAAGAAGGGAAAGGGCTTGAAGGGATACTACATTAAACGGCAAACCAGTTGTTGCTCTATGAAGATATCCAAGCTTGAACCCAAACCCGAGACTATGTGCTTATGAAATAAGGGGAACAGTCACTGAAGAGGAACTACCCTAGACACTTGGTAGATGTGAAGGCTCGCAAAGTCGACAGAAGTATATTGGATATACATGATATTGATGTGTACTTTACTAGTACTCCTAGTAGCACCAGGGTATAAGATACCGGTTCGGTTGCTAAGTGTTAGTAACTCGAAATAAAAGCTACGGAATAAACAGAGACTAGTTAAAGGTGAGGTGACGATGTGTGTGTTTCCAAGGTTGATATGATCACATATCGCACGCTCCCTCTACCATCGAGATTAGTGTTAAACCTAAATAATTGTTATTTGGTGTTTTCGTTGAGCATAGACATGATTGGATTATGTTAATGGCAAATACGATTATTCATCTAAAGAGAATAACGGTTACTCTGTTTACTTGAATGATACCTTAAATGGTCTTACACCTAGAATGAATGGTTTATTGAATCTCGATCATAGTGATACACATGTTCATAATATTGTTACCAAAAGATACAAAGTAGTAATGATAGTACCCCTTACTTGTGGCACTGCTACTTGAGTCATATTGATATAAAATGCATGAAGAAGCTCCATGCTGATGGATCTTTGTACTCATTCATTTTGAAACATTTGAAACATGCAAACCATGCCTGTTGGTATAAACGCATGAAGAAACTCCATGCGGACGAATCGTTTGACTCACTTGATTTTTGAATCACTTGAGACATGCAAATCAAACCACATGGGCAAGATGACTGAAGACCTCTTTTTCCAGTGAGATAGAACAAGAATATAACTTGTTGGAAGTAATACATTTTGATGTGTGCAGTCCGATGAGTACTGAGGCACGTAGTGGATATCATTGTGTTCATACTTCACAAATGATTTGAGTAGATACTAGTGTATTTACTTGATAAAATAGAAATCTGAATTATTGAGAGGTTCAAGTAATTTCAGAGTGAAGTTGAATATCATCGTGACAAAAGGATAATATGTCTATGATGTGATCGTGGAGGTAAACATATATATCTGAGTTACGAGTTTGGTAAACATTTAAGACAATGTGAAAATAGTTTCACGTGAAAAATGTTTCACAACTCATGCCACCTGGAACACCATAGTTTGATGGTGTGTCCGTATGTCATAGTCGTGCCCTATTAGATATAGTGCATACTATGATATTTATTATCAAATTACCAATATCATTTATGGGTTAGGCATTAGAGACAACCGCATTCACTTTAAATAGGGCACCACGTAATTCTGTTGACATGACACCGTATGAACTATGGTTTAGAGAAACCTAAGTTGTCATTTCTTAAAAGTTTGGGATTGCGATGCTTATGTGAAAGAGTTTTCAGCCTGATAAGCTCGAACCCAAGGCGGATAAATGCATCTTCATAGGACACCCAAAACTGTTGGGTATACCTCCTATCTCAGATCCAGAAGCAAATGTGTTTGTTTCTTGAAAAGGGTCCTTTCTCGAGGAAAAGTTTCTCTCGAAAGAATTGAGTGGGAGTTTTGGTGGAAACTTGATGAGGTTATGTGAATCATCACTTCAACCAGTGTGTGTGTAGTAGGGCGCAGGAAGTTGTTACTGTGGCACCTACACCAATTGAAGTGGAAGCTAATGATAGTGATCGTGAGACTTCAGATCAAGTTACTAGAAACCTCGTAGGTCGACAAGGTCATGTATTGCTGCTACAGAATGGTACAGTAACCCTGTCTTGAAGGTCATGTTGTTGGACAACAATGAACCTACGAGCTATGGAGAAGCGATGGTGGACCCGGATTCCGACAAATGGCTGCAGGCCATGAAATCCGAGAGAGGATCCATGTATGAAAAACAAAGTATAGACTTTGGAAGAACCACTTGATGGTCATAAGACTATTAATTGTGAATGGATCTTTAAAAGGAAGACAGACGATGATGGTGAAAAGTCAACATTAAGAAAGCTCGACTTGTCGCAAAGGTGTTTTTGACAAAGTTCGAAGAGTGGACTACGATGAGACTTTCTCACTCGTATCGATGCTGAAAGTATGTTGAAATTATGTTAGCAGTTGCTGCATCATTTATGAAATATTGCAGATAGGATGTCAAAATATTGTTTCCTCGACGGTTTCCTTGAGGAAAGGCTGTATGTGATACAACCAGAAGATTTTGTCGATCCTAAAGGGTGCTAACAAGTATGCAAAGCTCCACCGATCCTTCTATGGACTGGAGCAAGCAACTTGGAGTTCAAATATACACTTTGATGAGATGATCAAAGTATTTGGTTCTATACAAAGTTTGTGAGAAAGTTGTATTTCCAAAAGGTGAGTGGGAGCACTCTAGAATTTCTGATGAATATATGTGGTTGACATACTGTTGACCGGAAATCATATAGAATTTCTGTAAAGCATAAAGGGTTGTTTGAAAAGAGTTTTTCAAACAAAACCTAGATGTAGCTACTTGAGAGTTGAGCATCAAGATTTATAAAGATATATCATAGTGCTTAATGGAACTTTCAGCGAAATGCATGCCTTAACAAGTTTTTGAAGGAGTTCAAAATAGATCAGCAAAGAAGGAGTTCTTGGCTATGTTGCAAGGTGTAAATTTGAGTACGACTCAAAGCCCGACCACGGCAGAAGAAATAAAAAGGTCGAATGTCGTCCCCTATGCATCAGTCGTAGACTCTACAAGTATGTTATGTTGTGTACCGCACCTAAAGAGTGCCTTGCCATGAGTCAGTCATGGGGTACAAGAGTGATCCAGGAATGGATCATTGGACAGCGGTCAAAGTTATCCTTAGTAATTAATGAACTAAGGAATTTTTCTCAATTATGGAGGTTATTAAAGAGTTCGTCGTAAAGGAGTTACGTCGATGCAAGCTTTGTCACTGATCCGGAGGACTATGAGTAGTAAACCGAATTCATACACTGGAGCAATCATTTGGAATGGTTTCAGATGGGGCGTAGTAGCATCTATAGGATGACGTAGAGATTTGTAAAGCACACAGGGATCTGAAAGGTTCAGGGCCGTTGACTATAAACCTCTCTCACAAGCAAGACATGATCGAACCCCAAAACTGTATGGTTGTTGAATTCATTACAATCACATAGTGATGTGAACTAGATTATTGACTCTAGTGCAAGTGGGAGACTGTTGGAAAAATGCCCTAGAGGCAATAATAAAATAGTTATTATCATATTTCCTTGTTCATGATAATCGTCTATTGTTCATGCTATAATTGAATTAACAAGAAACAGTAATACATGTGTGAATAAATAGATCACAATGTGTCCCTTGCAAGCCTCTATTTATCTAGCTCGTTGATCAATAGATGATCATGGTTTCCTGATCATGGACATTAGATGTCATTGATAATGGGATCACATCATTTGGGAGAATGATGTGATGGACAGGACCCAATCTTAAGCATAGCACTAGATTGTGTTGTTCGTATGCTAAAGCTTTTCTAATGTCAAGTGTCTTTTCCTTCAACCGTGAGATTGTGCAACTCCCGGATACCGTAGGAGTGCTTTGGGTGTATCAAACGTCACAACGTAACTGGGTAATCATAAAGGTGCACTACGGGTACCTCCGAAAGTTTCTGTTGGGTTGGTACGAATCGAGATCGGGATTTTTCACTCCGTGTGACGGAGAGGTATCTCTGGGCCCAGTCAGTAGAACATCATCATGAGCTCAATGTGACAAAGGAGTTGGTCACAGGATGACGTGCTACGGAACGGGTAAAGAGACTTACCGGTAACGAGATTGAACAAGGTATGGGTATACCGACGATCGAATCTCGGGCAAGTTCTATACCTATAGACAAAGGGAATTGTATACGGGATTGATTGAATCCTAGACATCATGGTTCATCCGATGAGATCATCATGGAACATGTGGGAGCCACCATGGGTATCCAGATCCCGCTGATGGTTATTGGCCGGAGAGTGTCTCGGTCATGTCTGCATGCCTCCCGAACCCGTAGGGTCTACACACTTAAGGTTTGATGACGCTAGGGTTATAGGAATTGTTATACAAGGTTAACGAAGGTAGTTCAGAGTCTCGGATGAGATCCTGGACGTCACGAGGAGCTCCGAAATGGTCCGGAGGTAAAGATTGATATATAGGATGGATGGGTTTGGACGCCGGAAATATTTCAGGCATCATCGGCAAAGTGCCGGGACCACCGGAAGGGTTCCGGAGGCCCACCGGGAGAGGCCACAAACCCCAGAAGGTTACATGGGCCAAGTGTGAGAGGGAACCAACCCCTGGGTGGGCTGGTGCACCCCCCACACCCAACCCGTGGCGCCTAATAGGGGGAAGAGGGGAACCCTAGCGCAGGTGGTCATAAGGCCCACCAGGGGGTGCGCCACCCCTCCCCCCAACTAGGGTTGTCGCCCCTCCCTCAAGGGGGAAACCCTAAAGGGGGCACCACCCCTCCCTTCCCCCTATATATAGCGGGGGTTTTGGCCATTGGAGAAATGGTTTTTCATCTCTCTCGGCGCAGCCCTGTCTCTCTTCTTCCTCCTCTCCCACGGTGCTTGACGAAGCCCTGCGGGGAGACCTCGTCTCTCCATCGACACCACGCCGTCGTGCTGCCGGAGATCTTGCCCAACCTCTCCCTCCTGCTTGCTGGATCAAGGTGCAGGAGACGTCACCGGGCTGCACGTGTGTTGAACGTGGAGGTGTCGTGATTCGGCACTAGATCAGAATCACACCGCGATCTGAATCGCCGCGAGTACGACTCCATCAACCGTGTTCTAGCAACGCTTCCACTTAGCGATCTACAAAGGTATGAAGATGCACTCTCCCATCTCTCGTTGCTGGTCTCTCCGTAGGAAGATCTGAATATGGCGTAGGAAAATTTTGAATTTGTGCTACGTTAACAAACACCCAACACACCCAATACAATGGCAAATTGGATAGGTGCACTAATTCGGCGATGGTGATACAAGTGTAGTATGGATAGTGGATATAGGTTTTTGTAATCTGAAATATAAAAACAGCAAGGTAGCCAGTGTAAAACAATGAGCAAAACGTTGTATAAATGCTTCGTAAGAAGGCCTAGGGTTCGTACTTTCACTAGTGCAATCTCTCAACAATTCTAAAATAATAAAATCATATGATCATCCCTCAATTTGCAACAAATAATCACTCCAAAGTTCCTATCTAGAAGAGAACAACAAGATGAAATTGGTGTAGATAGTAGAACCATGTCGGGACCCCGACCCTAAGCCATACAACTCCAGCATGTACACATCATATCACTTTGTGGCCTCACGCACGGTAATCACCCCGGTTGCCACCTTACCTTGGCCGGGACCGTTTGCGTCTTTTGGCTCACGTATATGACTATGTTGCCAGCAATCATATGTCAAAGAACCTGGGTCGACATGGCTAGTTATGAACCCAAGTGGCACATCCGTACAGGGACAGGCATACATAACCCAGCAAGGCAGGTGTCGGTCATCAGCGAGTGTAGACGAGTCGTAGCAAGCTACAGGGACTCCATTACACCGCGTGACATTTCCCCGTGGGGACAGACACAGCAACCAAGAAGGATACATGCCGGTCAATCAATGTGTCCGGAGCAGTAGCAAGCTACCAAGGCTCGGTGGAAGCACAAAGAGGCATTTCCCGGTATGGAGTACTACTCAAGGCACACAACTAGGTGTCGAATCCCACACATACCAATGCATTGCAAACATACACACAATATGCACGATATGTGTAGATACAACATGGCATCACAACATAACTCTACAACACATCATTTATTTAATAGACTCCGAAGAGCCAACATAGTTTAATGTTACAAATTAAAGGGGTCACATGATCCAACATTCAGAGCATACAAGCATCAAGCGGAAGTTACATGTCTGGGTACAGACATCTACTAAAAGCGGCTGGAAGAGCCTAAAAGCTACAACGACCCTACCATAGGAGCCAGATCACTGTCTGGGTTCCCAAACTAAACCATCGATGTTAACGTCAAGAGATAACGTAGAGAGAGCGGCGTCTATTCTGCAAAAATGTGAATAAGCAACAGTGAGTACGAAGGTACTCACCAAGTCTTACATCAGTGCTTAATACATATGCATCAAGTATCAATGAACGGAATTTGTGGGGTTTATTGCAGAGAAGCCAGCTTTGACCTTTGGCTAACCTATTCTACAACAAAGTTTTATTATCTCTCCCGTCTCCTTACGAGAGAGCGCACACGAGTCCACATAACCACCACATCAATACACCACCATGAATCCTCTCTCGTCATCCTACGAGAAAGCCATCCATAGCACTCACACTTATCTAGACCATTTTAGAGTAACCATTAAAGTTATCTATGAACCATGTAAGTATCCAAGCAGTCCATAACCGAGGACGCGGCTATTCGAATAGATAGATACCCTGCAGGGGTGTACTTCGTCACACATGCTTCCGCCACTTATCGCCAAGTGCACATAAAAACCAGCACCTCGGCAACCTTCAAGCGGAAGCCCAGCGAGGGAGTTGGCACGGACGTTAACCTACTAAGACTCACGCCCAAGACAGTCGCCTATCTGAGTTGGAACCCATAATGGAAGTCCGGCCGAGGTTTCCAACATGGCCTCAAACGATGTGAGCAGGGCCCCAAGCCGGTCCCGACTGGGCCGTTCATCCACTTAGCAGGTCGTGCCACAACCTATGAACGTTTTGAACTACTGCGACTTCTGGACTGAGAACAGAGTAGTTAATAGGCCGAGAGGGGTCGAGTTACCGAAACCCAATGTGCGGTAGTAGCTAGTCTTGGAATACCAACAGAAGATCTCGGGTCCTAAATGTGGCGGTAATGAGACAACCCACCATGTACTCCTACATGGCCTCTCATTGCTACCTTTACCAGAACAGTTTCACATCTTTAACTCTCATCAATAGGACATGATCATTCCATTACATCATTCCGATGCTCGGACCAAACTCAACCTAAGCATAGCAAGCGTAACAGGGTAAAGCACATATGGCTCAAGCATCTACCAGGTATGCTAGGTTGCATTGGTTTAGCTATTTACTGTGATCAAAATCAGGTCATGCAAAGGAATAGGTGCAGCTATCGTAATACAACTGTCAATTGAATCATTTTGTCCTAATGCATAGAAATGAGAGCAGGAGCGAGAGAATAGGATTTTGTCGGAATGTTCAAAGGGGTTTTGCTTGCCTGTTGATCAGAAGAACTCAGCTATTCTTCGATGCCGGTGATAACTACATCTTGTAAGGTCTATTGACAGATCAAAAGAAAGAAATTAATCACGGCAAATGCTTCACAATGATGCATGAGCATGGCAAGTTATCATGATGCTGATTTCATCTAATGCAAGTGATCAAAGGTTGAAAGAAGTTTATTTGATCTATATAAGTCATTTTCAAAATCCAATTATATCATTTATAAGCCTATTGTGAATTTGTCATATTCAGCAAGGTTAAGATGTACAAACATGTGTATAAATGCCACCAATGGATTCCTTGCATTTTTCTGATACTTTTTCATATATAAATTATTTCCATCAGAGTTATATTTTAATTTCTATGATTTTTACAAGTTTCAGCAATTTTCCGGAATTAAATTAAATCAGAAACTATTACTGCGTCAGGCTGATGTCATCCCTGCGTCAGCAGGTCAACCAGCCGGGTCCAGGTCAACCTGACCAGTGGGGTCCACTGGTCAGTGACCCAGAGGCTAACCCCGCGCTGACCAACCCCTAGGTCAGGTTTGACCAGGCGTGGGGCCCTCTGTCAGCGACTGGGGAAGGATTAGATAGCGCTAAGGGTTGGCCACGTCGACGGCTACCGGAGAGAGGTCGCCGACGACTGAGCCGCGGTGGCGGGCTCGCCGGAGTTGTGCTATCTTGCGCTACCGAGGTCCAAAACGAGCGTGGTTGACGGCTGCGGGACGCTGGCAATGCGCCCGATCTAACGGGAGCATCGGCTGGGGCTTGGGTGGCCGGGAGAGGTGCCTACGACGAGCGGGGCGGTCGCCGGAGTTTGGCCACGGTGGGGAAAAGACCTACGGGGCACGGCAGAACATGGGAGGAGTGGGGAAAGAATCAGCGGCTCACGGGGGCTCCATTTCTGGCGTCGGCGAGGTTGGAGGGGCTCTCTGGCCAGCGATTCGACGGCGGCGAGATCCACTGGCCGAAGGAAGAACGGCGACGCTACAGGGGCTCGGGTGCTCGGAGGAGATGATGGAGGGATGCAACTCGTCGAGGCGGAGGAGTGGAGCTCTTCAGGGAGGCAAGGGGTGGCCGGGGTGGAGCTAGCGACGAGCTCGGGTGGCCGGCAATGGCGGCGAGAAGAACTCGAGACAGAAAAGAGAGGAGAGACAGAGAGCAAGGGGTGGAGAGGATAAGGGAAGGAGCGGGCTCGTGCGCTGGCACGGTGGAGGCAGGAGGGAACTCCACGCGAACAGGAGCTGGCGAGGGCGCCGCGCCTTCCTTCTCCTCTGCCTTCTGGCACGAGGAGGAAGACGACAGGGAGACCCCCCTCTGGTGGGCTGGGCTAGGAGGGTGGCGACAGGTAAGTTTTTCTGGTTTTTTTTCATTTCTCTTTTATTTCTTTCTGGCATTTACTTTTAGGATTTAAAATATATAGTTTGACCAAATGTAAAACCCAAAAATTTTATTAGGTGACAGAGACAATAATGTCCAATGCCACATAAAAGTTTCTACATTTTTGAAACTTTAAAATAGAAGGAATCAAAATAATTCCATTCCAAATAGCTATTTAGTCAACTCAAAAAATCCTTTTTAAAAAAATTGTTGTGACCTAGAATTTTGGTTTGACAATTTTACCTTATGTCACAATTTTGCCAAGTTTTTGGAACATTTTTCTGGTTCCATTCAAGGTATTAAATTTTATTACCTTCTTGTCAATTGATCAAAACATTTGGGGCTTTGATCACTTCGTATTTAAACATCAAAGTTTTTATAATGCATGCATGAATGCTTGGCAAACAAATGAAAGCTAGGGCTGTGACAACTCACCCCCACTAAACAAGAATCTCGTCCCGAGATTTAGGCGTTGTCGGGAAGAGTTCGGGCTATTCAAGCCGAAGGCGATCTTCGCGCTCCCAGGTTGCTTCATTCTCGGAATGATGAGACCACTGAACCTTGAGAAACTTGATGTTGCGATGTCGGGTGCTGCGCTCGGTTTCGTCAAGAATACGAACAGGATATTCTCGATATGATAGGTCATCTTGGAGATCAAGCGTTTCGTGGTCTACTTCACGGACAGGGTCCTTGAAGCAACGCCTGAGTTGAGAAACGTGGAACACATCATGAACTTTGGAAAGTTGAGGAGGCAACTCTAACTGGTAGGCAACCTCTCCTCGTTTAGCGAGAATACGGAAAGGACCAATGTAACGAGGAACGAATTTGCCTTTGATACCGAAACAACGGGTACCTTAGAGAGGTGAAACCCGAAGGTAAGCCTTCTCGTCAACTTCATAACTTACTTCCTTATGACGGCGGTCATATTGACTCTTTTGATGAGATTGGGCAGTTTTTAAATTCTCACGAATAATGCGAACTTTCTCTTCTGCATCCTGGATCATATCCGGTCCAAAGAACTGTCTTTCACCGGGTTCTGACCAGTTTAATGGTGTTCGACATCTTCGTCCATACAGAACTTCGAAAGGAGCTTTGCCCAGACTAGACTGGAAACTGTTGTTATAAGCGAATTCGGCGAATGGAAGACGCTTCTCCCAATTCATTCTGAATGAGATAACACAGGCTCTGAGCATATCTTCAAGAATTTGGTTGACTCTTTCTACTTGACCACTTGACTGAGGGTGATAAGCAGTGCTAAACGAAAGATGAGTTCCCATAGCTTTTTGGAAACTTTCCCAAAATCGAGAAGTAAAAAGACTCCCACGATCTGAATTGATTTCTAGAGGAACACCATGAAGAGAAACTATTCGAGAAATATATAGGTCTGCTAGCTGGCTAGCAGTTATACTTTCTCGGACTGGAAGGAAGTGAGCAACTTTTGAAAGGCGATCAATGACGACAAAGATGGCATCATTCCCTTTCTTGGTCTTTGGAAAACCAGTGATAAAATCCATAGTAACCTTGTCCCACTTCCACTCGGGAATAGCCAGGGGTTGAAGGGTGCCAGCAGGCCTTTGATGCTCTGCCTTAACGCGACGACAAACGTCACAGTTAGCAATGAATTGAGCGATTTCTCTCTTCATCCGGGTCCACCAGAACCTCTGGCGTAGGTCCTGATACATTTTAGTGCTACCGGGATGAATCGTGAGAGGCGATTCATGAGCTTCCTTAAGAATAAAATCACGAAGTTGTTGCTTCTTAGGAACCACCAAACGATTATCAAAGAATACAACACCTTTATCATTTACCAAGAAATGACCAGCAACTCCTTTGGCGATGTTGCTCTTGATCCAGGAAATTCCTGTATCATGTTTCTGGGCTGCTATGACCTGATCCTCAAGAGTCGGTTTCGACACCAAGGTAGAAAGGAATCCTTGAGGAACAAGGTGAAGATTAAGCTTACGAAATTCCTCATGGAGAAGTGGTTGATTTTGTAGCAACATGAGGTTGTTACAATAGGATTTACGACTTAGTGCATCAGCCATGACATTGGCTTTGCCTGGGGTGTAAGATATTCCTAAATCGTAATCCGTAATCAACTCAACCCACCGTCTTTTCCTGAGATTCCAATGCGGTTGGGTGAATATATACTTGAGACTCTGGTGATCAGTGTATATTTCGCAACGATTACCCAGGAGGTAATGTCGCCAGGTTAATAGTGCATAGACTACAGCGGCAAGTTCCAGATCATGTGTTGGATAATTCTCCTCATGTGGACGCAACTGTCGAGATGCGTATGCAATCACATGACGATCTTGCATAAGAATGCATCCAAGTCCTTGTCGCGAGGCATCACAGTAGATAATAAAGTCCTTTGAGAAATCTGGGGGCACAAGTACCGGGGCAGTAGTCAGTCGTCTTTTCAACTCCTGAAAACTTTCCTGGCACCGTGGGGTCCATTCGAACTTCTTATCTTTCTTGAGAAGTTCAGTTAGAGGTTTGGCAATTTTGGAGAAATTCTCGACGAAGCGGCGGCAATAGCTTGCTAAGCCAAGAAAACTCCTAACTTGCTTCAGCGATTCAGTTGGAGTCCAATCAAGAACGGCCTGAACTCTCTCGGGATTGACAGCAATACCTTTTGCCGAGATTACGTGACCTAGATAGGTCACTTCTGGTAACCAGAATTCACACTTGGAGAATTTGGCATACAGGCGGTGCTCTCGAAGTTTCATCAATACCAGCCTAAGATGCTCAGCATGTTCTTCTTCGTTCTTCGAGTAAATCAGAATATCATCGAGGTAAACCACGACAAATTTATCCAAGTACTCCATGAAGATCGAATTCATTAAGCGGGAGAAAGTGGCTGGGGCATTGGTTAGACCAAAGGACATGACGGTGTACTCGTATTGGCCATAACGAGTGACAAAGGACGTCTTAGGAATGTCCCCGTTCCTAATTTTGATTTGATGATAACCTAATCTCAAATCCATCTTTGAAAAGACTGCAGATCCAGCGAGCTTATCATACATATCGTTGATACTGGGGAGCGGATATTTGTTCTTTATCGTGACCAGATTAACCAGTCGGTAATCTACAACCATCTGTTCCGTACCATCCTTCTTCTTGACGAAGAGGACAGGGCAAGCCCAAGGGGAAGAGCTAGGACGGATGAAACCTTTCTTCAAGAATTCATCAAGTTGGGTTTTAAGCTCAGCTAATTCTTGAGGAGACATCTTATAGGGTCTTCTAGCAATTGGAGCAGTTCCTGGGACAAGTTCTATGACAAACTCTACTTCTCTGTCAGGTGGAACACCTGGCAGTTCCTCTGGAAAGACATCCGGAGATTCACGGACTACAGGGATGTTTTCAAGGTCTCGAAGAGGATTGGCATTGAGGGCATATATTGGCGTTTGGTAACCCCAGATGAGACATTTACTAACTGGCCAGAGGTATGGGTGAGCTGAACAGATCTAGAGAAACAATCAATTTTGGCATGATGAGCTGTCAACCAGTCCATCCCCAAAATGATATTGATGTCTGAAGTCTTGAGAGGTATCAAGGAAGCAAGGAATACAAGACCATCAATAAGGATTTGGTTCCCATGACTTACTGCATTAGTTTGCCATTTGGAACCTGGAGCCTGAATTACTAATGGGGTGGGCATATCTACGAAAGCAATGTTATGCAAGGAGGCATAACGTTCGGAGATGAAGGAATGAGATGCTCCAGAGTCAAAAAGAACTGAAGCTGGATGAGAATTAACAAGGAGCGTCTTAAACACAACATCATCATCATCTTGAGCTTCTTCTGCAGATACATGGTGCACACATACATGAGTCAGAGCAACTGACCTTTCCTTGAACTTCCTGGTTGGTGGCTTGCAACGAGCAACACCCATTCCTGAAGGAGGTGGAACAAGACCACGCAGAGGACAATCCCTTGAATAGTGTCCTGGCTTGCTACACTTGAAGCACGATCCAAAAATAGGACGGGGGTCTAGGTTGAACGCTTGATTGATGAGATTATCCTGGGGGACACTTGGCATCGGCAGATGAGGCGCCACATAGGTTGGCCTTGTTACATATATCGGAGTGATAACAGCATTCGGGATCCATATCCTACGATTCTGGGATATAGAAGTTGAAGATGATCCAACATCACGGTTGTGCTTGCGAGATTCCTCGTAGGTCATTCTGCTTGTTTCTGCTTGGATGGCTTTGTTCACAAGGACCTCAAAACTGATGAACTCATGCAAACTGAGATCATGACGAAGCTTTGGGTTAAGACCTTTCCTGAACCTAGCTTGCTTCTTGGCATCTGTGGATACCTTTTCTGGTGCATAACGCGCAAGGCGTCCAAACTCATGACTATAAGCATTTACGTCCAACTTGTCTTGAGTCAAACTGCAAAACTCTTCTTGCTTACGATCTATCAGGGCCTGCAGAATATGATGTTCACGAAAAGCTTCACAGAACACCTTCCATGAAGTAACTTGGCCCGAAGGACGCATAGCCTCAAAATTCTCCCACCATAGACTAGCAGATCCTTCGAGGTGATATGTGGCATAGGTAACCTTGTCTCCTTCAACCATGTTTGCATAACACAGCTTGTTATTGATACTTCAGAGCCAATCATCTGCATCTAGTGGCTCAATGGAATGATGGAAGGTGGGTGGGTTCAATTTGATGAAGTCTCTGATGGATACTAGCTCATTGCACGGATAGGCTATATTCCGCTCTATGTGCTCCAACAGACGGTTAGTGGCATGCTTATTCCTCTCAATTTCTAGCATAACCTCTGTCAACAAAGGCGGATTAAGAGAATCTTCTCCATCTGTACCATCTCCATGGTTCTGATCATAGCCAGCAGAACTCCGTGTTACTCGCGACATCCTGTTGAAACAATCCAGGGTTCAGAGACAAATAACACTAAACACCACAATCCTAGAGAAAATTGGACAGCATAACGGCTGTATAGGCATGAAATATGAGGCATCCTTCAAGAGATCTGGGCAACATAACTACTCAACATTATGGATTCGAGGTGCAACAAGAACAAAGGCATCTCTTCTCACAAATCTGTTGAAAGCAGGAATGACACACAGAAACCATCCTATAAGTCCATGGTTCAGTAACTCGTCCTCCTAGTAGACAGATAAGAAAACCTAGTCCTTAATCCCCGTAGAAAAGAAAAGGTGACTCAGAATAGAGTGACTTGAGGAAAGAGTAAAAAGAGCCTTACGTTCCCTTCCACAATCAATTCCCTTATATAACTATAGATTTTCTAGACTCAACATCAACCATTCTGGCTTGGTAATCCTACAGGCAGTCAGGCTCTGATACCAACGCTGTCGGGACCCCGATCCTAAGCCATACAACTCCAGCATGTACACATCATATCACTTTGTGGCCTCACGCACGGTAATCACCCCGGTTGCCACCTTACCTTGGCCGGGACCGTTTGCGTCTTTTGGCTCACGTATATGACTATGTTGCCAGCAATCATATGTCAAAGAACCTGGGTCGACATGGCTAGTTATGAACCCAAGTGGCACATCCGTACAGGGACAGGCATACATAACCCAGCAAGGCAGGTGTCGGTCATCAGCGAGTGTAGACGAGTCGTAGCAAGCTACAGGGACTCCATTACACCGCGTGACATTTCCCCGTGGGGACAGACACAGCAACCAAGAAGGATACATGCCGGTCAATCAATGTGTCCGGAGCAGTAGCAAGCTACCAAGGCTCGGTGGAAGCACAAAGAGGCATTTCCCGGTATGGAGTACTACTCAAGGCACACAACTAGGTGTCGAATCCCACACATACCAATGCATTGCAAACATACACACAATATGCACGATATGTGTAGATACAACATGGCATCACAACATAACTCTACAACACATCATTTATTTAATAGACTCCGAAGAGCCAACATAGTTTAATGTTACAAATTAAAGGGGTCACATGACCCAACATTCAGAGCATACAAGCATCAAGCGGAAGTTACATGTCTGGGTACAGACATCTACTAAAAGCGGCTGGAAGAGCCTAAAAGCTACAACGACCCTACCATAGGAGCCAGATCACTGTCTGGGTTCCCAAACTAAACCATCGATGTTAACGTCAAAAATGTGAATAAGCAACAGTGAATACGAAGGTACTCAGCAAGTCTTACATTAGTGCTAACTACATATGCATCAAGTATCAATGAACGGAATTCGTGGGGTTTATTGCAGAGAAGCCAGCTTTGACCTTTGGCTAACCTATTCTACAACAAAGTTTTATTATCTCTCTCGTCTCCTTACGAGAGAGCGCACACGAGTCCACAAAACCACCACATCAATACACCACCATGAATCCTCTCTCGTCATCCTACGAGAAAGCCATCCATATCACTCACACTTATCTGGACCATTTTAGAGTAACCATTAAAGTTATCTATGAACCATTTAAGTATCCAAGCAGTCCATAACCGAGGACGTGGCTATTCGAATAGATAGATACCCTGCAGGGGTGTACTTCGTCACACATGCTTCCGCCACTTATCGCCAAGTGCACATAAAAACCAGCACCTCGGCAACCTTCAAGCGGAAGCCCGGCGAGGGAGTTGGCCACGGACGTTAACTTACTAAGACTCACGCCCAAGACAGTCGCCTATCTGAGTTGGAACCCATATTGGAAGTCCGGCCAAGGTTTCCAACATGGCCTCAAACGATGTGAGCAGGGACCCAAGCCGGTCCCGACTGGGCCGTTCATCCACTTAGCAGGCCGTGCCACAACCTATGAACGTTTTGAACTACTGCGACTTCTGGACTGAGAACAGAGTAGTTAATAGGCCGAGAGGGGTCGAGTTACCGGAACCCAATGTGCGGTAGTAGCTAGTCTTGGAACACCAACAGAAGATCTCGGGTCCTAAATGCGGCGGTAATGAGACAACCCACCATGTACTCCTACATGGCCTCTCATCCCTACCTTTACCAGAACAGTTTCACATCTTTAACTCTCATCAATAGGACATGATCATTCCACTACATCATTCCGATGCTCGGACCAAACTCAACCTAAGCATAGCAAGCGTAACAGGGTAAAGCACATATGGCTCAAGCATCTACCAGGTATGCTAGGTTGCATTGGTTTAGCTATTTACTGTGATCAAAATCAGGTCATGCAAAGGAATAGGTGCAGCTATCATAATACAACTATCAATTGAATCATTTTTTCCTAATGCATAGACATGAGAGCAGGAGCGAGAGAATAGGATTTTGTCAGAATGTTCAAAGGGGTTTTGCTTGCCTGTTGATCGAAAGAACTCAGCTATTCTTCGATGCCGGTGATAACTACATCTCGCAAGGTCTATTGACAGATCAAACGAAAGAAATTAATCATGGCAAATGCTTCACAATGATGCATGAGCATGGCAAGTTATCATGATGCTGATTTCATCTAATGCAAGTGATCAAAGGTTGAAAGAAGTTTATTTGATCTATATAAGTCATTTTCAAAATCCAATTATATCATTTATAAGCCTATTGTGAATTTGTCATATTCAGCAAGGTTAAGATGTACAAACATGTGTATAAATGCCACCAATGGATTCCTTAAATTTTTCTGATACTTTTTCATATATAAATTATTTCCATCAGAGTTATATTTTAATTTCTATGATTTTTACAAGTTTCAGCAATTTTCTGGAATTAAATTAAATCAGAAACTATTACTGCGTCAGGCTGATGTCATCCCTGCGTCAGCAGGTCAACCAGCCGGGTCCAGGTCAACCTGACCAGTGGGGTCCACTCGTTAGTGACCCAGAGGCTAACCCCGCGCTGACCAGCCCCTAGTTGAGGTTTGACCAGGCATGGGGGCCTCTGTCAGCGACTGGGAAGGATTAGATAGCGCTAAGGTTTGGCCACGTCGACGGCTACCGGAGAGAGGTCACCGGCGACTAAGCCGCGGTGGAGGGCTCGCCGGAGTTGTGCTATCTTGCGCTACCGAGGTCCAAAACGAGCGTGGTTGACGGCTGCGGGACGCTGGCAATGCCCCGATCTAACGGGAGCATCGGCTGGGGCTTGGGTGGCCGGGAGAGGTGCCGGCTACGAGCGGGGCGGTCGCCGGAGTTCGGCCACGGTGGGGAAAAGACCTACGGGGCACGGCAGAGCATGGGAGGAGAGGGGAAAGAATCAGCGGCTCACGGGGGCTCCATTTCTGGCGTCGGCGAGGTTGGAGGGGCTCTCTGGCCGGTGATTCGACGGCGGCGAGATCCACTGGCCGGAGGAAGAACGGCGACGATGGCGACACTACGGGGGCTCGGGTGCTCGGAGGAGATGATGGAGGGATGCAGCTCATCGAGGCGGAGGAGTGGAGCTCTTCAGGGAGGCGAGGGATGGCCGGGGTGGAGCTAGCGACGAGCTCGGGTGGCCGGCAATGGCAGCGAGAAGAACTCGAGACAGAAAAGAGAGGAGAGACAGAGAGCAAGGGGTGGAGAGGATAAGGGAAGGAGCGGGCTCGCGCGCTGGCGCGGTGGAGGCAGGAGGGAACTCCACGCGAACATGAGCTGGCGAGGGCGCCGTGCCTTCCTTCTCCTCTGCCTTCTCGCACGAGGAGGAAGACGACAGGGAGACCCCCCCCCCTCTGGTGGGCTGGGCCAGGAGGGTGGCGACAGGTAAGTTTTTCTTTTTTTTTTCATTTCTCTTTTATTTCTTTCTGGCATTTACTTTTAGGATTTAAAATATATAGTTTGACCAAATATAAAATCCAAAAATGTTATTATGTGACAGAGACAATAATGTCCAATGCCACATAAAAGTTTCAACATTTTTGAAACTTTAAAATAGAAGGAATCAAAATAATTCCATTCCAAATAGCTATTTAGTCAACTCAAAAATCCTTTTTAAAAAAATTCCTGTGACCTAGAATTTTGGTTTGACAATTTTACCTTATGTCACAATTTTGCCAAGTTTTTGGAACATTTTTCTGGTTCCATTTAAGGTATTAAATTTTATTGCCTTCTTGTCAATTGATCAAAACATTTGGGGCTTTGATCACTTCCTATTTAAACATCAAAGTTTTTCTAATGCATGCATGAATGCTTGGCAAACAAATGAAAGCTAGGGCTGTGACAAACCACCTCAAAGTTATTCTTCCTGATCAATCTTTTGAGCTATTCCTATAAGTGTCACAAATAGGCCAAGAATTTGTACTAGAATAACATCCATGATACATATCAATCAACCCTAGTGTCACCTAGATACTCCAATGTCACCACAAATATCCATGGGTAAATTATGCAACATGCATCAAACAATTTTAGATCGATCATATTCAATCAAACACAAATAACTTCAAGGGGCACACCAAGATTCCTATCGGAGAACATAGTATGAAAACGTGCAATGAACCCATATGCATAGATCCCCAAGGTCACCGGAATCCGCAAGTTGATGCCATAACATATATCAAGTGAATCACTTGAATACACCAATGTCACTACGAGCATGTGCATGCAAGACATACATCAAGTGTTCTCAAACCAAAATATTCAATCCAACAGAACGAGATCTTAAAGGGAAAGATTCAATTCATCACAACAAGGTAGCAAGGGAATAACATCATATGATCCAACTAGATTAACAAGGCCCATGATACATTAAGATCGTGTCATCTCAAGAACACGAGAGAGAGATTAAACACATAGCCACTAGTACATACCCTCAGCCCCGAGGGTGAACTACTCCCTCCTCATCATGGCCTCCACCGAGATGATGAATACGACCACAAGAGATGATTTCCCCTGTCCGACAAGGTACTGGAAAGGCTCCAGAACGTTTTTTCTCATCAATACAGAGAGTTGCAGCGGTGAACCAGAAGTTCTCTCTTTATTTCTCGGGTTTCTGGTATATATAGGATTTTTCGGTGTTGGAATCATGCCAACCGGAGCCATGTGGGCCCCACAAGCCATCAGGGCATGGCCTAGGGGGGCACCCTGTTGGCTTTTGGCCCAGGTTTGGCTCCCCTTCGACGGTTATTTGCTCCAATATTGCTTACTAACTCTAGGAAAAAATATAAAAAAGTTTCGGGCGATTCCGAAAACTTCTGTTTTCTGCATAAAAACAACACCATGGTAATTCTGCTGAAAACAACGTCAAACCGGGTTAGTTCTAAATAAATCATATAAAGTGCATCAAAACCATATAAAATTATTGTAAACATAGTCAAACATGGCATGAATACTTCATAAATTATCGATACGTTGGAGACGTGTCAGCATCCCCAAGCTTAATTCCTACTCGTCCTTGAGTAGGTAAAGGATAAAAGAAATAATTTCAGAAGTGTGAATGCTAGCATAGTATATAAGTTTGATCAATTCCAATCACTTTTTCTAGCATTATAACCATATTTTTTTATTAAAACCATCATGGTTGAGTAGCAGCCAATTCACATGTCATGCTTCAAAGAATGAATTCTCTTGAAACTTAACAATCCATGTTCTTAGTCACCAAACAACTTCAATGCATCACCAAGTCTAATTAAGAGAACTACATGATCAATTATCATATAGTCTTCTATTATTGCTAATACTCAAGGCATATTTTTAGAACAAACGACATCCATCAAACACAGAGAAAGATAGTGGCTTAAAGTTTTGCCTCCCAACATGCTTATCATAAAGATAATTGTCAACAATAATGAATCATGATCAAATATATTTGAGTGGATATATGTGTTTGGATCTTACCCCACCATATGGTGCTTGCCAACTAATACACTGAGGTTGGAATAATAAGTGGACTCAACATGAAAAGTAAGTAACATGAAAGTAAATAGATTGTCCCTTCGCAGAGGGAAGAAGGGATTTGTAGACGTGCCACAACACATTGTTTTAAAACAGAGATGAACATGTGACTTTGGGTGGTGTGCCTTTCATGTTAATGTCACAATAGAGTTTTCAATATATCCCATGCTAATCACATTATTGGCGGTTCCCAAACAGAATTGGAATTTTACTCCCCCTCCACCATTCAAACACATTGCATGGCTAGCCGTATCCGCGGGTACCATCCAAACAATCAACTTTCTAGGGGGATCTTGTTTTTTTTGTATTATCCATGACTGGGCATCCTTTTTACCAGCCACTCTCGTGCAATCACAAGTGAATAAACACTCATCTTGACAAGAACTTGCTTAGTATGGAAGATAATGATCGCCCCGTCGCTCCATGAGCGGTACGAGCACACAAAATGGATGTTTATTTGAATGTTTAGAGGTGGCACATGCAAATTTACTTGGAATGACAGTGAAATACCATATATAGGTAGGTATGGTGGACTCTCATGGAAGAACCTTGGTTCAAGGATTTGGGTGCATGTCACACCCTGTTTTTACCTTACTTCAACTGTAGCTTTTCAAAAATCTGAGTTTATTAAAACTTTTTGAGCAAGTGCCATGATTGCCATTGTTTGTATGTATGCTTAAGTGAGTGGATCCAAAAACAATATTTTTATACCATGTTATTCCCAAAAAGATCATTTTCTCATTTTTGACTATTTCAAAACCTTGCTTTGGGTTTGCACTACAAGTCCCTGATGTCAAGGGAGTGCCTTCACCCAAAGATTGCAAACTGGTTTTAGCACTATTTTAAACTCTCCAAAATCATAAAATAATTAGTTTATAAAACATTTTTCTATTTTATTTGCATGTCCTTTTCTGAGCCCAAAAATGATGTTTTTGGATGAAAAATACTTTTCTGCCTTAGAAAAATCTGAGAAAATTTGGAGATACTCACAGGACATATATTTTCCATACATAAGATTTTCAACCCCTATTTATGTTCAAAATATTTGAGCAAATCCTCGAAAACATATTCTATCTGTTTTGACCTTTTGAAATATGTCCAGTAAATTCCGAGGAAATTATAGCATGCTTCCCAAGCTATCATTGGTGGCCATGCCAAATTTCACCTCATTCCAAGGTGGTTTGGTTCACCAAATAATCCTAAAACCCTCTCTGTCCAGAATCAAGTTGAAGCAACTCTACATAGCAAAGTTTGCCCAACTGGCTTGAAACTTTGCAGGAGTGCTCAACACCCCAAATGAGGAAGTTGTGCCAAAAATTCGATTTGTGGGGATTAATTTACCCACATTCCCTGTTGAAAGGACAAAAGTGCCCATTTGAGGATGATTTCATGTTTGCACTGCCAAACTTGTCCAATGGACCTCAAATTTGGTGGAGCATCCTCTTTTTGCACCAAACCCAATCATGTTAACTTTCATCACCAGTGGTGAAGGGTAGCTACCCCCAAACACCTATCGAACACCTTCTGCCAGCTTAGTAAAACAACACTTACCTCACTCTACACCCATAGCCTTTCCACCAAACTCTTAGTCCGAGCAGCGAGCACCACTCCTCAACTACAGAAGAGTGGCCCCTCTCTAGTTCCAAGCAGAAGAGCCCACAATCTCCATTTTAGTTTCTCGCTAAAGTCTGACATCTCCTCTTTAATCACTTCCTTTGACCAGCACGGAGACCCTTGGCTCTCAAACGGCTAGGGATCATCCAACCCAACCCTCGGACACGCCAGACGCAGCCGAAGCACCCGAGAGCGCGCCAGCATGCCGTGGTATGCCAAAACTATGCTCTAGGCGCGCTACATAGCACATCCGAGGCTAAGGTGGCCAGCCCCGGCAGGTTATCACCTTCCCTCGGTGCCTCTCGACGTCTCCGACAACCCACCTAAATCAGGGCAGCCTCAGGGCCCCTCCTCCCCCTCTCTGTTGACCACGGCGACGCGTGCCCGTGCACGCCAGATTCGGCTAGAAGAACGCGGCCACACAACACGCATGCACCTCGTCCTATCTCTCTCTCATTGAGTCACTAGGGTCCTAAACCACGTCCGCAGTACCGTGGTTTCGACCCCGAGCTCTGTGTGCCTCTCCTGCAAGCCACGGTGAAACCACCGGCACTACCCACTCGATGCATCATCGCTGGCCTATAAATGGGCCTCCCTTGCTCCAGCACCCTCACACCACTCCTCCAGAGCCCCAATCGAGCCCCTAGCCACCCCATTCAAGCACAGCGAGCTCCCGTGCTCGATATCAACAGTGGCCCTGCCGCTTCAGAGCTCCGTCGATCTCAGGCTACAGGCCAGCTCTCGCGCTCCTCTCGCCTCCTCCGTGACCGTAGTGAGCTCAGGGAGCTTCCCCACCTCTTCCCCGAGCAAATCCCTGCCCGTATCACCCAGCTCCACCACCTCCGTAGCATCTCCGCCGCGGCCACCTCGTCGCCGGTGACCCAGGGCCTCGCCGTCATTCCTTCGACCACCAGCAGGTAGGCGGCAATGCGCTGGTTCCATTCCTGTCGTCGTTGGGGCATGAGGGCGTCGGTGTCGCCACCGGCGTGCCTCCCCTCCCCTCTGTCCATAGGAGGAAGATGACCCCGACAGGTGCGTCCCACCTATCGGTGGCCCATCTCTCCCCATCTCTCCTCTCTGCTGCTGACTGCACGGGCCCGCGCGTCACGTTTGAACCTAACGGCGCGCGCCTCCACTGCTGGCTGGCTGATTGGCCGGTTGGCCAGTTGGGCCAGTCGAGCCACACCAGTGTTGAGCCCTTTTATTTTATTTTTATTCTGTTTTTAAAAGATTTTTGCAGAGATTATTATTTACTCAAATTTAATTATTTTCCATCACAATTCTTCTAAAAATGTGTAGAATTTAATAGAGGTGTTATACATTTTTTTATAAAAACTTCTCTGCATGGTTATAACTAAAAAGGCTTATTTTTAATATAATAGCTCATGTTAATTGGATTTAAAAAATAATATTTTCATCAAAACCAGAGACAAATATTTTTAAAACTATAAATTAGATTTACCAGAATAGGATAACATTTTTAAAGTGTGTTTGTGCTCTGTTTTTGAGTGAGCTACTTATTTTATTACTATTATTACGACGATAGATTCCACGTTTGACGAAGGAGTTGGACTCGTAGACCCCGAAGACCCCGGATACCTAGCTGACCAAGGCAAGCATCCCTTTGACCATGTTTGAGCAAAATATTATTTGCATGCCAAGTAGGGTAATATTCCCGTTGCATATGATCATGAGTATTCGGTAAACCATCGATATGGTGCTACCGATGGCTCCTCCGGAGCTCTTGCATTTGAGCATGATCCTACCACCTATGAGGGTCACGCTAATATTATGTTGACAAGTAGACAGTAGTGCTACGCATACTAGAAGCATGAGCATGATGATGGTAAACTTGATATCAAAGTTTTACGAAAATCCCGTCGGGTGCCACGAATGCCCGAGGGTGAGGATGAGTTAGGTGGCCACTTGTGGAGCAGTGGTGCACCGGGTATATTTGGTGTGAGTGGTTTTGGAAACAGGAATAGATTTATGATGCGTCGACCGTCCCAAGCTTACATGTGCGACCACGTTACCCCTTTATGGGACGGGGCTTTGTTGACTACCTTGGTCGGTGCTAGCAAAGAGGCCACATTACTAGTGGCGGGAGTGATATATGGCCACTCTCGTGATGGGGTCGTACCAGGTAGGTCGACTATGCCGTTTTTACGTGTTCCGGGCACACTGTTGGTCCCCGCATAGATGATACAGTCCAAAGTTTGTGCTCGTAAGACGTACAACATGTGGGTTGGGTACAATTCGAGTGGAAATCTTTGTCTAGTGTCGTCAGGGGAAAGGCAATGATCGATTACTTACCTCAGGTATGTTATATACCGCGAGTCATGGATGACACGGAAGTTTCTCGGATCTCGTGGGTACAGCGTACAACCTCTGCAGAGTGTAAAACTATTCGAATAGTCGTGTCCACGATCAAGGACAGTTGGTTAATCCTTCTTAAACTACGTCCAAATGTTTCCGCATAAACCAAGTGTGTGTGTGTGTGTGTGTGTGTTCAAGAGTTATCTGAAAGAGTTTATATGACCAAGTTTGGTGACTTGCATATCGGGTGAACCCGGAGTGTTCATACCCCAGCAGATATGTTGATATATGTAACATGTTCTTCTGAATACCGTCTAGCTTATAATGCATATCCATAACCACCTATGATCATGTTTACTTACATTCAAACTTGCTTCCCGCAATACTACATATTACTTCATTATCGTACCAAACTGCATATCCACATCATGGGTTGGTTGCGAGTACATTCAAAGTACTCACTGGCTTGCCACCGGTTATGTTATTGACCAGACGTGGAAGAACTGGAGTTTGGAGAAGAATTCGTCATCGGAGACGGACACGCGAACTAGGACGCTTCCCAGTCAGAATGTCTCTCGGTGAAGGCTGATGGCATGGGCTCCCATGTATCCCCAAGTTTCCCGCTAGTAGTTGTATCGATGTGAATGTCCTTATATTCCCTGCCTATGTGAGACTTGACCATGATGGTCATTTGTTGTATTAAACGGTATGTTGGATGTAAGACTCTTAATATTCAGTATCTGTGTGTTCGGTGAGCATTGATCTCTGGGATCACTGAGCACAATCATTCGATGATCTTGACTCGTAAGTCGGGGTACCCATAGTGCACAAGTAGTATTTGTACATAGTACGAAGTTTTGGCTAGCAAAAAATCTAAACAAGCACCACATGTTGGAGGACCCAAAACAATATACCTTCTATGCAAATATACCCGAACATAACCATTACATTGTCTTCCTTGTCCAACTTCAAATATTTGATAAAGTTAAAAAATATTAATGGGTATTCACAATCATAAAATATGCCCAAGATAATATATTTGTATGTGAAAGTTCTCTTTGTTATACTAATCATTCATGAGTTGCTCATATAACCAATACATTGATTGTCAAACTTCAATAGATTTTACTTTCTAAACCAAACGTGAAACTACTACAAAACATAAAGCACATTGGTAATCTCATATTTATGATAATTAATTCACTCACAATTTACACTTAGGATATAAGTGAAGCACAAGAGCAAACAATAAAACTACTCTCAAAAGATATAAGTGAAGAACAATGATTAGTCAAACAATTAAGTAGCTACATGAGGTCTCTCTCTCAATAAAAATTTACATATTTGAGTATTTTATTCGAACATAAAACTAAATAAAAGTGCCCTCCAAGAATAGCACATATCATGTGGACAAATAAGAACTTAGGATCGACATAGGCTAACTAATAGTTGTTGACAAAGAGAGGTGGGATCTGTAGCATCCCCAAGCTTAGATCCTTGAGACTTCTTTTAATATTTACTTGGGGTGCCTTGGGAATCACCAAGATTGAGCTTTTATATCTCGTTCAATCCTCTCATATCCTGGTTTCACCTAACTCACAAAAACTTCATCCACACAAAACTTGAAAAGAACTCGTGAGTTAGGTTAGTACACATAAAAGTAAATCAACACTTCTTGTACTACCAAGACAAGTTGCATCATAATTTTCAAACATTAGGTACAGTATAATATCATTTCCACAATTTACATCTACCAATATAAGCCACGAAAACTCAAGGATAAGTAGATAACAATACCATGACGGCACTCTGTCCAAACAGAATAGTTTATAGCTATCTATTAAAACAATGTACTTTTGTATGTCCAAAAATTCTGGAAATTTAGGATGTGATAAATAAATAGTATTAAATTACTATGTAAACTCTTCAAAAACTTTCCATATTCTAGTAAAATCTGATAATTCAAATACTACAACAAAAGTTTGTTTTTTTGTACAACACACATCACACATGCAATTCAAGCATTCTAAAGGCAATTCTTGGAATTTTTTATTCAGAAAAGATTATAAATAACATCTAACACAGAAAAACAAAATAAAATGATGCTGCAAGCAAAATACATATCATGTGACAAATAAAAATATAGCTCCAAGTAAGATATACCGACAATGTTGGAGACAAAAAATGGGATGCCTTCCGGGGCATCCCCAAGCTTAGACGCTTGAGTCTTCCTTGGATTATTACATTGGGGGTGACTTGGACATCCCCAAGATTAGGTTCTTGCTGCTCCTTATTCTCCTTATATCGGTATCTCACCCAAAACTTGAAAACTTCAATCACACAAAACTTAAAGGAACTTCGTGAGACGATTTAGTGTAATAAAGATAGATATTTCACTTAAGTAATGTCAAGACAAGATTCACAATTCTTCTCACACGATAACTATTGTATTATATCATTACCATAATTTATCACTCAATATAAGCTATGGAAACACTAAAACAAGCAAACTATGCATCTAAAATAGAATCTGTCAAAAATAGAATAGTGGGTGAACATCTAAACGATAACCATACTTCCCTGAATCTATTTTTTGAAAAATTAGGAAAACAAGGAGAATTTACATATTAAAACTATGTACAAAATTTGGAATTTTTTGATGCACTAGTAAAATCAGAGAAATTCTGCACTCGATGTAAAAAATTTATGTTTTTGCACAGAATCAAACAAACAAGTATCCACACTATCCCAAAGGCTTTACTTGCTACTTTATTGAAATAAAAGCTATAAAACATGATTACTACAGTAGCATAACAGTTTGAACGCACAAAAATAGGAAGTAAAAGCATTGGGTTCTCTCCCAACAAGCGCTTTTCTTTAATGCCTTTTAGCTAGGCATGATGATTTCAATGACGCTCGTATAAAAAGTAGTAACTGGCATGCAAAAGAGCATCATGAATCACATGACAAGAACATTTAAGTCTAACCCACTTCCTATGCATATGTATTTTGCAAGAAAACAATTTATTGTAGCAATAATCAACTTGCATAGGAAGGCAAAACAAGCATGACTTCAAAACTTTAACAACGTAGGGAGGAAACTTGATATTATTGCAATCCCTACAAGAATATGTTCCTCCCTCATAATAATTTTTAGTAGCATCATGAAGGAATTTAACAATATAACTATCACATAAAAGCATTCTTTTCACGATACACAAGCATAGAATTTTTATTACTACCCAAGGAAGCAAAATTCTTATCATTCCTAGTAGTGGGAGCAAATTCAACAAAATAACTATCATGAGATACTTGATTGATCTAATCCATGTTAAATTTAATATCATGATGACAAGTTACATGGTTATCCTTATTATTTATAGCATAAATTTTATCACAATAATTATCATATATAGGAGGCATAATTTCATCATAATAAATTTGCTCATCAAAACCTGGGGGACTAAAAATAGCATCTTCATCAAACATAGCATCCCCAAGCTTGTGGCTTTGCATACCATTAACATCATGGTTATTCAGAGAATTCATACCAACAATATTGCTATCATGCTCATCATTCAAGTATTTCACATTAAGAATTTTCATAAATTCTTCCTCTAGCAATTGAGCACAATTTTCCAAACCATCATTTTCACGAAAGACATTATAGAGACGAAGCAAATGAGGCAACCTAAATTCCATTTTTTTGCAGTTTCCCTTTATAAAACAAAACTAATGAAACACAATAAACTAAAAGGTTAAGTTGCAAGATCTAAATATATACCTTCAAGCACTCACCTCCCCGGCAAAGGCACCAGAAAAGAGCTTGATGTCTACAACACAACTTTTGTTCTTGTAGACTCTGTTGAGCCTCCAAGTGCAGAGTTTTGTAGGACAATATCAATTTCCCTTCAAGTGGATGACCTAAGGCTTATGAGTCCGTGGGAGGTATAGGATGAAGATAGTCTATCTCCAACAACCCTTCAATCTAATACAAAAAATCTCTTGTGTACCCAACACATCCAATACAAGGGCAAATTGTATAGGTGCACTAGTTCGGTGAAGATATGGTGATAGAACTGTAGTATGGATAGTATATGTAGGTTTCTGTAATCTGAAAATATAAAAACATCAAGGTAGCAAGTGTAAAACAGCGAGCAAAATGTTGTATAAATGCTTGGTAATAAGGCCTAGGGTTCATACTTTCACTAGTACAATCTCTCAACAATGCTAACATAATAGAATCATATGATCATACCTCAACGTGCAACAAAGAATCACCCCAAAGTTCCTATCTAGCGGAGAACAATAAGATGGAACTAGTGTAGGTAGTAGAACCACCTCAAAGTTATTCTTTCTGATCAATCTTTTGAGCTATTCCTATAAGTGTCACAAACAACCCTAGAGTTTGTACTAGAATAACACCCATGATACATATCAATCAACCCTAATGTCACCAAGATACTCCATGTTACCTCAAGTATCCATGGGTAAATTATGCGACATGCATCAAACAATTTCAGATCTATCATATTCAATCCAACACAAAGAACTTCAAGGAGCACCCCAAGATTTCTATCAGATAAGATAGTATGAAAACGTGCAATCAACCCCTATGCATAGATCCCCAAGGTCACCGGAATCCACAAGTTGTTGTCATAACATATATCAAGTGAATCACTTGAATACCCCCATGTCACTATGGGTATCCGCTTGCAAGACATACATCAAGTGTCTCAAACCAAAATATTCAATCGAACATAGCGAGATCTTAAAGGGAAAGATTTGATTCATCACAACAAGGTAGCAAGGGAATAGATTCATAGGATCCAACTAGATTAACAGGGCCCGTTATACATCAAGATCGTGCCATCTCAAGAACACGAGAGAGAGATTGAACACATAGCTACTGGTACATACCCTCAGCCCCGAGGGTGAACTACTCCCTGCTCGTCATGGCCTCTACTCGGATGATGAAGACGGCCACCGGAGATGATTTCCCCTCTCCGACGGGGTACTGGAAAGGGTCCAAATAGGTTTTTCGTCGATACAGAGAGTTGCGGCGGTGGAGCGGAAGTTCTCTCTTTATTTATGGGGTTTCTGGTGTATATAGGATTTTTTAGCTTGGAATCACGCCCAACGGAGGCACGTCGGGCCCACAAGCTATAAAGGCGCGTCCTAGGGGCGCCCTGTTGGCTTGTGCCCACAGGTGGCTCCCCTCTGGTGGTTCTTTGCTCCAATATTGCTTATTTCCTCGAGAAAAATTATAAAAAAGTCTCTAATGAAAGTTTTGTTAAGTTTTGTGTGGATGAAGTGTTCAAAGATCGAGGATGTATTTATATGAGAAGCATAAGGAGAGGCGAGAGCTCGGGCTTGGGGATTCCTAAGGCACACCAAGTAAATATTAAATGAGACTCAAGTGTATAAGCTTGGGGATGCGCCGGAAAGCATCCCATCTTTCTTCTTCAATAACTATCGGTTTATATCGGTTTTTTAATTCACATGATATGCGTAAATTCTTGAAGCATCGTGTGCCTTTTATTTTATTTTCCTTTTAGCTATGCACCATGATGGTACGGGAAAGTCCAAAGTTTATTTATGGAATGCTCTTTGCACTTCACTTATATCTTTTGAGTATGGCTTTATAGAATGCTTCATGTGCTTCACTTATATCATTTGAGGTTGGATGCATGTTTCTCTACATATAAAAACCGTTATTTGTAGAATGCTCTTTTGCTTCACTTATATTTATCAGAGCGTGGTCTTTTGTAGAAACAATTAAACTCTCATGCTTCACTTATACCTATTCAGAGAGTGAACAAGAATTTGTCATTTACATGGTTAGTCATAAAATCGTACATAAAACTTGTAAATCACTAAATATGTATGTTTGATTCCTTGCAATAGTTTTGCGACATTAAGATAGTAATATGTGGGTGCACTAGTGGGTGATTATGGGTTAGTAAGAATATGTTGTGTGATTCCTGAAGCATGCATGTATAGTCTCTAGTTATGCGATGAAATTGGAGCATAATTTATCCTTGATTGGAATCCTTTGTGTTTTTATAATGGGGGGCGCGCGATGGTTAACTCCTACCAACCTCCTCCTGAGTGGTGCTTTTCTTTGAGAGAGCTAATAAAATCTTGCAATAAGTATGTGAGTTCTTTATGACTAATGTTGATACATGGATATACACACTCTCACCTCCACATATTTGCTAGCCTCTTAGATACCGTGCATTGCCCATTCTCACCTCGAGGATCGGGGAAACTTTCGCTGGTGCATCCAAACCCCGTGACATGATATGCTATATTGCACACAAGCCTCATTATATCTTCCTCGAAACAGCTAGCATACCTACCTATCATAGCATTCCCGTAGCCATTCCGAGATATATTGTCATGCAACTTCCATCATCATCATATACATGATTTGAGCATTCATTGTCATATTACTTTGCATGATCGTAAGATAGCTAGCATGGTATTTCCTTGGCTTGTCCGTTTTTCATATCTTTTGCTACGCTAGATCATCGCACATCCTGGTACACTACCACATGCATTCATATCGAGTCATATTGTTTCATAGGTTTTCATATCAAGTTGTAAGTAAATAAAAGTGAGATGATCATCATTATTAGAGCATTGTCCCCGTGAGTAAAGTATGATGGAGACTATGATTGCCCCACAAGTCGGAATGAGACTCCGGACAAAAAAGGAAAAATGGGAGAGGCCAAATGAGCCCACCACAAAAAAAAGAGAAATGAGGGAGGCGGAAAAAAGAAGAGCCCACCATTAAAAGCACAAATAAATAAATGAGATAAAAAGAGAGAATGTACTTTGCTACTATCCTTTACCACACTTGTGCCTCAAAGTGGCGCCATGTTCTTCATATAGAGAGTCTCTTGTTTTGTCACTTCCATATGCTAGTGGGAATTTTTCAATATAGAACTTGGCTTGTATATTCTGATGGTGCGCTTCAAATGCCCGAGGTCTTCATGAGCAAGCAAGTTGTATGCATGCCCACTTAGCTTTAGTTGAGCTTTCATACACTTATAGTTGTGGTGCATCTGTTTCATGGCAATCCCTACTCCTCGCATTCATGTCTATCGATGGGCATCTCCATAGCCACTTGATACACCTAGTTGATGCAAGACTTTCTTCTCTACTTTTACCCCTTTGAAACCAACCACCATATTATATTCCACCTTTATGCTATATCCATGGTTCATGCTCATGTATTGAGTGAGTAATAAAAATATGAAGCGTGTTAAAAAGTACGGTCCAATTGATTTGTTTGACATCGGGGTGCTCATGATTTATACTTTCTGCTAGGAAGACCAAACATGACAGGCTATATGATTTTGTAGGGATAGCGTTCTTTAGCATCATTATTTTGAAAGGACATAATTGTTTGCTAGTAAACCTGAGTATGGATGTCTTTTTGTCAAATGATAGACTATTGCCTTGAATTACTTGTATCTTAATATTCATGCCATGATTAGACATTTGTTCAAGATTATGTTAGGTAGCATTCCACATAAAAAATGACCTTTTTCTCATTTACCTACTCGAGGATGAGGAGGAATTAAGCATGGGGATGCTGATACGTCTCCGTCATATCTACAATTTTTGATTGTTCCATGCCAATATTCTACAACTTTGATATACTTTTGGCAACACTTCATATTATTTTTTGGGACTAACCTATCCGGTGCCCAGTGTCAGTTCCTATTTTTGTGTGTGTTTTATTTCGCTGAAATTCCATATCAAACAGAGTCCAAACACGACAAAATTTTATGGAGATATTTTTGGAATATATGTGAATTTTGGGAAGACGAATCATCCCGATCAAAGTTACAGATCTCCGGATATTTAAGAAACGGTGAAGGGCCAGAAAACAGTAGCGAAAAGAGAAGAGAAACACAGAGATAGATCCAACCTCCGGAGGGGCTCCTGTCCTCCGGGAGCCATGGCGGCCATGGACCAGAGGGGAAACTCGCCTCCCACCTAGGTATGAGTCCAAGGAAGAAGAAGAAGGAGGGGGCTCTCTCGCCTCTCTCTCGGTGGCGTCGGAGCACCGCCGGTGCAACCATCGTAACGACAATCTACACCAACAACTTCGCCGCCATCACCACCAACTCTCTACTCCTCTATGAAGTGGTGTAAAACCTCTCTTCCTCGTTGTAATCTCTACTTAAGCATGGTGCTTACTTCTATATAATATTATTCAATGATGTGTGGCTATCCTATGATGTTTGATTAGATATATTTTCTCCTATGGGTTAATTGTGGTATGATGTTATTGATATGAGTTGTATGTTGATATGGTGTTGTCCTAAGGTGCCTTCCGTGAGGCGCACATGTGAAGGATTTAAGGTGGAGGGTTTGCAATATGTTCATGATTTGCTTATAGTGGATGGCTAGAGTGATACAAGCGTACGCCTAAGTAAGGGAGTTGTTTGCGTATGGGAGTAAAGAGGACTTGATGTTTAATGATATGGTTGGGTTTACCTTAATGATTTATAGTAGCTGCGGATGCTTGCTAGAGGTCCAATCATAAGTACATATGAACCAAGTACAGAAAATGTGTTAGTGTATGCCTCTCCCTCATTGCATATGATAAGTATCTATCGTGTTATATTCAGTGACCTATGGACAATCTTTCTCTTGCGTTACACAAAAAATATTTGTAATAAACAACTAACTAAATTAATATTTATTAAAACAGTACCTAACTTTTATTTTTGTGTTCTTTATTACCTTGCAAAATTATTATTACACCTACTAAGTACTTTTAGTTTCCTTCCCGCAAAATAGTTTCATACTTGTTCTAGGTAAAGTAAGCGTTAGCGTGCGTAGAGTTGTATCGTTGGTCGATAGAACTTAAGAGAATATTAATTCTACCTTCATCTCCTCGTTGGGTTCGACACTCTTACTTATCGAAAAAGGCTACAAATGATCCCCTACACTTGTGGGTTATCAGGAACACCTGCCCTAGGGGTAGGGCAGAGCCGCGGGTGACGCCCATGAAGGGCCTGGTAGGCGCCAGACACTCATAAGGCACTTGGAGCGTCTCAAAAGCCTCCACCAAGGGCATGTTAAGGTCTGCGCCACCGTCAATAAGCATCCTGGTGATGAACACACCGCTAATGGTTGGTGTGCACATCATAGGGACAACGCCCATGACCCTTATGGAGTTGGGATGATCGCTGGCGTCGAAGGTGACACGGGACTCAGACCACTTGAGGTGTCTAACAGGCCGAGGTGCCAAGAGAGCAACATTGGCCTCACGCAAGAAACACTTAAGGTGGCCACCGCGTGGAGGGGCATGTGCCCCATCGAGGATGCAGGCCGCCCCGCAGAGCTCTTGGAAACCCCCACTAACACCAAAGCCCCGGGTTGGAGCTGTGTGGCCGTTACGCTCGATCACGACAACACTCGGGGAACATGAGGGATGATCCGGCGATGGCTGCCGATGTTGCTTAGTTTTGATGAACCGTGGGTCAGATCAGAGGCGCGCACCATGAGGCGTTGGTCGGTCGTGATGTCATTCAAAGGAGTGGGAGAAACGGTTAGCCCGGGCCACTTGGCACACGTCGGTGAAGTGGGTGAGGAGTGATGGAGCGCCTGGCCACCTCGCGCATCAGAGAGGATCTCGGTGGCGTGCTCAAACCCGCCGTCACGTTCGTCCTTGGATGGGCAATGGCGCAGCAGCCCCCCGGGTCATGAGCAGTGCGGTGCACAGAGCAGGAGGGTCGCGACGCATGAGACATGAAGCGATGGTGGAGCAGCCACACGCTAGCTTGCTTATCGACGGGAAAATGGAGGAGGCCACCTGCTCCCCAACAAGGTCAGCGGTAGTGCGAGGGCGCTGCATCGGGGCGCCTAGCGCGAAGGGCACCACATGGACCCCGGCGACAGCCCCACGCGTGGCGTGCTCCCACCGAGCAGGGGCGTCATCCATGTAGATGTTGATGCCAAGGTCAAAGATGCGAAGACGGCAAGTCCTCCTACCTGCATGCCAAATGTCGGAGTTGAGGATCTACATCCACGGACTTCTTCAAAGAACAAGGTTTGAACACTGGGGGCTTGGCTTGGCAACCTGCAACACGATGATAAACACAACAAGATAGACGGCGAGCTCACTCCGTCTCACCGGACACAAATGGGTTGCGCGAGCTACCCAGGTTTGAGCCACTGTGCGGTGTAAAACCCTACTCATGCGTGTCTTGTATTACACTACGACGTGGAGCTTGTGGCTTGAGTACATGGTATGTGTGGGAGAGAATGGCTCGATGCTATTGCGACAACAGACCTTCCCTGGCAACGGCACCAGGAATCCTGCTGCTACGGCTACGCCTATAGGGACTTCCTTGGCAAATATGCAAAGGATTTCCCCGCGGCCTTGGAGCCTTGCGTTGGTGTTCCCTTAAAGAGGAAAGGGTGATGTAGCATAGTGGCAGTAAGTATTTCCCTCAGTTTGAGAACCTAGGTATCAATCCAGCAGGAGGAGCGTTCAAGTCACAAGTACCTGCACAAACACAAAGAGCTTGCAGCCAACGCTATGAAGGGGTTGTCAATCCCTTATAGATTGTTTGCAAAGTGAGAACTGAAAGCAACAAAGTAAACAAAGCAAAGTAAAAGTGAAAGTGGAGACGATAGTTGTGAATAGACCCAGGGGCGTAGTGTTCACTAGTGGATTCTCTCATGAAAGCAAGTAGACGGTGGGTGAACGAATTATTGTCGAGCAATTGATAGAACCGCGCAAAGTCGTGACGTTATCTAAGGCAATGATTATATATATAGGCATCACGTCCAAAACAAGTAGACCGATACTTTCTGCATCTACTACTATTACTCCACACGTCGATTGCTATCCAGCATGCATCTAGTGTATTAAGTCCAAAAGAACAGAGTAACGCCTTAAGCAAGATGACATGATGTAGATGGACAATCTCATATCTACGATAAAAGACCATCTTGTTACCCTTGATGGCAACAACACGATGCGTGCCTTGCTGCCCCTTCTGTCACTGGGAAAGGTCACCACACGGTATGAACCAAAAACCAAGCACTTCTCCCATTGCAAGAATCATAGATCTAGTTGGCCAAACAAAACCCAAGACTCGGAGAGATTTACAAGGATATCAAATCATGCATATAAGAAATCAGCAAAGACTCAAATATAATTCATAGATAATCTGATCAAAAATCCACAATTCATCGGATCTCGACAAACATGCCGCCAAAGAGGATTACATCGGAAAGATCTCCATGAAGATCATGGAGAACTTTGTATTGAAGATCCAAGAGAGAGAAGAAGCCATCTAGCTACTAACTACGGACCCGTAGGTCTGAAGTGGACTACTCACGAGTCATTGGAGAGGCGATGATGTTGATGTAGAAGCCCTCCAACTCCAAAGTCCCCTCCGGCAGGGCACCGGGAAGGGTCCCCAGATGAGATCTCGCGGAAACGGAAGCTTGCGGCAGCGCAAAAGTGTTTTTGTGGATGCCCTGATTTTTTCTGCGATTTTAGGGAATTTATAGGCCAAAGAGCTAGTGCAGGGGAGCTCCAGGGAGGCCACAAGCCTGGTTGCCACGGGGCCCCCTGGCCGCAGCAACAGGGCTTGTGGGCTCCCTGTGGGCCCCCTTCCTTGGCCATCAAGCCTCCCGATCTTCTTCTGTTCTGGAAAAATTCATTTTGGGGATTTTATTCCGTTTGGACTCCGTTCCAAAATCAGATCTGAAAAGAGTCAAAAACACAGAAATAATAGGAACTGGCACTTGGCATTGAATTAATAAGTTAGTCCCAAAAAAGATATAAAAGGTATATAAAGCATCCAAAGTTGACAAGATAACAGCGTGAAACCATCAAAAATTATAGATACGTTTGAGACGTATCACTCGATCCCCTTACATGGAGGTGGCCTTGTCCCTCTTGTAGTGCCTCCCCCTCTTTCCGAAAAATATCAACGGGAATGAGTAGTTATAGGGCAGAAATTTGAAGGGGGGCATGAGCTCAGACTAATCGTGACAAAAGGTGGTCTTCGCCTACTAAAGTGGTCTTCATGACGCGCAGGTGGGCTTGGTGACGACCTTCGCCCTGATGCATCGATTCGTCCTGATCTTCTTCCACTAAAACGACAAGCTTTGGGAATGTGCCTTTGGAGGGACAGCAGGTGATGCCCCTTAATCACCAAAGAGGAAAACCTCCCTGTCTGCACCGGCTGGCGCGGTCTATATCGTCGTTGTGTGCACACACGCGGCATCCACATGGTGGGCACGAGACCCCGCAGTAGCCTCACGAGAGGGGCCTCGCGAGGCGTCCTAGCGCTCGTCAGCCTCGGGAAGGCCTGGCCAGGCGCAGGGGGCAGCTAAGGCCGAGTCACCCACTATGGGCCAGCCCGAGCATCATCCTCAGGGCCAGCGACAGATGAGTTGTGGTATCCTGGGTCCCACTGGGCCGAAACCGGTCTTACGGGTGAGACTCTCATAACCTATGGCCTAGTGCGATTTAGAGTTATGCGTGTTCTCGAGCCTGTTTTAGGTCTTCCTCGAGTTCACCAATGGTTTCCTCTACTAATAAATGGTACGGAGTAATGCACATAAATGCACTTTTTCCATAATTTAAGCTAAAAATCCTACCGTGTGCCTTGTGGGTGAATTTGTTCACTTCCTCAACCTCCTTTAGGAGTCAGGAAGTTGGCCTTGAGCTATGCCAACTCGTGGGTTAATTGTTGAGTATTTTTGCCGAAATTTCTGGATAAAACAGCCGGTATGGTTTCACAAGAAACCGAATCTAAGTTTGGTCACTTGTGCCCAACCTAAGACTAAGGGCTACTAGGTTTTGCGCCTTTTCGAATGTTGTGTGAAACGAAATAAGGATTATATCAATCCTTTCGCCAAGCATAGCTGCCTAGCTAGCGGCTCACGGGCTACGTCACTTGTATTTTCTTGCCTCAGTTCTTCGGGCACAAGAAAACCTCGGAAAATTTTCGACGAGTTGTTCCTACCTTCGTGAACACTAAAATTAACTCTACATACACCTTGACGACTACTGGATTGATTAAGACCTTAATTTTGTTTGAAAAACTTAGTTTACCTGTACATCATTCACCATGCTACCATCGACCTTCTTGAATCCCATTTGTGTTGCACCAAGAAGCGCAACCACCGTTCGGCGTACACAAAATTGCTGGTCGGCAAAGACATGGTGTGACAACCCGAGACCGACGCTCCACAAGATTCCCCTTTTATTCTATTCTCGCCGTGTTATTATTTTGTTTGTCGCATTCGTCATCGCATCATGCGCATCATCCAGATTGCATCGGCACTTCGTTGCTACCAATTTTCAAAACTTGCATCTGTTATTAGTTGTCGGCTCTCTCCATTTTTGTCATTGACCATTTCGAGACCAACCACACATGCACACGCCCGCGGCATCGATAATATATTTGTTTTTAAGGGTGTGTATAAAATATTCTCGGATTGGTTTGAAACTTGGTGTGCAGTCTTAATATGGTGTAGGTAGGCTGCTTGTCAATTTTCATCGCAATCGGAGTCTGTTTGATACCCGAACGATCGACCGTAGCGGCACCATCATCGGTTTATCATCGGACGTTTTGCGGTATGTAAAACTCTCGTTACTGGGTCGCAAATCTCCCTCTATTCCCCCCCTAGCCTACTCTACACATCCCACCTAGCCTCAGCTCGCGACCGGAGTCGTGTGATCGCGATCTTCGGGTCCAAATTCGTTCGAAATCTGCAAACCCTAGCCGTTTTCTATTTATAGACAGCAACCAGCCTCTCCTTGATTTCCGTGCTAACCTAACCCTAGCAACCTCTCTCCCACCTTTGTCTCCTCCTCCTAGCCGCCAGGCCCGCTCAGGCCCTCCCGGGCCCATCTGGCCGCCGGTGAGCGGCTCTGCCCGAGTGGAGCTAGTGGGGAGGATTCCCGAGCCGGATCTGGATGAATCCCCGGTGCCCCCAGCCCTGCTAGCCGCCGCCGCATCGCCCTGTCGCCCCGAGCAGCCAGAGCGTCACCCACAGGACAGCCCTGCTCCATCTCCTTCTCCTCCTCCTCCTCGTGTTTCCCTAATCTTCTCTAACCGCCCTCTCCATCTATGTGCTGCTGGTCAAGAAACCCCATGGCCATCCGAAGCTTCTACGTCACCGGATTTGAGATCCCCGAGCCTGGTTCCGCCATTTCCCGTCGCACCCATGCCGTTCCGGCCACCGTGGAGCCTCGAGCCGCCGCCTGCGACCCGCCTTCAGCAAGGGAGCTCGAGGATATCGAATCCTCCCGCTCATCGTTGACCAACGCCAGAAGGGCTGCGCAAGCGCCTCGTCCCGTGGGCCGCGTGAGCCGGCCCAACTTCCCCTTTCGGCCTACCTTGCCCTGCTGCAACGACCTGGGCCGAACCCACTCTGGTGAGCATCCCCCTTCGCCTCTATCCCTCGCTCGTGTGCGGTATAGTTGTCCTGCGCTCATGCCCCATTGGCCCAGCTGCTCAGATTCGGCCCGTTGTAGTTCTTTAGGTCCTGCGATTTAATTCATTTTCACAAAAATGCATTATTTTAAAACGCCCGTAACTTTTCAACCGTGCGTCGGATCAGATTAAGTTATATATGTAGAACATTTAGAATTTCGTGTAGAGCAATATTTTCCAACTCTCGTGCATATTTAAAACTGTTTAACATGGTGTTTGCATTGGTTTGTGTGACAACATGTTAAAAACGGTTTAGTTCGTAGCTAATTAACTGTATCTTCGTTGGAGATTAGCCATATATGTAAATGGACTAGAACGACGAGCAGAATCACGTGAACCACTTTGTTTTGCCATTTAACAAACATAAAAGGTGGTTAGGATAAATCTGGACAGAATTCGAAGTTAATGAGTGGGGTCGTTTTGGAAATGCTATATGTCGTTTCCGGCCTCATTTAAAATGCCTAGATATGTAGTTTAATTATGCTTCACCTCTTGTCATGTTTAACAACATTTAATATTGCCGTGTAAATAAACAGGAGTGAACTAAATAATTAAATGTGGAGTTTCATCAATATGCAACTCGTTGCATATTGAGCTTCACTTAATGTGTAGTTTTTGATTGTTGTGAATTGCCATGGCATGCCTTGCATTATTGAAATGGACATGCATCATATTAGGTTATGCATCATACCGTGCTTTTGTGGTGGTGTTGTTGTGTGTTGATTCTTGTTTTCGGTTTGCTTCATCTCGATAGTGTTCCGCAAGCATGTCAGAATGTGAGGATCCATTCGACTACGTCGGTTCGTCTGCTTGACGGACTCGTTCTTATTCCAAGCGGGATTACAGGCAAGATCATCATTTCCCCAGATATCATTACTATCATTGCCATGCTAGTTGTCTCATTTCTTTCACTATGTCTCGCTGCCTACCACCTATTAAATATGAGCCTCCCAACATTGCCATGAAAACCTCTAATCTTTCCACTACCCAACAAACCTTGTTTGGCTATGTTACAGCTTGCTCAGCCTTTTGATGGTGTTGCTAGTTGCAGGTGTGGTTGCTTGCATGTGATAACATGGGTTCCTTCTCATATCACCATATTATTGCTAATTAATTTAATGCACCTATATACTTGGTAAAAGGTGGAAGGCTTGGCCTTCTAGCCTGGTGTTTTGTTCCACCTTTACCACCTTAGATTCGGCTACCGGTGTTATGTTCCATAAATGAGCGCTCCTAACATGCTTGGAGTTGTTATGGCGACTCCCTAGATTCTCGTTTTGGGATAAAACTCGTTTGGCAAGGCCCAACATTGCTACTATATTTTCCCAACATAATAATTCTGTTAATACCGAAAACATAGGGCTTCATGAACCCAGGAGTAATTCAACATAATACAGGGGGCAGTGCTGATGGTGTTGGTCCCAAATAGAGCAGCTTATTAATGCTACCCAGGGCAACTCAATGTTTGGCGTGGTAACCATAGCTCATCCGGTGTGCCCTGACAACGAGATATGAGGCTCCTATCCGGATCGTCGGCACGTCGGGCGGCCTTGCTGAACTTGTTTTACCTTTTTCAAGCATCTTATGCGAGGGATTCTGAGGATACTTTGGGCTATCTCGAGGTTGAGGTTTTCAAATAGGAACCCGAGGAGATCACGGGTTTTCCCATATCGAGGTCATTCCGGCGCAGCGTGTGGTAGTTTGTGATGGACTAGTTGGAGCACCCGTGCGAGGTTAAATCTGTCGAAAAGCCGTGCCCACGATTATGTGGCAACATGGAAACTTTTTTTAACATCCGGTTCTAGATAACTTGAAGTAAACTTAACTAAAACTTGCCAAATGAGTGCATAATCATGACAGTCTCTTTCCTGAGCTCCTTCTCCGATCGAGGACACAGTGGGGTTATGTCTGACGTAAGTAGGTGTTCAGGATCATTCATTTGATCATCAGTAGTTCACGTCCGCTATGCGTAGATCATCCCCCTCTTTCATTCTTGTACTCGTAAGTTAGCCACCTCAAATAAATGCTTAGTCGCTTGCTATAGCCTCGACACTTAACCATACCTCACCCAGTAAGCTTTCTAGTCTTGATAACTTTGGAAATGAGATTGTTGAGTCCATGCAGCTCATAGATTACTACAACACCAGTTCTAGGTACAGGTAAAACGATATTAAGATGTGATTGCGCTGATTGTGCTATCTGGAGTTTCTTCTTCTTCATCATCAATCTAGGGTGTGTTCGAGGCCGACAGCCTGGGATAGCAAGGATGGGTGTCGTCCTTTTATCGTTTGTTTTTGTCCGTAGACGGACCCTGCTCTTCTTCATGATGATTGTATATTGTTGAATTGATGTGATCTTGATGTAGCTTATGGCGAGTGTAATCCAACTCCTTATACTCATCTTTTCAGTACATGTACTTGTAACGATATCAATTCTTGTGAAACGACGAGATGTGTTTCTATCCCTGTCGAGGCTCTCACGCCTAAACAAGGATAGGACCGCATCTTGGACATTACAAGTTGGAATTAGAGCGGTACCGACCTAGGAGCCCCCTTGATTGATCGAACTTGACCGAGTCGAGCCTAGTAAAAAAACTACTTTGAGTCTAGTTATACATCGGAGAGTAGGATTCTTTTTTCCTCTTCTATGCTCTGGTGAGGAATCTTGACGTAAGAATTTTAATTCTACCCCTCTTCTCACTCAAATGTTTTAAAGATCACGCGGATATTTTTGAAATCTATATGATGTCGATGTGACGGAGTTCTGACTTGGTGCCTCCTGTTGTGTTGATTTTATTCCGATGAGTTGAGCTCCAGGGGATTCTTGAGGACATCGTCGTTATCATTCATATTTCTTAGTATCTCAGGACGAAGCATGTTCGAAATTGCTTCAATACTAGTAGTGGCGTGAGGAGTCTGGCTTCCCTAGTACTAGTGCAGATAGGTCCGGATGTATCGCCATACTTAGTATCATTGTGATTACGAGGGTCTGAGATAGATGAGGTTCTGAGATTCTGGTTATGTGTTGATGGATGTGATACACTGGACGGGTTAGATGCTAGGAGTTGAGTGAAATTTTCTCCTTGTATCCGTGGACCCGATTGCATGACCAGAAATTTCGGGAGTTCTTAGGTGGGAATTCAAGTAGTTACTTATAGGATAACCTTCCAACATATGCATGATGTGAGGTTGGGGTTCGACATCTAGTGGATTCATTTATTCATGGTCGTCTTACAATGGTTCTCGTTGTGTCTTAAACAGTCCTTGTAGCTTGCTACGACTCCGGGACGCTTCGTATGTCGTGTGCACTGCCTTGTACATGACGGCTACTATAGTATAGAGCCCGTGTGATGCTATCCACGAAAATTTCGGACGAAATCTCTGTCATGAATTTGTTCTAGCTTGTGTTGTAAGCTTCATCCTTTGTTTTGCTGGAATATGGTAATTCGAGTTGCTTCGATGTCAATTGGTGATTTCATATATTTCCTAAGTGGTGTTCTCATATTTTTATGGGAATGCAAATTATTTTGCTCAATCAAGTTGTATTTTCAATTCTTCTCAACTGGAGTCGTCATGTCAATTCTTTTCAGCCGGTGTGCTTCTCTTCAAGTCAATTCTACCCTTTTCAAGATTTGCAAGATCAATCACTCATTTCTTTCCGGAGTTCATGTCATGTGTCCCAAGTTGTCTTTGTTTTTCCCCGCCCTCCCGCCCCTTTTCTTCAGTGATTAGATTATCATCCTAGTGCCTTCATTTTCAGTGTTGCTTCCTCTATCTTCTCTTTTGTGTTGTTTCCGGTGATTCTTGGTGAAGATTCTCAGGAGTTTTGAGTTCATCTTTCTTCATTCTTGTTGTCTCTCCAATGGATTCAATTTAAGTTATAGGTGTCAATCATATCCTTTTCACCCTTTAAATTCTTTCCCATGTTGGTAATTCATATCAAGTTTTTCTTGTTTTTCACCTCTCTCTATTCTATACGGAGCGTTCAAGATATCCTCAGAGTTTCTTGTTTTCAATCCTTCCAATTAATTCGAGGTGCTAACCTCATCAAGTTTTCAGTTATACCGGTGCAATATCTCTCTTCCTAGTCAATTGTTTCAATGGTGTTTTCTTTTAGTGGGCCCATAACACACAGGTTTCTCCCAGGATCTTATATGGCACTTCTAATCTTTTTCCGGAGATCTCTAATTATTTTCAATTATGACGTAAGTACAAATTTCATCAGTCATATTCCTTCTCCAAGGTTGCTTCAAACTATTTCTCATCATTGGCTCAACCTTTGCATATTCTTTATTTCGGAGTGTCTTCGTTATTCTTGGTGGTGTTCTCCTCATCATTTTCAGCTTGCAAGACCGAAGGAGTGTTTCTCTCAAATCTTGATCCATTCTATTGAAGATTCATAATTTCAACTTTGTGTTATCATCTTGAATTGTTCTCGATGATGAGAGATTCCTTCCATATCTATCTGATGCATTTCAGATTGGTTTTCATTCTCGATCCTCCGAAGACCGTCATTTCCTAAGATTTCTTCACTCTCAGCTTTCAGCTCTCATTCTCACATTCTTCTCAATTTCTGTATCTTCGTTTGTCTCTCAATTATTTCGGTGTCCCATTCAAGTTTTATGTTAGTCGGCTCAAGATCTCTTCATTCTCAAGGTGTTCTTCAAGCTTCTTGTGGTAGTACCTCAAGTATTCTTGGTCTTGCATTTCAAAGTGCAATTCTTCCTTCGTTATCCTTTAAGGTGGTGTTATAGTAGTCTTGTTAGTGGACGAGTCTCGAAGAGAATTTGTTTCAAGAATGAGATAATTAAACCCACCAATTCCATGGTCATGAGATATTTTGAACCCATGATTTCTTCATTGAGTATCTTGGTTTGTTTTTCCCTAAAGATTTTCCTAAGGATTGTTGCTATTGTGGTGCTTCTCTTGATCCAAGTTCTTGATGTATCCTCTTTGTGTAAGAAGTTTTCTTATCTTCTTGCTCCCAAGCAATCCCTATTCCGTTAGTGGCTGGTTGTCAAATCATTATTTTGGGATGGTTTTCATAAGTCAACTACAAGCTTGTTCTTTTCGTTGTTGGTTTCCAACAACTTCATTCTATTCTTCTTGCAAGGATGCTTGCCAAATTCAATTGTGGTAGAACTTTTCATTTTCTTCTCTATTCTTCTTCCCAATGATCTAGTTTCTATTATCTTGTTCCGGAGTTGTTGTGATGTTGCTCTCTTCAATCTATCATCTTGTTCTATCAAGATCATGTTCTTTCCTTGCTTATCAATTTAGTTGGTTTGTTGTGAATCTTGTCTACATCTTTCTATCTTATCAAAAATTTGCCCTCTTTCCTACTGAAGTGCTACCAAAATTTTGTTTGAATTCTTGCTTGTTTCTCATATCGTTCTTCATCTCTTTGCAACCTTCAAGATTCATTTGTTTCACTCGTTTGTCAAAGAAGCAACTAAGGTTACCTCTTCCATCCCCCTTCATTCTTAGATCTCGGGGCGAGATCTCTTGTTAGTGTAGGAGAGTTGTGACAGCCCGAGAACGACGCTCTAGAAGATTCCCCTTTTATTTCGTTCTCGTCGTGTTATTATTTTGTTTGTCGCATTCATCATCGTATCATGCGCATCATCCGCATTGCATCGACACTTTGTTGCTACCAGTTTTCAAAACTTACATCCGTCATTAGTTGTCGGCTCTCTCTATTTTTGTCGTTGACCGTTTCGAGACCAATCACACAAGCACACGCCCGTGGCATCGATAATATATTTGTTCTTAAGGGTGCGTATAAAATATCCTAGGATTGGGTTAAAACTTGGCCTGCGGTCTTAATATAGTGTAGGTAGGCGGCCTGTCAATTTTCGTCGCAATCGGAGTCCGTTTGATACCTGAACGGTCGACCGTAGAGGCACCGTCATCGGTTTATCGTCGGACGTTGTGCGGTGTGTAAAACTCTCGGTGCCGGGTTGCAAACCTCCCTCTCTTCCCCACCTATCCTACTCTACACAGCCCACCTAGCCTGAGCTCGTGACCGGAGCCGTCCGATCGCGATCTTGCGGTCCTAATTCGGACGAAATCTGCAAACCCTAGTCGTTTTCTATTTATAGACAGCAACCAACCTCTCCTCGACTTTCATGCTAACCTAACCCAAGCAGCCCCTCTCCCACCTCTCTCTCCTCCTCCCATCCGCAAGGCCCGCTCACGCCCACAGCAGGCCGTCCCGGGCCCATCTGGCCGCCGGTGAGCAGCTCTGCCCGAGAGGAGCTCGTGGGGAGGAGCCCCGAGCCGGATCTCGCCGGTGCCCCGGTGCCCCCCAACCGTGCCAGCCACCGCCGTCACCGCATTGCCCCGTCGCCACGAGCAGCCGGAGCGTCGCCCGCAGGACAGCCCCACGCCATCTCCTTCTCCTCCTCCTCGTGTTCCCCTCCTCTTCTCTAACCTTCCTCTCCCTCTCGGTGTTGCTGGTCAGGAAACCCCATGGCCGCCCGAAGCTTCTGTGTCGCTGGATCTGAGATCCTCGAGCCTGGTTCTTCCGTTTCCCGTTGCCCCATGTCATTCTTGCCACCGTGGAGCCTCGAGCCACCGCGTGCAACCCGCCACCAGCACGAGAGCTCGAGGAGATTAACTAGTCCCTCTCATCGTTGACCAGCGCCAGGCGGGCTGTGCCACCGCCTCGCCCCGTGGGCCGCGTGAGCTAGCCCAGCGACCAGCGATCAGCCGCCCCAGCTTCCCCTTTCAGCATGCCTTGCCCTGCTGTAGCGACCTCAGTCGAGCCCACTCTGGTGAGCATCCCCCTGCACCCTATCCCTCATCCGTGCGCGACATAGTTGTCATGCGATCATTCCTTGTGTAACGCCTGAGATGCGGTCCTATCCTTATTTTGGCGCGAGGGCCTCGACAGCGATAGAAACCCATCTCGTCGTTTCACAAGAATGGATATTGTTACAAGTACATGTACTGAAAAGATGAGTATAAGGATTTGGCTTACACTAGCCACAAACTACATCAAGATCACATCAATACAACAATATACAGTCATCATGAAGAAGAGTAGGGTCCAACTACGGACGAAAACAAAAGATAAAAGAACGACGTCCATCCTTGCTATCCCAGGCTGTCGGCCTGGAACCCATCCTTGATCGAAGAAGAACAAGAAGAAACTCCAAATAGCACAATCAGCGCGCTCACGTCAAAGTAACTCTTTACCTATACCTGCAACTCGTGTTGTAGTAATCTGTGAGCCACAGGGACACAGCAATCTAATTTCCAAACGTATCAAGACTAACAAAGCTTAACGGGTGAGGTATGGTTAAGTGGTGAGGCTACAACAAGCGACTAAGCATTTATTTGAGGTGGCTAACTTACGAGTACAAGAATAAAAGAGGGGGCGATCTATGCATAATCGGACGTGTACTAATGATGATCAAATGAATGATCCTGAACACCTACTTACGTAAGACATAAACCCACCGTGTCCTCGATCAGAGAAGGAGCTAACGAAAGAGACAGTCATGGTTTCACACTCAGTTGGCAAGTTTTAATTAAGTTACTTCAAGTTATCTAGAACCGGATGTTAAACAAAGTTTCCAAGTTTGCCACATAACCGCGGGCATGGCTTTCCAAAAGATTTAACCCTGCAGGGGTGCTGCAACTAGTCTATCACAAACTATCACACGCTGCGACGGAATGACCTCGATCAGGGAAAACCCGTGATCTCCTTGGTTTCCTATTGGAAAACCTCAACCTCTAGATAACCCAAACTATACTCGAAACCCCTCGCACAAGACGCTCGAGAAAGGTAAAACAAATCCAGCAAGGCCACCCGGCGTGTCGACGATCCCGATAGGAGCCGCGTATCTCGTTCTCAGGACATGACGGATAAGCGAAGCATACAGTGGCCTGATAGACATCTCCCGAGTTGCCTCGGGTTGGCCCCACACGATGCTCTGTTTTGGACCAGCACCAGCAGCACTGGCCCCCCTGTATTATGTTATTACTCCTCGTGTTCATGACGCCCTATGTTTTCACTATTAACAGTATTATTATGTTGGACAAATATAGTACCAATGTTGGGCCTTGCCAGACGAGTTTTATCCCAAAACGAGAATCTAGGGGGTCCTCATAAAAACACCAAGCATGTTAGGAGCGCTCATTTATGGAACATAACACCGGTAGCCAAAACTAAGGCGACAAAGGTCAAACAAAACACTAGGCTAGAAAGTCCAAGCCTTCCACCTTTTTCCAAGTATATAGGTGCATTAAATTAATTAGCAATAATATGGTGATATAACAAGGAACCCATGTTATCACATGGAAGCAATTGCGCCAGCAACTAGCAACACTACCAAAAGGATGAGCAAGTGGTAACATAGCCAAACAAGGTTTGCTGGGGAGTGGAAAGATTAAAGGTTTTCATGGTAATGTTGGGAGGTTGATGTGTAACAGGTGATAGGCAGCGAGACATAGGGAAAGAAACGAGACAACTAGCATGGCAATGATAGTAATGGTATCTAGGGAAATGATCATCTTGCGTGTAATCCCGCTTGGAAGAAGAACGACTCAGTGAAGCAGACGAACCGACGTAATCGAACGGATCCTCACATTCCGACACACTTACGAAACTCTAACGAGATGAAGCAAATCGGAAATAAGAATCAACACACGATATTCACCACAACACATGCATGACATGATGCAATTCACATATGATGCATGATCAGTTTTGAATATGCAAGGCATGGCATGACAATTTCACAACAATCAAACACTACACATCAAGTGAAGCTCAATATGCAACGAGTTGCATATTGACGAAACTCCACATTAAAATATTTAGTTCACTCCCGATTAGGAACACGGCATTATTAAATGTTGTTTAAACTACCTATCTAGGCATTTTAAATGAGGCCGGAAACGACATATAGCATCTCCGAAAAGACCCCATATGTTAACTTTGTAATCTGTCCAGATCTGTCCTAACCTTATTTTATGTTAAACGGCAAAAAAAATAGTCCACGTGAAACTACACGTCGTTCTAGTCCATTTACATATATGGCTCATCTCCAACGGAGCTACGGTTAATTAACTATGAACTAAACCATTTTAACTTGTTGTCATGCAAACTAATGCAAAGAGCATAGCTAACAGCTTTAGACATGCATGAAAGCTGGAAAATATTAATCTACGCGAAATTCTAATCACTTTACATATATAATTTGTCATGATCCGATGCATGGTTTAAAAACTACGGGTGTTTGAAAATATGCATTTTCCCTCAAAATAAATTAAATCGCAAATCTAAAAAAACTACAATGGGCCGGATCCGGTCGGCCAGCACCGGATATACCCCTTTTGGAGGCGATGGCGATCGGAGGGGTTGGCAAGCTAGCCGACACGACCCACTGTGCTGAGCTCCCCGCAGGGTCGCTCTATGATGCTGGCGGCCATGGTGGTATGCGGCAGCGGGGCAGCTTGCTACTGTTAGCGACGGCGGCCGGTGGCTGGTGAGGCGACGGGGGCCGGCGACCGGGCAATGACTGGTCAACTGCTCGAGTGTAGGGTGACGACGGATGGCCCCTTGGCCGCGGGAGGCGAGGGCTCTGGTCGCCATGGGAGGCTCGACAGGGAGCTGCGGGGCTGGAAGGAGGAGGAGCTCGGGGAGGCTCCTCGCGGCGGCGATGGATTCGGGCCCGGGGCGGGCCTCAGATGGACTTCACAGGCCCGGCGGCTGAGGTGGGGTTGATGTGGTTATGGCGTGTGGCTAGGGTTAGGGCGCAGCAATCGAGGCAAGGGGGGTTGCTCACGAGATTAGACATTTGGTGTCTATTTATAGACACGGGCTAGGGTTAGCACATTTCTTCCGAATTCGGACCGCAGGATCACGATCGAACGGCTCCAGCAATAGCTAGGGGATAGGTTAGGGCTTAGTGGATGTGTAGAGGGGGGTTATGGGCTAAGACTAGAGGAAGGTTCGCGGCCCGGCACAATATTTTAAACACCGAAAAACGTCCGATGATAAACCGATGACGGTGCCGCTACGGTCGACCGTTCGGGTATCAAACGAACTCCGATTGCGACGAAATTTGGTAGGCGGCCTACCTACATTAAAATAAGTACACATGCCAAGTTTCAACCCAATTTGAGAATATTTTATACACACTTTTAAAACAAGATTATAAAGATGCCGTCGGCGCGTGCGAGTGTGGTTGGTCTCAAAACGGTCAATGACAAAAACGAAGAGAACCGACAACTAATAACGAATGCAAGTTTTGAAAACTGGTGGCAACGGAGTGCCGATGCAATGCGGATGATGCATATGATGCGATGATGAATGCGACACACAATCTAGCAACACGGAGACAACGGAATAAAAGGGAAACTTCTGGAGCGTCGGTCTCGGGCTGGCACAACTCTCCTACACTAACAAGAGATCTCGCCCCGAGATATAAGAATGAAAAGGGGAAGAGGATGAGAAAGCAAGAGGTAAACTTAGTTGCTTCTTACAAACAAGTGAAACCAATGATCCTTGAAGGTTGTTGAGAGACGAAGAATGATATGATAAAACAAGCAAGAATTCAAATAAAATTTTGGCAGCACTTCGGTAGGGAAAGAGGACAAAATTGATAGGATGGAAAGATCTTGACAAGATTCACAACAAACCAACTAAATTGATAAACAAGGGGAAACCATGAACTTGATAGAACAGATGATAGATTGAAGAGAGAAACATCACAACAACTACGGAAGAAGAGAATAGAAACTAGATCATAGGGAAGAAAGAATGAAGAACAAAATGAAAACTACTATCACAATTGAATTTGACAAGCAGCCTTGCAAGAAGAATAGAACGGAGTTGTTGGAAACCCAACAACAGAAAGAATAGCTTGTAGTGGACTTATGAAAACCATCCCAAAATAATGAGGTGACAACCAGCCGCTAACAGAAACAAGGATTGATTGGATGCAACAAGAAAGGCAAAACTTCTTACACCAAGCGGATATATTGAGAACATGAATCAACGATAATCACCATACTAGTAACAATCCTTAGGAAAAGCTTTAGGTGAAATCTAAACTAGGATAGCTCAATGGAAGAAAATATGGGTTGAAAAATATCTCATGATCAACGAATTGGTGGCTTTACATATTTCATTCTTGAAACAACTTCTCTTCCAGACTCCTCCACCAACAAGAACGCTATAACACCACCTCAAAGGATAAAGGAGGAATAATTGCACTTTCAAATGCAAGGGATAGAATATTAGAGGTACTACCACAAGAATCTTGAAAAACACCTTGAGAATGAAGAGATCTTGAGTCGTCTAACAGAAAACTTTAATGAGGCACCAAAATAATTGAGAGACAAACGAAGAGACAACAATTGAGAAGAATTTGAGGATGAAAGCTGAAAGATGAGAACGAAGAAATCTTCTGAAATGATGGCCTTCGGAGGATCGAGAAATGAACACAAAATTGAAATGCACCGGATAGATATGGAAAGAATTCTCATGATTGGGAACAATTGCAAAGATAACACTAAGCTGAGATGACAAACTTCAAAGAATGGAAAAAGACATGAGAAAAACACCTCTTTGGTCTTCAATTCACAGAATGACGAGAAGGAACACCACCAAAATTACTGCGACACTCCGGAATGATGAACAAGGAAAAGTTGAGCCAACGGAGGAATTAATTCGAATAGATCTTCGAGAAGGGATATGACTGATGAAATTCATACTTACGTCATAGTTCAAAAAGAATTAGGGATCTCTGGGAAAAGATTAGAAGAGCCAGATAAGATCCTGGGAAAAAAACCTGTGGGTTATGGGCTCACTAAAATAAAACACCATTGAAACAATTGATTAGAAAAGAGAGATTGCACCGGTACAAATGAATACTTGATGAGGTGAGACCCTCGAAATAATTGAAAGGATCAAAAACAAGAAACTTTTGAGAATCTTCAACACTCCATATAGAACAAAGAGGGATGAAAAAAACAAGAAACACTTGATAAGAATTTTCAACATGGGAAAGAATTTAAATGATGAAAAGGATAATATGAACACCGAAATCTTGAATTAAACCCACCAGAAAAGAGAACACGAATGAAAAAAGATGAACTCAGCACTCCTCAGAATCTTCACAATGAATCGCCGGAAACAACACAGAAGATAAGATAGCGGAAACATCCATGAATTGAACTCCACTTGGATGATAACTGAAACATTCAAGAAGAAGGGAGGGAGTGCGGGGAAAAACAAAGACAACTTGGGACATATGAGACGAACTCCAGAAAGAAATGAGAGATTGATCTTGCAAAATTGGAGAGGATTGAATTCACTTGAAGAGAAGCACACCGGATGAAAAGAATTGACATGACAACTTGATTGAGCAAATGAATCAGCATTCCCGTAAAAATATGAGAACACCTCTTGGAAAGATATGAATTCACCACTTGACATTGAAGCAACTTGAATTCACATTCCAACAAAACAAAGGATGAGGCTTACAAAACAAGCCAAAACAAATTCATGACAGAGATTTCGTCTGATATTTTCGTGGATAGGATCGCACGGGCTCTATCCTATAGTAGCCATCATGTACAAGGTAGTGCACACGACATATGAAGCGTCCCTGAGTTGTAGCAAGATACAAGGACTCTTTAAGACACAACAAGAACCGCGGTAAGACGAGTGTGAACAAAAAAATCCACTAGATGTCGAACCCCAACCTCACATCATGTATCTGTTGGAAGATTGTCCTATAAGTAACTACTTGAATTCCCACCTAAGAACTTCCGAAATTTTCTGGTCATGCACTCGGGTCCATGGATACAAGGAGTAAAATCCATCACTCAACTCCTAGCATCTAAACCGTCTAGTGTATCACATCCGTCAACACATAACCAGAATCTCGGAACCTCATCTATCTCACACCCTCGTAATCACAATGATACTAAGTATGGTGGTACCCCCCGAACTCTCTCCACCAGTACTGGGGATGCCGGGCTTATCTCGCCACTACTAGTATTAAAGCAATTTCGAACATCCTCCGTCTTGAGATACTAAGAAATCGTAATAATATCGATGTGCTCAAGAATCTCATGAAGCTCAACTCCCCGGAATAAAATCAACATATAGATACCAAAAATATCCGCGTGATCCTAAAAAAAATTTGGGTGAGAAGAGGAGTAGAATTAAAATCATTACGTGAAGATTCCCCACCAGAGCATAGAAGGGGAGAAAAAAGAATCCTACTCTCCGATATATAACTAGACTTAAAGCAGTTTTTCACTAGACTCGACTTGGCCAAGTTCATTCAATCAAGGGGGCTCCTAGATTGGTATTGCTGTGATACCAACTTGTAACGCCCAAGATGCGGTCCTATCCTTATTTTGGCGCGAGGGCCTCAACATGGATAGAAAAGCATCTCGTCGTTTCGCAAGAATGGATATCGTTACAAGTACATGTACTGAAAAGATGAGTATAAGGAGTTGGCTTATGAAAGGATCGATATGGTTGACTAGAGGGGGGTGAATAGGCAACTACCACTTTATAACTATTCGTAACAAGTTAGGGTTGGCAACATAAAGGTTCTCTAAAATGATAACTAGGTGATCAACCTATATGATGCTACCAACTATAATCGCTAAGGCAAATAAGAAATAGTCTACAACAACAACATACACAATGTAAAGATTAGAGATAACTACAAGTGGAACCAATGAAGACGAGGATGTGTTACCGAAGTTCCTTCCCTTTGACAGGAAGTACGTCTCCGTTGGAGCGCTGTGGCGGCAAAATGCTCCCCAATAAGCCACTAGGGCCACCGTATTCTCCTCATGCCCTCACACAACGCAAGGTGACGTGATTCCACTATGGGTGCTCTTGAAGGCGGCGACCGAACCTTTACAAACAAGGTTGGGGCTAACTCCACGCAAACCTTGGAAGCTCCCAACAAGACCACGGAGCTTCACCACAATGGAATGTTGCTCCGAGGTGACCTCAACCGTCTAGGGTGCTCAAACACCCAAGAGTAACAAGATCCGTAAGGGATTAGTGGGGGAATCAATTTTCTCTCGGTGGAAGTGTAGATCTAGGCCTTCTCAACCAATCCCTAGGAAATCAACAAGTTTGATTGGCTAGGGAGAGAGATCGGGCACTTTTGAGCTTAGGGAGCAACAATGGAGCTTGGGAGGGTCAAAGGTAGAGTTCTTGAGCAAGAAGAACCCTTTATATAGTGGGGGAAAGAATCCAACCGTTTTCCTCACTCACAGCACAAGCCCAGCGGTACTACCGCTAGCAGCAGCGGTACTACCGTTGAGCCCATGGTAGCGCAAAGATACTACCGGGCCAACCACCGCCAAGAAAGTCTTCACAAAAAGTCCGACGTAGTACAGCCGCAAGGATGATGGTACTAAAGTCCTGGAGCGGTACTACCGCTGACCAGGGGCGGTACTACCGCCAGAGGACATTTTTGCAAGAAGAGAAAGACCACAGAGGGGAAAAGCTCCATAGTTGCAAGGGAAAGGAGATGGAGAAAAAGTGTGTGCATGCAAGATTGATTCCACCCAAACCTTCCCAATATGGATCCCCTCTTAATAGTACGGCGTTCCTACGACTCAAAACCACCAAAGAGAATCATAGAAGACACCGTGCTTCTATTCCACGGAGGGTGCCGAATCGTCTTGTGCCTTTGTCATGTATTATCTGATATGCTCAATGCACACGATTAGTCCACTAAGGTACTGTCATCAATCACCAAAATTACTTAGGCATAAATATGCCCTAACAATCTCCCCCTTTTTGGTGGATTGATGACAATATCGGATTTGCACAGTAGAAAGCATGTGAGCATAAAGATAATTTAATAGAGATAATTGAAGAGCATATGACTCACAGCATATGATTAAAATAGGTCTCACAATAGAAACAAGTCTCACATCACACCTAGTAAAGATAGCAAATACGATCAAACCAAGTTCAAAGCAAACACGATAAAGATAAAGCAAGCAAATCCAACTCCTAGACTCTCTCCCCCTTTGGACCAAGACACCAAAAAGGGGCACACCTAAGACACAGGTGGTCACTCCTCATCCTCAGACTCATCTGTGGCATCCGAATCCTGCTCGTCCTGCTCCTCCTCAATGTCCTCGTCAGAAACCTCCTCCTCAGCATCAGACCCATTCCACTGGTAACCTTGAGCCCTCATCTAGTCAGTCTCTGGAGTGATGTCGTCCTCTGAGCCACTCGAGATTGCCACATCAAGTGTCCTTAAGACACGCTTGTGCCTCTCACGGTTCTCCTTCTGGGCCACATGAGACTGATACTGTCCCTTGGCCTGCATACAAAAGAGAGTCTTCATCTGACCCTTCAGCTTCACAGCCCAAGATGGCATAGCAGAAGAGCGGGTATGCGAAGCAGGTCCTCCTCTAGCAGCAGCCTCTGTGTTAGTCTCCATGGGCTGAGAAGAAGTCGAGGTGTTAGCCCATTTGTCCTTTAGATGCAGCTTGATAGGATCATGCACAAAGTAGTCAGCTTCAACAGGGAGGACCTCGTCCGGAAAGGTATCGTTCCACTTCTTCTGAACAAAGGTGAACAGGTAAGGCCCGTAGATGGGAACCTTACGGTTCATGATGCAATTGCAGAGCTCACGGAACATCACATTAGATATGTCGAGAGGCGTAGTTTCCTTATTCCTTGCCTCCTCACACAGCAGAAGCATCTCAGCCAGATGTCCATGCACCTCGTCCTTGTTGCCAATGCGAGGGAACAGGGTGTTGCGGAAGATCCGATGCATGACATCCAGATGCGTGGGGAGCACACCCTTTTTTATGTAAAGATGTTGCAGCCTGTCCTTGGGGGTGGAAGTAGACTTAGCTGGAGCATGAGGATGCAGCCCAAGAATAGTTTCTTGCCCCTGGAAGTCGACCTTCAGGAGCTGCATGAACTTCACTCAAATACCAGTCAGTTTCTGACCAGCCGTCATCCAGGTCATGGTGCGCTCGTCATCAGGTTGAAAGTGAACGGTGACATAAAACTGGGCCACAAGATCTGGATCGAAGTCATTTCTGAAGGTGATGACTTCCGTAATGCCAAGCTTTTCAACCAAGGAGAGAGCCTCGCCAAAGTAGTCATGATGCCGCCGAAGGTGAGCGAGGTCGATCCACTGCACTAGGACATAGATCTTCTTGAAGGGCACGATGATGTCACGAAAGATCATTGCGTGTTCCCGTGACCAAACATGATCGCATCCCTTGAGTTGAGCTTTTTCATTACCATAGGGATCACGGGTACGGAGTGCCACAAAGTCCTTAGGAGGCATAGTGCAGACGTTGGGCCCTTTGTCTTGGTGGCAACCTTCTTGAAAGACTTCTTGGTAGGGTTCAGACTGGAAGTTGCGGAAACTTCTGGAGCCTCTGGATTGCGGTACTGCTTTGAGTGGGTGTTACGTACATGATTCGAGCGACGAGAACCACCTGTGACACACAAGAGACACACAAGAAGAGCGACAAAAGGGGTCATGGCAATGTTCAAAAATCATAAGAATAAGCACACATTGCCAAAGGAAACCGAAAATAAAATGCCCCCTGGCGGTAGTACCGCTCGCCCTGGCGGTAGTAGCGCTGGGGTCATAGCGCTAGTACTGCGGGGCTAGCGGTAGTACCGCTACCCCTCAGCGGTAGTACCACCAGGCTGGCGGTAGTACTGCTGCCTCCTTAGCGGTAGTACCGCCCGAGTGGACCGGTAGTACCACTAGGGGTTGACTTTCAGATCTAGACAGATTTGAAGCAACTAAAATTAGTAGATTCGTTTCAAGAGATCCACGGCTAACAAATAAACTTATCACAAGAATCACCATAGCCCTGAAACATGTGGAACTCTAATCATCTAGATAGAGACAAGCCTAGTCAATGGGATCTAAGTTTAGATCAAATCCATGAGATGTATGATAAGAGCTAGTTGATCTAAAACATGGAGAACTAGGGCATGTCAAAATATTTGCAATGAAGAATATTAGACCTAAAATCCCCTAATATTTCTCCCCCGTTCCATCCAAAAACTAAGCACAAAGCATATCCATGGATCCAAATCAACAAGCTCCTAACCCTAGAAACAAACACACCAACCAAGAGAGGAAGGGGAGGAGCTTTACCGGAGTCTGTGGCACTTGAAGGAGGAAGGGGGAGGGGAGCAAGCCCTCCAACTGGAAAGAAAGGGGAGGCTCCACGGAAGGAGATCCAAGTAGGGAGATTTTGTTGGAAATATGCCCTAGAGGAAATAATAAATTAGTTATTATTATATTTCTGTGTTCATGATAATTGTTTATTATCCATGCTATAATTGTATTGATTGGAAACACAGTGCATGTGTGGATACATAGACAAAACACTGTCCCTAGTAAGCCTCTAGTTGACTACCTCGTTGATCAAAGATGGTCAAGGTTTCCTGACCATAGGCAAGTTGTCACTTGATAACAGGATCACATCATTAGGAGAATCATGTGATGGACTAGACCCAAACTAATAGACGTAGCATGTTGATCGTGTCATTTTGTTGCTACTGTTTTCTGCGTGTCAAGTATTTGTTCCTATGACCATGAGATCATATAACTCACTAACATCGGAGGAATGCTTTGTGTGTATCAAACGTTGCAACGTAACTGGGTGACTATAAAGATGCTCTATAGGTATCTCCAAAGGTGTTCGTTGAGTTAGTATGGATCGAGACTGGGATTTGTCACTCCGTATGATGGAGAGGTATCTCGGGGCCCACTCGGTAATACAACATCACACACAAGCCTTGCAAGCAAAGTGACTTAGTGTAAGTTGTGGGATCTTGTATTACGGAACATGTAAAGAGACTTGCCGGTAAACGAGATTGAAATAGGTATGCAGATACTGACGATTGAATCTCGGGCAAGTAACATACCGAAGGACAAAGGGAATGGCATACGGGATTATATGAATCATTGGCACTAAGGTTCATATGATAAGATGTTCGTAGAATATGTAGGATCCAATATGGGCATCCAGGTCCCGCTATTGTATATTGACCGAGGAGTCACTCGGGTCATGTCTACATAGTTCTCGAACCCGCAGGGTCTGGACACTTAAGGTTCGACGTTGCTTTATGCGTATTTGAGTTATATGGTTGGTTACCGAATGTTGTTCGGATTCCCGGATGAGATCACGGACGTCACGAGGGTTTCCGGAATGGTCCGGAAACGAAGATTGATATATAGGATGACTTCATTTGGATACCGGAAAGTTTTCGGGCATTACCGGTAATGTACCGGGAATGACGAATGGGTTCCGGATCTTCACCGGGAGGAGGGACCACCCACCCGGGAGGGCCCAAGGACCTTGGGAGTGGCGCACCAATTAGGTGGGGTCAGCCCAAGGCTGTCTTGCTCAAGAGAGGAAGAAAAACCAAAAGAAGAGAAAGAAAAAAAAGGAAAGGTGGGAAAGAAGAGAAGGACTCCACCTTCCAATCCTAGTTGGACTAGGATTGGAGGAGGACTCCTCCTCCCCTTGGTGGCGCAGCCCTTGGGATTCCTTGAGCCTCAAGGCAAGCCTCCCCTCCCCTCCTCCTATATATATGGAGCTATTAGGGCTGATTTGAGACAACTTTTGCCACGGCAGCCCGACCACATACCTCCACGGTTTTTCCTCTAGATCGCGTTTCTGCGGAGCTCGGGCGGAGCCCTGCTGAGATTAGATCACCACCAACCTCCGGAGCGCCGTCACTCTGCCGGAGAACTCATCTACCTCTCCATATCTCTTGCTGGATCAAGAAGGTCGAGATCACCGTCGAGATGTACGTGTGCTGAACGCGGAGGTGCCGTCCGTTCGGCACTAGATCGAAGCGGATCGTGGGACGAATCGCGGGACGGTTCGTGGGACGGTTCGCGGGGCGGATCGAGGGACGTGAGGACGTTCCACTACATCAATCATGTTTCTTAACGCTTCTGTTGTGCGATCTACAAGGGTACGTAGATCGGAAATCCCCTCTCATAGATGGACATCACCATGATAGGTCTTCGTGCGCGTAGGAAAATTTTTGTTTCCCATGCGACGTTCCCCAACAGTGGTATCAGAGCTAGGTTCATGCGTAGATGTCTTCTCGAGTAGAACACAAAAGTTTTTGTGGGCGGTGATGTGCGATTTGCTGCCCTCCTTAGTGTTTTCTTGATTCCGCGGTATTGTTGGATCGAAGCGGCTCGGACCGACATTACTCATACGCTTACGAGAGACTGGTTTCATCGCTACGAGTAACTCCGTTGCTCAAAGATGACCAGCGAGTGTCGGTTTCTCCAACTTTAGTTGAATCGGATTTGACCGAGGAGGTCCTTGGATGAGGTTAAATAGCAATTCATATATCTCCGTTGTGGTGTTTGGGTAAGTAAGACGCGATCCTACTAGATACCCATGGTCACCACGTAAAACATGCAACAACAATTAGAGGATGTCTAACTTGTTTTTGCAGGGTATGCTTGTGATGTGATATGGCAAACGATGTGATGTGATATATTGGAATTATGAGATGATCATGTTGTAATAGTTAATATCGACTTGCACGTTGATGGTACGGCAACCGGCAGGAGCCATAGGGTTGTCTTTAAACTAACGTTTGTGCTTGTAGATGTATTTACTATATTGCTAGGACGTAGCTTTAGTAGTAATAGCATGAGTAGCACGACAACCCCGATGGCGACACGTTGATGGAGATCATGGTGTGACGCCGGTGACAAGAAGATCATGCCGGTGCTTTGGTGATGGAGATCAAGCACATGATGATGGCCATATCATGTCACTTATGAATTGCATGTGATGTTAATCCTTTATGCACCTTATCTTGCTTAGAACGACGGTAGCATTATGAGGTGATCTCTCACTAAAATTTCAAGACGAAATTGTGTTCTCCCGACTGTGAACCGTTGCGACAGTTCTTCGTTTCGAGACACCACGTGATGATCGGGTCTGATAGACTCAACGTTCACATACAACGGGTGCAAAACAGTTGCACACGCGGAACACTCGGGTTAAGCTTGACGAGCCTAGCATGTGCAGACATGGCCTCGGAACACATGAGACCGAAAGGTCGAGCATGAATCGTATAGTTGATATGATTAGCATAGAGATGCTTACCACTGAAACTATTCTCGACTTACGTGATGGTCGGACTTGAGATAGTCGATTTGGATCATGTACCACTCAAATAACTAGAGAGATGTACTTTTTGAGTGGGAGTTCTTAAGTAATATGATTAATTGAACTAATTGTCATGAACATAGTCTAATGGTCTTTGCGAATTACGATGGAGCTTGCGCTATAGCTCTGCTGTTTTTATATGTTCCTAGAGAAAATTTAGTTGAAAGTTGATAGTAGCAAACTTTGCAGACTGAGTCTGTAAAACCGAGGATTGTCCTCGTTGCTGCGTAGAAGTCTTATGTCCTAAATGCACCACTCGGTGTGTTGCACCTCGAGCGTCATCTGTAGATGTTGTGAACATCCGACATACACGTTTCTGATGACTACATGATAGTTCAGTACAAAATACTTAATGGTTTAGAAGCAAGGCGTCGAAGATGTTTTGAAACGTCACGGAACATAAGAGATGTTCTAAAGAGATGAAACTGTGATTTCATGCTTGTGCCCTTGTTAAGAGGTATGAGACCTCCGACAAGATTTTTTGTCCACGAAGTAAAGGAGAAAAGCTCAATCGTTGAGCGTGTGCTCAGATTATCTGAGTACGACAATCGCTTGAATCAAGTGGGAGTTGATCTTCCAGATAAGATAGTGATGCTTCTCCAAAGTCACTCCCACCAAGCTGTGAGAGCTTCATGATGAACTATAACATATCAAGGATAGATACAATGATCCTTGAGCGATTCGCGATGTTTGACACTGCGAAAGTAGAAATAAAGAAGGAGCATCAATAGTTGATGGTTAGTAAAACCACTAAGTTTCGAGAAAGGCAAGGGCTAGAAGGGATACTTCGTGAAACGGCAAAGCAGTTGCTGCACTAATGAAGAGACCCCAGATTAAACCCAAGCCCGGGACTAAGTGCTTCTGTTGTGAGGGGAACAGTCACTGAGGCGGAGCAACTCTAGATACTTGGTAGATAAAGAAGGCTGGCAAAAGTCGAAAGAAGTATATTTGATATACATGATGTTGATGTGTACTTTACTAGTACTCCTAGTAGCACGAGGGTATTGGACACCGGTTCGGTTGCTAAGTGATTAGTAACACGAAATGAAAGCTACGGCATAAACGGAGACTAGCTAAAGGCGAGGTGACGATACGTGTTGGAAGTGTTTCCAAGGTTGATATGATCAAACGTCGCACGCTCCCTCTGCCATCGGGATTGGTGTTAAACCTAAATAATTGTTATTTGGTGCTTGCGTTAAGCATGAACATGATTGGATCCTGTTTATTGCAATACGATTATTTATTTAAAGAGAATAATGGTTACTCTATTTGCTTGAATAATCACCTTCAATGGTTTATTGAATCTCGATCGTAGTGTTACACATGTCCATGATATTGGTACCAAAAGATACGAGGTAATGATGATAGTACCACTTACTTGTGGCACTGCCGCTTGAGTCATGTTGGTATAAATTGCATGAAGAGGCTCCATGCTGATGGATCTTTATACTCACTTGATTTTGAATCACTAGTGACATGCAAATCATACCACATGAGCAAGGCCTTGTTTTCATTGAGATGAAACAAGATAGTAACTTGTTGGAAGTGATACATTTTGATGTATGCAGTCCAACGGGTGCTGAGGCACGTAGTGGATATCATTATGTTCTTACTTCAATGACGATTTAAGTAGATACAAGAGTATTTACTTAATGAATCACAAGTCTAAAATATTGAAAAGTTCAATATTGTTTCGGAGTGATGTTCGTCGTAACAAGAGGATAAACTGTCTACGATATGATCATAGAAATGAATATCTGAGTTACGAGTTTTGGTACGCAGTTAAGACAATATGGAAATTGTTTCGCAGTTCATGCCACCTGGAACATCATAGTGTGATGATGTGTCTGAACGGCATAGCCACGCATTATTCGGTATGGTGCATGCTATGATGTCTCTTATCGAATTACCACTATCGTTTATGGGTTATGCATTTGAGACAACCGCATTCACTTTAAATAGGGCACCGCGTATTTCTGTTGAGATGACACAGTATAGAATGATGTTTAGAGAAATCTAAACTGTCGTTTCTTGAAAGTTTGGGGCTTCGACACTTATGTGAAAAAGTTTCAGTCTGATAAGCTCGAACCCAAAGCGGATAAATGCATCTTCATAAGATATCCAAAACAGTTGGGTACATCTCCTATCTCAGATCCGAAAGCAAAGTGTTTGTTTCTAGAAACGGATCCTTTCTCGAGGAAAGGTTTCTCTCGAAAGAATTGAGTGGGAGGGTGGTAGAACTTGATGAGGTTATTGAACCATCACTTCAACCAGTGTTTAGCAGGGCGCAGGAAGTTGTTCCTGTGGCACCTACACCAATTGAAGTGAAAGCTGATGATGGTGATCATCGAGCATCGGATCAAGTTACTACAAGCCTCGTAGGTTGACAAGGTCGCGTACTACTATAGAGTGGTACAGTAACCCTGTCTTGGAGGTCATGTTGTTGAGCAATAGTGAACCTACGAGTTATGGAGAAAGCAATGGTGGGCCCGGATTCCGACAAATGGCTGGAAGCCATGAAATCCAACAGAGGATCCATGTAAGAAAACAAAGTGTATACTTTGGAAGAACTACTTGATGGTCATAGGACTATTGAGTAAAGATGGATCTTTAAAAGGAAGACAGACGATGATGGTGATAAGTCACTATTAAGAAAAGCTCGACTTGTCGCAAAGATGTTTCCGACAAGATCAAACAGTTGACTATGATGAGACTTTCTCACTCGTAGCGATGTTAAAAGTCTATTAGAATTATGTTAGTAGTTGCTGCATTATTTATGAAATATTGCACATAGGATGTCAAAACATTATTTCGTCGACGGTTTCCTTGAGCAAACATTGTATGTGATACAACCAGGAGGTTATGTCGATCCTAAAGATACTAGCAAGTATGCAAGCTCCAGCGATCCTTCAATGGACTGGTGCAAGCATCTCTGAGTTGGAATATACACTTTGATGAGATGATCAAAGATTTTGGGTTTGTACAAGGTTTATGAGAAACTTGTATTTCCAAAGAAGTGAGTGGGAACACTATAGAATTTCGGATGAGTATATGTGGTTGACATATTGTGGATCAGAAGTAATGTAGAATTTCTGTAAAGCATACAAGGTTGTTTGAAAGGAGTTTTCTAAGGAATACCTGGATTGCGCTACTTGAACATTGAGCATCAAAGATCTATGGAGATAGATCGAAAGCGCTTAATAGAAGTTTCAACAAGATGCATGCCTTGACAAGTTTTTGAAGGAGTTCAAAATAGATCAGCAAAGAAGGAGTTCTTGGTTGCGTTGTGAGGTGTGAATTTGAGTAAGACTCAAAACCCGACCCCGGCAGAATAAAGAGAATAGACGAAGGTCGTGTTCTATGCCTTGGCCGTAGAATCTGAAAGTATGCCATGCTAGGTACCGTACCTGATGTGTGCCTTGACTCAAAGTCTGTTGAGAGGTACAGAGAGTGATCCATGATTGAATCACTAGCAGCGGTCAAAATTTATCCTTAGTAACTGATGGACTAAGGAATTTTTCTCGATTATGGAGGTGGTTAAAAAGTTCGTCGTAAAGGGTTATGTCGATGCAAGCTTTGACACTAATCCGAATAACTATGAGTAGTGAAACGGATTCGTATAATAGAGTAGATATTTGGAGTATTTCCGAATAGCACATAGTAGCAGCATCTATAAGATGACATAAAGATTTGTAAAGAACACACGGATCTGAAAGTTTCAGAACCGTTGACTAAAACCTCTCTCACGAGCAAGACGTGATCAGACCCCATAACTATATGGGTGTTGGATTCGTTGGAATCACATGGTGATGTGAACTAGATTATTGACTCTAGTGCAAGTGGGAGACTGTTGGAAATATGCCCTAGAGGCAATAATAAATTAGTTATTATTATATTTATTTGTTCATGATAATCTTTTATTATCCATGCTATAATTGTATTGATTGGAAACACAGTGCATGTGTGGATACATAGACAAAACACTGTCCCTAGTAAGCCTCTAGTTGACTAGCTCGTTGATCAAAGATGGTCAAGGTTTCCTGACCATAGGCAAGTGTTGTCACTTGATAACAGGATCACATCATTAGGAGAATCATGTGATGGACTAGACCCAAACTAATAGACGTAGCATGTTGATCGTGTCATTTTGTTGCTACTGTTTTCCGCGTGTCAAGTATTTGTTCCTATGACCATGAGATCATATGACTCACTGACATCGGAGGAATGCTTTGTGTGTATAAAACGTCGCAACGTAACTGGGTGACTATAAAATGCTCTACAGGTATCTCCGAAGGTGTTCGTTGAGTTAGTATGGATCGAGACTGGGATTTGTCACTCCGTATGACGGAGAGGTATCTCGAGGCCCACTCGGTAATACAACATCACACATAAGCCTTGCAAGAAAAGTGACTTAGTGTAAGTTGTGGGATCTTGTATTACGGAACGAGTAAAGACTTGCCGGTAAACGAGATTGAAATAGGTATGCGGATACTGACGATCGAATCTCGGGCAAGTATCATACCGAAGGACAAAGGGAATGACATACGGGATTATATGAATCCTTGGCACTGAGGTTCAAACGATAAGATGTTCGTAGAATATGTAGGATCCAATATGGGCATCCAGGTCCCGCTATTGGATATTGACTGAGGAGTCACTCGGGGCATGTCTACATAGTTCTCGAACCCGCAGGGTCTGCACACTTAAGGTTCGACGTTGTTTTATGCGTATTTGAGTTATATTGTTGGTTACTGAATGTTGTTCGGAGTCCCGGATGAGATCACGGATGTCACGAGGGTTTCCGGAATGGTCCGCAAACGAAGATTGATATATAGGATGACTTCATTTGGTTACCGGAAAGTTTTCGGGCATTACCGGTAATGTACCGGGAATGACGAATGGGTTCCGGATCTTCACCGGGAGGGGGGACCACCCACCCGGGAGGGCCCAAGGACCTTGGGGGGTGGCGCACCAAGTAGGTGGGGTCAGCCCAAGGCTGTCTTGCGCAAGAGAGAAAGAAAAACCAAAAGAATAGAAAGAAAAAAAAGGAAAGGTGGGAAAGAAGAGAAGGACTCCACCTTCCAATCCTAGTTGGACTAGGATTGGAGGAGGACTCCTCCTCCCCTTGGTGGCGCAGCCCTTGGGGCTCCTTGAGCCTCAAGGCAAGCCTCCCCTCGCCTCCTCCTATATATATGGAGCTATTAGGGCTGATTTGAGACAACTTTTGCAACGCTAGCCCGACCACATACCTCCACGGGTTTTCCTCTAGATCGCGTTTCTGCGGAGCTCGGGCGGAGCCCTGCTGAGATTAGATCACCACCAACCTCCCGAGCGTCGTCACGCTGCCAGAGAACTCATCTACCTCTCCATCTCTCTTGCTGGATCAAGAAGGCCGAGATCATCGTCGAGCTGTACGTGTGCTGAACGGGGAGGTGCCGTCCGTTCGGCACTAGATCGGAGCGGATCGTGGAACGGATCGCGGGACGGTTCGTGGGACGGTTCGCGGGGCGGATCGAGGGACGTGAGGACGTTCCACTACATCAACCGCGTTTCTTAACGCTTCTGCTGTGCGATCTACAAGGGTACGTAGATCGGAAATCCCCTCTCGTAGATGGACATCACCATGATAGGTCTTCGTGCGCGTAGGAAAATTTGTGTTTCCCATGCGACGTTCCCCAACAGATTTCGGGTAGAGGGAGAGAGCACCACGAAGAAGATGAAACCGGGGCAAGAAAAACGCCCCCCTCTCCCTTTATATAGTCCTCAGGTCACGGGTGGAGCGGTAGTATCGTTGGGTTATAGCGATAGTACCGCTACCCTGGCGGTAGTACCGCTCCCCCTAGCGGTAGTACCGTTGGGGTCATAGTGGCGGTACTACCGCTCCCCCTTGAGACATCCCTAAAAAGCCCTAACCAAGCCACGAAAGGCTGGGATCCTGGCGGTAGTACCGGTCCCCCTAGCGGTAGTACCGCTCGGGTCCTGGCGATAGTACCGCTCCCCCTGGCGGTAGTACCGCTGGGGTCCTGGCGGTAGTACCGCTCCCCTGGTGGTAGTACCGTTGGGGTCCTAGCGGTAGTACCGCTCCCCCTGGCGGTAGTACCGCTCCAGAAAAGCTCAAGAGATTTAGGACTTCGTGGAAATGATGTGGGCAACGACTAGTCAGTGTGGAAAAAAGGGTAACACCAGCAAGATATACTGACTAGTCATTTTGTATCCTTTCTACAACAAGAGAGAAAGGTGGGCGGTGGCCGGAGCCACCTATGTTTGAGACAAAGGTATGACACCGCGAAGAATTATCCTTGGGTTCATGACCAACGCTCGTCTTTGAAGCACACGTGCCATTTAATAATGGCCAAAGTGAAAGACTTGATCGATTTATGCATAATGGGGGAGGGAAAGTTCATTGAGAGAACAGCACTCCCCATATGTCCATGCCTACACCTAGAACAAGATATAATGCAGAGTGAGGTGCAAAGTGCCTAGTTTCAATCCACATTACTTGAATCAATGATATTTAGCTCATCCCTTAACTCCCGGAACCTTGCTTCGTCTAGGGGCTTCGTGAAAATATCTGCAAGTTGCTCTTCAGTGTTGATGAAGTGAACCTCAATATCACCTCGCTTGATATGTTCATGAATGAAGTGATGGTGAATATCAATGTGCTTGGTCTTGCTATGTCGCACCGGATTGAGGGAAATCTTGATAGCACTTTGATTGTCACATAGAAGAGGCACTTTGTCACAAGTGACACCATAATCCTTTAAAGTTCGCCTCATCCATAGAAACTGTGCACAACAACTCGCAGCTGCCACATACTCAGCTTCGGTGGAAGATAGTGAGACACAATTCTGCTTCTTTGAAGATCAACTTACCAGTGAACGACCAAGGAATTGGCATCCTCCAGAAGTGGACTTCCTCTCCACACAGTCTCCCACCCAATGTGAGTCAGAATAGCCCACTAGGTTGAAGCTTGCTCCTTTGGGATACCATAGGCCAAAGTTTGGGGTATTAGCCAAATATCGAAATATTCGCTGAACAGCCATATAATGGCTTTCTTTTGGTGCAGATTGAAACCGTGCAGAAATCCCTACACTCAACATGATATCCAGTCTAGATGCACAAAGGTAAAGAAGGGATCCAATCATGGAGCGATATACCTTTTGATCCACTCCTTTACCATTGGGATCACTCTCAAGCTTGCATGTGGTTGGCATGGGAAACTTGACCGGCTTGACATCCTCTAGCTCGAACCTCTTGAGCATGTCTTGTGTGTACTTGGCTTGTTTGATGAAGGTCCCTTCTAAGCCTTGTTTAATATCGAACCCGAGGAAGAACTTCAACTCAACCATCATTGACATCTCAAATTTCTCGGTCATTAGTGCAGCAAATTCTTCATTGAAAGATTCGCTAGGGGAACTAAAAATGATATCATCAACATATAGTTGGCATATGAACAGATCCCCTTTGACCTTCTTGGTAAAAAGAGTGGGATCTATCTTCCCAATTTCAAACCCACGATCTTGTAACAACTCAGTAAGGTACTCATACCACGCACGTGGGGCTTGTTTAAGGCCATAGAGTGCCTTAGTAAGTTTGTACACATGATTGGGGAGCTTGGGATGTTCGAACCCCGGGGGTTGTTTGACATAGACCAACTCATTTAAAGGACCATTAAGAAAAGCACTTTTTACATCCATTTGTTGTAATTTGAAATTATGATGAGAAGCAAATGCAAGCAGCATGCGAATAGATTCTAGACGAGCAACAGGGGCAAAGGTTTCACCATAGTCGATACCCTCGACTTGGGAGTAGCCTTGAGCCACCAATCTTGCCTTGTTTAGAACCACAATCCCATTGGAATCTTGCTTGTTTTTGAAGATCCATTTGGTCCCGATGACAGTATGTTCCTCCATTGGTCTTGGCACTAATTTCCAGACTTGATTACGCTCGAAATTGTTGAGTTCTTCATGCATGGCCATAAGCCAATCCTCATCATCGAGCGCTTCATGTACCTGTTGAGGTTCACAATACAAAACAAACGCGTGATGCTCACAATAATTCCAAATTTGTTGATGAGTGGATACTCCCCTTTTCAAACTACCAATCGCATTCTTCATAAGATGTGACTTGACTCTCAGCTTGTTTGCAATCTTGGCTGCGCGACGCTCCAAGAGTTCTGCATTTGATAACTGGGGAGCATCAACTTGATTACTTTGCTTGGCCTTGCGTTTTGATCCTCCCTTGGCACCAGTAGCCCTCTTAGGTGCTGCAGAAGAAAATTGAGAGACAGCATCCTGATGAACTTGATTTTCGACTTGAGCATGCTCACTAGTTTGTCCTTGATCTTGTGGTTGCTCTTGATCTTGATCTGGTGCCTCTATTTGGTCTGGATCTTGTAGTTGCACTTGATCTTGATCTTGAGCAGATTCTGAACCTTGTGTAAGCTCTTGGACATCGTGGGGCACATCACCATCTTTGAGCAATTGATCTTGTCCTTGAACTTGTTCAACTGGTTGAGGGTTTTCTCTTTGTTCATCCGAAGCGTGTGGGGCTTGTGAAGATGATGGATCCACTTGAGTAGAGCATTGTCCTTCTCCTTCGGCCATAAGGGGTTCCTCAATGGGGAGTATTTGACCAATCCCCATTCTTCTTATGGCTTGGGGAGGAATTTCATCACCTACATCACAAAGACCACTTTGCTCCACTTGGGAGCCATTATTTTCATCAAACTCCACGTTACATGTTTCCTCAATGAGCCCGGTGGACTTGTTGAGGACACGGTAAGCATGAGAGTTTGTAGCATAACCAATAAAGATGCCCTCTTGAGCTCTAGAATCAAATTTAGCTAAACATGCACCTTTCTTGAGAATGAAACACTTACACCCGAATACCCGGAAGTCCTTGAGATTGGGTTTGTTTCCGGTGAGAATCTCATATCGGGTCTTGTTCAAGCCTTTGCGGATATAGAGACGATTGGATGCATGACATGCTCTGTTGATGGCTTTGGCCCAAAAGTTATACGGAGATTTGAATTCCGCCATCATTGTTCTTGCCGCGTCCATCAACGTCCGATTCTTCCTTTTCGCCACACCATTTTGTTGAGGGGTGTATGGTGCTTGATGACCCAAAAGTGTAGGGGATCTATCGTAGTCCTTTCGATAAGTAAGAGTGTCGAACCCAACGAGGAGCAGAAGGATCTGACAAGTGGTTTTCAGCAAGGTATTCTCTGCAAGCACTGAAATTATCGGTAACACGTAGTTGTGTGATAAGATGATTCGTAGCAAGTAGCAATAGTAACAAAGGTGTAGCAAAGTGTCCCAAACCCTTTTTTAGCAAGGGACAAGCCTGGACAAACTCTTATAGGAGGTAAAACGCTCCCGAGGACACATGGGAATTTCTGTCAAGCTAGTTTTCATCAAGTTCATATGATTCGCGTTCGCTACTTCGATAGTTTGATATGTGGGTGGACCGGTGCTTGGGTGCTTCCCTTACTTGTACAAACCTCCCACTTATGATTAACCCCTCTCACAAGCATCCGCAACTATGAAATAAGAATTAAGACAAAGTCTAACCATAGCATTAAACTAGTGGATCCAAATCAGCCCCTTACGAAGCAACGCATAAACTAGGGTTTAACCTTCTGTCACTCTAGCAACCCATCATCTACTTATCACTTCCCAATGACTTCCTCTAGGCCCAAATAATGGTGAAGTGTTATGTAGTCGACGTTCACATAACACCACTAGAGGAAAAACAACATACAACGCATCAAAATATCGAACGAATACCAAATTCACATGACTACTTATAGCATGACTTATCCCATGTCCTCGGGAACAAAAGTGACTACTCACAAAGCATAATAATATTCATGACCAGAGAGGAATTGAATAGCATCAAGGATCTAAACATATAATCTTCCACTGAGTAATCCAACTAGCATCAACTACAAAGAGTAATTAACACTACTAGCAACCTTACAAGTACCAATCAGAGTCGTGAGACGGAGATTGGTTACAAGAGATGAACTAGGGTTTGGAGAGGAGATGGTGCTGATGAAGATGTTGATGGTGATGAGTCCCCTCCGATGAGAGGAGTGTTGGTGATGACGACGGCGATGATTTCCCCCTCCGGGAGGGAAGTTTCCCCGGCAGGACGACCCTGTCGGAGCTCTAGATTGGTTATGCTCAAGTTCCGCCTCGTGGCGGCGGCGATTCCTCCCGAAAGCCTCCTCGTGTTTTTTTTCGGGAACGAAACCCTTCTTATAGCAAAATAGGGGAGCCAGAGGGCCAGCAGGGAGCCCACAAGCCCCCTAGGCGCGGCCAGGGGCTAGGTCGCGCCTAGCAGGCTTGTGGCCTCCTGGTGGCTCCCCTCTAGTACTTCTTCCGCCCAGTATTTTTTATAAATTCCAAAATAATTTCTCGTTGATTTTCACGGCTTTTGGAGTTGCGCAGAATAGGTATCTCATACTTTCTCCTTTTTCAGGCCAGAATTCCAGCTGCCGGCATTCTCCCTCTTCATGTAAACCTTGTAAAATAAGAGAGAAAAGGCATAAGTATTGTAACGTGAAGTGTAATAACATCCCAAAAAGCGATAAATATCAACATGAAACCATGATGCAAAATGGACGTATCAGTGCTGAATATTGATGTTTCATTCCCTCATCACCTAGAAACTCATCCAAGGTGTAGTTTTTGAACTCGGTGCCGTTGTCACTTATAATCATCAAAATCTTTGCTTCATGTTGACGTTGAGCTTCATTAGCAAAGTTGATGACAGTTTGTTGAGTCTCACTCTTCCTCTTGAAGAAATATACCCAGGTGTATCTTGAGTAGTCATCAACAATCACCAAGCAGTACTTTCTGCCCCCAATACTATCAAATGATGGAGGACCAAAGAGATCCATATGAAGGAGCTCCAACGGCCTCTTAGTGTAAATGAGAGTCGTTGGACGATGAGCAGTTTCATGAATCTTCCCTTCAATGCAGGCACTGCAAGCACGATCTCTGGCAAAACTCACATTTGTTAGTCCACGAACATGGTCCCCTTTGAGGAGACTTTGCAAAGATCTCATATTGACATGAGCTAGTCGGCGATGCCAAAGCCAGCCCACATCAACTTTAGCCATTAGACAAGTCGCAGTCTTAGTGGGTCGCTTTGAAAAGTTCACCACATAGAGACCATTTTCTACATATCCAACATAGGCTACTTTAAGAGTCTTGCTCCACAAAAGGACCACGGTATCAAGATTAAAGAATGTGGAAAAGCCCATAATTGCAAGTTGACGAACCGAAAGTAATTGTAAGCAAGGGACTCAACAAGCATGACCTTCTCAATAGATAACTCTTGAGAGATGACCACCTTACAAAATCCCAATACCTTTGACGATGATGCATCGGCGAATTGGACATGGGTGGGCATAGATGGGGAAGGATGCACATACACCACTAAGTCCTTGCTTCTGGTCATATGATTTGTTGCTCCACTATCGAGCAACCATGACACCCCACCGGAAGCAAACTCCTGCAATAGATCAAGGCTTGGTTTTAGGTACCCATTTTTGAATGGGTCCTTTAATGTTAGAGACAAGGGTCTTAGGAACCCAAATAGCCCATTCAATGGACTCATAGTAAGAACCAACAAATCTGGCATAAACATGCCCATCACTAGCACGACATAAAACATAGGATGGATTGAGTTTGCTGGCTATGTTGGTAGGAATGGTTTTGCCCTTCTTGATGCTACCATTCTCCACCTTGTTCATGTTCTCCTTCTGAGTCCCTTCGCCCTCTTTGACAAAGATGTCCATGAGGGTAGGGGATTGTTTGTTCCTGTTCTTCCTTTTTCTTTTCGACTTGGATGTAAGTCCAGGTCCCTCCTTTCCTACAACACCCTTTTGATTGCTCAAGAGGTCGTTTAGGTTCTTCTCGCCTTGGATGCATGACACAAGGCCCTTCTCAAGTTGATCCTTCAACTTGGCATTTTCCTCCACAAGATGTACATGCTCACAACAAGGGTTAGTTGTACAAGCATTATGAATTATAACGAAAGGAGGACAAGTAGAGATCTCCTTGGTAAGCTTTGCTTGGAGTTGATCATGAGACTCTTTCATGGAGAAATGAGCACCTTTCAAGACCTTGTGAGCCTTGTCAAGTGTGTCAAACTCCACTTTGAGTATGTAATGGCCAACCCCAAGTGTAGCCTTTTCAGACTTAAGCACGCGAGTAAGAACAATAGCATGATCTCGTTCCTTTTGCAATTTAGCGTAGTCATCGTTGTATGACTCCTCAAGAGCCGAACGAAGAGTGTGCTCCCTTTCTAGTGCAATAGATAATTCAGCAATCTCATCGGCATAGTCACGACTATGTCCTTGCAGCTTGGAGATAGGCTCCTCATGAGACTTGATGAGGTCATTAGCCTCACCCAGTTGTTCCAAAAGAGCAACAAAGTGCTTCTTGGGTTCTCCTTTGATAGTACACAGAAATTTGTCAAGATCATGCTCATTAAGTTCCACAACATCACTATCATCAACACAATTCAACAATGAAGGAGCAGTAGTGATGGTGGTCTTAATGCTGGGTGTTACCTGATCGATACCTTTGGCCATGAGGCACTTGGCGATGTGGTTATCGTTGGGGGCATTGAAGAGATACATATTCTTGGGAGAAGGGGTGGCAATGGCGACAGTCGCAGTTGCCACCATATGGTCATCATCATCATCATCGGAGGGGTACTCTTCAAGTGCCACCATACCCTTTGGGTGGGGTTTCTTGACAAAGTTGTTCTTGTTTGGGAATGACTTGGTTTTGTCTTTGCGAATGAGCTTGCCCCCGTTGTCTTCCCTCTTCTCATAGGGACATTCTGCCATGAAGTGACTCATATTGCCGCCGTTATAGCATGTCCTCACACGTTTCTTGGACTTGAACCCACTTGAGTTATTCTTGGAGAAGCTGGGCCTTGAGTTCTTCTTGTTGCCCCAGAATTGCCTTGACGCAAGAGCCATGTGCTCGTGATAAGCATACTTAGTGTCTTCAGGGCAGCTCTCCTCTTCCTAATCCTCTTCTTCTTCTTCAGAAGCTGCCTTTGCCTTTAAAGAAAGGTTGGGTGAAGCTGTCTTTGATCGAACACGAGCAAGTCACTACTGAAATTCAGAAATTTGCCGTCTGCCATGGCGGATGGCAAAGGGGGGAACCACTGACGGCAAAGGCTTTGCCATCGGTCAGCAGACGGCAAAGTAGACGGCAAAAAAATCCGGTGAAGAGGTTCTTTGTCGTCTGCTTTTTAAAAGTGGATGGCAAAGAATCTTTGCCATGAGGGGGCAGACGGAAAATTAAATGGGACGGCACATACTCCAACAGCCCCGTTAAGTTTTAACGGCAGGCCTCCTCTCTTTGCCGTCTGCCATCCCACCTTTGCCATGTGGGGGTTGACGGCAAAGGGGGGAACCAGCCCCCTCTCTCTCCCCTCTTTGTCGTCTGCCATCCCACCTTTGCCATGTGGGGGCAGATGGCAAAGAGGGGAGAGAGGGGGGCTGGTTCCCCCCCTTTGCCATGTGGGGGGCAGACGGTAAAGGGGGGAACCAGCCCCTCTCTCTCCCCTCTTTGACGTCTGCCATCCCACCTTTGCCATGCGGGGGCACACGGCAAAGGGGGGAACCAGCCCCTTTTTAATTTATTTCTTATTATATCCAGCATTTTAAACAATAATAAGGATATATATATATATATGACATAAATAAATTTCTTTCCGTACTCATAACCATATTAAAATAATTTTCATCCATAGTGCATACATATTATGCAAATTGCATCCGTACCAAACCAAATATTACACCAGTTTCATCCACATGCATACAAAGTTTCATATATATCCATATACTACAATAGTTTCAATACAAGCTTCCGTGAAGCCATGGTACAAGAAATCATCTTCAAGCATTCCATCAATATAATCCAAGCTTCCTGTGAAGTGAATGTAATCTGCAAAATGACAAATAAGAAAGTTAGAAGAATAATACTAGATGAAGAAGTATATATTGGTTATTTCGGAGAGAAATTAGCTAAGTATAGGCCATTTAATAGCTAAATTAGGTGGAATAGGTCATCTTGGAGCTACATAGCCTTATTATGTCATTTAGGAGAGAACTTAGCTAAGTATAGGTCATTCTATAGCTAACTTGGATAAAAATATGTCATTTTGTAGCCAACTATGATTATTAATCCATTTTGACCTTATTATGTCATTTTGGAGCTAAATTAGTCATTTTAATGAGCTAATGAAGGTTCTTATGATGTTTTTACCTAACTATGCTAATTATGTCATTTTGGAGGATAATTAGCTAAGTATGTCTTTGTTCGGGAAAATAACCTAGGTAGAAGAAGAAATAGAAGAAGCAAGAAGAGAAGAAGCAAGAAGAGAAGAAGAAGGAGAAGAAAAAGGAGAAGAAGAAGGATGAGGAAGAGAAGGAGGAGGAGAAGGAGAAGAAGAAGAAAAGAAGAAGGACAAGAAGAAGTAGAAGAAGGAGGAGAAGAAGGAGAAGGAGCTTCTCTCCTCCTTCTCCTTCTCCTTCTCCTTCTTCTTCCTCCTTCCCCTTCTTCTTCTTCTCTTCTTCTTCTTCTTCCTTCCTTTCATTTTTCCTCTTTCTTCTCCTCTTGTCCCCTTCTTCGGGCTAAATTAGCTAAGAATGCCTTTTTGGAGCTAATTATGTCATTTCGAGAATAATTAGCTAAGTATAGGTCATGTTTTATTAAATAGACCATTTTGGAGCTAACTAAGCTAATTATGTCATTTGGGTGGAAGCCTAGCTAACTATAGGTTGTTTCAGAGCTAACTTGGGTAAAATAGGTCATTCCCGAGCAAACTATGCTTATTAAGCCATTTTGGATCTAGCTAGGCTAATTATAGGCCATTTAATACCTAAGTTAGGGGAATAGGTCATCTTGCAGCTAAGTAAGCCTTATTATGTCATTTAGGAGAGAACTTAGCTAACTATAGGTCATTTTTTATTAAATAGGTCATTTTGGAGCTAACTAAGCTAATTATGTCATTTTGTAAGATAATTAGCCAATTTAGTCTTTCTTGGATGAGTCTAAGCTACGAAGAAGAAGAGAAAGAGAAGAAACAAGAAGAGAAGAAGAAGTAAAAGAAGAAGGAGGAGGAGGAGGAGGAGAAGGAGAAGGAAGAGGAGGAGAAGAAGAAAAGAAGAAGGAGAAGGAGAAGGAGGAAGAAGGAGGAAGAAGAAGGAAAAGGAGGAGCTCCTTCTCCTTCTTCTGCTCCTTCTTCTCCTTCTTCTTATCCTCCTCCTTCTCTTCTTCTTCTCTTCTTCTTCTTCTTCCTTCCTTTCATTTTTCCTCTTTCTTCTCCTCTTGTCCCCTTCTTCGAGCTAAATTAGCTAAGAATGCCTTTTTGGAGCTAATTATGTCATTTCGAGGATAATTAGCTAAGTATAGGTCATGTTCTATTAAGTAGACCATTTTGGAGCTAACTAAGCTAATTATGTCATTTAGGTGGAAGCCTAGCTAACTATAGGTGTTTCGGAGCTAACTTGGGTAAAATAGGTCATTCCGGAGCAAACTATGCTTATTAAGCCATTTTGGATCTAGCTAGGCTAATTATAGGCCATTTATTACCTAAGTTAGGGGAATAGGTCATATTTCAGCTACGTAAGCCTTATTATATCATTTAGGAGAAAACTTAGCTAACTATAGGTCATTTTTTTATTAAATAGGTCATTTTGGAGCTAACTAAGCTAATTATGTCATTTTGTAGGATAATTAGCCAATTTAGTCTTTCTTGGATGAGTCTAAGCTACGTAGAAGAAGAGAAAGAGAAGAAGAAGTAAAATAAGAAGGAGGAGGAGGAGGAGGAGGAGAAGGAGAAGGAAGAGGAGAAGAAGAAGAAAACAAGAAGGAGAAGGAGAAGGAGGAAGAAGGAGCAAGAAGAAGGAGAAGGAGGAGCTCCTTCTCTTTCTTCTCCTCCCTCATCTCCTTCTTCTTATCCTCCTCCTTCTCTTCTTCTTCTTCTCTTCTTCTTCTTCTTCCTTTCATTTTTCCTCTTTCTTCTCCTCTTGTCCCCTTCTTCGGGCTAAATTAGCTAAGAATGCCTTTTTGGAGCTAATTATGTCATTTCGAGGATAATTAGCTAAGTATAGGTCAAGTTTTATTAAGTAGACCATTTTGGAGCTAACTAAGCTAATTATGTCATTTAGGTGGAAGCCTAGCTAACTATAGGTCGTTTCGAAGCTAACTTGGGTAAAATAGGTCATTCCGGAGCAAACTATGCTTATTAAGCCATTTTGGATCTAGATAGGCTAATTATAGGCCATTTAATACCTAAGTTAGGGGGAATAGGTCATCTTGCAGCTACGTAAGCCTTATTATATCATTTAGGAGAGAACTTAGCTAACTATAGGTCATTTTTTATTAAATAGGTCATTTTGGAGCTAACTAAGCTAATTATGTCATTTTGTAGGATAATTTGCCAATTTAGTCTTTCTTGGATGAGTCTAAGCTACGTAGAATAAGAGAAAGAGAAGAAGAAGTAAAAGAAGGAGGAGGAGGAGGAGGAGGAGGAGAAGGAGAAGGAAGAGGAGAAGAAGAAGAAAAGAAGAAGGAGAAGGAGAAGGAGGAAGAAGGAGGAAGAAGAAGGAGAAGGAGGAGCTCCTTCTCCTTCTTCTCCTCCTTCTCCTTCTTCTTATCCTTCTCCTTCTCTTCTTCTTCTTCTCTTCTTCTTCTTCTTCGTTCCTTTCAATTTTCCTCTTTCTTCTCCTCTTTTCCCCTTCTTCGGGCTAAATTAGCTAAGAATGCCTTTTTGGAGCTAATTATGTCATTTCGAGGATAATTACCTAAGTATAGGTCATGTTTTATTAAATAGACCATTTTGGAGCTAACTAAGCTAATTATGTCATTTAGGTGGAAGCCTAGCTAACTATAGGTCGTTTCGGAGCTAACTTGGGAAAATAGGTCATTTGGAGCAAACTATGCTTATTAAGCCATTTTGGATCTAGATAGGCTAATTATAGGCCATTTAATACCTAAGTTAGGGGGAATAGGTCATCTTGCAGCTACGTAAGGCTTATTATGTCATTTAGGAGAGAACTTAGCTAACTATAGGTCATTTTTTATTAAATAGGTCATTTTGGAGCTAACTAAGCTAATTATGTCATTTTGTAGGATAATTATCCAATTTAGTCTTTCTTGGATGAGTCTAAGCTACGTAGAAGAAGAGAAAGAGAAGAAGAAGTAAAAGAAGGAGGAGGAGGAGGAGGAGGAGAAGGAGAAGGAAGAGGAGAAGAAGAAGAAAAGAAGAAGGAGAAGGAGAAGGAGGAGGATAAGAAGAAGGAGAAGAAGGAGGAAGAAGAAGGAGGAGCTCCTTCTCCTTCTTCTCCTTCTTCTTATCCTCCTCCTTCTCTTCTTCTTCTTCTCTGCTTCTTCTTCTTCGATCCTTTCAATTTTCCTCTTTCTTCTCCTCTTGTCCCCTTCTTCGGGCTAAATTAGCTAAGAATGCCTTTTTGGAGCTAATTATGTCATTTCGAGGATAATTAGCTAAGTATAGGTCATGTTTTATTAAATAGACCATTTTGGAGCTAACTAAGCTAATTATGTCATTTAGGTGGAACCCTAGCTAACTATAGGTCGTTTCGAAGCTAACTTGGGTAAAATAGGTCATTCCGGAGCAAACTATGCTTATTAAGCCATTTTGGATCTAGATAGGCTAATTATAGGCCATTTAATACCTAAGTTAGGGGGAATAGGTCATCTTGCAGCTACGTAAGCCTTATTATGTCATTTAGGAGAGAACTTAGCTAACTATAGGTCATTTTTTATTAAATAGGTCATTTTGGAGCTAACTAAGCTAATTATGTCATTTTGTAAGATAATTTGCCAATTTAGTCTTTCTTGGATGAGTCTAAGCTACGTAGAAGAAGAGAAAGAGAAGAAGAAGTAAAAGAAGGAGGAGGAGGAGGAGGAGGAGGAGAAGGAGAAGGAAGAGGAGAAGAAGAAGAAAAGAAGAAGGAGAAGGAGAAGGAGGAAGAAGGAGGAAGAAGAAGGAGAAGGAGGAGCTCCTTCTCCTTCTTCTCCTCCTTCTCCTTCTTCTTATCCTTCTCCTTCTCTTCTTCTTCTTCTCTTCTTCTTCTTCTTCGTTCCTTTCAATTTTCCTCTTTCTTCTCCTCTTTTCCCCTTCTTCGGGCTAAATTAGCTAAGAATGCCTTTTTGGAGCTAATTATGTCATTTCGAGGATAATTACCTAAGTATAGGTCATGTTTTATTAAATAGACCATTTTGGAGCTAACTAAGCTAATTATGTCATTTAGGTGGAAGCCTAGCTAACTATAGGTCTTTTCGGAGCTAACTTGGGTAAAATAGGTCATTTGGAGCAAACTATGCTTATTAAGCCATTTTGGATCTAGATAGGCTAATTATAGGCCATTTAATACCTAAGTTAGGGGGAATAGGTCATCTTGCAGCTATGTAAGGCTTATTATGTCATTTAGGAGAGAACTTAGCTAACTATAGGTCATTTTTTATTAAATAGGTCATTTTGGAGCTAACTAAGCTAATTATGTCATTTTGTAGGATAATTAGCCAATTTAGTCTTTCTTGGATGAGTCTAAGCTACGTAGAAGAAGAGAAAGAGAAGAAGAAGTAAAAGAAGGAGGAGGAGGAGGAGGAGGAGGAGAAGGAGAAGGAAGAGGAGAAGAAGAAGAAAAGAAGAAGGAGAAGGAGAAGGAGGAGGATAAGAAGAAGGAGAAGAAGGAGGAAGAAGAAGGAGAAGGAGGAGCTCCTTCTCCTTCTTCTCCTTCTTCTTATCCTCCTCCTTCTCTTCTTCTTCTTCTCTGCTTCTTCTTCTTCGTTCCTTTCAATTTTCCTCTTTCTTCTCCTCTTGTCCCATTCTTCGGGCTAAATTAGCTAAGAATGCCTTTTTGGAGCTAATTATGTCATTTCGAGGATAATTAGCTAAGTATAGGTCATGTTTTATTAAATAGACCATTTTGGAGCTAACTAAGCTAATTATGTCATTTAGGTGGAACCCTAGCTAACTATAGGTCGTTTCGAAGCTAACTTGGGTAAAATAGGTCATTCCGGAGCAAACTATGCTTATTAAGCCATTTTGGATCTAGATAGGCTAATTATAGGCCATTTAATACCTAAGTTAGGGGGAATAGGTCATCTTGCAGCTACGTAAGCCTTATTATGTCATTTAGGAGAGAACTTAGCTAACTATAGGTCATTTTTTATTAAATAGGTCATTTTGGAGCTAACTAAGCTAATTATGTCATTTTGTAGGATAATTTGCCAATTTAGTCTTTCTTGGATGAGTCTAAGCTACGTAGAAGAAGAGAAAGAGAAGAAGAAGTAAAAGAAGGAGGAGGAGGAGGAGGAGGAGGAGGAGAAGGAGAAGGAAGAGGAGAAGAAGAAGAAAAGAAGAAGGAGAAGGAGAAGGAGGAAGAAGGAGGAAGAAGAAGGAGAAGGAGGAGCTCCTTCTCCTTCTTCTCCTCCTTCTTCTCCTTCTTCTTATCCTCCTCCTTCTCTTCTTCTTCTTCTCTTCTTCTTCTTCTTCGTTCCTTTCAATTTTCCTCTTTCTTCTCCTCTTGTCCCCTTCTTCGGGCTAAATTAGCTAAGAATGCCTTTTTGGAGCTAATTATGTCATTTCTAGGATAATTAGCTAAGTATAGGTCATGTTTTATTAAATAGACCATTTTGGAGCTAACTAAGCTAATTATGTCATTTAGGTGGAACCCTAGCTAACTATAGGTCGTTTCGGAGCTAACTTGGGTAAAATAGGTCATTCCGGAGCAAACTATGCTTATTAAGCCATTTTGGATCTAGATAGGCTAATTATAGGCCATTTAATACCTAAGTTAGGGGGGAATAGGTCATCTTGCAGCTACGTAAGCCTTATTATGTCATTTAGGATTGAACTTAGCTAACTATAGGTCAGTTTTTATTAAATAGGTCATTTTGGAGCTAACTAAGCTAATTATGTCATTTTGCAGGATAATTAGCCAATTTAGTCTTTCTTGGATGAGTCTAAGCTACGTAGAATAAGAGAAAGAGAAGAAGAAGTAAAATAAGGAGGAGGAGGAGGAGGTGGAGGAGGAGAACGAGAAGGAAGAGGAGAAGAAGAAGAAAAGAAGAAGGAGAAGGAGGAGGAAGAAGCAGGAAGAAGAAGGAGAAGGAGGAGCTCCTTCTCCTTCTTCTCCTCCTTCTTCTCCTTCTTCTTATCCTCCTCCTTCTCGTCTTCTTCTTCTCTTCTTCTTCTTCTTCCTTCCTTTTATTTTTCCTCTTTCTTCTCCTCTTGTCCCCTTCTTCGAGCAAAATTAGCTAAGAATGCCTTTTTGGAGCTAATTATGTCATTTTGAGGATAATTAGCTAAGTATAGGTCATGTTTTATTAAATAGACCATTTTGGAGCTAACTAATCTAATTATGTCATTTAGGTGGAACCCTAGCTAATTATAGGTCGTTTCGGAGCTAACTTGGGTAAAATAGGTCATTCTGGAGCAAACTATGATTATTATGTCATTTAGATGGAAGTCTAGCTATTTTTATTAAAACACTAGAAATAACATAGCATTATCGTCATCACGACGGTGAAGCACGGTGGCTCTGCTTGTTTCACCTGGAGAAGGCTGCCCTAGAGAAGACTCCGCTGTAGAAGGGTCGTGCGATGTGTTTCGAGAGATATTCTGCACCAAACATCATTTGGAATGTGTCGTTACCATGAGGACACTCTTAAGATCACTGCACTGAAATGAAACTCACCGTCCCCGCCACATTAATGATTGGCATCGGCGAAGGGACTTGGCCGCTCTTCTCGCACATAGACTTTACATTTGATTTCGACAAGTCAAACTTTTTGTTTATTAATGAAACGGACATTCAAATGCAAGATTTGAAATAACATGAAGAAGAAACTTACCAGGAAGAGCTCGTATATGGCCCTGTTAGACGCATCATTCCGTGCCCTCTCCGCCTCCACCAATGCAGTCGTCCTCTCCTCCAGCTCCCTAATCTCCTTATCCTTCTCCGCCATAGTCGCGTGCATTGCCTCTCTCTCTTTCTCAATAGCAGCCTGCAACACAACTCATTGTTAGCAATGTAATCATATTGGTTCCAACGCACAACATAATGCGGAAAGATAGTTGAGTCCATTAAACTAACCTCGATGGCGAGCTCGACTGGCCGTGGACGACGTGTTATCTCCGGACAAGAGCTCTTTTGGCGTGCCTTTATCTGCCGGAGAGTGCTAGGACAACGTATAAGGCCGTCTCCAGTGGCGATCGAGCCATGGGGCCTCCTGTTGCCAGCTATCATCACCAGCTCTGGATCAATAGGCCCCTCGCTCGGGTTAAAGTCCTCCCCTTTCCTCGCCTTCCCATGATCTATGTACTTCACGAGCTTGTGGAGGGAGGAGATGTTGGTGAAGTTTTCTGGATGCTCGAGGTCAGACTCAGATAATGCCTTGATCTTCTTGTACAGGCAGTATGGGCCATCGCATACAGGTCATACATTTGTGGCACCTTCGTCTTATTGTGACGCGCCTAAAAGAGAGAGAGAGGAAAATTGTATTAGTAAAGGGCTCAAGATAGCATTAAGAATGAATTGCATGAGGCATGAAGCAAACCACATACCCAGTTCTCGCCAAATTGGATTAAGTTGACGCTCCCTTGATGGTGTGGCACACCAACCATTTTGCCAGGCCTCTCCTTGGCGTTGTTGTGGCTGGCCTCCCACATTTCGGAGCACCACTGATCCACCAAGGCCTCCCAACAATCCATCTTATCCACACACCATCTCGGGGGCACCTAAGTTAATAAAGAGAAATTTCAGCGCGTAAGAACCAAATCAAGGAAACTAACTACAAAGCCTTAATAATATGTAATTACCTTCATGTAATGCTCCTTCTCGATCTTAGCATCACGGCACTTCGCCTTGTCAATCCGAATACGCCGCGTGCCATAGTAGTCTCGAACAACCTGCACCTGAGCCTCGTGCCGAAAGTTTTGAAGTAGGCGGCGACATTCGGTTTCGATAACCTTTGCCGCGTCCTCCTCGTATCCCTCCTCACACCTGTAGTAGGTCTGCAAACGAGACAACACCGATTAGTACAATAAATAGCTATGGTTGATTTATAATTGTGTGAAGCAGAAATTACCCAGAACTTTCGGATCACCATGTCCTCCCTCGTGTCGCACATAACACCGTTGATCTCCACCTCCGGCGGGGCCGGGGCACCCAAACCCAGGTCATTCCTACCTCTCGCTCCCGACCGGGCAACGTAACAAACCCTGGGGAAGTTCTTACGGCAAAGCACACCAAGGACGTTGTTGGGCTTGCGGACACCCTTGGCAACAATCCAACCCCTACAGTATGACAAATTAAAGCCAAAACATTAGATATTTGAGAAAACGCGAAGGAAAAAGGTTAAATAAGAGTAAATTAACTTACTTGTCCCCATTTGGCCTAATTGACCACCTCTGCTCGGGGGTCGCCGGCACGAGCGGGAGGCCCGAACTACCACGCTGGTAGACAGTAGCCCCCTCACCTAGCTCCTCGTCGCTACCAGCATGGCCACTTGGCTCAGCCCAGGTATCCCACTGGGTCTCTTGGGACGTACCCTCATCCCTGCTTTGCTCCGGAGTCGCCTGGAATGAAGCCTCTGGGACACGAGTCTCGTGGGTCGAAGGCTCGTCGACCTGAGGCTCGTTGACCCGTGGCTCGTGAACCGGAGACCGTGTAGCCTCCACCTCAGACGAATCCACCCTATAAGTCTTGTGCTCAGGTGAATCAGCTTGGGGTGGTGGCGGAGACCGTGTAGCCTCCACCTCAGAAGGCGTGGCAGCCACCGCCCTACCTCTCCCGCGGCCACTTGTACCTTTAGTACAACATAAATACCAACATGAGTAATAAAATGTAGATAAATACCCATATGCATACAACATGAGTACAACATAAATACCAACATGAATACAACGTGTACCTTTAGTACCTCTCGGCTTCGCGGGGGGTCGACCTCCTCTCACGGGGGGCGCTCCTTGAAGAGTAGAGAGCAATGCTTTCCGAAGAGGCGAGGCAGGAATGGAAGTACCCATCCCATCACCTGCCGACGAAGAAGGAGTCGCGGAGTGATTTCGACCATTTCCCACCATCTTTCAACACCTGTCATGACAAAGAGTAAATGAAATTAGTACAACATAAATACCAACATGAGTAATAAAATGTATATAATTTAAGTGTATCATCGTCATAAATACCAACATGACTAATAAAAATTGAATACCTAACATGAACTCAAAATTTATATATAGTATAATAGTTGAATACCTGACATGGACTAATAACAATCGTGCTCGTCTATATATGCTTCGGGATCAATAAATGCATCATGATCATCACTATCATCAATAAATGCATCATCATCATCACTATCACGAAGAACGTGTGGAAGGCCACCATTATGTAATCGGTCAAGAAGTGACAGGTCATCCGCAGCAGTAACCTATTCTTCTTCCAGCTCTTCCTGTTCGGGCTCAGGGGTTAAGACGGATTCACTGTCGTTGTCTACTTAAATGTTCTGGGGTGAAGTAGAGAGGTTCTTTTAACGTTTCTTTGAAATACGTGTTTCTTGGAAGAATTCTCCTTCATATGTGTCTGGGTTAATGTGAGGTTCGTAATCCACTTCATTGAGGGTAGGTGGTCTAAAATGTGGTGGCACTTCATAAACGACATCCCAACCTTTGAGATTTGGATGAGTTTTGCAGGCCCACGGTAGATAGAAAACTTGTGTCGCCTGTTGAGCTGTAATATAGACATCATGAACATCTAAGTGGGTGTTTTGGTTGATTTCGACTAGTCCTGTATGTTCATGAGTCCTTCTAGTCTCCCTTGGCTCAAACCAATAACATTTGAAGACTACGACGGTCGGTGGGTTTTCACCATAGAATAGAAGTTCATAAATTGCTTCAACTCTTCCATAATACTCGGTGTCTCCTTCGCCGATAGCAAAGATAGAACAATTTGTAATCTTTAGGTCGGGCATAGATAGCTCTTTGCCAAAGGTACGAAATTGATACCCGTTGATGTTGTATTTGTGAAAAGAACGGACCTTATAGTCAAAACCATTAGCGACTTGTCTCAACTCGGCGTCCATAGACTCTGCATCAGCCTACAAGTTTAATATGAAAGAATGGATCCATTAGCCGCAAATTAGACCAAGAAATGAAATGGCCCTTAATGGTAATTAATTACCCTTTCTTTGAACCAAGAGATGAAATCGGGATAGTCGCCTCCATGCTTTGCGAGAAGCTCATACTCTTCGACGGAATCCTTTTCGATGACCGCTCCGTCCGAGAATTCGGCGACGTATCGACTATATCAAATATCCGGTAATAAGAGTAGTTCAAAGAAATTAGAAGTTGCGGAACAATAAATTACCGAGAACTTACTCGATGTACGGCCGCAATTCTGTTAGGTTGGTGAAGATATATAAAGAAATGGTCCGCCATTCTTCGACATCCAATGATTTCACTTTCGAAGCACCAGATGGTGCGAGCTTACCTTTGAATTGGCTGAGGTTGGATCAAACTTTTTTTGGATCGCCATCATTGTACCGAGGCTTCGGGTTATGCAAATGATTATTTTTGGCTTCGTAGTGTGTTGTCACGAAGTTTGCCGCCTCCTCAGTAATGAATGCCTCGGCCATCGATGCTTCAATTCTACATTTATTTTTACACTTAGCTCGAAGCGTCTTCTGCATCCTCTCAGTTGAGTAGCACCATCGATTTTGAACGCCCCCCCCCCCCCATTGTTGCCTCGGTCGGGAGATGCAAAATCAAATGTTGCATTGGATTAAAGAAGCCTGGTGGAAAGATCTTTTCTAATTTGCAGATCAACTCCGGCGCCAACTCTTCCATTTCATATAGCACGCCAGGCGATAGTTCTTTCGCACAAATAGAACGGAAGAAATAGCTTAGCTCTGCCAGTACTAGCCATTCATCCTCAGGGATAAAGCCACGCAACATCACCGGCATTACCCGCTCAATCCATATGTGCCAATCATGACTCTTGAGCCCAAATTTTCAATTTCTCAAGACTCGCTCCCCTCTTTAGATTCGCAGCATACCCATCGGGGAACATCAACCGCATTTTCACCCACAATAGCATTTCCCTCATAGCTGGCCTTTCAAGATTGAACCATGCCTTTGGCTTCGCTATGCTTTGCTTTCCTTTCCGTTGTCGCAGGTTTTGCAACGGTCTATTAGATAGAGCCTCCAGGTCGATTCTAGCCTTAGGATTATCTTTTGACTTCCCCTCTATGCCGAACAATATACCAAAAATGGCCTCTGCAATATTCTTTTCAGTGTGCATCACGTCGATGTTGTGTGGGCAAAGGAGGTCTTTGAAGTAAGGCAGATCACATAAGCATGACTTGTGAGTCCAGGCGTGTTCCATATTATACCCTTTGAAGTATCCTGGACGCAAAGGATCAGGCTCGAGAGCGTTTAACTGATCAAGGGTCTGTTGTCCTGTCAACGCAGCTGGTGCAGTGTTTTTGACAACTCTACCTTTGATGAAATTCTTCTTGTCTTTTCTGAACTTATGGTCAGGATCCAAGAATTGTCTATGCATGTCGAAGCAAGAATACTTGCGACCAGCTTGCAGCCAATGGAACTGAAGAGCTGCCTTGCATGTGGTGCACGGGAACCTTCCATGCACACACCAGCCAGCAAATAGCGCAAACGTCGGATAATCATGCGTCGAGTACATGTACCACACATGCATTTTGAAAAACAAATTGGTAGCCGCGTCGTAGGTCTTGATCCCATTATCCCAGGCTTCTTGCAACTCATCCTTAAGCGGCTGCATGTACACATTCATATTCTTCCCCGGATAGTTGGGCCCTGGAATTATCAACGTCAGGAAAATGTTCTTTCTTTTCATAATCTCTCCGGGTGGCAAATTTAGTGGAATTACAAATACAGGCCAACAACTGTATTGTGTTGCCGTCATACCATACACATTGAATCCATCCGTGCTGATGGCAACTCTAGGTTGCCTTGGATCTTCCGATTTATCCTTATGTAATGCATCGAAGTGCCTCCACACAAAACCATCTAAAGTGTGTACCAGCATCTTGTTCCCATCCGCATCTAGTTCGGTTCTTTTGCCCAATTTGTGCCATGTCATCTGTCTGGCCGTCTCTTCGACCATGAAAAGACGTTGAAGTCTTGGTACGATTGGCAGATACCGAAGAACACTAATGGGGGTTTTGGTCTGATTCTTCTCACCCATACCGTTGTGTACCACAATATACCTGGAAGAATTGCAAATGGGGCAATAGTTCAAGGCCGCATACTCAAGCCTAAATAAGGCAAATCCATTCTCACAGGCATGTATCTTGTCATAGGGCATCTTAAGTAGACGGAGGATTTTCTCTGACTGGTACAGGTTTGCAGGCAGTACATGGCCTTTGGGTAGAAAGCGTCCAAATATCGTCATCATCGCGTCGTAGCATTCTCTGCCTAGGTTGAATTGAGCCTTCGGAGCCATTACTTGTGCGATGGCATCCAGCTGGCAAAGCTTAGTCTGCTCGTGGAGAGGACGTTTTGAAGACTCCAACATTTCATAGAAGGCCTTTGCAGATTCCTCCATCTCATCGTCCGAATCCCGAGCATCATCAAAGTCTTGCACCATGTCTTCAATCTCGGTACCATGCTCGTCGGTGAGACGACGAATCACCTCAGCTCTGGCACGTTGGTCAGACTCACCATGAAAAGTCCACACCGTATAATTAGGCGTAAAACCCCACTACTGCAGGTGTTTACCCATTTCAAACTCTGTCAGCTTTTCCCAGTTGTCGCAGTTGGGACAGGGGCACCATGTTTTTTGCTGGCCATTTGCAAATGCGGCTCTCACAAACCCCCTGGTTTTTGTTAACCATTCATGGGTCATGTCTTTTCTGACTAGGGTGGCCAGTATACATCCAAGCACGATCACTCATGTTGCCTAGCTACCTATGGGTGCACAAGAAATAAATATATAATTCATCATCTATATTCATACGCTAATCAAGTTTGTCAGTTTTATTACGTCCATGCAACCTACATGCTAATAGGTAAAGATAGGTCCTAATCCCACCCGAGTATGTGTAGATTGGGTTCGTTTTCCCATGCTCTGCTCCAGATGCGACACAGAATTTCGGCAGCACCTCCCCGTTGTTCTCCTGATACACGTCTTGGCAATAAGCAGAGAGGATGTGTACCCGGAGAACAACAGGGGAGGCACTGACGAAATTCCGCATCGGATCCGAAGCACAACATACGGGAAAACAAACCCAATTTACACATACGCGGGCTGTCCATGGATAATGTTGGACAATTCGAAAGGATGGTGGTTATAAATATGCAAAGAAATGCATATTTATAGATGTCGCCCTTTCGAACGGGAGACGCATACTGGTCACACATACTCATGATTGAAGAAACCAATAGCTAACAAGTTTCATCGGCACGAAGACCGGGAGAGAGCAAATTAAGGGGGTAGGAGGAGAAGTCATTTGTGCTCACCAAGAAACACAAGGGCGAAGCTCGTCCAATGCTCGTGGAGGTCGTCGAACAACTGCACATTGAAATTCACACGATCAACACAAATATGATGTTTTTATAATTAACATAATCGGAAAATTTGTGACCTAACTCATAATTTACAAAACTATGACCCCGTGGGCCTCTAGAAGGCCAAAAAGCACCTTCTCGTTCAACAGTAAGTAGAAGAGGTGTCGGGGGTCGGGGCTTAGTGGCGTCGAGGGTCGGTGGTGTCGGGTGTCAGTGGCCGGGAGTCGGGTTAAATGCGTCGATGGTCGGGGTCAGTGTCGTCGGGGTAGAGGGTCACTAGCGTCGGGGGTTGGGGTCTTTTCGATCAACAAGAGGCCAAAGAGGTGTCGGGGGCCCGGGGTTGGGGGTTAGTGGCGTCGGGGGTCGGGGGTAGGGGGTCGGGGGTCGAGGGTTAGTGGCGTCGGGGGTCGGGGGTCGGGGGTCAGTGGTGTCGGGCGTCGGGGGTCGGGAGTCGGGGGTCGGGGGTCGGGGGTCAGTGGTGTCGGGCATCGGGAGTTGGGGGTCGGGGTCAGTGGTGTGGGGCGTCGGGGGTCGGGAGTCGGGTGTTAGTGGCGTCGGGGGTCGGGGGTCGAGGGTCGGGGATTGGTGGCGTCGGGCGTCGAGGGTTGGTGGCGTCAGGCGTCGGGGGTCGGGAGTCGGGTGTCGGGGGTCGGGGGTCAGTGGTGTCGGGTGTCGGGGGTCGGGAGTCGGGTTTCAGTGGCGTCGGGGATCGGGGGTCGAGGGTCGGGGGTTGGTGGCGTCGGGCCTCGGGGGTTGGTAGCGTCGGGCGTCGGGGGTCGTGGGCGGGGGGCGGGGGTCGGGGTCCTTTTCTTTCTTCTTCTCCTCTCTCCTCTTTTTCTTCTTCTTCTTCTTCTTCTTCTTCTTCTTCTTCTTCTTCTTCTTCTTTCTCCTCCTCCTCTTATTCTTCTTCTTCTTCTTCTTCTTCTTTTCTCTCCTCTTCTTCTTCTTCTTCTTCTTCTTCTTCTTCTTTTCTTTCTCCTCCTCCTCCTCCTCTTCTAACAGTAACCTAATTAACACTAAACTAATAGTAACCTAATTAACCTAAACTAACAATAACCTAATTAACATTAAACTAATAGTAACCTAATTAACCTAAACTAACATTGACCGAATTAACACTGACATTAACCTGAACTAACAGATGCAATGAAATGAAAAAAAGAAAAAAAAATGAAAGAAAATGAACTCACCAAGGAGGAGGTGTGGTGGTGGGGGAGGAGGGCCGCGGGGAGGGGGTGGCCGCGGGGAGGGGGTGGTCGCAGGGAGGGGTCGCCGCGGGGAGGGGTGTGGCCGCGGGGAGGGGTGTGGCCGCGGGGAGGGGGTGGCCGCAGGGAGGGGTCGCCGCGGGGAGGGGTGTGGCCGCGGGGAGGGGGTGGCCTCGGGGAGGGGGTCGCCGCGGGGAGGGGAGCGCCGCGGGGAGGGGGTCGCCGGTGGGAGCGAGGTCGGGCGGTGGCGGGGGCGAGTGAGAGTGAGTGCGAGGGGGGGAGAGAGAGACAGTGTGGGGGAGAGAGAGAGACAGTGAGCGCGAGGGGGAAAAGACGGTCGTTACACAGTCGGCCCCTTTGCCGTCCGCCCCCCGACGGCAAAGGGCCCCAAGGCAGACGGCAAAGGCCGACACATGGCAAAGTTAGCCTTCCGTCGGACACGGCACGCATGGGACCCACCTGTCGTGGGTATAAGTCTGAAAGTAGAAGTATGGGGTACGAAAGTATATGGGCAGAGCCTTAGCTACTGCGAGGATGTATGAGTTCAGGCCCCTCTACGGTGGAGGTAAAAGCCCTACATCTCACTGCTCTAGGGAGCTTTGTGTCGAGTGTATTAAGGGATTACAGCAAGTGCCAACCCGTGTACCAGTGGTGAAGGGCGGCTTATATAGAGTGCGCTGCCCTTCATAATGGTCCGGTGGACAGGGGTGGAATAGTGGTGAGTAAATGTTGGCGTTACTGGTAACGTAAGCCTTAAATGCTAGTTATGGTGTATGAAAACGTATGACTGTTGCCCTCCTGGGAGGTTACGATGTACAGAGTGGATTCCAGTCGGTACGTTAGATATGCTCCGAGTGGATCATCGCCGACTGGATGATGGGGGCGTCCTTAGTTCAGTCGGAACTGTCTAAGGGCCTTGTCCCCTATGAAGGGTAGTCCTTGGGTAGGACCTATAGGGCATACCTATGACCCTACCCTGGGACTATAACCCCATCATTAGTCCCCGAATGGATCGGGGCTGGAACGATGAAGTTATGTCCGGAGTTTGGAGCCGACTGGTATTGAGGTGATCTTAGCGTTGTGTGCCTCGATCCATTTTATCTTTGCGGCTGGTGATCCGAGTGAATATGCAAGCGAAACGAACCGTGAGGGACCGATTGCTTCCGTGGAATCTTTCGACGTGACCGGTCATACTGACAGCGCCGGATTTTCCGGGATTCTCAAATTTCGGTTGCCGCGTGCTCAGCGGGGATGACGTCATCGCCATCGAGTAGATTTTGCCTCCTCGATTACCGCACCACGATCTTCTCCACTAATCTTGCAGCAGCCGGTTGGGAGGATAAGATCTTGGGCCCACCTGTAGGTGACTCAGTCGGAGGCCTTTTAAAGCCTTCCTGGTGGACCTTCTTGTTGCGCTGCTCGTCTTCCTCCCAATGATCTCCCCCCCCCCCCCCCGCAACTCCCTGCACACCTCTAGCCACCTCCTTCCCCTCCTCCTCTGCGGATCTGTCGCCCTCGCCATGACGAAGGGGCAGACCAGCAAGCTTGAGGCAAAGAAGAAGAAGAAGGGGCGGCCTCCACTCAGCGGCGGCAGCGGGCGTTGCCGGCGAGCTAGATCCAGGGGGACTTCCTCCCCTCCACGGTGAGGGAGACCGATGTGCTGGAGCTGGTGGAGCACGACATGGTCGTCAATAAGTCTTGGAGGCTGCCGGAAGGCGAGATGGAGCCGGCGCTGAGGGAGGGGGAGCGCGTCCTGCTGCTCAGCCACGTGGCCGGAGGTTTCTCCTTGCCTCCCCATCCTTTCTTCCGAGGTATTATGAACTACTTCGGGGCGCAGCTCCATCACTTTCCGCCGAATGCGATAGCTCATCTTTCCGCATTCATCACCCTCTACGAGTGTTTCATAGGATGTCCTCCCCACTGGGGGCTCCTCAAATATGTTTTCTCTGCTAGATCTCAAACGGTTAAGAAACTTAGCCAGTCTGATGATAAGACACACATCCTCCAGCTCTGCGGGGGTTTAGGATTTCAGAAGAAAACGAAAAGTAGTTATCCCTCCCTTCAGCTATCCGAGTCGGTTAGGAACTGGCAATCGTCCTGGTTCTATTGCCAAGACATTGCCTGCCCGAATGCTCCGAGTGGGTTACCACCCTTTAGTTTAGACCGTCCGGGCCCTCCCAAGAAGCTAGCGCTCTCTAAGGGAGAAAAAACCCAGATCCGGCCTTTGATCGACGCGCTGATAACCGTCGCCCGGAACGGAGTCACCGGTATGGACCTGTTGGAGACTTTTCTAGGTCGACGCATCCAGCCGCTCCAGGACCGAGACCACGCAATGTGGCATTACACGGGGCCTTCGGATACCACTCGGTCTCATCCTGAAGACGTGAGTGAGGAGACCGTGGGTGCGTGGGTCCGCAGCATCACGGGCACATGTGATAACCCCGTGGGAGCTCGGCGGGTGAAGGCCTTCCGCGCCCAAAATCCTCCTCCGAATGAGGTGAGTACATGTTGTCGAGTGCTTTTAACCTTCTCAGTTTTATTGCTTTTCTTGTCTCGCCGACTGACGTTGCCGACTGTGTTTTGTGCAGGAGTTGACGAACTAGCATTCTGAAGTCTCAAATGGGGATCCGGTCGAGGAAGAAGAAGGCAGCATGGAGGGTACCGCGGGTAGTGTCGTGTACGTCTCTGGCAGTAGGGAGACGGAGGAGGAAACAAAAGAGGAGGAGGAGGAGAGTGAAGAGCAGAGCACGTCACCCTCACCACCAGAACGCCGAACCAAGCACCGTCATGACCCCGCTGTTCCGCCGGCTACTCCCGTGGCCCCGAGTGCTCGGAATGTGAAGAGAACCAGGGGTTCTTCTGTCGAGCCCGTGGATCAGCCGTCCAAGGTGGCTAAACCCAGCGGGTCTAAACCTCGGAAAGCTTTGCCCCAGATGAGGATCGTTGTTCCGGTCGCCTCAGCGTAAGTATCTTTGCTCTTCCATCTTCCTTCAGTATCCGATTGGACTCTTCTTTTTGGGAATTCATGTTTACCCGTCGAATGGATTTCACTCAACAGAGTTGCTACCTCCGACACCTCTCTGTCGTGTCAGGGTGACGATCCCATGGACACTGATAACGCTGCCACGTCCCAGCAAGGTACGTTGTCACGACTCCGAGAGCTGTATTACCGTTTCACGAGTGCTGTCTTTGATCTTGATCTTTTTCTGTATTTTTATTTTGTTCGGTCGGGCTTCCTTCGGAGGTGATCCATCTGGACGACGACGACCAAAGGGGGTCGAAACCAGCTTTGGCGCCTGTCCCTGGGGTTATCCAACCTGCTGCCAGCCCCGCCATGAGCGTGCCGTCGACTGAGACGGTGGCCTTCACGGCGGAACCGACTGGAGCAGAGCTCGGGATGCCGAGGGAGCTCGGGATACCTAGGGCGCCTTCTGCCACGCCGGGTCCGTTGTCTGTTCACTATGCTGCCCGACACATCCCGGAAGATCAAGTAGGAGCCGCCAAGGACGCCATGGTACAAGTGGAGCTTATGGTGGGCGAAGCCAAGGGAGCATATGACTCTGTTGCGTCCCTGTACAAGAAGAGCTTGGAGCTTCTGGATGATATCCGAGTAAGTGCGCTAGTAAGTGTTTACATTCCTCTTGGTGCCCACTGGGGGTTTTGGCGAGATACTCGGATACAGTAGGTTAATTTTCCAGTGGGTTCACTCCGAGTGAACCCAGTGGGTGTAGTCCCCGAGACTTCTGCCGAGTGTTTGCACCGGCAGTTGTCTTTATATGTATTTCCCATAATCTCTACAGATCAGAGCTGATTTGCCCGAATGGTACCAGTGGGGGCACGCCGAGTGCACCCACTGGGTGTAGTCCCCGAGAGTAGTGTTACTCGGGTCGAGTAATAGTAGTCTCATAGTGTTGTTGGTTTGCTATGGAGCTCAATGGGACCGACCTGTTCGAGCTTCATACCAGTGGGGTCACTCTCAATGAACCCACTGGGTGTAGTCCCCGAGACCGCTGTCAATTGCTTGCATCGGCAGGGGTCTGAAGAATCTTGAGTTTTGATTGTTTTGTCATATCTGACGAGACTTTTTCCTTGTTGAATCTGGCTGATCCTCCCTTTATGTCTCTTTGACAGAGGACTTGTGAAGTGGGATCGGCCTATACTTCTCTGATGGCTGAGAAGACTCAACTTGCTGCCGACTTGGAGGTAGCTGCGAATGACATGGCTGGCATGAAGAAGGCTCTCGCTGAACGAGAAAAATATTTGGAGGAATCTCGGGAGACTAACAAGGCACTGTTAGCCGAGTTAGAAAATATGAAGAAGGAGAGATCTGAATGGGTGGGCCAGCTGAAGTCAATGAACGCTCGGTGCAAAGCGCAGGAGAAATACGTCGGCGACTGGGCGAAGAAGATGGTCGCACTGCTTGGTGGTAAGTTGCTTGCCGAGTGCTCTTTGACTTTGGAGTTCACTCTGCGCTTATTTTCTCCCTGTCTTTTCTTTGCAGATTTCTGTCGGGACGTTGAAGCCAAGACCGCCGAAATTGAACCGGAGCTTGGGCAACCGAATGTTCCACTTGGTGATGAAGCTAACCGGGACATATTCCCACTGAATTCCCGCCTTAACAAGGTGGGTCCTTTCGTTGGTCGCCTGAGAGAAGTTGTCGGCCGAATTGACAAAGAGTTGTGGCCCGAAGATGACTCCCGGAATGAGATAGAGGGGTTGATGACTCGACTGGAGGATGTTCCAAGCAGAGTGTGACTTTTGATGCACACTCGGAGCAAGTTGTTTACTTAGGCGACTCTGGGTCGCAGCTAAGTCCCCGAGTGTGACTTTTGGTGCACACTCCGAGCAAGTTGTTTACTTAGGCGACTCTGGGTCGTAGCTAAGTCCCCGAGTGTGACTTTTGGTGCACACTCAAAGCAAGTTGTTTACTTAGGCGACTCTGGGTCGCAGCTAAGTCCCCGAGTGTGACTTTTGGTGCACACTCGGAGCAAGTTGTTTACTTAGGCGACTCTGGGTCGCAGCTAAGTCCCCGAGTGTGACTTTTGGTGCACACTCGGAGTTAGTTTTTTAATTAGGCGACTCTGGGTCGCAGCTAAGTCCCCGAGTGTGACTTTTGGTGCACACTCGGAGCGAGTTGTTTACTTAGGTGACTCTGGGCCGCAGCTAAGTCCTCGAGTGCGACTTTCGGTGCACACTCGGAGCGAGTTGTTTACTTAGGCGACTCTGGGTCGCAGCTAAGTCCCCGAGTGTGACTTTTGGTGCACACTCAGAGCAAGTTGTTTACTTAGGCGACTCTGGGTCGCAGCTAAGTCCCCGAGTGCGACTTTTGGTGCACACTCGAAGCAAGTTGTTTTACTTAGGCGACTCTGGGTCGCAGCTAAGTCCCCGAGTGTGACTTTTGGTGCACAGTCGGAGCGAGTTTTTTAGACCGGAGTCTGCAAACGCGGAATAATTTTGAATCGGCAAGAAATTAATCCGCTTTGTATTACTTCGATGACATTTGTTCTTTACATTGTCTCTGTCGACGGTTATGTGTAGAAGCGCTTCAGTAGATCTCCATTCCATGCTCGCGGCTCGTCCGTATTCCTGTCGAGGTTGTAGAGTCGATACGCTCTGTTGTTCAGCACCTTAGAAATGATGAACGGTCCTTCCCAGGCGGGAGCCAACTTGTGTGGTCTCTGTTGATCCACTCGGAGCACCAGGTCGCCTGCTTGGAACGTGCGGCTCCTGACGTGCCGCGCATGAAATCGCGGCAGATCTTGCTGATAAATTGTTGAACGGATCAATGCCATCTCGCGCTCCTCTTCTAAAAGGTCTACTCCGTCTTGCCAGGCTTGCTCTGCTTCGGCTTCGGAGAAGAGTTCGACTCGTGGAGAGTTGTGAAGCAAGTCACTCGGGAGGACTGCCCCTGCTCCATAAACGAGGAAAAATGGGCATCGTCCTGTCGATCTATTCGGAGTTGTTCGGAGGCCCCAAAGCACCGAAGGCACCTCGGTGACCCATGCGCCGGCGGCATGTCCAACTTCCCACAGGAGTCGAGGCTTCAACCCTTGAAGAATGAGTCCATTCGCCCGCTCCGCTTGTCCATTTGTTTGGGGGTGCGCAACGGATGCAAAATCCACTCGCATACCTTGGCATGCGCAAAAACCTTTGAACTCGACCGAGTCAAAGTTTGTGCCATTGTCGGTGATTATGCTGTGTGGAACCTCGTATCTGGCGATGATGTCTTTGATAAATTTGATGGCCGTAAGGGCGTCAAGCTTCTTGATTGGCTTGGCTTCAATCCACTTGGTAAACTTGTCGACTGCTACCAGCAGATGGGTGAATCCTCCTTGGCCTGTTCTGAATGGTCCGACTGTATCTAATCCCCACACGGCGAATGGCCAAGAAAGGGGAATTGTCTTCAGCGCGGACGTTGGCTTGTGGGACTTGTTTGAATAGAACTGACAACCTTCGCAATGGTCGACTATATCTTTTGCCATTTCATTCGCCTGCAACCAGAAGAAACCAGCTTTGAATGCTTTGGCGACGATTGCCCTTGAGGAGGCATGATGGCCGCAGGTTCCCGAGTGAATTTCTTCCAAAATTAACCGACCCTCCTCATGGGAGATACACCGCTGAAGGACGCCTGAAACACTTTCTCTGTATAACTGGTCTTCAACGATGGTGAAGGACTTCGACCTGCGAACGATCTGCCTAGCTTGGACCTCGTCTTCCGGTAACTCTTGCCTCAGGATGTACGCAATGAATGGCACAGTCCATTCGGGAATGACAGCTAGAATCTCCATGACCAGGTCAACCACAGCGGGAACCTCGACTTCAGTCTGATCTGTTGAGCTCTTCGGTTGCACAGGTTCCTCTGTAAAAGAATCTTCTTTTACTGAGGGGAGGTGTAGGTGCTCGAGGCAGACATCACTCGGGACAGGTCTCTGTGTGGATCCAAGTTTTGCCAATTCATCTGCTGCTTGGTTTTCCAGTCGGGGAACATGGTGAAGTTCCAGACCTTCGAACTTCTTTTCGAGCTTTCTTATTGCGTTGCAGTATGCAGTCATGGTGGGGTTCCTTACATCCCACTCCTTCATTACTTGATTAACCACTAGATCTGAGTCGCCATAGACCATCAGGCGACGGACGCCGAGTGTGATGGCCATGCGCAACCCGTAAAGGAGAGCTTCGTACTCTGCTTCGTTGTTGGAAGAATCAAAATGGATCTGCAACACATACTTGAGTTTATCACCTTCAGGGATATGAGCACTACGCCGGCGCTGGAGCCATTTAACATCTTGGACCCATCGAAGAACATGGTCCAATGAGCCGAGTAGATGTGATTCGGTTGCTGTTGTTCTACCCATTCTGCTATGAAGTCAGGAAGAGCTTGAGACTTAATAGCTTTCTTGGCTTCGAACTTGATGTCGCAGTATAGCATCTCCATTGCCCACTTTGCCACTCGGCCTGATGCGTCCCGATTGTGGAGAATTTCCGACAACGGGGCATCAGATATGACAGATACCGAGTGGTCTTGGAAATAATGATCCACCTTCTTAGCAGTCATGTAGATCCCATAAATAAGCTTCTGATAATGGGGATACCTCCGCTTGGAAGGAGTCAAGACTTCAGAAACATAATATACTGGCCGCTGAACCTTGTATGCTTTGCCTTCTTCTTCGCGTTCGACTGTCAGAACGGTGCTGGCGACTTGATTTCTAGCCGCGATGTACAGAAGAAGGGGTTCTTTACTGAGCGGGGCAGTAAGAACCGGCTTGGTGGAAAGCAGGGCTTTGAGGTCATTGAATGCGGTTTGGGCTTCGTCTGTCCACTCAAAGGTATCCGACTTCTTCATGAGTCGGTACAGAGGTAACGCCTTCTCGGCGAGTCGAGCGATAAACCTGCTCAAAGCCGCTAGGCAACCTGTGAGCTTTTGTACGTCATGGACTCTTACCGGCCGCTCCATTCGAACAATGGTCCCGATCTTTTCGGGGTTGACATCGATACCTCGTTCGGAAACGAAGAAACCGAGTAACTTCCCGCTGGGAACGCCGAATGAACACTTGGCTGGGTTGAGCTTGATATCGTACCTACGTAGGTTGGCGAATGTTTCTGCCAAGTCAGTCAGCAGGTTGGAACCTTTGCGTGACTTGACTATGATATCGTCCATATATGCCTCCACATTTCGACCAATCTGGTCTAGGAGGCATTTTTGGATCATCCGCATAAAAGTTACTCCTGCATTTTTCAAACCGAATGGGATAGTGATGTAACAGAAGCACCCGAATGGGGTGATGAAAGATGTTTTTAATTCATCTGGACCATACAGACGGGTCTGATGATAGCCCGAATAGGCATCAAGGAAGGATAAGCGCTCGCAACCCGCAGTCGAATCAACGATTTGATCAATGCGGGGTAGCGGGAAGTGGTCTTTCGGACAGACCTTATTAAGGTGCTTGAAATCGATGCACATACGGAGAGACTTGTCCTTCTTGGGCACCATGACAACATTAGCGAGCCACTCGGAGTGGTGTACCTCGCGAATGAAGTTGGCTGCCAGAAGTTTAGCTACCTCCTCTCCGATTGCTTTTCTCTAGTGCGCGGTGCACCGACGCAGGCGTTCTCGGACGGGCCGAGCGGCAGGATCCACATGCAGTCGGTGCTTAGACAACTCCCTGGGTACACCTGGCATGTCAGCAGGCTTCCATGCAAAAATGTCCCAGTTCTCACGGAGGAATTGGATGAGCTCGGCTTCCTATTTTGGATCAAGGGTGGTGGAGATGTTTGTTGGGGCGGCGGTGGCATCCGTCGGGTGGATGCTTACTTTCTTCGTGTCTCCCGCCGACTGGAATGCGGACTCGGAAGCTGGCTTCTTTGAACGCATCAGGTCGGCGGGGTCGGCAATCTTCTTGTACCCATCCAACTCGAGTACAACCATCTGATGGTCTGCAATTCTCGACCCCTGCTGCAGACACTCCTCAGCCCGCTGCCGATTGCCTGTGACAGTAATCACGCCTTTGGGACCAGGCATCTTCAGCTTCAAATATACGTAACATGGACGAGCCATGAAACGTACATATGCCGGACGACCCAGAATGGCATGGTATGCACTCTGGAAGTCTACCACCTCGAATGTTAACTTCTCTTTGCGGAAGTTCTTGTTAGAGCCGAAAACGACATCCAACGCAATCTGGCCGAGTGATTTGGCCTTTCTTCCTGGGATGACTCCATGGAATTGCATACTGCTCTCGCTAAGTCTGGACATCGGAATGCCCATTCCCTTGAGAGTATCGGCGTACATGATATTCAAGCCGCTGCCGCCGTCCATGAGGACTTTGTGCAGCCTAACTCCTTCCACCACCGGGTCGACGACCAGAGCTTGCCTCTCTGGGGTGGGTACGTGTGCTGGGTGGTCTGACTGATCAAAAGTGATTGCAGTCTGTGACCACTTGAGGAACGTGGGAGTGGATGGGGTTGCCATGCTTACCTCCCTGTTGACCAGCTTCAGTCGACTTTTGCTTTCTACATCAGCAAAAATCATTAACGTTGCATGGACTTGAGGGAACGGATCCCCCTTGTCCTTGTCATCTTGCTCGGAGTCTTTCTCACTCGGCTGTCCTTCACCGAATCCTTGGATCAGGAGGCGACACTGCCGAGTGGTATGTTTCGCAATATGACATTGCCTTCTTCATCCGTCTTCGTGTGGATCGGACACGATTGACCTAGGATGGAATTTCATGACTGTTTCTTCTTGGGGGTGTACTGTGGTTTCCCCTTGCCTTTGGACTTAGCGTTTGTAACGACTGTCGCCTCTGTTTGCAGAGTGGATTGGGCTTTCTGTTTCTGCTTCCGACTGCTGCTCCCATCTCTGTCGGCGACTGACTTATGCTTGCCGCTACGTATGCGATCCTCCTCTTTGCCATTCGCATAGCGCGCGGCTATCTTCATCATCTTGCTCATGGAGATGTCGCCTGTCCGACCAAACTTCAGGTATAGATCTCTGTATCGAACGCCTGCCTTAAAGGCGCAGACTGCTTGGTGTTCTGTAACATTCTCCACCGTGTGGTAGAGGGTTGTCCAGCGCTGGATGAAATCGCGCAAGGGCTCGTTTTGCTTCTGGACACAGTGTTGAAGCTCTGTGAGACTAGCAGGGAGTTTGCACGTACCCTCAAAGGTCCTGATGAAGACTCGGGACAGATCTGCCCAACTGTAAATGCTTGATGGAGCTAACTGGTTTAGCCAAGCTCGAGCCGAACCGTCAAGCATCAGTGCGAGATGTTTCATGGCGACATGGTCATCTCCGCCACCGATCTGGACCGCCACTCTGTAGTCGTATAACCAAGTTTCTGGTTTGGACTCTCCTGTGAATTTGCTGATTCCCGTCGCCAATCGGAAGTTGGGAGGGATGTCAGCCGAGCGAATGGCCCGACTGAAACACTCGGGACCAGAAACAACGGTCCTGCTTCCACTCGGATGATCTCTATCGTGACCATCACGGTGGACTCGGCTTCTATCAACCTTCTTCTGAGTGATAAACCCTCTTGCATCAGGCCTTTGATCATGCACGTCACCGCCCGAACGATGACCATCGTAATGCCGGGGTCCGTAAGGCCCACTCTGCGGAGGAGTACGCAAACGACGATGATCTTCGGGATGAGACTGAATGGAAAGCGGATTCCGACTCTGGTCCCTGGAACGATCGTTCCAGAGGCTGCCCCCTCTACGACGCTGGTGAGAGCCGGGACTGAAAACCAACCGATGTGTGTTTGCTTGAATGGAACTGTTGTGGATCTTGTTGTGCGACTGGGAGACCGCCGAGTTTTGCTGCTGCGCCGTATGTAACAAGGCATGGATCTGCTCGATTCCTCTACCAGCCTCCGAATCAGTCGGTTGGAGAGAATCAGCGATCCTGGCGGCTGCAGCCAAGTTGAGGATGGGTGTGCGGAACACCTCGACGTTGCTCTGGCGAGCGCGTCGACTGGAAGAACGAGGGTGCTGACGACAAGCGCCGGATGATTCTCCGATCTCACGCTTGTTCCGACCAGTCCTGGAGGGACTTTCGTGGGAATCGGCCATGAGTACTTCAGCTGCAGGCCCGTGACCCCGATACTCGTAAGGTAGTTCAGTCGGAACTGACTCCAAGCACTGGGATGACCGCGGGACCACAACCGATTCGAGCACCGCCACTTGAGAGGACATGTTTTGTCGCGCTAGGGCGTGTCACACCCAACGCTGGAGCCGCGAACGACGGGATCGCTTGTTGCGGCGCGCGACGGGGGCGAAGACCGACACCGGGGTCGATGGCTGGAGAAGAAGAACGCCGCAAGAACTGGCACGGAAGTGCGTAGCCCCGTGACTCGGAAGCGTCTCGATGTCGAGGGGCGCATCCTAAAGCCATGCCGAATCATCAGCGATGAAGGAGAGTGCACCGAAGAGGATCTCATGACCCATGCACAGATCTCCGCCGGATGACATGACGAAAAGATGAAATTGCAAACTCGCCGGGAGTCGCTTAGACGCCTGCCCCACGGTGGGCGCCAACTGCCGTGGGTATAAGTCTGACAGTAGAAGTACGGGGTACGAAAGTATATGGGCAGAGACTTAGCTACGGCGAGGATGTATGAGTTCAGGCCCCTCTACGGTGGAGGTAAAAGCCCTACGTCTCAGTGCTCTTGGGAGCTTTGTGTCGAGTGTATTAAGGGATTACAGCAAGTGCCAACCCATGTACCAGTGGTGAAGGGCGGCTTATATAGAGTGCGCTGCCCTTCATAATGGTCCGGTGGACAGGGGTGGAATAGTGGTGAGTGAATGCTGGCGTTACTGGTAACGTAAGCCTTAAATGCTAGTTATGGTGTATGAAAACGTATGACCGTTGCCCTCCTCGGAGGTTACGATGTACAGAGTGGATTCCAGTCGGTACGTTAGATATGCTCCGAGTGGACCGTCGCCGACTGGATGATGGGGGCGTCCTTAGTTCAGTCAGAACTGTCTAAGGGCCTTGTCCCCTATGAAGGGTAGTCCTTGGGTAGGACCTATAGGGCAGACCTATGACCCTACCCTGGGACTATAACCCCATCACCACCCGTGCTCTTTGCCGTCTGCCCTTGGTCCTTTTGTCGTCCGCTCGCAGACGGCAAAGGGCCGACACATGGCAAATAGTATTTTTGCCATCAGTCAGTCCTTTGTCGTCCGCCTTGTGTCAACTGACGGCAAAGAGGTTCTTTGCCATCAGCCAGCAGACGGCAAAGACATGGCTGACGGCAAAGAACTGGATTCCAGTAGTGAGTGCATTATCAACGGTCTTGTTCATGATTGACATTGCAATGAATTCATCCAACACCACACTAGAAGACAAGGAGTGGAAATTTAGTCGTTGGCGAATGACGGATGACATGGCTTTGTTAAATGGCATGCTGGCCTTTAGAAACTTGCGCTTGATCCATGTGTCATCCACATCCTTGCTCCCATGATCCTTGAGAGCAACAACAATAGCAGTCACCCTTCGATAGTGATCACGAGGGTCCTCATCTTCCTTCATCACAAACTCATCGGCCTCATCAAGCACCACTTCATAGTTGGACCGTTGAATGCTTTAGCTTCCGTTATACAACACCATAATGTGCTCCCAACAGTCCTTAGCCAGAGTGAAGGGGCGCAAGTGAGGAAGATCTTCAGGAGGCACTGCGGACTGGAGAATAAACAATGCAGAGTGATTATATTGATTGTACGCTTCTTCTCTTGGAGTGAGGTTGTTTGGGTCATGAGGATAGTAGCCTTGCTCGATGATTCTCCATAAATTTGTTGAGATGTGATTCAAATGAGACTTAATAGAAAACACCGAGTTAGCAAAATCACCCTTAACAAGCTTAGGAGGAGGACCAATAGGATTAATACGCGATGTAGGAACTGGTCCTCCATAGACCATGGGAGGTGGAACTGAGGCATAGGTTCCAGTCCATTATTTTTGAGAGGGGAAGAAGGTCGCATACCTTTAGCCGCTTCCCTAGAGGAATTGGCCTCCGAATCCGTGTTGGCGGGTTTAACCACCAATGCCGGTTCGGGAGAACTTTTAATTCCCTCAATTAACTCTTTAAGCATGGTCTTGACTTCATTCGTCAAGGACGTCCCGAGGTTGGCCATAGCCGCATTCAAGTCGTCCCTTGTGACCGAAGTCAAGGCCATGGCCTCGGGTTGCCCATGGGCTCCTCCCTCATCACCCTCCATACTCTTCGGGTGGTGAAACCCTAAATAAAGAGGCGTGGCTCTGATACCAATTGAAAGGATCGATATGGTTGACTAGAGGGGGGGTGAATAGGCAACTACCACTTTTTAACTATTCTTAACAAGTTAGGGTTGGCAACATAAAGGTTCTCTAAAATGATAATTAGGTGATCAACCTATATGATGCTACCAACTATAATCGCTAAGGCAAGTAAGAAATAGTCTACAACAATAACATACATAATGTAAAGATTAGAAATAACCACAAGTGGAACCAATGAACACGAGGATGTGTTACCGAAGTTCCTCCCATTTGACATGAAGTACATCTCCGTTGGAGCGGTGTGGAGGCACAATGCTCCCCAATAAGCCACTAGGGCCACCGTATTCTCCTCACGCCCTCACACAATGCAAGGTGCCGTGATTCCACTATGGGTGCTCTTGAAGGCAGCGACCGAACCTTTACAAACAAGGTTGGGGCTAACTCCACACAAAGCTTGGAGGCTCCCAACAAGACCACGGAGCTTCACCACAATGGAATGTGGCTCCGAGGTGACCTCAACCGTCTAGGGTGCTCAAACACCCAAGAGTAACAAGATCCGCAAGGGATTAGTGGGGGGAATCAATTTTCTCTTGGTGAAAGTGTAGATCTAGGCCTTCTCAACCAATCCCTAGGAAATCAACAAGTTTGATTGGCTAGGGAGAGAGATCGGGCACTTTTGAGCTTAGGAAGCAACAATGGAGCTTGGGAGGGTCAAAGGTAGGGTTCTTGAGCAAGAAGAACCCTGTATATAGTGGGGGAAAGAATCCAACCGTTTTCCTCGCTCACAACACGAGCCCGGCGGTACTACCGCTGGCAGCAGCGGTACTACCGCTGACCCTCCAGCGGTACTACCGCTGGCTGCAGCGGTACTACCGCTCACCCTCCAGTGGTACTACCGCTGGATGTAGCGGTACTACCGCTGAGCCCATGGTAGCGCAAATATACTACCGGGCCAACCACCGCCAAGAAAGTCTTCGCAAAAAGTCCGACGTAGTACAACCGCAAGGATGACGGTACTAAAGTCCTGGAGCGGTACTACCGCTGACCAGGGGCGGTACTACCGTTGGGCCAGCGGTACTACCGCAGCTCCAGCGCTACTACCGCTAGGGCCGGCGGTACTACCGCCAGCTCCAGCGGTACTACCGCCAGAGGACATTTTTGCAAGAAGAGAAAGACCAGAGAGGGGAAAATCTCCATAGTTGCAAGGGAAAGGAGATGGAGAAAAAGTGCGTGCGTGCAAGATTGATTCCACCCAAACCTTCCCAATACGGATCCCCTCTTAATAGTACGACGTTCCTACGACTCAAAACCACCAAAGAGAATCGTAGAAGACACCGTGCTTATATTCCACGGAGGGTGCCGAATCGTCTTGTGCCTTTGTCATGTATTATCTGAAATGCTCAATGCACATGATTAGTCCACTAAGGTACTTTCATCAATCACCAAAATTACTTAGGCATAAATATGCCCTAACAGCTTACACTCGCCACAAGCTACATCAAGATCACATCAATACATCAATATACAGTCATCATGAAGGATAGCAGGGTCCGACTACGGACGAAAACAAACAATAAAAGAACGATGTACATCCTTGCTATCCCAGGTTGGCAGCCTGGAACCCATCCTAGACCGAAGAAGAAGAAGAAACTCCAAATAGCACAATAGCACGCTCACTTCAAAGTATCTCTTTACGTGTACCTGCAACTGGTGTTGCAGTAATCTGTGAGCCATAGGGACTCAACAATCTCATTCCCAAAGGTATCAAGACTGACAAAGCTTAATGGGTGAGGTATGGTTAAGTGGTGAGGCTGCAGCAAGCGACTAAGCATTTATTTTAGGTGGCTAACTTACGAGTACAAGAATAAAAGAGAGGGACGATCTACACATAATCGTACGTGTACTGATGAGGATCAAATGAATTATCCTGAACACCTACTTACGTCAGACATAACCCCACTGTGTCCTCGATCAGAGAAGGAGCTCATGAAAGAGATAGTCACAGTTACGCAGCCAGTTGGCAAGTTTAATTAAGTTACTTTGAGTTATCTAGAACTGTATGTTAAACAAAGTTTCCAAGTTTGCCACATAACCGTGGGCACGACTTTCTGAAAGATTTAACCCTGCAGGGGTGCTCCAACTAGTCCATCACAAACTACCACACGCTATGACGGAATGACCTCGATCAGGGAAAACCCGTGATCTCCTCGGGTTCCTATTGGAAAACGTCAACCTATTTGGGACCAGTGCTGATGGTGTTGGTCCCAAACAGGTTGAGGTTTTCCAATAGGAACCCGAGGAGATCACAGGTTTTTCTGATCGAGGTCATTCCGGTGCAACATGTGGTAGTTTGTGATGGACTAGTTGGAGCACCCCTGCAGGGTTAAATCTTTCGGAAAGCCGTGCCCGTGGTTATGTGTCAAACTTGGAAACTTTGTTTAACATCCAACTCTAGATAACTTGAAGTAAGCTTAACTAAGACTTGCCAACTGAGTGCGTAACCGTGACTGTCTCTTTCGTGAGCTCCTTCTCCGATCGTGGACACAGTGGGGTTATGTCTGACTTAAGTAGGTGTTCAAGATCATTCATTTGATCCTTAGTAGTTCACGTCCGCTATGCGTAGATCATCCCCCTCTTTTATTCTTGTACTCATAAGTTAGCCACCTCAAACAAATGCTTAGTCGCTTGTTGCAGCCTCACCACTTAACCATACGTCACCCATTAAGCTTTCCTAGTCTTGATACCTTTGGAAATGAGATTGTTGAGTTCGTGTGGCTCATAGATTACTACAACACCAGTTGCAGGTACAAGTAAAGCGATATTAAGACGCGAGCACGTTGATTGTGCTATTTGGAGTTTCTTCTTCTTCATCATCGATCTAGGATGGGTCCCAGGCCGGTAGCCTGAGATAGCAAGGATGGACGTCATTCTTTTATCGTTTGTTTTCCTTTGTAGATGGACCTTGATATTCTTCATGATGATTGTATATTGCTGAATTGATGTGATCTTGATGTAGCTTGTGGCGAGTGTAAGCCAACTCCTTATACTCATCTTTTCAGTACATGTACTTGTAATGATATTCATTCTTGCGAAACGACGAGATGCGTTTCTATCCCCGTCGAGGCCCTCTCGCCAAACCAAGGATAGGACCGCATATTGGACATTACACACGGTTAACCAGTTATGTACTCCTCACTTGGTGACACATCATACTCTTGTCCATGGAATGAGTGGCAACATACGTTTTCGAGGAATCCTTTGAGGCTCCTCGAGAGGCGATGGCTGTGTGGGAGCTGCTTTAGGTGCTGGGATATTTGTTCCCGAGGCCTCAAGCACGGGAACGTCGGCGAAAGGGGGAGGACTACAAGTTAAACTAAGAAAAACTCAGTAAGATGACAACAGGAAAAAGGAATCTGTGTAGGGCCGCCAGAAAACCACACTTACAAAGTGGAGGAGGGTGGCACTTGCGTCACATGCTCCTTGACGGTACCTTGGCAGATGACTAGACGGGGATTCCTACTCGGTTCGCTCTCCTCTTGGGGTGGAACGGTCTTGGTATGCTTAAGCTGACGACGCATGGTGGAAGGGGAGTAAGTGCTCATGGCTGGAAAAAATTATAGAAAAGTATTAATCCTCTCTAATATATTTTTAACATTCCAAATCTAGAAAAATGTGACACGACAAGGCAATGGCATGGACCTCCTCCTAAAAGGGGAGTTAATTGGGATCATTTCTTCCATGAGTTTCGCATGCAACAAAGCCAAGTCATAAGCACATCCAAGTATCTTGGTTTATGCAAGGCCATAACCACTCAAACGTCGAGTTTCAGTCCATCGAGAAAACCACACTTACAAAGTGGAGGAGGGTGGCACTTGCGTCACATGCTCCTTGACGGTACCTTGGCAGATGACTGGACGGGGATTCCTACTCGGTTCGCTCTCCTCTTGGGGTGGAACGGTCTTGGTATGCTTAAGCTGACGACGCATGGTGGAAGGGGAGTAAGTGCTCATGGCTGGAAAAAATTCTAGAAAAGTATTAATCCTCTCTAATATATTTTTAACATTCCAAATCTAGAAAAATGTGACACGACAAGGCAATGGCATGGACCTCCTCCTAATAGGGGAGTTAATTGGGATCATTTCTTCTATGAGTTCCGCATGCAACAAAGCCAAGTCATAAGCACATCCAAGTATCTTGGTTTATGCAAAGGCTATAACCACTCAAACGTCGAGTTTCAGTCCATCGAGAAACGGATGGTATAATGCAGGGAATCAGGTGGATCTTTGTATGTAGACAACACAAGCTTGGAAAAATGCTCTACATAATTCTCAACAGTGCTAGTTTGTGAAAGGCTGAACAAGAGTAAAATAGTAGTTTGTTGTTGATTATGTCTGAGCATGCTCTGAGTGCTTGACAAAATCTAGTCCATGTCGCCTGCGGCAGACGACGCTGAGCAGACTCTAGCCAACGTGACGCTGCTCCGTGAAACTGTGTTATATTAAGTGAAATCCGCCGATAACTAGATGTTCTCTAGAGGAGGAATTGATCTTCCCAGCGAGGTTGCCGAAGACACATATTAGTGCCATCTCAAGAAGGATCCACACCAAGGATCTCACGGTAATGAAAAAAAAATCAGGGACAAAATTGATTCATGCTCACTTCCAACTAGAGGAGGGACATAAACATTATGTGCCTTCCCCCGATGGTTGTGGTCGAAGGCAAGGGCGTCGATGGCAGCGTTGTCGCGATCATTCCCAACATTCGTGATGAGGAAGAATCATCTGCACATTGTGAGCTCTTCTTATTAAGATCCGTCCGGATCTGCTCGATGTCAAGCGTACCTCCTTCCGAACGGCATCAACCCGTGTCATGATGAGACCATCAAACACGGCGGTGTTCGTCTTCAATAACCCGTCAACAGATGTAAGAAGTAACTCACCATGATCCTTGAACTTGGTTCAAATCGCTAATGAACTCCACATGAAGAAGTTCATACACCTTAATAAGTTCTTCATGGCTTCTGCTCGCCATCGTTCTTGCCATCGAGTAACGTGGCTGTATCGTGTAATCTTCATGACTCGTTGTCTTTGATACCAATTGTAAGGGTACCTCGATCTAGATCTAAACTAGCTCACAAACTGAATTAATTCGAAGAGCACATGAATTTGAACTAGCTCACAAACTGAATTAATTCCAAAGAACACATGAATTTGATTCAAATACCTAAAAGACGGTTTTATTGGACAGCTGATATATTTTGCATCATTTAGATGATGTATATAAGATATTTTTAGAGTTTGCCGTTTTTGCAGCAACTAAGTCCCCCCCCCCCCCCCCCCCCCCCCCCCCCAAAAAAAAAAAACCCTAAGTTTGGACATCACCTCGACAGCCTGTGTGATATCGTGCAGCGCGCCTCAGCCGACCTGATCACTTTTCCCTTATCCGAAGAGACCAAACAAACCCCCGAGTCCATCCCACCGTCGCCTTGTCTCTCCCCGCTTCCTCCCTACGCGCGCCAATGGAGATCACCGACCCTAGGTGAGCCTCTCGATCAGCCCGGGCTTCACAATGGCGTGTCTGGCGCCGCACTTCAAGTGGGCCCCGTCTTCGTTCTCCACCACCCACGCGTACCAGCACCCTTCCCCGTCGTCCTCATCCTCCAACTCAGGCAGGTGCTCCGGCCGCCGCCTCATCCGTGTCCAGTGCGCTGCCACTTCTGCTGCTGCAGCAGTCGTCGACGGTGAACGCGCAGCTGGTGGGCCGCTCCACCTCGTTTACTCGTCTCCGGAGTCGGCGCCGGTTCTCCAGGTGACGTAGCCTGCTCGGTTGTTTTTTGCATTGCGTTTTACATTTAACTGATAAAGAAGGTTTGGTTGAGCTAGGAGTGGGCAGGATTGGCCGAATGTTGTTGTTAATAAGGAGGTTCTCTTACACTAAGTTGTTTCTGAGTGAGAATGTGAGCTAATATTGACCTATTATGGTCAACAGTGATGGACATAGAGCAATGACACTCTTGGTGGAATTTGATTTGCAATACAGTAGGATATTACTCCCTCCGTTCCTAAATATAAGACCTTTTAGAGATTTCACTATAAACTACATACGGATGTATATAGACATACTTTAGAGTGTAGGTTCACTCATTTTACTCCGTATGTAGTCCATAGTGAAATCTCTAAAAGGTCTTATATTTAGGAACGGAGGGAGTATATCACTACAGGTAGATTGTATTTCACACTAGTAAATGTGCACGTGCAATGCACGTCTCAACTAATATTAACCTATATTACATGGGTTCCAGCAAAAATATATTATAAATGAACTTGTATAGAATGTGTTCATTGCCCAAAAGACTATTGTATTCTTATTTCAAACCATTAGTAACCCTTATTCTATGAATTTCGAAATAAATATTTAAGGACCCATGTACAACTAGTATTTTCAATTTCTAGTATTCTAGAACTCCATACACTTTTACAAATACAATTATTCTTTTACAAGTCCACTTTTTTATAATCATCCTATCTTTCAACGTTGTCTTCTCAACCAATACAGTTGACAAGTCTTAAGAGTGGGATCACATCCATTCTATCTTTATGTGGATAGACACGGACAGGTATGAAGCAGTCATGTAGGTTCACCATATCAGTTAAGATCTTGACATCAGTCGGATGTGCGCTTCTGAATTCCTACATACACATAGTTTTGTTTATTTATACAAAAAAATTAATGATATGTTTTTTCTTTTTGTGTTGTTCGCATGTTTTTCCCAAGAATGGAGAGGCCGGGGGTCTTAACCTCCTTTTCCAAAAAAAAAAGTTTTTCGCAAGAAATCTATGCGATCCCTTGAATTCAAAAACACACAGAAAGGATAAGTAAATTCTAGAAAGAAATGATGGCTCGTGGGATTAAATCTGATGGATATCGTTGATCATCTGCGAGTTCAAAGGATGATGAAATCAGCCACAGGAAAATATCACACAACTGTCATAAACTACTTCGACAGTTGTTATGCCACAATCGAGCATGCAGTGCACAACAACCAAATGATGGTGTTATGACCGGTTTACATTACAACTGGAGAAGGCCCAGTTAAATAGAGCTGGCCCAGTTATCTTATAGTATTAGGGGCTTAGCCCAGTTTATTATATTTGCTAGCCTAGAGAAGTTATATATACTCATGTAAAGGACACCTTTTGGAATTAAGCAAGATCAATCTATTTTGATCGGCTCCTAGAAGGAGCCGGTGCCCTAACCCTAGCAGCCGAACTCTCTCTCTCTCTTAACCACGGCGCCCCACCGCCGTCGCCCGCTTCCTCCACCTCGCCAACCCTCCCTACACCCATATTACCTGAGAGATCAACCTGGTAGGCATCGAGTTCCTACCAATTTGGTATCAGATAGACCAGGATCGACCATGTCGACACCACCACCCACCCCCAGCCTTTCGTCGGCCACCAACCCCTGCCGCCGGCCTCCCTGTCGCTAGCCTCCTCGGCCGCCGCGCCGGTCCTCACCGGGCCGCCTGCCGCGACCGCCTGGCCCCCGACGATCTCGGCTGGCCTCGTCCTCTCTCCCGCGGGGATGACCTCTGCGCTCCTGAAGCTCAGCCACGCCATGGCGGGCATCCGCTCGCTCCTTGCGGGGCCTTACGCGCAGCAGCCGGCTGCTGCGTTCTTCCCCACCGTAGCGCCGCCTCCGTTCCTCTCGACAGCGCCGCACCAGGGGACCACCTCGTCGTCAAGCGGGCTGCCGCCACTTTCGGGCGCACCCATCCAGGCGGTGCGGTTTCCACCATCACCGTCTCCGCTGCCGGCTTGGCTCACCGAGCCGGTCTACATGGCCGGGCCGGGTCAGCCCTCCTTTCCACCGACAGCCGCCGTGCAGCCGGCCGGGCCACTCGCCGGTTCCTCGGGCACGGCGGGCCCCTACGCCAGCGTGGACGAACCCTTGTTCCATGGTGGGACGTTGCAGCCCGCCCTCCCGGTCCTGTCGTCAACAATGCTCCACACCGCGGAGCCACCGATGGCCGCAGGCTACGGCCAGCACCCGTCGCGTTTCTCCAAGCTGGAGTTCGCCACCTACGACGGATCCGGGGACCCCCTAAATTGGCTCAACCAGTGCGGCCAGTTCTTCGGGGGGCAACGCACGCTCGCGTCCGACCGCACCTGGATCGCCTCGTACCACCTTCGCGGCACCGCCCAAACGTGGTATTATGCCCTCGAACAGGACGAGGGCGGGATGCCGCCGTGGGAACGCTTCCGCGACCTCTGCCTCCTCCGGTTCGGTCCACCCGTCCGCGGTAGCCGGCTAGCGGAACTCGGACGCCTTCCGTTCCTCTCCTCGGTGCAGGATTTTGCCGACCGCTTCCAGGCGCTGGTCTGCCACGCTCCTGTCGTCTCGGCCCTCCAACGGGCCGAGCTCTTTGTCGGCGGCCTTCCCGACCATATCCGCATGGACGTCGAGATGCGGGGACCGCAGACCCTTCGGACGGCCATGTACTATGCCCGCGCGTTCGAGCAACGGGTGGTGGCCATGCAACAGGCGTTCCCGGCCCAGGCACCTCGCCCACGCCCTCGGCCGGCCATGTCTGCACCCGGCCGACCGTCCCAGCCGGCGACAGGAACTCCCGCCACGGCAGGGGCTCGACCGTTCCGCCGGCTAACCCCGGCCGAACAACTCGAGCGTCGCCAACAAGGGTTATGATTCAACTGCGACGAGCCCTACGTGCTAGGTCACGTCTGCCCGCGCCTCTTCTACCTGGAGGCGGACGACTACATCGAGGAGGATATAGCTTCCCCCGAGCTTGCCAAGGCGGCTGCCCCGGCATCAGTCACCGCCCTCGTGGTCTCCCTCCATGCCCTTGCCGGCATACGAGCGGAGAAAACGATGCTGCCAGTGACGGTTAATGGGGAGCGCCTCCTAGCTCTCCTGGACACGGGCTCTACACACAACTTCCTACCCGAGTATGCGTCGCCTGGCCCTCCAGCTGACGGGTGGCGAGCAGCTCTGAGTTACCGTGGCTAATGGTGACCGTCTTCGCTGCCACGGTATTGCACGGCAGGTTCCCATCCTCATCGGCGACGAGCACTTCGCCATCACGTGCGTACGCATCGACTTGGGCTGCTTCGACTTCATCCTCGGCGTCGACTTCTTGCGGACGCTCGGACCCATCCTTTGGGACTTCGACGCCCTGACCATGACTTTCTGGCGCCAGGGGCGTGAAGTGCAGTGGAAGGGCGAGGGTGGCACTTCTCCAGCAGTTCCCTCCCAATTGTGGACCGCCATCGCCGACTCCGAGTCGCCCCTGTTGGCTCATCTCCTGTAGCAGCACATCTACCTTTTCGACGAGCCTCGGGGTCTTCCGCCCACGCGGGTCTTCGACCATCGCATTCACCTTCTCCCGGGAACAACACCCGTCGCCGTACGCCCATACCGCTATCCACAGCTGCAGAAGGACGAGCTGGAACGGTAGTGCGCGCTTATGCTCGCTTTGGGCATCATACGGATTTCTACTTCGCCGTTCTCGGCACCAGTGCTCCTTTTTCGCAAGCTCGACGGCTCGTGGCGTTTCTGCATCAATTACCGTGCTCTCAATGCCAAGACGTCGAAGGACAAATTTCCTATACCGGTCGTGGAGGAGCTCCTGGACGAGCTTCATGGGGCACGCTTCTTCACTAAGCTTGACTTGCGTTCTGGCCATCATCAGGTTCGTATGCACCCGGACGACATCGCGAAAACGGTCTTTCGCATCCATCATGGCCACTTCGAGTTTTTGGTGATGCCCTTCGGTCTCTCCAATGCACCGGCGACATTCCAGGTCACCGTTCTACGCAGTCACTTGACCCTGGCGCCAAGCGCAAGCTAGGCCCTCGCTATGCGGGACCCTTTCAGGTGTTGGAACGCATAGGCAACGTCGCCTACCGCCTTCAGCTGCCCCATGGTGCTCGTCACCACGATGTCTTTCATGTGGGCTTATTGAAGCCTTTCCATGTGGAGCCGCGGGCAGCCGGACCAAATCTTCCGCCGACCTCAGACGGGCGCTTACTTCCTGATCCAGCTAAGGTGTTAAGGTTCACCAAAGTCGTGGTGTGTGGCGTCTTTTGATCCAGTGGCACGGTCTTCTAGAAGGGGATGCTACTTGGGAGATCCTTGAGGAGTTCCGCAAACATTTTCCAGACTTCCAGCTCGAGGACGAGCTGTTTGCGCAGGCGGGGAGAGATGTTATGACCGGTTTACATTACAACCGGAGAAGACCCAGTTAAATAGAGCTGACCCAGTTATCTTATAGTATTAGGGGCTTAGCCCAGTTTATTATATTTGCTAGCCTATAGAAGTTATATATACTCATGTAAAGGACACCTTTTGGAATTAAGCAAGATCAATCTATTTTGATCGGCTCCTAGAAGGAGCCGGTGCCCTAACCCTAGCAGCCGAACTCTCTCTCTCTCTCAACCACGACGCCCTAGCGCCGTCGCCTGCTTCCTCCACCTCGCCAGCCCTTCCTACACCCATATTACCTAAGAGATCGACCTGGTAGGCATCGAGTTCCTACCAGATGGTTTGCAGTTCATTGAATGAGTCACACACCTCGGTCTTGTATTGATGACGTCATGCTTGATTTATTACTCAATCTATTATTCTGCACATAGAAGAAAGAAAACAACATGTGTCTTATCACTAACTATTATATGTTACTATTCTTTCTAATGTAAGCAAACCCTAGAATCTTGTCATACATACTTCAGACACGCTGGTAGTATGTAGTCCCTTTTTGTATCCAAATAAACCTCAACAGTTGCTAGTTTTGTGACTTTTGTCAACAGATTCTTTCTTAGATGGGAACACTGTTGGTACGAACTCTCAGTATAATAGTCTTCTTAACCCAAATGGTTGCTGGTGCCTGCCCAATAATTAGTAATATTAAGGACCAATGGGTTACCTAATAAGCATAATGAAGACAAAATATACTTGACTTGTAGTTTTCACCTAATATTATCCTAATAGTAAGCATTCCAAGGACCAAAGGTGAATGCACAAGCGCTACAAAACAGTATGCACTTAATTTACTTCAATTAGCTTCTGATGAGATCTTAGAATTTTAAGGCCTATGTAGGGTAAGAAAGTTGTCGGAGATCAAGAGACTACATTGAAATAACTTCATATATGTTATGACCGGTACTATGTACCAAAGGAGGAGGCCCAATGGGCAGGATTAGTTACGGGCTTAGCCCAAGTTATCTTAGTTATCTTAGTTATCTTAGTGTCCAAGTTATCTTAGAGTCCAAGTTATCTTAGTTATCTTAGAGTCCAAGTTATCGAGATTATATAAACCGATGTAAACAACTCTTTTGGAATTAAACAATATAGTCATAACTCTATTGCCGGGCTCCCAGAGGAACCGGAACCCTAGCTCTGCCGCCGCCTCCCTCTCGCGCGCAACGGTGCCCCGCCGCCGGTCTCCGCGCGCCAGCCCTCGCCAACTCCGTTTCATCCCCTACAACCTCCGCCCTAGACCCGGTAGAACCCTAGCGGTTCCTACCAATTTGGTATCTAGAGACTCCAGGCCGATCATGTCATCCTCGCCGGCCGCCACCACCCTCCCGCCTGCCTCCACCCTCCCAATCATCACCACCACCCCGTTGCAGGCCCTCTCCACCGCGCTGCTGGGTACGGTGGCCGCCACAGCCGCGTCGGCTACCACTGCCGCCCCGGCCCCTGTCATCTAGACCCCGGAGGAGTTCACGGGGGCCCTGCGCGACCTCGCCACCGCGGTCCAGGGGATCCGCCTTTATCTGGCCGGCCCCTATGGTCCGCCACCGGCCCCCGCCACCGGGCTGCAGCTGCTCCCATGACAGCAGCCACCACCGCCGGGCCCCGTGATTGTCGGGCCACTTCAGCTGCCGCCCCCACCAGCCACCACTCCGCCTTGGTCGCCCTGGCCGACTCAGGCGCTGGCGGCGTTGGCCGCGCCCGCCGCCCCCTTCTGGCAGTCGCTGCAGCTGCCGGGGCCGCCGCAGTTCAGCTCCGGGCCGCCTTCCACAACACCAGCAGGCGTCCCGATCCAGCAGGTCCGGTTTTCGCCCTCACCGTCCCCACTTCCGGCCTGGTTGGCCGAGTCCGTTCTGCGGCCGGTCTACACGATGGCGTCGGAGCAGCCGGCTACCGCTATGAAGTACGGGGGGCCCTCAAGCTCCGCGGGCCCCTACGCCAGCCGCAACGGGCCGTCTTTCCATGGGGGACCCCCAGTGGCCACCGACCCAGCACCGTCAACCTTGCTTCGCACCGCCGAGCCGTACGGACACGACGGTCTTACTCAGACACCGCCGCGCTTCGCCAAGATTGACTTCGCCACCTACGACGGTACGGAGGACCCCCTCAACTGGCTCAATCAGTGTGAGCAATTCTTCCGGGGGCAACGCACACTCGCGTCGGACCGCACTTGGCTCGCCTCATATCACCTCCGAGGCGCCGCACATACATGGTATTACGCCCTTGAGCAGGACGAGGGCGACATGCCCTCATGGGAACGCTTCCGCGAGCTCTGCCTCCTTCGCTTCGGACCTCCGATACAAGGGAGCCGACTGGCGGAGCTTGGTCGACTGCCCTTCACCTCCACGGTACAGGACTTCGCCGACCGGTTCCAGGCCCTGGCGTGCCACGCGCCAGGCGTGACGGCTCAGCAGCGGGCCGAGCTCTTCGTCGGTGGTCTGCCAGATCACATCCGCGTGGACGTGGAGCTTCGGGGGCCCCAGGGCCTCCAGACGGCCATGTACTACGCCCGCGCCTTCGAGTGTCGCACAAGCCTTGCAGCAGGCGGCGCCGGCGCGAAGTGGCCGACAGCCGACCCGGTTTTCCCAGAATACGGCTGTGCCAGGCCGTCCGCCCCCGGTCCCTCCTGTGACTACCACTTCGGCCTCGGCGCGGCCCTTCCGCCGGCTAACCCCGGCCGAGTAGATCGAGCGCCGTCGCCAGGGGCTGTGCTTTAACTCCGACAAGCCCTACGTGTCGGGCCACGTCTGCCCGCGACTCTTCTACTTGGAGGCGGCCGACTACGTCGAGGAGGACACGCCCGCCGACGAGCTCGGCGACTTGGCCGCACCAGCTGCCGCGGAGGTCGCATCGGCACCAGCGACAGCTCTCGTGGTCTCCCTCCATGCCCTCGCGGGTATACGAGCAGAGAAGACTATGCTCCTACCGGTGATGATCCACGGCGAGCGCCTCCTTGCCCTTCTGGATATGGGCTCCGCACATAACTTCCTGCCCGAGTCGACCATGCGCCGCTTGGCACTTCAGTCGACGGGCGGGGAGCAGCCGCGGGTCACCGTGGCTAACGTCGACCGTCTTCGATGTCTTGGGCTCGCACGGGACGTTTCCATCACCATCGGCGACGAACACTTCACCATCACATGCGCTGGCATCGACTTGGGCTGCTTCGACTTCATCCTCGGCGTCGACTTCTTGCGGACCCTGGGTCCCATTCTCTGGGACTTCGACGCCATGACGATGACATCCTGGCGCCTGGGTCGCCGCGTCCGGTGGGAGGGCGTGGGTGGCGCCCCACCAGCGACGCCACAGCCGCAGCTGGCCACGACTGCTGCCGACTCCGCGCACCCTCTGTTGGACCATCTCTTGCAGCAACACAGCGACCTCTTCGACGAGCCTCAGGGTCTGCTGCCGGCTCGGGAGTATGACCACCGCATCTATCTCCTGCCAGGCACGGCGCCGGTGGCGGTGCGTCCCTACTGCTACCCCAGCTGCAGAAGGACGAGCTGGAGCGGCAGTGCGCGCTCATGCTAGCCCTAGGCATCATCCGAATCTCCACTTCACCATTTTCGGCGCCGGTCCTCCTCGTTCGCAAGTCGGACGACTCGTGGCGCTTCTGCATCGACTACCGCGCTCTTAAAGCCCTGACACTCAAAGACAAATTTCCCACTCCGATCGTCGATGAGCTCCTGGACGAACTACATGGGGCGTGCTTCTTCACCAAGCTCGACCTCCGTTCGGGCTACCACGCCACTGGCGGCCGTACGCCACTGGCGGCCATACGCCACTGGCGGCCATATCTTTGGGGACGGTCGTTCTGGATTCGCACGGATCACTACAGCCTCAAGTTCCTATTGGACCAGAGGCTGTCTACCGTGTCGCAGCACCAGTGGATCAGCAAGCTCTTTAGCTTCGATTTCACCGTCGAGTATCGTCCGGGCCGCCTTAACACAGTGGCCGACGCCCTGTCCAGCCGCGACGACCACGACACTGACGCGGGCGACTCCGACGGGGCGGCCCTCTGCATTCGGTCAGGGCTCTCGTTCGCCCTCTTCGACGACATCCGCCGGGCCACCACGGACGCGCTCGACGCGCAGTCCCTTCGGCAGCGCCTTGATGCCGGTGACCTGGAGGAGCCGTGGCGTTTGGCGGAGGGCCCGCTCCTGCACGGGCGACGCCTCTTCGTGCTGGATCACGGCGACATCCGTCATCAAGTGTTGCTGCTGGCCCACTCGGCGGGCCACGAGGGTGTGCAGAAGACCCTCCACCATCTCCGCGCCGACTTCTACATCCCCGGCGATCGGGCCCTGGTTCGAGACTGGGGCGGTCTTGTGCGACGTGCCAACTAACAAGACAGAGACACGGCGATCGGCAGGACTGCTACAGCCCTTGGAGGTGCCTTCTCAGGTCTGGGCCGATATCTCCATGGACTTCATTGAGGGCCTTCCCAAGGTGGGCGGCAAGTCCGTCATCCTCACAGTGGTCGATCGCTTCTCCAAGTACGCCCACTTCATCGCGCTTGGCCATCCTTACACCACCACCTCCGTGGCCGGGCCTTCTTCGACGACATCGTTCGCCTGCATGGGTTTCCCTCTTCGATCGTCAACGACCGGGACTCGGTGTTGAACGGGCATGTCTGGCGCGATCTCTTCAGGATGGCGGGCGTGAAGCTCCGCTTAAGCACGGCGTTCCATCCTCAGACGGACGGGCAATCCGAGGTGGTCAACAAGGTGATTGTCATGTATTTGCGTTGTGTTACGGGTGATCGTCCTCGTGCTTGGGTGGACTGGTTTGCGTGGGCGAAGTACTGCTACAACACCTCTTATCACTCCGCCCTGCGCGCCACGCCGTTCGAGGTGGTCTATGGCCGACCGCCCCCGCCCATCCTACCGGTTGACCCGGAGACGGCTAGGACGGAAGCGGCGGGTGATCTTCGCAGCCGCAACGAGATGCTTGCCGAGGTGCGCCAACGCCTCGTTCAGGCCCAACAGTTGGCCAAACACTACTATAACGGCCACCACCGCGAGGCGGAGTTCGCGGTGGGCGACTGGGTGTGGTTGCGTCTCCTTCACCGCTCTACGCAGTCCCTTGACCCGCGTGCGAAGCGCAAGCTGGGCCCACGCTACGCCGGGCCATTTTTCGTGCTGGAGCGCATTGGAAAGGTGGCCTACCGTCTTCAGCTTCCGGCCGGTGCTCGCATCCACTACGTCTTCCATGTGGAGCTCCTGAAGCCTTTCCGTGGGGAGCCACCGTCAGCTACGCCGGCACTACCCCCGACATCCGACGGGCGCCTCCTTTCCGGGCCAGCAAAGGTGTTGCGGGCCCAACTTCGTCGCGGGGTGTGGTACCTGTTGATCCAGTGGGAAGGCCTTCCAGAGGAGGACGCGACTTGGGAGCAGCGTGACAAATTTTTCAGTCAGCACTATCCAGACTTCCAGCTCGAGGACGAGCTGTTTGCGCAGGCAGAGAGAGATGTTATGACCGGTACTATGTACCGAAGGAGGAGGCCCAATGGGCAGGATTAGTTACGGGCTTAGCCCAAGTTATCTTAGTGTTCAAGTTATCTTAGAGTCCAAGTTATCTTAGGGTCCAAGTTATCGAGATTATATAAACCGATGTAAACAACTCTTTTGGAATTAATCAATATAGTCATAACTCTATTGCCCGGCTCCCAGAGGAGCCAGAGCCCTAGCTGTGCCGCCGCCTTCCACCACCGTCGCCTCCCTCTCGCGCGCAACGGCGCCCCGCCGCCGGCCTCCGCGCGCCAGCCCTCGCCAACTCCGTTTCATCCCCTACAACCTCCGCCCTAGACCCGGTAGAACCCTAGCGATTCCTACCAATATAGCTCCTGGATACAAAAGCAACCCCTAGAAATACCCATGGAGTGTTGCTTCCACTTCAGAATTGCTTTGCTTAGGAACCATGTTGTAAGAGGAAAACATAAATCATCAAAGCAGCACAGCCAGTTGACAACTGAAGTAATTGAACTGAAATTTGCTATATCACATATTGATATTATTATCAGTGCAGTCACTTGACATGGCTACACATTTGGTGTTGTCTAAAAAATAACAATAGAAGGGATCCGCTCAGAAGATAGTGTTTCGTCATGGTATAGAGATCATTTGAATATCTGCTTGCATGGTCAGCGGTACATCCATGTAGCTCATGAAGAACACGCGCAATTCAACACCAATAAAAAATAGACCATTAGAAGGACCTGAATATGTAAAAAATCCATAAGACCTTATTATTGATTACGACATGCCTCTAAAGTTTCAAAATATGTTTCTAAAGATAAATATATTGGGATAGCATGCAGATCAGGAAAACATACCACACACTTTGACCCAAGCTGATGTAGCTGAGTTCACTCGATCTTCTCCGCCGACAATCTTGATGTTGTTTCTCCACAATAACACAGCCTCAATCCAAGTGTGCTTTCTGACCACAAATCTATGAAAATATTACACAGCAAATCACTGAAATGTGTTCTTCAGTTTTCTTATAAATAAGCGGTTGTGTACCCCAAATCAGATAGACTGAACCAACATGAGACAGAAACACTTGCGACAGAGCATTATCAAATTTTTCTTTCCTCTTCTTTCATTGTATTCCCAGAACAGGGAAATCTGATAGCCTATAAGTGGAGCACAAAAAAAGTCTTAGCTGATAGTGGAGCACAAATCCATCCGTAGTGCACTGCTGGCCTGCTGCAGCCGTGGTCCTGCTGATTTGGGGCTGCCTGGTGGTCCCCGCATCGTCTCCTTGCCTTCCCTGGCGTCGGTCGGCGACAGCAATGCGCAGAGCTATTGACAGCGGGGGGACGGCGATGTAGGACGGGTTAGTTCTGGCCGCGTTGTTGTTGGCCGCATAGGGGCGGAGGCGGACGCACGACAGTGGCTGGGGCCGGGGTGTGCGACCCGAGGCTCGTCTACATCGCGGTAACGCTCGACGCAAACTACCTCCGGGGATCCATGACCGCCATCTACTCGCTGCTCAAGCATACCTTCTGCCCGGAGTTGCTCTTATTCCACTTTTGGCCGCGGACAGCGGCGCCGCGACCGGGGATGTCTGAGCCTAGAAGCGTGTTCGCTGCCTACTTACCATCGCTGTGGTTCGAGATCTATCCGTTCCGTGCCGACGTCGTCACCGGCCTCGTCTCGTGGCGAGATGACCAGTTTACTTTCTTGGTTGCCTTGCGTGATTACAGGCCTTACGGACGCGAGGCGTGTATATAGTTTCCTAATTTCATTCCATTCGTTCCTCTACGGTGGAACACGGTCAGTCAACTTAAATCTCTAAATGCACACAAGACAACACATCAGGTTAACGCTAACGGTTAGATTTTGTTTAGTGGGTCTAATCATGCGGTGGTAATGGGTCCGTGTACGTTTCATGGAATGGTTGTGTACATTTCATGGGATGATTGTAAAGAAGATAATGTTTGTTCTTTTATTAGTAGTACAGATTACATATGCACTTGTCTGTACCTAGGTCTACTGCCAGGATCGTTAGTTTACTTTTAAATACTGCAATCTGGTACTCCCTCCATTCCAGAATGTAGTGCGCCCACGTTTTTCGAGATTTAAGTTTGACCATAAATTTAACCAACTTGGTCTATTGCGACGGGAGCAAACATTATACCATTGAATTCGTATTTGAAAGAAGCTTTTAATGGTATGACTTTTGCTCTCGCCGCAGTCGTCCACGTTGGTTTAATTTATGGTCAAAATTAAATCTCGAAAAGCATGGGCGCCCTACATTATGGAATGGAGGGTGTACTAATTATAGGACCTGTAGCATTAGCAACTCTTAATAGTTATGTCAAAACATGTTTTTTATTTGTTTATTTTGTGAAATTGTCGACAGAGAAATTTTGAGTCAACTCTGGCATCAGAAACAGTTCTGAACAAAGAAGCTGTTGTAACTGCTGCAGCTGCAGAGGCCGTTGCCCTTGCAAGAGCAGCTGCTGAAGCTGCCCAAGAAGTTGTTCACATGGTACAGAAGAGTAGTTCCCAGCCTGTTTTTAGAAAAAAGGGGGAAGTGGAAAATTACTTGGCGAAAGAAATACTTCGCACTGAAATGTTATCGAGCAGGGCATATGAATATAGTGATGGTGTTCTATCGGGGGTCTTAGAACCATATGGCATTCCGAGTGATGAAGCAGAACTAGATGATGATAAACAGGACGCTGAGAACATAGCTGTTAAGTCTGCACGTCAATCCGAGAGAAGAGCTCGGAGAACAAGAGCAACAATGAAGGCAGCTATAACAGTCCGTGGTTCCCTAAAACTAGTAACATCATCGAAGAAAAAGCGATCCAAGGGTCCATCGACCATGAATCCTTTAGGTTCCTTGTGGAAGATGACTGGCCGGAAACTTCTTACAGCAAAGGAAGAGGTTGAGCTCTCTAATGGTATTCAGGTAAGGCTACCATTTTACAATTAATTTGTATGAATTATTAGGTTTCTTTCTAGGGAAATAGCAACCTGTATTCCCATGAGGCCATAGACCAGTGGCAGTATATATACACATAAATGTGTGATACAACATGCAGAAACTATCTTATATAATGGGACTATACACGGCTAATATATACAATTGTGACACCACTCCCGTACTCATGGTGGATTAACAACACCGAGCTTGGAGAGGAATAGCCGAGTTGTGCTCCAGTCTGGCTCTTCTTGAAGAAATCAGCCTACTGTAACTCTAAAAGCACATACTGAAGACTGTAGACAAGTGATGTGAGAACGCAGTGCACCTTCGGTGCTGCTCATCTATTCAAGTGTATATATAGGTCATGTGCAACAATGCACATGGCGATCTGTAGGGCCTCAACCCAGTACGGGTAGGGCATAGTCTGGTGCTGCACGTCTGTCTCGAGCTGCTGATCGCGCAAAGTGCAGAGACTCTTGTAGTCGGTGACGATCATGAATGGCCCATGCTGGAGGTAGGAGTGCCACTTGTCGACAGCCATCATGATGGCGAGGAACTCTTTCTTGTAGGTGGAGAGCTTCTGGTTCTTCACGACCAAGGCCTTGCTGTAGTATGCAATGACGTGGCCTTCTTGGACAAGGACAACACTGATGCCCGTATCGCATGCTTCCGTCTCGCTGGAGAAGGGCTTGTCGAAGTTGGGGAGTGTGAGTACCGGCATGGTCACCATGGCTTGCTTGAGCGTGTCGAATGCGTGTTTGTGCTTGCTCCGTCCAAGCGAAACCCTTCTTCGTGAGCTGCTGCGTCAAGGGCTTGGCTATGATCTCGTAGCCAGGACAAACTTACGGTAGAATCCTGTAAGTATCAGGAAACCGCGAAGGTTGGTGGCGTTGGCGGGTATTGGCCAGTTTCCCATGGCAGTGATCTTCTCGTCGTCAGTGGCCACGCCGTCCTTGGAGATCATGTGCCTGAGGTAGTTGATGTGGTCCTTCGTGAACAAGCACTTGGACAGCTTGGCGAAGAGCTGGTGTTCGCAGAGGAGCTCTAGCACCGGACGCAAATGCTAAATGTGTTCTTCCAAGGTCTCGCTGAAAACCATAATGTCGTCAAGAAAAATGATGACGAACTTACGCATGAATGCTGCAAAGATTGCGGTATAAGACATTGGAAGGTAGCTTGAGCGTTCGTCAGTCCGAACGACATGAGTGAAACTGGAAGTGGCCATGGTGGGTCTTGAAGGTAGTCTTGTCTTTGTCAGATTTCTTCATGCAGATTTGGTGATAACCTGTGCGCAAATCCAGCTTCGAGAAGTATGCCGCGCCCGAGAGCTCGTGGAGCAGCTCGTCCATCACAGGCAAGGGAAACTTGTTTTTGATGGATACGTCGTTGAGCCACCTGTAGTGGACACAGAATCTCCAGGTGTCGTCCTTTTTCTCGACGAGGAGCACTGGGGTGGCATACGGGCTGACACTGTGAGTGATCACCCCCAGTCGAGCATTTCGCAAACTTGACGCTCACTTTCGTCCTTCTGGAGCGGCGAGTATCAATACGGGCGCGTGTTGGCGGGCTGTGCACCGTTTACAAGGGTGACGACATGGTCATATTGGCGATGAGGGGGTAAACCCTTGGGCTCGGCAAAGACGTCAGATAATTCCGCTAGTGGATCACTAATCGGTGTCAGAAACGGCTTGTCTGGTGTTGTCTTGCTGGGTGCTGTCTTGCCAGGCGCTGGCTTTCTGGCACTGGCTTCTTAGGCGCTGACTTGCCGGGTGGCTCAACATGCCACATTTCTATCATGGCCATCGCCCATGCGTCGTTACCGGCGATCAACTTGCATAGCTCCTTGGGCCCCACGACGGCAATTGTGGGTTTGGCTTTTGGACGAACACAAGAAGATGCTCTTGCCAGTGACACGTCATGGGGCTGAGCTGGTCTAGCCAATGCATGCCCAGGATGCTGTCGTAGGCACCGATCTCTAGCTCGCGCATGGAAGTGGTGAATTTGTGCCCATGCATGCACCATTTCAACTCCGACACGACGCGTGAGCAGACGAGGCGGTCACCATTGGCCACACGACTTCACCTGGCAGTTGCTCCTGTGTGGTTGCGCCAATGCGATCGACGAACGACTTGTTGACAAAGCTGTGTGTGCTTCCCGAGTCAACTAGTAAGAGCATCACTTGGTTGCCCACCAGAGCACGCAGTCGCATGGTGCTGGGCGCGTCCGAGCTAGCGTTCACGCGCAAACTCATCTACGTGTGGCCGCAGAGCAGCCACAGGACGTGCTAGTAGTGGTGCTGGCGTAGGCGGTGGACGGCCTGATGGAGTTGGCCATGCGCATGCTCAATTCCTCTAGGACGGGCGCCAGGATGGACGTGTGCGTGATGCTCGACGGTGCTTGAAGCCGAACCGCAGCCCGCAACTCGTCCTTGAGGCCAATCATGAATTGCGTGATGAAGAACTTTCGGCTTAGAAACGGGTCGAGCGCCAACAAATTGTACATGTGGGCGTCGAACACTTATCTGTATTGTGCCACCCCGCCGCTCTGACGAAGCTGCAACATCTTGTGCATCTCGAGTTAAAATTCATCCACATGAAATTCTTCTGTGATCGCCGCATGGAATGCCTCCCATGTCAGCTCTTGATTGACTTGAGGAAATGCTTGCAGCCGGTGTGCGGCCTGGCCTTCGATGTACAAGGTCGGAGTGGCCACCCAACTGTTGACAGACACTTTGCCGAGGTCGAAGTAGGCGCGGAAACGATCGAGCCGAAGGTAGGGCACATTGTCGTCGAACCGAGGAAAATCGTGCTTCTGTGGCTTGATGTAGTGGTCGTCGGTATGCTGTTGGTGGTGATGCTACTCGAGTGGCGGCGGTTGCTCCACCTACAGCGCCGCGACGTCCTTCTGGATGCCCGATGGCGTTGTTGTGGTAGGTTGCGCCAGCAGAGAGGGTTGCTGATCTGTAAGACGTGGCGAGGGAGGTAGGCCGTGCTATTGCGGCGCAGGTGCTGGGCGCAGGGGCGGGGATGGTGGTGGGTTGAAGACGACACCCAATCCTGATCCTTGAGGGGATGGAGACCACTTCAACGCCTTGCTCGTTTCGTCCACGTTCGCCTGGTTGAGGTCGATCTTCTTGGTGAGGCCGCATAGATCTTGGGACACCTGAGTGTTGAAGGCGATCTCTTGTCGTTGTCGAGCTTCTGCTTGTCGAGGTGGGTGACGATCGACTCCGGGAGCGCCTTGAGGCTCTTGTTGTTGCTGTCAATCACCGACAAAATTTGCTCGGTCTGCCCGGAAGGTTTCGTCTGCGCCGTTGCTCACACTCCGAACTGATCTAATCCCGTCGGGCATTTTGGGTGGTCTTGCTGAGGTGAAGAGGATTTGGGACCAGCGGAGAAAAATTACCAATTGTAACACCCCTGTCGAGATCTTAGAATGATCGGAGTAGGTTTGAAGTGGGGTTCGAGGGTAGGTGAGATAACTCGAGGAAGAAGATGAGAACGAGAGAAGGGGATGGGAATTCGAAATCTCATGTCAACATCCTGGTTCCATCTGTACACACACGGGACCTTAAGTATCCCCCGTTACATGGCCAACTGGCCACAACACACACACGCTACCCTGGTCCTAGGGACCCACTTGTCAGTCACATGATTGGGTTTCACCAATTGGTGTGGCAAGGCCCCAGGGCGCGGGCAGAGGATGCTCGCACCAGGAGCATGGGGCTTCCAGGGCATGGGCCAAGCGTGGACCATGCCGGTCCAGGGCGCTGGTGCGGGGGCAGCAGGACAAGGGGTTGAACCACCCCTGCTGGAGCGTGATGATGGGCCCTCGCCAGAGTTGGTAGTCTTCCCCTGCCCTTGCGGACTAACCTGAGTCCGAATGGCGCACCCGGATCCCATATGAGTGGTTCCTGCCCTGTTAAGTGCGCGACCCTATAGGTTCTCATACATGGGCATGACCCGAGTCAATGGCTGGTAGTGGCTCCTAGTAGAATGTGTCAGCTCCCAAGTGTGCACAACGTGATATTGGTGAACCTTGAGAATGCGTCTTACTGTCTTATGGAACATTCTTGTGCCTCATGATATATTTTGTCGAGTTTAAGGCGAGTACTTGTCACCCTTGTTGGTAGCTTGACCTCTCTTCTTGAAACCAAATTCATCATCTTTTTCACTGGGCTGGTATGAAACCTTTTATCAAACATGTTCAACATTGCTTGATCCGCCATGAAACCTTTTATCAAACATGTTCAACATTTTGCTTGATCCGCCAGGAGGCGAAGCCTAAACATGCGTCTTACTATGTCCTTATTCAGCCCTTGCCCATCCCTAAGCTTCACTGGGAAAGGGTTGTTGAAGCGTATATGTAGTGCATGAAGGTTAACATGGTATCAGATATAAGGTCTCGAGTTCAAGTCCTGGCTTTCTCAATTTATCCAAAAATTGCTGCTGCCCCCCTTTGTCCACGTATATGCCTCTTGAGCCATACCTCTGAGTCTATCCACGTGTTGACTTTCCATGTCACACGTGAGAGGGGGTGTTGAAGTGTATATGTGGATTGCCTAGCCCTTTCCATCAGTTCGGACTTTTGGTTGCGTTGCTAGTGCATGAAGCTTAACAATGGTAACTATGGACTTCATCGAAGGTTGCCAGCCTACCCTTCTACTGCTCTACCTCTCGCTGATGCCTTTCTGGACATGATTTACAAATTGCATGCTATGCCTCTTCTATTGTCTTTGAATGTGATCACTTCTTTACCGGTACCTTTTGGAAAGACTTGTTTCAGTGCACTCGCACCTGCTATGTATGATCCTGCCTCGCCACCTGCAATGAGATGGCCAAACAAAGTGTGTAAATCAATAGGTGGAGTGTTATCTCCGCTGTTGTGCTAGTTCACATCCAACTCGTTGGTTGGTCTCGGTGGCTCCCTCTTTGTGAATTTTGGTAAAATAGCAATTGTGTTATGACCGGCTTGGTCTATAGCCGGCAGAGGCCCACCGGGCGTTAATATTAGGGGCTTGGCCCGCAAGTTATCTTAGGCAAATTATTTTAGGAAAGTTATCTTAGGCTCGAGTTATAAATACTAGTTGTAAGACATCAATTGAGATGAAGCAATAAAGATATTATCTTCTGTTGCCCGGCTCCCCAAGGAGCCGGAACCCTAGCCACCGCCGCGCCCAACCCTAGCCGCGACGGCGCCCTCTCGCCGGCGCGCCCGCTCCAGCCCTCGCTCCCCTCCTCCTTGCCCATACAATCTACGCCGAAGGCCCGATAGGAACCCTAGTCCTACCAATTTGGTATCCAGAGATTCCAGGTTGATCATGTCGCTCCCTCCACCACCGCCGCCGCAAACCACCACCACCGCCCCGCCGCCGCAAACCACCACCACCGCCCCGCCGCCGCTGCCGATCACGTCCGGGACCGCTCCCTCGCCAGCGCCGATCATCACCACGGCGGAGCCGCTCCCCATCCTCTCGCCCGAGGCGATGTCGGGCACCCTGCGGGAGCTCGTCCAAGCGGTTCGAGGCATCAGCCTCTACCTCGCTGGGACCCAACCCCCGCCGCCGAGCATCGCCCCCACTGCCTACGGGCCGCCGCCGCTGCCGTGGGCCACCCCGGCCTTCCAGCCGCCCTACGGAGGGGCGCCGCCGCCGCCGAAGCTGCTGCTGCAGCACTACTCCGCCGCGGGCACCCCATGGCCGGTGTGGCCGGCCACCACCGCGCCGCTGGGGGGGCCTTCCCACCAGTTTCTACCGGCCACCACGGCGCCGGCTACGGCCCAGCACCACCAGCCGCCGCCGCCATCGACAGCAGCACCACCAGCGCCCCGACCCACCGGTCGGCCTGCACCAGGTGCAGTTTCCGCCATCGCCATCGCCGCTTCCCGCGTGGGCAGCCGGATCATCTTCGTGCCCGGTCTATACCACGACACCGGAACACCCGGCACCCTCTCTGCCGTTCGAGCGGTCCTCCAGCTCGGCGCCCTACGCTCCGGAGCTTCCCGACCCGGCGTACGCGATGCCATCGACAGCCGCAGCTACCGGACACGGCGGTTCGACACCCCCTCGGTTCGCTAAGCTGAACTTCACCACTTATGAGGGCACGGAAGACCCCCTCAACTGGCTCAACCAGTGCGAGCAGTTCTTTCGGGGGCAGCGGACGCTCGCGTCGGATCGCACCTGGCTCGCGTCCTATCATCTCCGTGGCGCTGCATAGACTTGGTACTACGCCCTCGAGCAGGACGAGGGCGGCATGCCACCATGGGATCGATTTCGCGAGCTCTGCCTTCTCCGGTTTGGCCCCCCCATCCGTGGCAGCCGACTGGCAGCCCTCGGCCGCTTACCGTTTACATCCACGGTCCAGGACTACGCCGACCGATTCCAAGCCCTGGCGTGCCACGCGCCAGGCGTATCCGCGACTCAGCGCGCTGAGCTCTTTGTGGGTGGTCTACCGGACCATATTCGCGTGGATGTCGAGCTCCGGGAACCCCCCGACCTTCAGTCCGCCATGTACTACGCCCGGGCCTTCGAGCAGCGGGCCCATGCACTGCAGCAACCGCCCGGACGGGGCGGCCGCCAGCTCAGTCGACCCGCGCCGACCCTACCAGCGCCGGGCCGGCCTCCGCCAGCCGCGGTGGCCGCACCCCCGGCCGCCACACGGACCTTCCGCCGGTTGTCCCCGGCCGAGCAGTAGGAGCGTTGACGTCAGGGTCTCTGCTTTAATTGCGATGAGCCCTACACGCCGACACATGTCTGCCCCCGCCTCTTCTACTTGGAGACGGTCGACTACACCGAGGCGGACGAGACGACCGACGCACCACCGCCACCGGCGGCAACTCGGGACACGGCCGCAGATTCTACGGCGACGGCATGCGTCGTCTCTCTCCACGCCCTAGCCGGCATCCGTGCTGAGCGGACCATGTTGCTGCCGGTGACGCTCCATGGCGAGCAGCTGGTGGCCCTGCTGGATACGGGCTCCACTCATAACTTCCTGCCCGAGGCAACCATGCGTCGTCTAGCTATTCCGACAACGGGCGGGGAGCGCCTTCGGATCACGGTGGCCAACGGTGACCGCCTCCAGTGTCATGGACTCGCCCGCAATGTTCCCATCACCATCGGGGGCGAACACTTTTCCATTACCTGTGCAGGCATCGACCTCGGCTGCTTCGACTTCATCCTCGGTGTGGACTTTCTCCGGACCCTCGGGCCCATCGTGTGGGACTTCGACGCGCTCACGATGACATTCTGGCGGCTGGGCCGCAAAATCCGGTGGGACGGCATTGGGGGCGCTACGCCAGCCGTGCCACATCTCCAGCTGGCCGCCGCATCCTCCGAGGCCGAGCACCCTCTGCTGGATCCCCTTCTGCAGCAGCATAGCGCCCTCTTCGACGAGCCACGGGGACTTCCACCTGCTCGGGTGTACGACCATTGCATTCACCTGGTGCCGGGCTCCACTCCCGTGGCGGTGCGGCCTTACCGCTACCCTCAGCTACAGAAGGATGAGTTGGAGAGACAGTGTGCCCTTATGCTCGCAGCGGGCATCATCTGGATCTCGACGTCACCCTTCTCCGCGCCGGTGCTTCTCGTCCGCAAGACAGACGGCACGTGGCGTTTCTGCATCGACTACCGCGGCCTGAACGCGCTCACGCTCAAGGACAAGTTCCCGATACCGGTGGTCGACGAGCTCTTGGATGAGCTTCATGGGGCGCGCTTCTTCACCAAACTCGATCTCCGGTCGGGCTATCACCAGGTGCGTATGCATCCGGACGACATCGCCAAGACGGCGTTTCGCACCCACCATGGCCACTTCGAGTTCTTGGTGATGCCTTTCGGCCTCGCCAATGCCCCGGCGACCTTCCAGGCCCTGATGAACGACGTTCTGCGACCCTACTTACGGCGGTTTGTGCTTGTTTTCTTTGATGATATTCTTATCTTCAGCGCCACCTGGGCCGAGCACCTCCAGCACGTCGCCATCGTCTTTAACGAGCTTCGGGCGCACGACCTCCACCTTAAGCGCTCGAAGTGCTCGTTCGGGACACCTACCGTTGCCTACCTCGGCCATGTCATCTCGGCCGACGGGGTGGCTATGGACGCCGACAAGGTGGCAGCTGTCTCCGCCTGGCCGACGCCTCACTCGCCGCGGGCTCTCCGCAGGTTCCTCGGCCTCGCAGGATACTACCAAAAATTTATCCGGGAGTTCGGGCTCATCGCGGCACCTCTCACGCGGCTGCTCCGTCGCGATGCTTTCGCCTGGGACGACGAGGCGACAGCGGCATTCGAGGCCCTCAAAGGGGCCCTCACGACGGGTCCCGTCCTCCAGATGCCCGACTTCGACCGCCCGTTCGTGGTGGACTGTGACGCTTTGGGCGCGGGCTTCGGCGCCGTGCTTCATCAGGGCGAGGGGCCCCTTGCTTTCTTCAGCCGGCCTTTTGCTCCGCGCCATCTTAAGCTGGCGGCGTACGAGCGGGAGCTCATTGGCCTGGTGCAGGCCGTGCGCCATTGGCGGCCGTACTTGTGGGGACGGGTCTTCCACATCCGCACGGACCATTACAGCCTGAAGTTCTTACTGGACCAACGGCTGTCGACTGTGCCGCAGCACCAGTGGATTAGCAAGCTCTTCGGCTTCGACTTCTTCGTCGAGTATCGTCCGGGCCGCCTTAACACCGTGGCCGATGCGCTGTCCTGTCGCGACTCCGATCTCGCTCCTTCCACCGACGAGTCCGCTGGGGCGTCCCTGTGCGTCCGCTCCGGGCCGACGTTCGGCCTCTTCGCCGACATTCGCCGCGCAATTGCAACAGCCGACGACGCCGTTCTTCTCCAGCAGCAACTCACGGCCGGAGACCTGGAGGAGCCCTGGCGCTTCGCTGACGGACTGCTTCTCCATGGGCGCCGGATCTTTGTTCCGGCGCATGATGATCTCCGTCACCAGGTGTTACAGCTCGCCCACTCGGCGGGTCATGAGGGTGTGCAGAAAACCCTACATCGTCTTCGCGCTGACTTCTACATCCCCGGCGATCGCGCCCTCGTCCGCGACTGGGTTCGGTCTTGTCAGACATGCCAGCGCAACAAGACGGAGACCCTGAGACCGGCTGGGTTACTTCAGCCCTTGGAGGTGCCATCTCAGGTCTGGGCGGATATTTCCATGGACTTCATCGAGGGCCTCCCCAAGGTGGGTGGCAAGTCGGTCATCCTCACGGTGGTCGACCGCTTTTCTAAGTACGCCCACTTCATCGCGCTCGGTCATCCATACACGGCGGCGTCCGTGGCCCGGGCCTTCTTCGACGGCATCGTTTGCCTACACGGGTTCCCAGCTTCGATCGTCAGTGATCGGGACCCGGTGTTCACGGGACATGTCTGGCGCGACCTCTTCAGGATGGCGGGCGTCCAGCTCCGCCTGAGTACGGCATTTCATCCTCAGACGGACGGTCAGTCCGAGGTGGTTAACAAGGTCATTGCCATGTATTTGCGTTGTGTGACAGGTGATCGGCCTCGAGCTTGGGTGGACTGACTCTCTTGGGCGGAGTACTGCTACAACACCTCCTATCACTCCGCCCTTCGTGCTACGCCGTTTGAGGTGGTATATGGTCGTCCACCCCCGCCTATACTTCCGGTGGACCCGGAGACGGCTCGGACGGAGGTTGCGGGTGACCTTATCCGCACCCGTGACGAGATGCTTGCTGAGGTACGTCAGCGTCTCCTTCAGGCCCAGCAGCTGGCCAAGCACTACTACGACGATCACCATCGCGAGGCGGAATTCGCCGTGGGTGATTGGGTGTGGCTGCGTCTTCTCCACCGCTCTACGCAGTCACTCGACCCGCGCGCGAAGCGAAAGCTCGGCCCTCGCTACGCTGGGCCCTTCCCTATCGTGGAGCGCATTGGGAAGGTGGCCTATCGTCTTCAGCTGCCACACCGCGCTCGTATCCACGACGTCTTCCATGTGGGGCTGCTCAAGCCTTTCCGTGGCGAGCCACCGGCGGCCCCTCCGGTGCTTCCTCCAACCGCCGATGGTCGCATTCTTCCGGAACCAGCCAAGGTGTTGCAGGCACAGCTTCGACGTGGAGTGTGGTTCGTCCTCGTTCAGTGGGCGGGTCTTTTGGAGGAGGAGGCTACGTGGGAGCAGCGTGAGGAATTCCGCCAACACTATCCAAACTTTCAGCTCGAGGACGAGCTGTTTGCGCAGGCGGGGAGAGATGTTATGACCGGCTTGGTCTATAGCCGGCAGAGGCCCACCGGGCGTTAATATTAGGGGCTTGGCCCGCAAGTTATCTTAGGCAAATTATTTTAGGAAAGTTATCTTAGGCTCGAGTTATAAATACTAGTTGTAAGACATCAATTGAGATGAAGCAATAAAGATATTATCTTCTGTTGCCCGGCTCCCCAAGGAGCCGGAACCCTAGCCACCGCCGGGCCCAACCCTAGCCGCGACGGCGCCCTCTCGCCGGCGCGCCCGCTCCAGCCCCCGCTCCCCTCCTCCTTGCCCATACAATCTACGCCGGAGGCCCGGTAGGAACCCTAGTCCTACCAAATTGACACTCTGTAATTGGCAAGACCCCCTTTAAGATCATCTATGGACATCATCCGTGACACTTCGGCATTGCTCGTAATTATACCATTGCTATTCCTGATCTTCGGCAGTGGCTTGAACGTTGCCTCCTCATTATGGACCCGGTCGGTCAACACCTATTGCGCGCACAACAACAGATGAAGAGCCAGGCCAACAGGCATCACATCGATAGATTTTTTGCTGTTGGTAATGAGGTCTTCTTGAAGCTCCAGCCGTATTCAGGCCTCTGTCCCTCCCTAAGGGAATCACAAATTGGTTTTCAAGTCCTTCGGTCCCTTCGAAGTACTCGAGAGCGTTGGCGAAGTGCCTATTGGCTAGCCTTGCCGGCGTCAACCAAAGTTTATCCTGTGTTTCAGGTTTCTTGCTCCGCAAGGTTCTAAAGCCGGACTATCAAGTATTACCTCAGTTGCTTTCACCTAACGCTCATTTGCAGGTCCGTGGGAAGGTGCTCCAGCAATGAGTTCTTCGCCGTAGTGCCGTTTCTCTTGTTTAAGTTCTGGTTCAATGGAGCAACGCACCATCCGAGCTGGTGCACAACCTAGTGAACTAAGTGCGTGTGTGAGCTGGAGAGTAGGTGGCGGTGGTGAAACTGCTAGCCAGAAACAGAGAAGAAAGGAGAGAGGCGTGGGTTTAGGCGAGAGCTCGATGGACACCAATGCCGCGTTGCTTGTACTCGAGATATTGCTGGATCTAGTATTCGAAATTCCAGTGAGACCGAGTGCTTACATGGATATTGCATTGCTCTTTTCATTTAGAGTCAGTTTTTTTTCCGACAAAATGCAAAAGGATTTTTGCGTTTCATTTCGTTGAAAATGTTAGGAATATGCAACTTGTATTTCCAGGAGGCCATAGGCCAGTATATATACATGTACAAGTGTGTAATATGTAGAAAACCCTTATACAATAGGGTAAATACGAAAGGCTACATGGCTACATATATAGTACTCTTAACACCCTCCTCAAACTCATGGTGGATGAACAACACTGAGTATGGAGAGCTAGAAGCCATGTTGTGCTCTAGTCTAGGCCTTCGTCAGAAAATCCGCCAACTGTAACTCAGAAGGCACATGCTGAAGAGCAATAACCTGATCCTGCACACCAGCGCGCACATAGAAAGCATCAACACCTATATGCCTGGTGAGCTCATGCTTCACAGGATCGCGCGCACACTCTGGTGGACGAGGACGAGAACGCAAGCCATAGGTAAGCTGAGACGAGGAGGACGACACATCCACAGAGGCATCCACATGACGTAAACGACGAGTGTAATACTGAGGAAAAGATGGAATCACCAAGGTAGAATCGGGGGGTGGAGATGAAGAAGTCACCGGAGAGGAAGGTGCAGAATCCGGTGACATGCTAGGTGAAGAAACCATGGGAGATGGTGGCGGCAAATCGGTAAGAGGTGGAGAAGCAGAGGTAGTGGAACGAATAGACAGAGGATCGAAGGGCGTGATAGGTGTGTCAGGAAAAGTGAGAAAAGAGATATCCTCCACTGAAAAAGTCGAGGAAGATGGGCGTGGGTAGAAGGGACGAGACTCATCAAAAGTCACATCCCAAGTAATATGCATCCGACGACCGATAGGATCCCAACAACGATAGCCCTTATGCTCATCATTATAGCCTAAGAAGACACACTCAACAGACTGAGCGGTCAGTTTGGTGCGTTCTCGAGGGGCAAGAAGAACATAGCCAACACAACCAAACAAACGAAGCATCGAATAATCGGGAGAACGATCAAAAAGACGCTCGAAAGGAACACCACCCTGTAGAGCAGCGGAAGGTTGTAGATTGATGAGATAGGTGGAGAAGGAGACGGCCTCAGCCCAAAAATGAGGCGGAAGAGAGGAAGCAATCATCAATGCACGAGCCGTCTCAAGAAGGTGACGATGCTTGCGCTCAGCCATGCCATTCTAAGCGTGAGCACCAGGACAAGAGAACTGAGAAAGAGTCCTGTGCTCAGCAAGAACACCACGCAACATCTTAGAAATATACTCGCCATTAGAGTCAGCACGAAACACGCGAATGCGCGAAGAGAACTGAGTGTGAACCATGGCAGCAAAACGCTTATAAATAGACAACACCTCACTACGAGAAGTCATAAAATAAAGCCATGTGTAACGAGAGAAATCATCTATGAAAATAATATAGTATCGATGACCCCCTTTCGAAGCGAAGGGAGCCGAACCCCATACATCAGAATGGACTAAATCAAAAGGACGCTTAGACACCGACTCACTATTTGAATATGGTAACTGAATCTGCTTGCCAAGACGACAACCCTGACATTCTAAAGAGACATCTTCTGAGACAGACCCCAGAAGACCTTGATGAACTAAAGATGACAACCGAGAACCATACAGATGACCAAGTCGATGATGCCACCGCTGGAAGGAACCAGTAGCGGAGGCGACCGAAGCGGAGGAACTGGCGATAGTGGTGGCAGCGGAAGGAACATGAAGCCAGTCTAACTCCCAAAGACCCTGAGAATCACGGCAGCGAGGGCCAGCCCCAACCAGAGTGTGCGTGCGATGGTCCTGGATAGAACAAGAGTCAACGTCAAGGATGACGCGACAACCAGAATCAGTGAGTTGATCAGCAGAAAACAGATTCATGGTAAGTCGAGGAACATGAGCAACTTCAGCAACATAATAGGAGTAGTAAGATTGCCTCTACTAGCAACAGAAAGAGGAGTACCATCAGCAGTGATGACATGAACAGGAAAATCAAGTGACCTAAGAGAGGACAAAGTGGAAGAATGAGAAGACATATGAAAAGAAGCTACGGAGTCTAAAACCCATGGGGATGTACCTGATTGTGTAGAAGGTGGTTGCTCAGTGCGGGAAGCATCAGTCACATAACCAGCAGTACTCGTCGAGGAAGAACCTGAAGCGGCGAGCAGACGCTTAAGTCTCAGAATATCCTGCTCAGTCAAGGCGGTGGCTGAAGATGTCGTGGTAGAAGACGAAATCCCTGAAGATGATGATCGTGCCTTACGCATGTGTTTCTTCTTCTAGAAGCACTGAGACTCGACATGACCATCCTGCAGTAGCCACAATGTGGACGGGGGCGGCTCGAGCCGCCATGAGGAGTGGGCAAGAGCGGGGGAGCACTCGAGTGAGAAGTCGGTGCAGTATGTGGCGTAGCAGGAGCTCGAGCAGCGAGCACCGAGGGAACCTCTAGTAAACCAGCACCACGTAAGCGAGTCTGCTCAGCACGAATCTCAGAAAGTGCCTCCATGAGAGAAATACGGCCACGAGCAAACAACTGAGCATGTCGGGGCTCAAACTCCTTACGGAGCCGAGACAAGAACTCGTAGACACGATGAAACTCCAAATTGGCCTGTACAGTCTGGCAACACAGGCAAGTACGACAACCAGCATTGCGTAGAGAATCAAGCTGGCGCCAGATAGCAGAACTATGTGCATAGAAATCATCAACAGTGGAGTCACCCTGCTGAAGACCATGCTCCTGACGGACCACATAGCAATCATCAACAGTGGAGTCACCCTGCTGAAGAGCATGCTCCTGACGGACCACAGAGAGGTATAAGGCATCACCAGAGGGCTCATAGCACTGACGAAGTCGAGTCCACATCTCAAATACAGTAGGAAGGCCCAGAAACTCAGAGGCAAACTGAGGCAGAACACTAGCAGTGAGAACAGCTGCAACACGGGCATCATCATCAAGCCACTGGGTGTAAACAAACAGTGCACCATGATACGCGTGGAGCCTCCTCATAAGTCAAAAACTGTTCATCATAAGCACGAACAACGGCCTCATCAGCAAGCTTAGCCGCATCCTTTGCGGCCTGATTAGCATCCGCTGGAAGAACTGGTGGAGTCAGCGGAGTAGGGGCCACAGGAGGAACCGGACGCGGCGGACAACAGACCTTGCCAGAAAGAACACCCCATAGACGTATGACACGCATATGAATGCGCATGAAGCCAATGAACTCGGTGTAGTTGGTGCCATCAAAAATCACCGGACAGCGAGGAACAACAACGTAGCCAGATACTGCAGACATTTTTTTGGGGTCAACGATCAGGTGAACACCCGCAACAGCAACCGCTGGTCCGGCAGGCGGGACGATCCGATCGGGGGCTGCAGCATGCTCGAGCTGGCTAGATCGGGGTGGGAAGATCCGATCGGGAAGTGCAGCAGATCGGGAAGTGGAGCCGGCGACGGCGGTCCTGTGACGGGGGCGACTTCGATCTGGAGGGCGGGGGTGGCTCGGTGAGCGGAGCCTCGATCCTGAGACATGATAGGCTTCGATCTGGAGAGTAGAAGCAACTCGGCAGGAGCTACTTCGATCTGGAGACGCCGAGGCTGCAGCACGAGCACGACGCGTCCGGGGAGGAGAGAGGGCCAGCCCAAGGTAGCTAAGCGCGAGCGTCGGCGAGGAGGGAAAATCATGACGCGCCGGCACAATAACTGGATCGGAAAAAACACGAGTTGCGCGTGCGATAAAAAACCCTAGGGCTCTAATACCATGTTAGGAATATGCAACTTGTATTTCCAGGAGGCCATAGGCCAGTATATATACATGTACATGTGTGTAATATGCAGAAAACCCCTTATACAATAGGGTAAATACGAAAGTCTACATGGCTACATATATAGTACTGTAACAAAAAAGATGAAGTACAATCCTCCTAGGAGGCTGGTGATACATGGGCCATGCGCCAGTCAGTGGACATCCCAAGATGTGGGCAAAGCAAACCGTAGCCCCTTCGCCTCAACAAGTGCCCAACACTTGGCCTCATGTATGATCCTATCCACTAACGCATCGATCAAGGGCCGCGCGTTGTTGAATGCGCATTCGTTCCGGTGTTTCCAAATCTTCCAGGGGACGAGCACGGCGATGGATTGCAGGCCTTTGCACAGTGCCTGGGGTGTCTGCTCCTTCGCACTCTGCCAGCAGTCCAATGGTGTAGGTTCGTTGGTGGGGGGTTGTGCTTGTATGCATGTCCAGGCCAGTATGTCGTGCCAAGTTTGCCGGGCAAACGGGCATGCCAAAAGCAGGCGTTTGATAGTATCCAAGGCTTGGTCACACATTAGGCATCTGGGGTGGTGTGGCAGGCCTCGTCGGGCAAGCCGCTCCACCGTCCAACATCGATCTCGGCCTGCCAACCAATTGATGAACCTGCCTGGAGGCGGCACCCAACTCTTCCACGTGAGTTTCGATGAGGGAGAATGCGTGGAACCGTGGAATGTCGCGGTGTAGCATGATTGTGCCGAGTATGTGGTGCTTGCCGTCCATCTCCAAAGCATTTGACCAGGCTCGTGCGCGAGGGTGATGTGTTGCACGACCTGCCAAAGCTCCAGATATTGCCCAATCTCATGTATCCTGATGATTCCTTGGATGTCGCGAGCCCATGAGGTACCGGTGAGCCCCTCCGCTAGCGTTCCCGATTTGCATTGTCGTTTGAGTATGCATTGATATAGCGTCGGTGCGAATTCGCGCACTGACTGCCCATGTAGCGAGCGGTCGTCCTAAGACAGCAAAGTCGGTCCATCTCCGATGATCTTAGTGGTGGAGGCGAAAAATAGCGGTTGTTGTCGGTGCGAGCGTACCACAACCATCATAGTCTGAGTGCCAGCCCGGCGTGCTCTAGGTCTCTGATCCCCAAGCCACCGTACTTAATTGGGCGAGAGACGTGGCGCCAATTGACATGGTAGTGCCCACCGTTGGCCATGACGTGTCCGGCCCAAAGAAAGCCTCTCCGGATCTTCTCTAGTTGTTTCAGGGTCTTCTTTGGTGGGGCGAATGCTAGCAATTGGTGAACCGGGATAGTGTTTGTTAGGGAAATATGCAACTTGTATTCCAGGAGGCCATAGGCCAGTATATATACATGTACAGGTGAAGAATATGCAGGAAACCCCTTATACAATGGGGTTTATAAGGGTACATGGCTATATATATATTACTCTAACACCCCCTCAAACTTATGGTGGATTAACAACACTGATTTTGAAGAGATAGAAGCCGTGCGCTCTAGTCTTGGCCTTCGTCAGAAAATCCACCAACTGTAACTCGGAAGGCACATACTGAAGAGCGATAACCTGATCCTGCACACCAGCGCGCACATAGAAAGCATCAACACCAATATGCTTGGTGAGCTCATGCTTCACAGGATCACGCGCAATGCTAATAGTACATGTACTGTTAGATAATAGCAGAGCAGGTGTAGTGACAGAAACACCAAAATCCTGAAGTAACCACTATAACCAAGTCACCTCAGCCGTCAAAAGAGCCACAGCTTACAACCCAACCTTTGCACTCGACCGGGAAACTGCAGTCTGTTTCTTCGTCTTCCATGCAATGAGAGAACCACCAAGAAAAACATAGTAAGAAGAAAGTGAACGACGACCTGAGGGATCACTAGCCCATGTAGCATCCGAATAGGCCTGAAGCTATAAAGAACTGGAGCAAGGAAAGAATAGATGGTGAGAGATCGTGCCCCAAAGATACCGAAGAACACGAGGGAGGTGACTATAGTGAACCAAAGTGGGAGCAGAGACAAACTGACTCAGAATATGAACCCGATAAGAGATATCCGGACGAGTGACAACTAGATCGACAAGACTCGCAACAAGATGACAATATCACGTCGGATAGGGCAAGGGGTCACCATGAGTATCACGGAGGTGAACATTGAGCTCCATGAAAGTCTCAACAATGCGCTCATCAGTAAGAGCAACATGAGCAAGAACATCATGTATATACTTTTCCTAAGATATAAAAAAGCCATCAGAGGTAGAAGAGACATCAATCCCAAGAAAGTAGCGAAGAGGTCCAAGATCGGACATAAGAAACTACTCTCTAAGACGGGCCTTTACAAAGGCAATATACTCGGGGTTGTCGCCAGTGATGATCATGTCATCGACATAGAGAAGAAGAAGATTCCGACCACGAGGTGAAAGATGGATAAACAGTGCTGGATCGTGAGCACTCGCTGAAAAACCAGCGGCAATCACCACAGAGGCAAAACGCTCAAACCAGGGGAGGGGGGCTTGCTTAAGGCCATAAAGAGAGCGACGAAGACGACATACCATGCCACCAGGAATGGAATACCCAGGTGGTGGCTGCATATAAACCTCCTCGCGCAACTCACCATTAGAAAAGGCATTCTTAACATCAAGCTGGGATACAGACCAGCGGCGTGCAGAGGCCACGACAACAAGTGTACGAATAGTGGTCATATGTGCCACAGGAGCACAAGCCTCGTCGTAATCTCGACCATGCTCCTGCTGAAAGCCACGAGCCACAAGACGAGCTTTGTAACGCTCAAGAGAACCATCAGAGCGAGTCTTAACCTTTTGGACCCACTTAGAAGTAATGGGCCGGACACCTGGAGGAAGAGAAACAAGATCCCATGTACCATTGCGTTCAAGAGCAATAATCTCCTCTGCCATCGCAAACTGCCATTCAGGATGAACAATAGCCTCACAATAAGAAGTCGGCTCAAGAATAGCAGCACCAGTGGTTGAAAAACCAAGGCGATCAATAGGCGGAAGCGAACGAGGACGCAAGCCATAGGTAGGCTGAGACGAGGAGGACGACACATCGACAGAGGCATCCACATGACGTGAACGACGAGTATAGTACTGAGGAAAAGATGGAAGAATACGAGGAGGAATCGTCGAGGTAGAATCAGGGGTTGGAGACGAAGAAGTCACCGGGGATGAAGGTGCAGAATCCGGTGACATGCGAGGTGAGGAAACCGTGGGAGATGGTGGCAGTGAATTGGCAAGAGGTGGAGAAGCAGAGTTAGCAGGACAGATAGACAAAGGCTCGGCATGGGTGATAGGTATGTCAGGAAAAGTGAGGAAAGAGATATCCTCCACTGAAAAGGTCGAGGAAGATGGACGCGGGTAGAAGGGACGAGACTCATCAAAAGTCACATTCCGAGAAATACGCATCCGACGACCGATAGGATCCCAACAATGATAGACCTTATGTTCATCACTATAGCCTATGAAGACACACTCAACAGACTGAGCGGTCAGTTTGGTGCATTCGCGAGGGGCAAGAAGAACATAGCAAACACAAACAAACAAACAAGCGTCCAATAATCAGGAGAACGATCAAAAAGATGCTCGAAAGGAACACCATCCTGTAGAGCAGCGGACGGTTGAAGATTGATGGGATAGGTCGAGGTGGAGACGGCCTCAGCCCAAAAATGAGGCGGGTGAGAGGCGGCGATCATCAATGCACGAGCCGTCTCAAGAAGGTGATGATGCTTGCGCTCAGCCACGCCATTCTGGGATGAGCACCAGGGCAAGAGAACTGAGAGAGTCCCTTGCTCAGCAAGAACACCAAACAACATCTTGGAAATATACTCGCCAGCGGAGTCAGCATGAAACACACGAATAGGCGAAAAGAACTGAGTGTCAACCATGGCAGCAAAACACTTATATATGGATAGAACTTCACTTTGAGAAGTCATAAATATAGCCAAGCGTAAGTAGAGAAATCATCTATGAAAGTCATATAGTATCGATGACCCCCTTTCGAAGCGAAGGGAGCCGGACCCCATACATCGGAGTGGACTAAATCAAAAGGACGTTGGGACACTGACTCACTGGTAGGATAGGGTAACTGAATCTGTTTGCCAAGCCGACAACCCTGACACTTTAAAGAGACGTCTCCTGAGACAGACCCTAGAAGGCCTTGATGAACTAAAGACGACAAACGAGAACCACAAAGATGACCAAGTCGATGATGCCACTGCTGGAAGGAAACGGTAGCTGAAGTGACAGAAGCATATGGGCTGGCGATAGTGGTAGCAGCGGAAGGAACATGAAGCCAGTCAAGCTACCAAAGACCCTGAGAGTCACGGCGGTGAGGGCCAACCAAACCAAAGTGTGGGTTCGACGATCCTGAACAGAACAAGAGTCAACGTCAAGGATGACGCGACAACCAAAATCAGTAAGTTGACCAGCATAAAAAAGATCCATGGTAAGTCGAGGAACATGAGCAACATCGGGAACAAAATAAGAAGGTGTGGTAAGATTGCCTCGACTAGCAACAGAAAGAGGAGTACCATCAGCAGTGAGTACATGAATAGGAAAATCAAGCAATTTAAGATGGGACAAATTGGAAGGATGAGAATACATATGAAAAGAAGCTCCGGAGTCTAGAACTCACAAGGATGGACCAGACTGTGTAGAGGGTGGTTGCTCAGTGCAGGAAGCATCAACCACGGAACCTGCAGTACCCGTCGAAGAAGAACCTAAAGCAGCAAGCAGACGCTTAAGCCTCACAATATCCTTCTCAGTCAAGGCTGTGGCGGAAGATGTCGAAGTAGAGGTCCATGAAGATGATGACCGCGCCTTACGCAGGCGTCGCTTCATCTGGAAGCACTAAAATTCAACATGGCCATCCATATTGCAGTAGCCGCAGTGTGCACGAGAGCGACCCTGGCCGTCTGTAGGAGTAGGCAAGAACGACGGAGCACTGGAGCGGGAGGGAGTCGGTGCAGCAGGCAGCATAGCAGGAACTCGAGCAGCGAGCATAGAGGGAACCTCAAGTAACTAGCGCCACGTAGGCGAGTCTCCTTAGCACGAATCTCAAAAAGCGCCTCCACGAGGGAGATACGACCACGAGGAAACAACTGAGCATGCCGGGGCTCAAACTCCTTACGGAGCCAAGACAAGAACTTGTAGACACGATGATACACCAAATCAGCCCGCACAGCCTGGCAACACTGACAAGTATGGCAACCTGCAGTGCGGAGAGAATCAAGCTGACGTCAGATAGGAGAACTCTGTGCATAGAAATCATTAACAGTGGAGTCACCCTGCTGAAGAGCATGCTCCTGGCGGACCACAGACAAGTATAAGGCTTCACCAGAGGGCTGATAGCGCTGACGGAGACGGGTCCACATCTCAAATACAGTAGGAAGGCCCAGAAACTCAGAGGCAAACTGAGGCAGAATACTAGCAGTGAGAACGGCTGCAACACGAGCATCATCATCAAGCCACTGGGTGTAATCAGACAGAGCCTCATGATAAGTAGAAAGAGCCTCCTCATAAGTCGAAACCTGCTCATCATAAGCACGAACAATAGCCTCGTTAGCAAGCTTAGCTGCATCCTTCTCAGTCTGAGTAGTATCTGCAGCAAGAACCGGTGGCGTCGACGGAGTAGGAGCCACATGAGGAAACGAACACGGTGGATTGGAGACCTCACCAGAAAGAACGCCCCAAAGACGAAGACCACGCATATGAATACACATGGAGCCAACAAACTCAATGTAGTTGGTACCATCAAAGATCATCAGACAACGAGGAACAACAATATAGCCCAACAATGAAGACATTGCTCTTTTTTTTAATCAACGAGCAGCAGGACCGGAGCGAACAACAGATAGAAGCGACCAGCAGCAACACGAGGATTCGGCGAGGGCAACCTCCAGCAGCAGCATGGACCAACAGCAATAGGCGGGATCTGGCGAGAGCAACCTCCAACAGCAGCGGGGACCAGCAGCAGTGGCAGAATCCGGCGAGTACAGCGGCTGGCAGCGAGATCCGGCAAGGTCGACGGCTGGATCCGGCGAGGACGGCGGTCTGGGGCGGGATCTAGCAAGGACGACAGTCTGGCAGCGAGGACGGCGATCTGGCGGCGAGGACGGCGGCTGGCAGCAAGAGGATTCGGTGACGACTGGCAGCGAGAGGATTTGGTGACGGCGTGAGGATGGGAAATGGAGCAACTTGTCTTCGTGAGGAGAGGGAGCAACCTGTCTTGGTGAGGAGATGCACGGGTTGTTGGGCGGGTCGAGCTAGCGTTGAGAGCCAGTGACAACGAAGAATAGGAGGAGCGGCGGCCACGAAGGAAAGTGCCGATGCAGAGCGGATCAACTGCACGAGTTGCGGCATGCAAAAAGTTGACCTAGCTCTAATACCATGTTATGGAAATATACAACTTGTATTTCCAGGAGGCCATAGGCCAGTATATATACATGTATAGGTGAAGAATATGCAGGAAACCCCTTATACAATGGGGTTAAGATGAAAGGTTACATGGCTGTATATATATCTATATATATATATATATTACTCTAACAACGTTGAGCGCCTTTTTAACCAATGCTAGTCTTTCGGCCTTGTTCATAAGCCACGCCTTCCATGTCGGGAGCCTCGTAGCCATCGAGTCGGCGAGTGGCTGGAGCTGAGCAACTGTGGGGCGTCACAATGTCAGTGGAATGCCAAGGTAGGTGATAGGTAGCTCCACCACCGTGCATCCCACTTGGGCAATCATTGCGGTCGCGTCTGGATCTCCATGCATGATGGTGGCCAAACTTTTTGTGTAATTGACTCGGTAGGCCGCTGGCATTGCCGAACAGGGTGAGGATGCCCTTGATGGCCTCCATGTCGTCCGGCATGGCATGGCAAAACGGCATCACATTGTCGGCGTATAGCGAAATAGCCGGGATGTTTTGTTGTGGGTGCAGCTGTCGCAGGATGCTGCAGTCGTGGGCGCGTCGGATGAGGCGGCCGAGGGTGTCCACGGCGAGCATGAAGAGTTGCGGGAACACGGGGTCACCTTGGCGTATCCCGCATTGGTGCCAGATTGGCGGCGCTGGTTTTGCATTGAGCATGATCCTGGTGCTTGAGGTCAAGCGTAAGATCGTGATCCACTCCTGAAATTGAGGCCCAAACCCATATTGGCCGAGCACTTCAAACAACAAGGGCCAAGATAGGGAGTCGAAAGCCAGCGTGAGATCGAGTTTGAGCATGACTTGTGGGGCCGCAAGTTGGTGCAACTGCTTCATCGATTGCGTGACGAGGACAAAGTTGTCGTGGAGACCCCGATGTGGGATGAATGCATTTTGGTTGCGGCATACCAGTTCTCCTAGTCTTGGGGCAAGACGCAATGAGATCACTTTCGCGAAGATCTTGGCTACGATGTGTATGGGGCAGATCGGACAATAATTTCTAAGCTGACAGGCGTCGACGTGCTGAAGCAAGGTCCGGAGGGCCTGATTTAGCCTGCTGAAGCCGTGGCCACGCAGCTCGAACAGCTGCTGGAAGACATCCATGAAATCCCGCCTCACGATGTCCTAACATGCTCGCTAGGACTTGGGCCGTAAACCCGTCGGGTCCGGGTGCTTTGCAGGCTGGGAGGCGTTTGACAGCGTCTCAGATCTCCTCGTGGTTGATTAGGGCATTGCTACCTCTTGAGCTTGCGTTGGTTTTTCCCTTAAAGAGGAAAGGGTGATGCAGCAAAGTAGAGATAAGTATTTCCCTCAGTTTGAGAACCAAGGTATCAATCCAGTAGGAGTATCAAGATGAGGCACCAATGAACCTGCGCAAAAACAAACAAACTTGCACCAAACGCGATAAAGGGGTTGTCAATCCCTTCACGATTACTTGCAAGGTGAGATCTGATAGTGATGAAAGGTAAATAGATAAAAGTGCAGCAAGGTATTTTTGGTATTTTTGCATGTAGGTCTGAATATATGATGTGTAAAATAGACCCGGGGGCCATAGTGTTCACTAGAGGCTTCTCTCATGATAGCAAGTATTACGGTGGGTGAACGAATTACTGTCGAGCAATTGATAGAATGGCGCAAAGTCATGACGATATCTAAGGCAATGATCATACATATAGGCATCACGTCCGAGACAAGTAGACCGATACTGTCTGCATCTACTACTATTACTCCACACATCGACCGCTATCCAGCATGCATCTAGTGTATTAAGTTCATAACAAACGGAGTAACGCCTTAAGCAAGATGACATGATGTAGAGGGATAAATTCATGCAATATGATATAAACCCCATCTTTTTACCCTTGATGGCAACAACACGATGCGTGCCTCGCTACCCTTTCTGTCATTAGGTGAGGACACCGCACGGTATGAACCCAAAACCAAGCACTTCTCCCATTGCAAGAATTATAGATCAAGTTGGACAAACGAAACCCATAACTCGAAGAGAATTACGAGGATACGAAATCATGCATATAAGAAATCAGAGGAGGCTCAAATAATATTCATAGATAATCTGATCATAAATCCACAATTCATCGGATCTCGACAAACACACCGCAAAAGAAAGTTACATCGGATAGATCTTCATGAAGATCATGGAGAACTTTGTATTGAAGATCCAAGAGAGAGAAGAAGCCATCTAGCTACTAGCTATGGACCCGAAGGTCTGTGGTGAACTACTCACGCATCATCGGAGAGGCAATGGTGTTGATGAAGAAGGCCACAGGAGATGGATTCCCCCTCCGGCAGGGTGCCGGAACGGGCTCCCGATTGGTTTTTGGTGGCTACAGAGGCTTGCGGCGGCGGAACTCCCGATCTAGGTTTCTTTTTGGGGGTTTCTGTATTTATAGGAATTTATGGCGGTGGAATTACGTCAGTTGGGCCCACGAGGAGGTCACGAGCCTGCTAGGCCCTCCCGGGGGTAGGGCGCGCCCACCGGGCTCGTGACTCCCTCGTGGCTCTTCTGGCCTTCTTCCAAAGCTTCGGGGGTCTTTTTTGGTCCAAAAAAAATCATCGCGAAAGTTTTATTCCATTTGGACTCCGTTTAATATTCTTTTCTGAAAAAGGTCAAAAACACGGAAAAAACAGAAACTTGCACTAGTCACTGAGTTAATAGGTTAGTCCCAAAAAATGATATAAAATAGCATATAAATGCATATAAGACATCCCAAGTTGATAATATAATATCATGGAACAATCAAAAGTTATAGATACGTTGGAGATGTATCAGGCATCGAGGCAAGCCAAGTCGCATGGCTCAATGAGCTGCCACAGATCCAACAAGTAATAGTGCACGACGGGGGAGCCGAGCAGCTCGTCTAAGTGTGAAAAGGCTGCCCTCCTGGTCTGTGATCACATTGTCATCCACGGTGAGGCCAAATATGTGGTTCTTTTGCCGGCGGAAAGAACATTGCCGATGGAAGAACGTCGTGTTGGCGTTACCGTCTTTGAGAGAAGCGATTCTAGCGCGCTACCTCGCGATGGTGTGCTCCAAAGAGGCCAACCCAGGTGATATTTAATTGCTTGCGCAGCTAGCCCTCAGCAGGGGAGAGCGCACGGTCCTCCCGGGCATGTCAAAGCGTGAAATCAACTCACGGGAGATGGCCATCTGATATGGGGCACACCCGCGGTGGTCAATCTTTTCACACTTGGAGGGGGAAAGAGAGGGAAAATCAAGAGAAACACAAGAACTCAAGAACAATCCTCAAATCACACATTCACTAGATCCACATAAACACATGGGGATACACGATCCAAAGTCATTAAAAGGATACACATAAAGATAGTCTTCCCTACAAGAGGGGCCTTGTATCCACAAGGGGATCTCCCATAGATTAGGGGCCTTGGCATCACTATGGATCTTCTCACATGGAGGACATCTCCATGGGAGGAGGATAGTAGATGGAGCTAAGCTCAACAAAAGGTTGTCTATACATTAGCTAACCCTAAAACGAAGGTACGGGAGAGTATTTATAGTCTAGGTCATAAATAGAGGCTGAAGGGGTACATGGGCACTCGGGCCCAAGTGACTGCGCGCAGGCATGCCGGAAGATCCAGGTCAGTCCGAAAGTTCCTTGCGCCGGAAGTTCCGGGAAGGTTCCGGGATTTCCCGAGTGATGTCGTCGGTCGAGGTGGCCAGGCCGAGTAGGGGCCGGAAGTTCCGGGCAGGCCGGACGTTCCGGGGGCCGAAAGTTTCGGGCGGGTTCCGAGCTGGACAGAAAGTTGTCGAGGCCCGCGATTGCCGAGCAGCACATGGGCCAGAAGTTCTGGGCTGGCCGGAAGTTCTGGGCTCCGGAAGACTTGTCCTTCCTTTGGTCCTCTCGCTCGGTCGTCTTTGAGTCCATTCCCATAGTGTCTTGGAGACCTTGATCCTGGTACCTGAGCATGCACAGTGTTTCCGCTTGACGTAGCACCCACGTTCCATTTGTATCAAAGGAATAGTCATTAAGGAGAGATGTCACCTGGGTCTCAATCGCACGTGCGCGTGCTCTTGTCATGGGACCACTTGCAGCTTGAGGTGTATCCATGGGGATGATCATGGGATGCTCTGTATCATCTTCCCCCCGCCCCTCCCCCCCCTTTGGAAAGATCCGTCCTCGGATCAAGTTGTTCATGACCATGAAAAGGAGATAGGTCCTTGTCGTTGAATGTGTCGTTGACGTTGTACTTGTCACGTGGAATGTCGATATTGTAGGCATTGTTGTTGTACCGTGCCAACACCTTGAAAGGTTCATCTGCTCGGGGTAGTAGCTTGGACTTGCTTTCGGCGGGGAAGCGGTCCTTACGAAGGTGCAGCCACACAAGATCACCGGGATTAAACACCATGGGGTGTTTGTTGATGTTGCGCTTGTTGGTGACGCATTCCACTTGATGTTCGATCGCGTGCCTTGTATCTTCATGCATCTTCTTGATATAGCTTGCCCTTGTACTTGCGTCCATGTCCACTCGCTCTTGAAGTGGTAGAGGAAGGATGTCCAATGGGGACAAGGGGTTGAAGCCGTAGGCCACTTCAAAAGACTTGCCGATGGTGAAGTGCCTTGCACGGTTGTAGGTGTACTCGGCGATGGGGATGCAATCTTCCCATTCTTTGAGATTCTTCTTGATCAACACGTGTGGGAGAGTTGATAGTGTTCGGTTCGTCACCTCCGTTTGGCCATCGGTTTGTGGATGATAGGCTGAAGAGAATAGGAACTTGATTCCGAGCTTGGTGCATAGAGTCTTCCAAAAATAGCTAAGAAAGTTGACGTCGCGGTCCTACACAATCGTCTTGGGGACGCCATGTAGTCTCAAGATGTCCCTACAAAAGAGATGCATAACATGTGAAGCATCGTCTATCTTGTGAGATGGAATGGAGTGAGCCATCTTGGAAAGACGGTCCACAACAACAAACACAGAATCATGGCCATTCTTTGTTCTAGGCAAACCGAGCACAAAGTCCATGCTTATATCTTCCCAGGGTTGAAAAGGTATAGGGAGAGGCATGTAAAGGCCATGGGATTAAGCTTTTGACCTAGCTTTGCGGCATGTAAAGCATTGGTTGGTGAAGCGTGCAACATCTCGAAACATCTTTGGCCAAAAGTACTTGTTGGAGAGTGTGGCATATGTCTTGTCGCGTCCAAAGTGACCCATGAGTCCTTCGCCGTGAGCTTCTTGTAAAAGCAACAAACGATGAGAAGACTCGGGAATGGATAATTTGTTAGCACGCATAAGATAGCCATATTTCATGTAATATCTTTCCCAACAAGGTTTATCATGACATTTAGTATATGGGGTCGCAAAGAAAGGATCATGCTCATATAAATCTTTGATGTGCTCAAATCCAATCACATTTAATTCAAGTTTCGTAATGATCATGCATTTGCGTGAAAACGCATCGGCTACTACATTCTCTTTACCTTTAATATATTTGATAACATAAGGAAAAGATTCAATGAATTCACCCCATTTAGCATGTCGCTTGTTCAATTTGGTTTTGTTAAGCTTGATGCACTAGCCAACGCAACCAAAAGTCCGAACTTATGGAAAGGGCTAGTGCAATCCACATATACTGTAACACCCCCTCTCACGTGTGACGGGGACGACAAGTCAACACGTGCAACCGGAAGAGAGCGACGGCACGCGAAACTCACGTCTGACTCAAGAGGCCTCTACGTGGACACAAAGGGGGCTACCAGCAACTTTTAATAAATTGCGAAAACCAGGACTTGAACTCAAGACCTTAGCTCTGATACCATGTTAAGCTTCATGCACTAGCCAACGCAACCAAAAGTCCGAACTTATGGAAAGGGCTAGTGCAATCCACATATACTGTAACAGGTTTGACCCTTAAGGTATTTCGATGTTTCATGGTCGGTATGAATGACAAATTCATGAGGTCGTAGATAGTGTTCCCAAACATGCAAGACTCTCACTAAAGCATACAATTCTTTGTCATGCAAGACTCTCAAAGGGTGCATTTTTCTTGCTCAAAGCATGTAGAGGAGATGCAATGGTGCTAAAATACTTAACAAAGCGACGTTAAAAGCCGGCTAGGCCAAGGAAACTACGCACTTGTCGCAAATTCGGGCATGGGCCAAGTTTTAATAGCATCAATTTTAGTGTCATCAACTTGCATACCCTTAGAAGATACTACAAATCCAAGAAAAACAATCTTGTCAACACCAAAAGTGCATTTTTTCATGTTTGCATAAAGTTGTTCATTTCTAAGAACTTGCAATACTTCCCTAACATGTTTAGCATGCTCCTCTAGATTGCTGATAAAAACAAGAATGTCATCAAAGTAGACCACAACACAATCATCAATGAGATGGCGTAAGACATAATGCATGACACACATGAAAGTGGTTGGTGCTTTGGATAAGCGCATAGACATCACTAACCATTCATATAGACCAAATTTAGTTTTAAACGCCGTTTTCCACTCATCACCTTCTTGTATGCGTATTTGATAGTAACCACTTTTCAAATCAATTTTGGAAAATATAGTGGCACCGCTAAGTTCATCTAGCATATCACCAAGGCGAGGTATAGGATGTCTATAACGAACGGTGGTAGCATTTATGGGGTGGCAATCCGAACACATGCGCATACTACCATCTTTCTTAGGAACGAGGATTACCGAAACCGCATAAGGACTTAGCCTCTCATGTACATGCCCGTTATCTATGAGTTTTTGGACTTGCCTTTGTATCTCCTTAGTTTCTTCCGGGTTGACGCGATAAGGTGCCTTGTTAGGAAGCGGTGCTCCGGGTATGAGGTCGATGCGATGTTCGATCCCTCATTTTGGTGGTAGTCCCGGAGGTAGCTCGTCGGGAAAGACGTCTTGAAATTCCTGCAATAAACGAGACAACACAAGAGGTAGATGTTGTGAAGTATTAGTCCTTACGACCTCATCTTTGCACACAAGTACAAAGGGAAGAACGGTTGATGGGCTCTCACTCACATCCCTCGAGTCTCTTTTGGTGGCTAAAATAACTAGATCTCTCTTGTCTCTCATCATGGAGTCACTCAATTTTGGCTTGTGGCACTCACTCTCTTTTAGGTGGGCCGCTCTCTCACTTTTGTCTCCATGATGGGATATATTTTGTTTGTCGGCGATGACTTGACTTGGAGTCATTGGTCGAAGCACATATTCCTTGCCTTTCATCTTGAAGCTATAGTGATTGGTCCGGCCATTGTGGATGACACCACGGTCGAATTGCCAAGGTCGTCCAAGTAGGAGATGGCAAACGAACATGGGAACCACATCACACTCCAATGCATCTTCATATGCGCTAATCTTGACGGATACTTGCACGGTGTGTTCGACTTGGAGTGTGGCGGAGTCACTAAGCCATTGTACGTTGTAGGGGCGTGGATGTGTATGCTTGACCAATTGTAGTCTGGAGCAAAGTTCCTCACTTGCTAAACTGTGGCAACTTCCGTCGTCGATGATGACCTTGATGGATTTTCCTTGAATGCCCACCTTGGTGTGGAAGATGTGGCAACGTTGGTCCTCGTCTTGTTGTTGTTGAAGAATCAATACCTTTTAAACAACGAGAGCGGGGCTCGAATCGTTGTCGCAATAGATTTGCACATCTTCATCTTCATTGACTTGTCGGTGCACGACCACATGTTCCAATGCATCCATCTCGTCTTCGCTCATAAATTCATAGGTGCCGTCATCTTGGAGGATCATCGTGCGTCTTGTGGGACACTTGTAAGTCTTGTGGCCGCGGCCTTGGCACGTGAAGCACTTGATGGAGCTTGTTTTAGTGTTGGCATCTGGTGTTGGAGTAGAGGATGAAGCTCTTGGCTTGTAGTTGCTTGTTGCAGGAGTGCGGCTTGACGAAGTCATCTTATCCTTGTAGCTTGACTTGTCGCCGGTTGTTGTAGAAGGCTTTGTAGTCGAAGGCGTCGTAGTCGTAGAAGTTTGTGCATTTGAGTCGTAGGTCTTGGAAGAGAACTTGGAGTACTTGTAGTCATCTTGCACTTGGCGTTCCGCTTTTGATGCTTGATGCACTAGCTCGAGTAAGTTGGCGTAGGGTTGGAAGTCCACAATTTTCTTGACCTGGTAGTTGAGACCATTCAAGAAACGCGCCATTGTTTGCTCCTTATCTTCCTTGACATTGGCTCGAATCATGGCCATTTCCATCTCTTGATAATATTCTTCTACCGACTTTGTGCCTTGCTTGAGTAGTTGTAGCTTCTTGAAGAGGTCACGGTTATAGTGAGTAGGCACGAAGCGAGCTCTGATGAGATCCTTCATTTGGGTCCACTTGGTGATAGGAGGATCACCCTTCTCTCCTCTTTGCTCAATCACTTGTTCCCACCAAATGAGAACATAATCTTGGAACTCAAGTGAGGCCATGGCAATCTTCTTCTCTTCATCAAAGTTGTGTAGACGGAAGATCTTATCAACTTTGAGTGCCCATGAGGGATAATCTTCGGGATCATTGCTTCTGGAGAACTTAGGCATGGTGAACTTGAGATTGCCGAGGCGATGCTCTTCGTGATTGTTGTTTCGGCGATGACCTTGTCTTGGCGGAGGGTCCTCAATGTCGTTGTCGACTTGAGGTTGTTGTTCTTGCCTTGGAGCTTGGTCATCCATTTGCTCATCGTGATTTGCTTGAGATCGTTGGCGAGGTCCTCCTGCGCGGTGTCGTAGCTCTTGGTGCTCCTCTTGATGCGCGGCTTCGTCTTGACGTTCACGCCGGAGTGCTTCTTGTTCTTCGCGCGCTTGGCGGTTGCGTTCTTGCATCGCGCGTGTTGCTTCTCGTAGAGCATGTTGAGCTTCAAGCGCTTGTTCTTCAGGTCGCCGTTCGTCTTCATAGCGTTGTTGAATGCGTGCTTGCTCCAAAGCTTCTTGTTCTTGTCGATGACGTCGATCACGGTCCCGAAGTCGATCTTGTGATCCATTGCCATGGAAAGGATTGTTCGAATTTTGGTTGTGGTGATGGTCGTCACGTTGATGATGTCGAGCTCGAGGAGGACTTGCGCCGAAGGAGTACTCGTCGGAGTGGTGACTTGAGTGGCGCCGTGACGATGAAGTAGAGGTTGAGGACGCGCAATTCACCATCAATGCGCGGATTTCGTCCATGTGGCTTGATAGCTTGTCGTCGAGGTAGTCCCTCGTGTGCATCTCGGATTTACGCAAGTCGGTGGCGAGTTGCTCGATGCGGTCGTTCATAGCGTCTTGTGCTTGGTGCATTCCTCTTTGGGCGCCGAAGAAGTGTAGTTTGGTGACGTAGTTGTTCTTGTCGTCGTCTTGCTCCTCGAAGGCCGGGTTCAACATGGTAGTCCTATCCATAGTACTCAAGTCGATATAAGTGGAAGAGTGAGAAGACAAATATCGATTAGCGATCCAAAAATTGAAAATGAATCGAGATCACCTAATGTGCAATTATGGAAATAGTAGAATTGGTACTGAAGATTGTCCTTCTCACACCTACACAAATAAAGCTTATGGAGGAGCTTGGTTAGGATGGTGGCACAAAATTCAAGCAATCCGAAGATGAGAATCAATAATGTTGAAAGAAATTCGCAAATTCACAAGTAAGACAAGCTAGATCGATAGCAATGAGTATACACGGAAACACACACGGATAGAAAAGTGGGGTCGTGCAACCAAAAGATGAGCACAAAATGTGGTTTCCACGGAAACGCTCGTGTTTCACAACACTAGAGAGACGCTAGCACGATTGCTCAAATGGGCGTGATACGAACTTATGCACAACCTATAAGAAAAAAACATGTCGTCTTCCTATTCCCGACTTTTGCTATATGTATGAGGCATAATGTCTCTCGCTCAAGTGAATGAAGATGATCAATTATGATATGATATGATATCAATGTGATGCAAGTTGGCGATGCTATTGCTCTTTGCACTTCTTAAAAGCTTTGCTTTTCTTTCTTTTGGTGATGATATTTTGTACGTTCACTATGCATGACGTGCACACCAAGATAGCAATTGTGTATGCGGGTACTATTGAAACACAAAAGATACTAGTATGACACCACAATATAATACTTATGGTGTTTGCATGCGATTGAAGCTATGCGGCGTATGTATCACTAATGTGCACAAGTAGCGTGGCCCGCAATACTCGATGGCTAGTCTCGATAGGCAAGTTACGCAAGTAGGCTCGGGGTAACAATGCAATGGCAAGGGTATCTGTCAAGAGTGCCGTCGCGGTTACCGTCCTTGCTTACGGTGAGGTGTCAATGAAGAGTTGTTGAGCGACGATCCGGGGCGATGATAAGCGGCGATGTTGGTGTAGAACCACTCCTAATTAGCCGAAACACCTTAGGAAGTGGTAGGACTTGCGACTCAAAATCTCAAATGCAAATGGGTTGCGGAAGAAAGTGGCGGAGGTTGCGGAAGCGAAAACGCTCTGCGTAGGCCGGAAGGTCCGTTGCTGAAGTTTCGGGTGGAGCCGGAAGTTCCGGGGGTCGGGAAACTGGGGATGAACCCTAATTTCCAGATCTGAGATTTGGACGGAAAAACTGGGAGAAGAACCCAAATCCTACGGTAAAAAAGAAAAAATGCTGAAGGATGGATGGATGGAAAGCTAGATCCACTTGTCCACAACGAAATCCACGGATCCAAATCAACAAAATCTCTTCAAATCCAACGAAATCAAGAAATTTTGGTATGGCTATTTTTGTGGGGAATTTTCAAAATTAGGTCAATTCAAACAAAATTGGCTAGAAAGTGGAGGGTGAGACTCCAAGGTGTGAATCAACCTGGCTCATGATACCAATGCACACCCGCGGTGGTCGATCTTTTCACACTTGGAGGGGGAAAGAGAGGGAAAATCAAGAGAAACACAAGAACTCAAGAACAATCCTCAAATCACACACCCAGTAGATCCACATAAACACACAGGGATACACGATCCAAAGTCAACGAAAGGATACACGTAACGGTAGTCTTCCCTACGAGAGGGGCCTTGTATCCACGAGGGGATCTTCCCTAGATTAGGGGCCTTGACATCGCTATGGACCTTCTCACATGGAGGACATCTCCATGGGAGGAGGATAGTAGATGGAGCTAAGCTCAACAAAAGGTTGTCTAAACATTAGCTAACCCTAAAACGAAGGTAGGGGAAGAGTATTTATAGTCTAGGTAAAAAAACGAGGCCGAAGGGGTACATGGGCACTCGGGCCCGAGTGACTGCGCGTAGGTAGGCCGGAAGTTCCGGGAAATTTCGGGCTGGTTCCGGGGTTTTCCGAGTGATGTCGCCGGTCTAGTTGCTGAGGCTGAGTAGGGGCCAGAAGTTCCGGGCAGGCCGGACGTTCCGGGGGCCGCAAGTTCCGGGGGCCACAAGTTCCGGGCCGGTTCCGGGCTGGACAGAAAGTTGTCGAGGTCAACGGTTGCCGAGCAGCACATGGGCCGGAAGTTCTGGGCTCTGGAAGACTTGTCCTTCCTTTGGTCCTCTTGCTCGGTCGTCTTTGAGTCCATTCCCATAGTGTCTTGGTGACCTTGATCGTGGTACCTGAGCATGCATAGAGTTTCCGCTTGAGGTAGCACCCGCGTTTCATTTGTATCAAAGGAATAGTCGTTAAGGAGAGATGTCACTTGGGTCTCAATGGCACGTGCGCGGGCTCTTGTCATGGGACCACTTGCAGCTTGAGGTGTATCCATGGGGATGATCATGGGATGCTCCGTATCACCATCTTGTCTCGGATGTTCCCTTTGGATTTGGCGCTCTAGCTCGTCAGCTTGCGGGCCCTGGCTTGGAGCCGTAGCATCAGTCAGCGGAAGGGATCCGTGTAGTGCACCGAGCTCTAAGCAGCGGCCACCGTGTCGTGAAACCCATCCAACCGTAGCCAATAATCCTCAAAGTGGAAGCGCCGGTGTGCCGCATGTGTGGGCGAGCAGTCAAGGAGGAGAGGGCAGTGATACAACATAATGGAGGCGAGGCAGCACATATGATAGCTTCCATGTGCATCCTCCCAATCCGACGTGCAGAGCAAGCGGTCCAGGTGCACCAAGGTTGGTGGTGATTGCTCGTTCGACCACGTGAACCGTCGACCGTTGAGGTATATCTCCTTCAATGCGAGGTCGTTGACGACGCGGCGGAATCTGCCCATCATGCGGTGGTGCAAGTTGCCGGTGCTCTTGTCCTCATCGCGTAGTATCAGGTTGAAGTCCCCGCATAACATCCAAGGCCCGTGGCAGTCCGTGCGTATGTCACGAAGCTCCTGCAAGAAGGCGATTTTGTCGGCATCCTCTTGGGGGGCGTATACCATAGATAGCCACCAGAGCGTGCCGGTGGGCGTCGTTACCTTGGCCGTGAGAGCGTTGGTGGTGAACATCGGGTCCGTGATAGTCACGGGCCGACTCTTCCAAGCTAGCAATGTGCCGTCCCGAGTGCCTTGCGCCGGGAGGTACTTATAATCATCAAATTCCGAGCCGAGTGTCTCAAGGACAACAGACGAGCTGATCAACGCCATTTTTGTTTCTTGTAAGCATACAATGGAGGCGGAAGTGGTGTCCAGCAGCGATTGTACGGCGATGTGCCGTGCTCGCGCGTTGAGGGCACACACATTCCAGACAACAATCCTAAGGTTGTGATCCATGAACGTATGATCGACGAGGGGTGCAACAATTGCGGCCTATGACGCGGCAACTACCTCTGTATGCGCCGCAACGGCCGTCGGGGTGGGCATGCTTGTTGGGATCTCGCAGTCGACCATGGCTGCAATGACCGTGAGTACCGATAATGGGATTGGCGCCGCGAACAGCTCATTGTACACTTTCATCTCAACGAAGCTGATCCTATGGTTAGTCCCAACGATCCCGAGCGTGCGTAGGACCCGCCTGGGCTCTTCTCTTCGCGATGGCGGCACAGACAGCAGGGATGTGGTCGTAGCAGGGCGGCCGCATCGAGGGGCGAAGTTGAGCGGGCGATGTGGTCTTTTCCCTGGGGTTGGCAAGGCTGCTGTGATGTGCTTCGTGGCAGCGGCAAGAAACTCGCCCAACGTCCACGTTTTCGGTGCGGCGGCACCTCCACGGGATCGGCGTAACATGATCCGTGAAGAGGCGAACCGTTCCGCTGTTGCTAGGTGTGCGCCATGCTCGGGCCCCGTCGGTGTGGGCTCAGAGGAGTCCTCGATGGGCCTTGGCGTGGTGGGCTGGTTGGCTGCGGGCCTAGGCGTGGTTGGCTGGGCCTAAGGCCTTTGCAGGATCGTCACAAGCGTGCAAGGCTCCGGTTGCCTGATGGGGGAGTTGGCGCCAACGGCCAGTTGTGTTTCCCCGATCTCCGCGGCGCGCGTGTGGGCTCGGGAGACTGGTCAGCGGGCGTGTCTGCATCCTGGGCGTTGGCGTAGGCAAAACACGACTTTGTCCCGACAAGTCTGCAGGCCGATCTGGTGGGGCGGGCTGCGAGTCTGGCACCTCACTCAAAGCAGTCAGTTCCCGACCAAGCATCGGATCAGACGAGCCATAGGTGCCCCCTTGCAATCGTCCTGAGGTGCGCAATGTGTGACCCGATTTGAATCCTGAGCCGCTTCTAGGGTGTTCTCTGCGAATGGGAGGTCGCCACATGTTGCCTGGCTCGTGTTGGTGCCAGCGACCGAGGCCGTTGCAACGAAAGTGGTGCAGCCAGCTGGTGGCGGCATCACAGCCCTGGCGCCCGCCGCGTCACCCTCAACTTTGCACGGTTGGTCCACCTGCAAAGCTCGCTTTCGCCCTCCTTGGCCTTTCCTTTTCTAGCATGGCGACGAGAGGGGCGAGGCCCCTGCTGACCCAGCCATGGGGCCATGCCGCGTCGATGCTCTAGTACGGGCGGTGGCGACGCTTCCACGCCAGCGGGAGCAGGCCAGGCGGATGCCACGGCGACCCCATCGGCGCGGGTGGCACGGTTGCTTGTGCACCACAACGAGTCGTCCATAGCCATGCCGTCTGCCCGATCAGGTGGTGGCGCGTCCGTGCGTCGGCGCTTGCGTCCCAGGTGACACCCCCACCCAGGGCCGGGGCCAGGCATGCGGTCGTGGCTGTCGCCGTCCCAGTTGTCGTTGCCACCATGTTCGGTGCTATGATGGGCACAGAGAGACGTCGCTCCGGAACATGGCCAGGTCAGCCCTGGAGCGCGTGTTGGGGTGGAGTCGTTCGATCCAGCAGCTCTCTCCAAGGATGTTCTCTGCCGTGGATAGATGCCAGGCCTGTGCGGGGATGCCGCGAAGCTCTAGCTCGACGCAGTACTCGAACTCGCCGGAGCCGACATGGGCGAGCTTGCTCCAGGGCCGTAAGGAGAGTGAGAACTGCCATGAGTTGATGAAATGGTCTCCTTCCAGGCAGCGCTTGGCAGAGTGCGAGCTGAAGAGGATCAGGAAGTCCTCTGGGTGGTGGGCTTCACCGTCGACGAGCTTGAAGGTGGAGCGGAGCACGTCGGAGACCTTGGCGGCGGACGCGCGCGGTCTGTTGCCGGTGATGGAGGCCACCATAGCCCGGCCCGGAACCTCCTCTGCTTCCTCCATCGCAACGGAGTGCGCCATGATGACCCGCACGTACTTCGGTGCGCGCCGTGCGGGGATGGTGGCTGTAGGGGCGACGGTAGGTGGCGGGGGCGGCGGCGGGGGAGTGGCTTGGCGTGGGGCTTGCCCTGGGGCGGCTGGGCCCGTGCGACCATTGGTGGTGCGAGCTTGCCCGACCGCGTCACGGCACATGGGGCCGTAGGAGCGCGAGTCGTGGCCGGACACGAGACACCGGCGACATCTGATGTCGTTGGTGCAGTCCCGGACCCGGTGGCGGTGGTCGAGGCAGCGGAAGCATAGCCCCGCGATTTCCTCCGGGGAGGGGCTGCGCCGACGCGGCTGCGGGGGCCTCGGCTCGGCTGCCTGGCGCGGATGGCGGTGGTGATTCCTGCGCCGCGGCTGCTGGTAGCCTTCCGCGTAGACCTCGACGCTGCCGGAAACACATTACACCTCAGAGCGGGGGCTGAGGCGGGTTGAAGCGTGCGGCAGGGAGGGGGCCGCGGCCGGCGGGGCTGGAGGAGCCAGCGGCGCAGGGGTCGGCGGTGTGTGGGCGACCTCGCTGTACGAGTGCGTTGAGGACTCGCTCTCCGAGTTGAACCAGCGGTTGCCAGAGAGGGTCGCTCGGTGCTCGACAGGGTCGGCCGCGGGAGGAGCCATGGCTGTCTCTTTAGAGTCAGTTTTGGATCTAAATATGCAAGATTACCTTGAATTGGTGCAGGATCTCTTGAAGCTGGAGGCAATTCAAGGTGAGCTTGCAGAGTATAATGGTGGTCAGCCAACCTTCCCACAGTGGGCAGCTGCAGCTGGAACTGATGAGAACACTCTGCGGAAACGTCTGGATCATGGTATTCATTGCAAGAACAGAATGGTAACATCTAATGTGCGGCTTGTAATCTCTATTGCCAGAGAATTTGAAGGTCCAGGGTTGGAGCTTTATGATCTTATTCAGGTACATGGATTTTTCTTTAGCTGTTGTGGTTAATAAGTATGGTACTTCTATGCTGTATTTAGCACGGCTATTTTATTTCTAGGTCTTCATTACAGGAAGGGATGCAGGGCCTTATAAGAGGTGCTGAAAAGTTTGATGCATCAAAGGGTTTTCGGTTCTCTACATATTCTCACTGGTGGATCAAACAAGCAATGCGGAAATCTGTCTCTGAGCAAACCCAGATATTTCGCTTACCAGTATGTTCCCCATCCTTGTTCTTTTAGTTATTGCATGTTTTGTTGCACGATTCTGTGTACCTACCTGCTGGCTGCTGTGGTCATACTGATTGTGACTTGGTGCCTAATATTAGTATCATGCATGAGTGCAAGCTGAATTAAGTTAGACAAGTTCTATTTATTTGGAAAATAATAAAAATACACAGCACAGCCCTGTTGTTTCCCTGAAAAAAATGAAGTTAGACAATTTCTGAGATTCTGCAGTATGAGTGAACCCATTCAAATTGGTGACACTGCTAGTCCATGTGCAAATGGAAGATACACCCTCCGTTCCTAAATACTCCTCCCGTCCCAAAATTCTTGTCTTAGATTTGTCTAGATATGAATGTATCTAGTCAAGTTTTAGTATTTAGATACATTCATTTCTAGACAAACCTAAGACAAGAATTTTGGGACGGAGGGAGTATAAGTCTTTTTAGGGATTTCACTAGGGGGACTACATACGGAGCAAAATGAGTGAACCTACACTCTAAAGTACGTCTATATACATCCGTATCTAGTCTTCAAGTGAAAACTCTAATAAAACTTATATTTAGGAACGGATGGAGTAACTATTACTTTTGTAGCATAACGCCTTGATGCCAGTTTCTTCATGCAACGAGACACATGGTACAGTTGACGTATTCTTTTATCTTTTTTTTTGGCGGAAAGGCCAGTGGCGACATATTAAGTTGAACAAACCCTTACAGAAACAGCTTTACAGAAATTGAAAAATCCATTCAGCTCCCTGGGGTTGCCGAAGTTTTCTTCCTTCTGCATCCATTGGCCGCGCGCCTTAAGCAAAGCTCGTTGCCGCCTCTGGACCTTTGTCTCAACGGATCAAACTTTTTGAAGCCCACTAGCTTGTATAAGCAACGGCCGGGAAGTCGTTGATGTGAAGACGCTGGCTGCCGTGATCTGCGCAGAAAATTGCCGCCCCGAAAAGAACACACCGGAAAGGGCCTGTAGAATGCCCCAGGCCCCGGCCAAACAGAGTCGGGGAACACAAATCTCAGACGCTCCCTGTTGAGGCCGAGGCTAGCCAACCTTCGTCGGTCAGAATTGGAGCCGGAGGACCAAGATGCACAACAACGTTCTCCACTCCGCAGGGCAGCACGACGGAGACAAAACTTCAGAAGAAAAGTAAAAGAACCAGATCTGGTTCTACTCTTCCACATGCCACAAAGAACTGCCAGAATGACGGCGAGGCGTGGAGACCTTATCCTTGCTCACAATGATGCCATCGTCTCATCACCTCCCATCGGAGACAAACACTGAATTTATTCCAAACCCTACCACCACCACCGGACCGAAGCCCTAGGGTCCCTGGCCCCTCCTGTCAGTTGAGCACAGCGGAGGGAGATGGGCCCTTGGTCTCACCGGGGAGTAGGGTAGACCGGCCCCGCCTGTTGCCTAGGTCGTGAGAGCAGGAGAAAGAATGATTCATATGATGATTACGGGTATTACTTGGGTCAGACATCTTTGGTACTTTTGGCAGTTAGTCTTTTTCCTTTCATATAGTGAAAAGACATTGAACATTACTGCAATATTACTTCTGTTGACTTTCTCTTTTAATATTATCTGTTAATCGATGATTCCGGTTAACTACGATTTATGTTTTGATTGTCTGAGACCGTCTCAGTTCATTTGCTTCATCTTACCAGACAGTAGGCATGTATCTTACCAGACGGTAGGAATGAATGCCAATTTGTATTTGATACGGAGCACTTGTATTTTATGAATGCTGGTTCTCTTAGCTGCAATATTTCTTACACTGGTTTATTCTGATTACCAGGCTCACATGGTTGAGGCAAGTTATCGTGTGAAGGAGTGCACAAAACGACTGCGCCGTAAACTTAAAAGGCGACCCTCTAATGAGGAAATAGCAGTGGACATTGGTATGCCAGTTAAACGAGTCGAAGCAGCAGTGAGCCTCCCGAAGTATAGTGTATCCCTTGATAGCAAAATTGGAAGCACAGACATGACTTACCAGGTGCTGTCTCGTTTGTATTTTGTATCTCACCCGTGCTTGCTGTATATATAGAATTCAAACAAGAACGTGCTCCCATTTTCAGGAGGTCACAGCTGATCCCAGCGCTGAGACCGCTGAAGAAATGCTGAATAGAATGTCAATGAAGAAAGATGTGCATCAGGCACTGGATACTCTGAGCCCACGCGAGAGACAAGTTGTCAAGCTTAGGTTTGGAATCAACGATGGTAGGATAAGAACTTTGCAGGAGATTGGCAACATCATGGGTGTCAGCAGGGAGAGGATTCGGCAGATTGAATCGGGTGCGTTTCGGAAACTGAGGGGCAAGAAAAAGGTGAAGTGTTTGATGGATTATCTGGTGCCTGTAGGCAATTGGTGAACTGTTTGTCTGCACAGAGTATTTTTCTTTCAGATTTAGTTTTGTTTTTGAGAATCCATTCCTTGTGCCATTTACTTAGCACCCCCCCCCCCCCCCCCGCCCCGATCAAATAGGTTGTCCAAAATATTTGTCTTTATAGCAAAAGGGCCTATGTGTTGTAACGGAAGAAAAGAATACCACATGCTCCTAATTTACAAAAAAAATGGTCTATAATCTAAGTATTTGTAGCTACAGCCCAAACAAAGATGATCTTAACCTACAAAAGCGTAATTTAAGATTCCTACGGTGCTTGCGGTATATAATCGGAGTATCCTACATATAGATTTCATGCTACAAAGAAACAGACAAATGATCTTTAATTTCGTCTCCAATCGTAATTTTGTCGAGATGTTTATCCGCAATCCGGATCAGTACTGATTAAGATTGCATCCTAGATAGTAGTTTTTTTTAAATGGTTAACATGTAAAATAACATTATATTCAGATTCTAAATATTTTTCTAATCAAATTTCATATATAACACGTTAAATTTGAAGTTAATTTTTAGAAAATATGAGTATTTAAAAAAAACATTTGATATGTACCTACAGATTTAATGTTAGAAATATCAGAGTTTTTTACTCCATCCGTTCGGAAATACTTCTCCTAGAAATATACAAAATGGATGTATCTATAACTAAAATAAGTCTAGATACATCTACTTATAGGACAAGTATTTTCGGACGGAGGAAGTATAAAATAGCATGACGGATTAAGAATACCTATTTCCTTTATTAGTAAGTTTGTGTGGAAACATTGAAGTATCATGCATCCCTGCCGTGCCGTCCCCCCACCTAATGGGCCTGTTTGGATCAGCGTTTTTTGTTTCAAATACCTCAGTAAAAAATACATTCCTTTATCGTGCGTTTCGTTTCCGATCAGGAATTACCCATTACTTCCTCCATTCCTAAATATAAGTAGTTTTAGATTTCACCAAGGGGGCTACATACGAAGCAAAATGACTGAAACTCACTCTAAAGTATCCGTATGTAGTATCCTAATGAAACCTCTAAAAAAACTTATATTTAAGAACAGAGGGAGTAGTTGATAAGTTACACCTGTAAAAAATAAACCTCTATATTATTTTACATCCAATCCAAACGCGTCCAAGAATAATACTCACTCTGTTCCAAATTTCTTGTCTTAGGTTTGTCTAGAAATGAATGTGTCTAAATACTAAAATGTGACTAGATACATTCATATCTACACAAATCTAAGACAAGAATTTTGGGACGGAGGGAGTATAATCGAACCAAACCAAATTAAGGCTATGATGTCAAAGAGTATATAGCAAAATAACTTAAATCAGCACCCTACAGGTGAGAGTATAACGTAACGAATTGCTGAAAGATTAATGGGAAATGTATGGCCAAGCGTGCATGTAGTTTGGCAGTCGCGAGCACCACTCACTTGCAAGATTTCGGCTGGCTGGCAGCACGAAACCTAGTGCAGAGACAAAGCGAGCAACGCCAGCACCGGCGGCCTGCCCATTCAGGAGACTGAGGGCATCTCCATCCGTGCCCCAGGCCTTCCACGTCTCTTTTTTTATCGTCGACACTAAAAAATCTGCCCAATCGTATTTCAAGATTTTTTTTGTCGGTTTGGACCGAAATTGATGTCGGTGGATCCAGACCGAACCCAGCACGTCGGGTGACGCTGAGGAAAAAAGTCTGACGCAAAAACAAACCGCGCCAAATTCCTCCCGCATGGACCCGTCGAGTCAGCGAGACTGGGCATTGCCGAGAACGTTCCTCCTCCTTGCCGGCTTGGCTCCCACGCCAGTTCAATGCGCCGGATTCCAAGGTCTGGCAGCGCAGTGATGGAGCGCCGCCGCGCGTCCCGCCCTTTTCCGCCAGGTGTGCACTCCACTCCCGCCCCTCCCCGCTATAAAAGCCGCCGCCGCCGCCGCTGCTCGCCGCACACTTGCCCCTACATCCTCTTCTCCCATCTCTCTCGCCTCCACCATCGGAAACTTTCGAGTCCATGGCGAAGCGGTTCCCCGGTGACAGAGTGGGTGCCAACGGTTTCGGCCGTCGGTCGTTGCACGAGTGGGAGGCACACGCCCTCCATGAGGCCAACTACCCGGCACCACCAGCATGCGCATGCTGGGCGCCTGGGGACTGAGCGCCAGAGGCATCCCCGTGCCCCCACCACCATCCGCCGCGGAACGCCGTAGTGAGATCCCGCGCATCTTGGCGTATTTGCGGGAGCACGTGCGACAGGAAGAAAGGTACGCCGCCACAACTTCCCTCTATGGACGGTGTACTTCTAGTGCCGCCACGCCGACCAGATCGCCTTCACCAAGGGTTTTCGGCGTCAAAGGGGTGCCACAACTGTTGCCGTCAGTGGTGGGGCGTCCCCGGGCGCACGCTCCATGCTGTCCTCGAGCACATCGAGGGCGGCAATGAGCCGCCGCTGGAGTACCTGGCACCGTCGCTTTCGCGCTGAAGCGGGAGCTCATGGCTATCGAGGCGAATGGCAGGGTCCTCCTCTCGCTCCTCCGGCACGACGCCGCCGCTCGCCACCATCAAGGCCGAGCCCAGGAGATGTCGGAGCATCGTCGCAGCCTTGGCGGCAACCTTGTTGTAAACGAGGGCCACCACCAACCTTCGCCTCCCTGCAGCCACCTTCGCCTGGTCAGGCCGAAGAAGGAGAAGGAGCCGGCAACGCCGCCGGTGGTCGTCAAGCAGGAGAACGCTGAGATGCCCGCCGACCTAGACATTGTCTTAAAGTGGTCGCGCGACGACTACGTTCGGAAGGAGATGGAGCGCCAGCCTTGCGCTCTGGAGGAGATCGCCGCACAACGCTGCGGTCGCGAAGAGGGCGACGTCATCGTCCTCGTCGACAATGACGAGGAGACGATGGCGCAAACCGCCTTCGTCCACAGCGGCTATCTAGGGCAAGGCTGCAGTAAGGACGACGCGCAGGACGTCGAGAGGATTAGAACGTCGACGGCGGCGACGATGATGATGACGACAGCGACGACTACACCGCCTTCTACCAGCTCCTCGACATGAACTAGGTTAGCGGCGACAGGATGACGACGGCGGCGTAGTTTTTTTTAATGTTTTTATGTATTTTTAGGTTTGTACAAATTTAAATGAAATCGCCTAAATTTCATCCAAAATCGCCTAAATTTCTTTGAATTTGGTCCGAATTCAATTTGGAAAACGACGTCTCGGGCGACCTTGGGGGGGGGCTGGGAACATGAGCCCGCAAGCCGATTTTAGCGTTGGTTCACCCCCAAGCAGTGCTATTTCAGGGGGAGGGGGGAGGACGGCTCGAGATACTTTGAAACACTACAACATTTGCTGCTTGGATGTGTGCTGGCAAGGCAGGTATGGGTGTGATCCTAAAGCAATGAAATAGGCAAGCTTTATACCGATAGCAAACACCGAGTTGGTGCAATGGTGGACAACCAAGGAGGATGCGGGAGTCCTTTCTAAGGATAGTAGAGCCACGATTCTGTTGGTGCTCTAAAGCAAACTATTTGGTGCTCTAAAGCAAACTATTTTTAGGGAGATAGACCTAACATGCAGACAGTTCACCTGGGCAAACACGTTGCTAAATCCAACATATGAAAAGTTGGATCTAGTTCTAACCAGTATCGAATGGGAACAAAAGCTTCTTTTGGTAACGGTTCGATCTTTGAATGGGAGCATTTCAGACCACACCTTTACTTGTTGACTTCGGGGAGGCAACCCATTTGGGAAACAAGAACGTTTTCTCATTTGAACTAGTATGGTCGGACAGGGAAGGCTTTATCGACCTAACAGCCTAGGAGTTGTCTAAGGACACGGGAGGGAGGTTTAATGTCGAGCGATGGCAAAATAAAATTAGGCATTTACGGCAATTCTTGAGGGGATGTGCCAAAAATGAAAGTGGAGCATATAAGGTGGAACAAGAGAGTCTTCTCAACCTTATCCATAAGAAGGTTGAATCCATCCTACTAGATGCGGCATAACGGGCATCTAAGAGGGAAGATGAGGGTACATTTGAGCGTTGCTCAGGGAAGAAGAGGTGAGATGGGCACTGAGAGCGAAAGTTATGCATGTTGTGCAAGGAGATGACAACACCCAGTTTTTCCATTTGATCGCAAATGGAAAACAAAGAAAGAATAATATATACCAACTTGAGAGGGTACAATTATAGGCCATGAGAACCTAAAGCTATACATCTCTAATTATTATAAACAACTTTTTGGAGCCCCTGAACACAATTTGTGTCTCTCGATGAGTGGAGCGTAGAGGATGTATCTCGACTCGGGAAAAATGAGAACGAGGTGTTATCCGCACCATTTACTGAGAAAGAGATGTTCAAGGCTATATCACAAATGAAGAATAGTAAGTCACCGGGTCCGGATGGATTCCCAGTAGAGTTTTATAAGAAGTGCTAGCATATTATTAAGGGTGACCTCCTACCCATGTTCCATGATTTGTTTAACGAAAACTTCAGTTATTCCACCTACGCTTTGGGACAATAACATTGTTGCCAAAAAAAGGCGGAGGTGGTACACATTGAGCAGTTCAGAACGACATCTTTGCTTAATGTGAGTTTTAAGATCTTTACAAAAGTTGCCACAACCGACTGACGCGGATTGCACACAGTGTGGTGCAACCAACTCTGACTGCTTTCATGCCAGGCAGAAACATACTCAAGGGAGTAGTAGTCCTTCGTGAAATTCTTCATGAGATTCACTCCAAGAAACTAGATGGCGCGACTTTTAAGGTGGATTTCGAAAAAGCTTATGATAAAGCCAAATGGTCGTTTCTCCAACAAGCCTTACGTGTGAAGGGATTCGATGATTCATGGAGGAAGTAGGTTGACTCGTTTGTACAAAAGGGCAGCGTCGAAATCAAAGTGAATGATGATATAGGTCACTACTTTCAAACATAAAAGGGTCTCAGGCAAGGAGATCCTATGTCACCTATTTTGTTCAGCATAGTGACAGACATGTTGGCAACTCTAATAGGCAGAGCTAAGGACAATGATCAAGTCAGAGGACTAGTTCCACATCTTGTTGATGGTGGTGTGTCCATCCAACAATATGCAGATGACACAATCATATTCATGGAACATGACATGGAAAACGCTAGTAATATGAAGCTTGTGTTATGCTTATTTGAACAATTATCAGGTTTAAAGATTAATTTTAATAAGTGTGAACTGTTCTGCTTTGGGAGAGCTAAAGATGAACATGATGCTTATCGACAATTGTTCGGCTCTGAATTGGGTAACCTACCGTTTAGTTATTTAGGTATGCCATTTCACCACTGAAAACTCTCTAACAAAAAATGGAAATGCATTGAGGACCGATTTGAAAAAACTAAGCTGCTGGAAGGGTAAGCTTATGTCATATGGAGGACGGTTAGTACTGATAAATTCAGTACACAAGAGTATGCCAATATTCATCCTATATTTCTTTGAAATGCCGATAGGGGTATGGAAAAGGTTAGATTTCTATCGACCAAGATTTTTTTGGCAAAGTGAGGAGAATAATAGAAAATACATGCTTGGTAAATGGGATATAATTTGTCACCCCAGGGACCGGGGGGGGGGGGCTAGGTATTGAGAATTTAGAGGTAAAGAACATATGCATACTGAGCAAGTGGTTATTTAGGCTATATGTGGAGACAGAAGGCATGTGGGTGCAGTTACTAAGGAACAAATACCTACATTCTAAAACATTGGCCCAGGTCACCGTTATACCAATGATAGACCTTTCTGGAAGGGGGTGATGACAGTGAAAGCAACCTTCTTCCATAGAACAAAGTTCATTATTGGGAACGGTCAGTCCACTAGATTCTGGGAGGATGTGTGGCTAGGGGAGGCACCGCTCGCTACACAGTATCCATCTTTGTATAATATTGTGCAGCGAAAGGATGCATATGTTGTGACAGTATTACAAGCCGTACCTATAAATATCCAGTTCCGTAGGTCGGTAGTAGGTGACTGATGGAATCATTGGCTTCATATTGTCAGGAGGTTGATGGATGTCCATCTAGCTGATGAGGCAGACTACAATCACTGGAAGCTAATGGTGAGCGGGCAATTTTCACTGAAATCCATGTATATCGATTTAATTAAATCTAGTCCAATACCGAGATCGACACATATTTGGAAAACTAGAGTACCTTTAAGAATCAAAGTCTTCATATGGTTTGTTCACAAGGAGATGATTCTACGTAAGGACAACTAGCCAAAGCGTGGTTGGAAGGGCAGTAAATGATGTTGTTTTTCTGATCATGAAGAAATGATTAAACACCTCTTTCCCGAGTGTCCTCTGGCTATATCATTATGGCGCTCAGTTCATATAGCTTTTAACATCAGCCCTCCAAACAATATTCACACGTTATTTGGGACGTGGTTAAATGGGGTTGAGTCAACTATTGCTACACATATTCGGATAGGAATATGTGCGCCACTTTGGATTATATGTAACCGCATGGATGATATGTTTTTTAACAAAAAACCCAGATTAAGTTTTTGCAGGTAATCTACATGGCCACTAATTGGATCCATACATAGTCGCTACTCTCTCTTGCGAATGCTAGGGAGCATTTAGTTAGAGGGTCTACCTCATGGGAGATGGTAGCTCGGGATTTCTGCAACCGGTTTGGAGGGCGGTCCAAGTATAGATTAGGTGTTTAGTCATCTTTACCTATTGTTCCCGGTTGTGTCACTTTACCTTTTTTATCTTCATTTACCTTCATTTCAGTTCGGACTAAACATGTACCCGTACTTGGAAATTGTTTACTTTCTTGCTTAATAAGATGGCCGCATGCATGGTGTTGATGCAGAGCCCGGGGGTCTTTCCTCCTTTTCCAAAAAATGTTTTTAGGGAAATAGCAGGACTATGCAACGTATTTTTTATATTAAATTTTGTAAATAAAATATAAAGTCTCAGTGTGGTAAATGATACTTGTGATCTGCGTTGGGTTTCCGTGAAGAGGAATGGGTTATCGCAGCATAATATGGGTAAGTATTTCCCTGAGTTATAAAACCAAGGTTTATCGAACCAATAGGAATATCAACCACCACCGTCTACAACGGCTGCACACAAAAAAACAAACAACTTGCACCCAATGTGGGCAAGAGGGTTGTCAATCCCCTTGTAATTGTTATTTGCAAGCGAGTGAGGTGTGTAAAAAATTGTAGATAGCAAGAAAAAAACAAGTAAATGACATCAAGGTATTAAAGGTTTTGTAAATATGTTGTGAATATACCCAAGGGCCATAGTTTTCCCTAATGGCATCTCTCATGAAAAATAGCATAAGATGGGTAAACAAATTACTAGTGGGTCATTGACAGAAAAGCAGATAGTTATGCAATATTCACGAAAATGATCATGCGTATATAGGCATCACATCCATAAAAAAATAGGTTGACTCCCGCCTGCACCTATTACTATAACTCCACTCATCGACCTCTATCCAGCATGCATCTAGAGTATCAAGTAAAACAGAGTAATGCATGGAGAACAATGACATGATATGGAGAATGTAAACTCAAGCAATATGAATAAACAAAAAAAATTACGTGACATGATGTCCATAATGTAACCTTATGCATGTATGTTCATTGAGAAATGATGAATTAACAAATATTAATACATCAATACTTATAGGTATAAGCAGCAAAATAATTAATCTTTCAAAGTATTACAATCCCCAAAGATTATTTTACCCCATTCATCTTATTATATTAGCATGTCATGGCTGAATCTTCACCACATTAATACAAATATCAAGTACCACGGTGTCCAAGTGAGGCAATTAGATCATACTTTTTCAGTATGCATAAACTTTTTATTCTTCACGCAATACATGAGCGTGAACCAATGGACATAGCATATAGGTGGAATAGAATATGGTGGTAGGTTTCAAAGGGGGTAACAAGTGGAGAATATAATCTCACATCAACTACGTGTATCAACGGGCTATGGAGATGCCCGTCAATATATATCGATGCAAGGAGTAGGGATTGCCATGCAAATGATGCACTAGAGCTATAAGTGTATGAAAGCTCCACTGAAGCTAAGTGGGGTGTGCATCCAACTTTCTTGCTCATGAAGACCTCGGTCATTTGAGGAAGCGTGTCATCGGAATAGATAAGTCAAGTTTATGAAAAAGTGATTCCCACTAGCATACGAAATGATATAACATGAGACTCTCTATATGAAGAACAAGGTGCCACTTTGAGGCACAAGTGTGGTAAAGGATAGTAGTAAAGTCCCTTGTCACTTTTTATCTCATTAATTTTTTTCCTCTTTTCATTTTTAATATTATGGGCTCATTTGGCCTCCCCCATTTCTATTTCCTCATTGGTACAATGCTCTAATAATTATGATCATCACACTTTTATTTACTTACAACTCAATATGAAAATAGATAGGACGATATGATTGTGTATGAATGCATCTGGCAGTGTAACATGATGTGCAAAGATCTAGCGTGGCATGTATAAAAAAATATGATGAATGGCGGCTTAGCCACAAATACTATGTCAGCTCTATATGATCATGCAAATCATTATGATGATGAACGAACAAGTCATGTGAAGTCACGATGACATTTGCATGGCAATAGATCTCATAATGGCTATGGAAATGCCATGCTAGTTAGGTATGGTGGCTGTTTTGAGGAGGATATAAAAAGGCTTACGTGCAACACAGTGTGTCATGTGACGTGGTTTGGATGCACCATCGAAAGTTGCATCGATCCTCTAGGTGAGAGCGAGCAATGCATAGTAACGAAGAGGCTAGCAAATATGAGTAGGTGAGATTGCGTATGTCCATGATGTCACCTTGGTCTTGAAGAGCTCATGTACCATCCTTCATCTTGAAGTTGTCAAGCTAACTTTGAAGCACATCCAACTTAGATTCTCCGTCACAATCAGTACCTTCATGCATATCGATCAAAGTATCCCAAATCTCTTTTGCATTCTCAAGGCGACTGATTTTGTTGAATTCTTCCGGGCAGAGACAGTTGAAGACGATGTCGAAGGATTTGTTGTGAGACAAACATGTTTGAAATGACAACTTAGAGATCATAGTTGCTTATGCCATGCTTACTCAGCAAGGAGCTTATAATGGGTTGCCTTGGTTGCCAACATGAATGTTGAGATGACTATGATGTAGTATGATAGGATGGTATCCTCCTTTGAATGATTCAAGTGGCTTGACTTGGCGCATGTTTACGCATGTAGTTGAAACAAAATCAACTTAGCCTATATGATATTCATGTTCATGGTGATTTATGTCCTACTCATGCTTGCACTCAATGCATTTTGATGACTGTTGTCGCTCTCTAGTTGGTCGCTTCCGAGTCTTTTGCTAGCCTTCACTTGTACTAAGCGGGAATACTGCTTGTGCATCCACTCCCATAAACCCAAAGTTGTGCCATATGAGTCCACCATACCTACCTATGTGCGGTATCTACCTGCCGTTCCAAGTAAATTTGCATGTGCCACTCTCTAAACCTTCAAGAAATAATCTATTTTGCATGCCCGAACCGCTCATGTGGTGACAGGGGGCTATTGGTATCTTCCATGCTAGGCGTGTTATCCTAGATATTGTTTATTCACTATCATTTACGAGAATGGGGCCGGTAATTGGAATTCCCAGTTCCATGCTCAAATCGAAAAAATAATTGCAAACAAAACTCCCCCAGGATTGATGTTGGTATGGACGGTACCCGAGGATTCAGCTAGCCGTGGAGTGTGATTGATTGGTGGTGGGGGAGTCAAAACTTTACTTTTCTGTTTGGGAACCGCCTATAGCATGTGTAGCATGGAACATGTTGAGAACTCTTAGTCATTGCGTTGACAATGAGAGCATGCCACCCAAAATTATTATCGCTATTTTCAAAAGCTTGAGCTCTGGCACCTATGCAAATCAATGCTTCCCTCTGCGAAGGGCCTGCCTATTTATGTTCCTGTTGAGTCATCCTCCTCTTACAAAAGCACCAATTAGAGAGCACCTCTGTCATTTTTATGCTTTGCTTTTAACTATGTTGAGTATGACTGTGACGGGATCTTCTTTGCCATGAATTACAATGTTTAGTCAGCCCTTTGTCTTTGAAGGTGCTCTACATTTATGTTTTGCGGTCTCAAAAAGAGCTAGCGAGATACCATTTGTTCGTACTGCTTCATGTTGTTTTGATTGAAGTGTTGACGTCTGAGGCTTATTATTATTTGCTCGCTAGCTGATTATGCCATTGATATGAGTTTACTGTGAGACCTAGGTGTCATTTGCTTATGTGGTTTGCTTGTGATCTTGCTGAAACTCTGGATATGAGTTAGACATAGTTGCAATAACAAGATCAAACAGAGTTCGTCAAAGTTATTCTTTTGTCTATTTCAATTTGTCAACTGAATTGCTTGAGGACAAGCAAGGCTTTAAGCTTGGGGGAGTTGATACGTCTCCGTCGTATCTACTTTTCCGAACTCTTTTGCCCTTGTTTTGGACTCTAATTTGCATGATTTGAATGGAACTAACCCGGACTAACGCTGTTTTCAGCAGAATCGCCATGGTGTTGTTTTTGTGCAGAAATAAAAGTTCTCGGAATGTCCTGAAAATTTACGGAGATTTTTTCTGGAATAAAAGAAAAATATTCGCGCAAAGATCCACCGGAGGAGGTGTGCTAGTGGGCCACAAGCCCACAGGCTGCGGCCACCCCCCAGACCGCGCCGTGAGGGCTTGTGGGGCCCACGTGGCGCCACCGCCTCCAAACTCAGCTCTATATCTTCCGTCTCGCCCGAAAAAAATCAGAGAGAAGGATTCATCGCGTTTTCTGATACGGAGGCGCCGCCACCCCCTGTTCTTCATCTGGAGGGCAGATCTGGAGTCCGTTTTGCGCTCCGGAGAGGGGAAATCATTGCCATCGTCATGTAACGACCAAGATGCGGTCCTTTCCGATCTGGGGGTCGAGGCCCCCGAATAGGAAAGAAGCGCATCTAAGCATTTCGCAAGCGAGTAAACATAGCACAGCATAATAATTACAAGTAGACAATTTGGGATTGAACTGCCTTCTTATTATTAATACAGAGTACAACGCAGATACAAACAAGGTAGTTCCGGTACGGACTACAAAACAAGGAAAATGCTATGCTACCCGCTGCAGGCCCACGATCATGACCACGACTCAGTCCTCTGGATAGTTCACGTAAAGGCGATCTGTCTCCTCGTCGTACTGCCACGCCAGCTGGGTGCCGTCGGGATCATCTGCCTCTGGGGTACCTGTACCTGCTGGGAGTTTCGGAGGAATCCGTGAGCCACGGGGACTCAGCAATCTAAGACCTTGGTGCCAGAACTAGTCATGTTATTGGGTAAGGAAGGGATGAAGTGTTTCAGGCTGCTGCAACCTATGATTGAATAAGTGGCTAACTTACGCAAAAGAGAAGTGAAGGTGGTCTACGCTAACGGTCGAGATTATTTGATCAGAAAGTGATCCTGAACACCTACCTACGGCATACATAACCCCACCGTGTTCCCGATCGAAGAGAGATCTTCGAAGGGACAGTCATGGTTACGCACACAGTTGGTATCTTTTAGTAGTTTATGTTTAAGTTCTCTAATACCGGATGTTAACAAAATATTCCAAGTTGCCACATAAACGCGGGCACGGCTTTCCGAAAGATTAAACCCTGCAGGGGTGCTCCAACTAGTCCATCACAAACGAACACAGGCCGCAAAGGCATCCTCTATCACGAATCTCGTGATCTCGTCGGATTCCTTAGAGGAAAGCCTCAACTCTGGGGAAAACCAAAGCTTCACTGGGATTCCTATACGCAAGATATATCGCTAAGGTAAGGCAAGGCTAGCAGGACCTCCCGACGTGTCGACGACCCTGATAAGAGCCACGTATCTCAGTCTCAGGACACGACGGATGAGCGATGGTTACCACGCCAAAACACCGAGTTGCCCCGGGGAGCGTAATAAGCTGCTCTGGATTGGACCAACACTCATGAGGAGCACTGGCCCGGGTTGTTGATTAAGGATCCTCGGGGTAGCTATTCCCTATGCAGTTTATTATTAGGTGATAAGCAAGTAGTACCAATGTTGGGTCCTGCCGGACAAGCCTTAGCACTACGCGATTTATCGAGGGGGTCCCCATAACAAACCCCGAACGTGTTAGGAGCGATCATTATGGAATCAAACACCGGTAACCGGTAACTAAGGCGGCAATAATGAAACAAAGCACCCGGCAAAAGGCTAGGCCTCCCGTCATTTACCAAGTATATAGGTGCATTAATTAAATAACATAATTTAAAATAATGATATCAAGCTCATGTTATCACATGAGTCAAACACCTGCAACTATCAAAGCTAACATTAGAAACTGAGCAAGCCTACTTAGCCATACAAGTTTGCTAGGAAGGAGTACGGTGTTTGGTCTCATGGCATATGAAGAGGCAATTTAATTTCAGTGGTAGGCAGCGAGCAATATGACATGGAAACGAAACTAACTTAACAAGTCTAGAGTGGAATCAAGGTCATATCATCTTGCCTGTGATATCCTCAGCTTGGAATGGTTCTGGATCGTCCTGCACGCACTCTCCTGACTCCACGTATTCGTTCTCCGCTCCCGGTGCTACCCAACATAAGAATAACATCCAATGAACAGCAGCACCTCAAAATGCAACAATCACATGAAGCATTAGATGAAAGTTGAGCATGCACCACTATTTCTATCACTAGCACAAGCAAAATAAACTACATCAAGTTTCTGGACAGAACTGTGCACTAAGCTATTTTGACATGCGTGAGAATGACATGAACAGATGCATCTCGTAAAAACGGTGCAAAACCATATAAAGTACATTGCAAACGGAGCTACGGATCAACGGGAATCAACGAAACAAGATATGAAGCTCTACGTGAAAGATTCAACACCACACACACAATTAGCACAAATCTGGTATACCCAGGTTGCCAAGACATGTAATAACCCAACATGAATGAAATGGAGCAAGGTAGAACACCACAACATCAATTAAGCACAAACTTTGAACAAAATGGCAAAACTACATAATCTGCCAGTTTCTGCATCTTAGCTGTTTGGGAGCAACATGCAACATAGCTACAGGTCTTCAAACATGACAAATAATATATGTGGCTGTTGCCAACCAAGACCACTACAAGCCCCAGCAAGAATCACAGCTAAAGGAATTAAACTCTAGAAGATACAAGGCCACAAACTTTCCCAAAACCATCAGATCTCAGGGACTTAGTGAAAATTCCTGCACCTGAGTTTCTGTTTCTGTTCTGAAGCTTTTTGACAGCAATCAAAACACAAGCTACTGGACTCCAAATGATTTGAAAATTGACAGGAATCTTCAACAACATATCAGGTTCAACATACTAGCACTGAACTAAGGCCAGTTCTCAACATAATGACCAGCACATCCTCATCTACAGGGGAAGAAAATGTTTCTAGAATCCCACACTTAGTGAAATTTTCAGAGTTCAATAATCTGGAATTTTCCAGCCACATGCCCACTTTGTCTAGGCATAGTTTGCACACACAACACCAAGAGGTCATTGACACCACTATGGTGTTGAGCACAAACCCCTACTTCTATCACACAAATACTCATGCCCTTGGGCTCCACCTATTCCATGGAATCAAAGACCAAACTTGCAACAAAACTGAATATGCAACTCCATAAAGAATCATTCTAAGACAACAACTAAAGGGTGAGTTCATGTGCACAATGACAAAGTGACATGGGGGTTTGAACCCCATGTTTGTGTCATGCACATCAACAACACCAACACATCTACCAAACTATCCCCACACACAAACACCATGCCCTCTCACATATAGACATGTGAAGGTGCATAGTTTTTGCAAAGGTGGAGAAGTTCCACACACAAACATATACTCCACATCATCCACAAGCACATCTTGCTCTAGATCAAGCACCTACCTACACATGTTATGATGGCAATAAACACTAGAATAAGCTCACACACACATATATATGTGGTGAGGGAGGGCACCCCTACATTCACACAAACTTGCACAAGGCCACCATCATGAGGACAACTAGCACCCACATGCACTAGCCTAGCAAGGCACACAAGTAAAATCACAAATATACACACACTTGCACACACATCACACCTCAAGCACCAACTCACAAGCACCTAGATCCACACCACTACTACCATCACAAACCTACTCTTACTCCTCCAACAAATAATAGGGAAGGAAAGAAATACATAGGCAAAAGTATCCCACTGAACTAGGCATGGAGTAGCACACATAGCAATGGAAAACAACTGCAAAAACAGAAAGAAAATAAAAGAAAAAGAATTTGGGGCTCTCTGGGATTCGAACCCCAGAGCCCCTAGTTCAACAACACCACACCCACCACTACGCTGCTGCAATTGCTGTGGAGAAGGAAGGTGGTACCTGCAGGCCAAGGTCTCTCTGCAGTGCACTGAACCGCAAGCAATACAACCGGAAAAAGAAAGTGCCGAGGGGGGGACTCGAACCCACGCCCTCCTACACGCACATGCACTGACAGCACTACCACTACCAACCTGCTACAGATCGTTGACTCGCTCTATCGTGCTGTGGAAACAGAAGGAGTCTCTCTGCTGCTAGGAGGAGTCCCGCCGGCGGCCGAACCAGAGAGAGCTGGCGGCGCCTCTCTCGACCACCTACGACAGGGAGGACCCTCGGCGGGGGATGCGGGGGCCTCAGGGGTTCCATTCCCGAACTGAGCACGGGAAAAGGAGCTCGCTTGGCTTCCCGGACTGCAGCGGAGGTGCCACTGCTGCTGCACCGCTCGACATGGTAGCACGGCGACAGAGAGGTCACCGGCTACCCGTCGTGCTGCTGCTGCTACTGCGCCACTAGGGTCTACCCCGATGCTACCCTGCTGTTGCTGCGTGGTGCTAGCCACGCCCTTCTACTGCTACTTCGAACTTGCCTCTCCACCCAACAACGCGCGCACATCACGAACTCGGGCACGGAAGTGCAGCAACTACGGCTAGCCGGAGCCGACGAGGGAGAAGGGAGGACGAAGGAAGGGGAAGGCACCTCACCTTGGGGAAGGAAGGAGGGAACCCCACGGCGACGAGACGACGGAGAGGGAGGGGAGAACTGCTGCTGCTACTGAAGAAGAGGAAGAAGAACCCCTGGACCGAGGCGATGACGAGGTCCTGGCCGTCGTTGAGGTCGCTCCTCGACCTCAGCGATGGCGGGAATGGAGCGTGGGGAATCACCCCGAGCCCTTGGACATGGCCACCGGTGCCGGAGACGACGGGAAGATGGCGGTGTGGCTGCACTCTCTCTCTCTCTGCTAACTCCTACAAAGGCTTACCAGGGGGAAGAAAGATAGAAGGGGGAAGGTGGCGGCGCTGGGGAGAAGGAGAGGGAACCCTAGGGAGGAGGACCTGGGCTCCTTATATCGACTCGGGAGGCGAGCATGGAACCACCAGATCAACGGGAAGGAAGATCGGCGGTGGAGCACTGTTCGTACAGCGTGACGTCGAGGGAGGAAGACGACGTGGACGAGCGGGCTGCTGGCGAGGGACTTGGGCCCACGAGGATTTGGGCCTCAATGCCAGGGAGATGGAACAAGAAAAAATAGAAAGAACCAGGCCCTCTCATATATATAACTACCACCACAGCAAATAATACACCAAGAAATACTAAGGCCTAGAAAGAAATAAAAACAAATGCCCCTGGGCACAAGGGATTTATGCCCAAATTTATAAAAATACCCAAATGATATTTTTGCAACTAAAATTAATTGACAAACATATTAAATTAAACTGAAAACAAAGGAAAAACTCCAACCCAAATAAGTCTAAAAACCCCTCTGTTACATCCCCACATACCAACTAAAATGCTCCAAAGGTGCAACATTTTTAAAACAGCCTAGGAGCAAATAGATTTTTGAACTTGGGAAAAATAAAGAGAGATAGGTTGGACACTAACAAGGGGTTGAAAATAAAACAAAGCCAAACACCACACTCCACTAAATCACCCCACTACTTCACTTATGCAACCACTCATGAAATCACAAGATCACACAATCACACCTAGCAAGATATGTGCACACAAGACATGACATGGAGCATCATGGTTTGCATGCATGGAAGGGAAACTGAAAATAAGAGTCACATGAAATCACAAGATCAAGGAGATGACATGTTATGTTATGCTAAGCATGCATGCAAGGAAGATATGCAAGGGACACAAGGTGGCACAGGAAATCATAGACACAAGTGACATCATCATATCTCTGACAAGGTGGACCCACATGCAACAGGTTCCAAATAGGGAAGGTTCCACACTTGGGGCATTACACGTCATCATCAACCTTCCTCCATCGACAATTCCATGATGCTCTTCACCATTCGTGAGTAATCTCATCGTAGGCTTGCTGGACGGTGATGAGTTGGATGAGATCTATCATGTAATCGAGTTAGTTTTGACAGGGATTGATCCCTAGTATCCACTATGTTCTGAGATTGATGTTGCTACTACTTTGCCATGTTTAATGCTTGTCACTAGGGCGCGAGTGCCATGATTTTAGATCTGAACCTATTATGTTGTCGCCAATATATGTGTGTTTTAGATCCTATCTTGCAAGTTGTAGTCACCTACTATGTGTTATGACCCGGAAACCCCGGAGTGACAATAGCTGGAACCACTCCCGGAGATGACCATAGTATGAGGAGTTCATGTATTCACCGAGTGTTAATGCATTGGTCCGGTTCTTTATTAAAAGGAGAACCTTAATATCCCGTAGTTTCCATTAGGACCCCGCTACCACGGGAGGGATGGACAATAGATGTCATGCAAGTTCTTTTCCCTAAGCACGTATGACTACATACGGAATACATGCCTACATTAGATTGACGAAAGGGAGCTAGTTATATATCTCTCCGTGTTATAGCTGTTACATGATGAATCGCATCCGTCATACTCATCCATCACCGATCCACTGCCTACGAGTCTTTTATTACTGGTCCTTGCTACGTTACTTTGTCGCTGCTACAGTTGCTACTGCTGTTATTCTGCTGCTGCTGTTGCTACTGCTGTTCCTTGCTACTGCTGTCACTACTGCTGTTACTTTGCTGCTAGTTGTTGCAGGACTTTTCTATAGCCGTTGCCGGGGAAGAATAGTTCCCCGTCCACGTGCTATTTACTGGCGCCATTGATACAACAGTTAGGAATAGTCTGCCGTCAACAGATCTGTTTCTCGCACCGTTGCTATCATACTACTTTGCTACTCATACTTTGCTTGCAAACACTAATCTTTCAGGTGTGGTTGAATCTGACAAACTCAGCTGCTAATACTTGAGAATATTCTTTTGCTTCCCCTTGAGTCGAATCAATAAATTTGGGTTGAATACTCTACCCTCGAAAACTGTTGCAATCCCCTACACTTGTGGGTTATCAGCGCGTCACGTGGCTGGTGAGGCAGGCAGGTGGGTCAAGCCACTTAAGTGGCAACGCCTCCGCCTTTACCGCCTCCCTGCAGCGAACGTGCACTCGGGCGAATACGCCTCCGGCGTGGCCCTCACGCGCTCCAGCCGCTCAGTTGGGCCGGCCCGAAGGCCTATCTAACGCCCTGGGCGCAAGATAACCCCCGAGGCTGAGCTCCTTTTTCTCATTTTCCTATTTTGCGTAACTTCAAAAATCCATATAAAAATCATTCTAACTCCAAAATTGTTTGATTCAAACTCCTGCAGGTTCCTAAAATTCAGGGCTATCCAAATATGTGCCTTGCACATTTTTCCAAGCAACCTTTATGTGGTGTTTTTATTTAAATCCAAATCTGAATGATTTAAACCCCACCTTGTGAAATTCCTAGAGGATCCAAATCAAATCCAAATGGAGTGATTTCAATTTCCAGAGCCTTCTAATATCATACCTATTTTTGAAGCCTTGGTCAACATTTTTATCTAGTATTATTCTATTGCATTAAATAAATATCTTCCCATTGCTATTTATCTAGCATTAGAAAATCCATAGGATATTCATTTCAACTCCAAATCCAGTGAGACAACTTCCTAAATATTTCTAAAATTGTTCTCTGTTAAATGACTGCCTCCACTCATTTTTATCATAATATTTTTGTGGGCTTCATAAAGAATCCTCTACTCCTCCTTTCCTCCATTCAAAAATCCCTCATGATCCAAACCTCCTATGTCAAGCTTCAGGTATTTTTCTTATGACCAAAGAGGTCCAAGAAAAATATAACTTCCATTTTTATAGCACTTTTATTTCTTCTTATTGTGTGGCTTATTGTGTTTGCTTCTGAGTTGACGGAGTAGACGGAATACTCAGAGGTTGATCGGAAGACCTCGAAGACCCCGAGAACTTATGAGAGAAAAGGCAAGCAGCCCTGTGACCATGACTGAGCATATGTTATATTGCATGCTAGTGTAGCAAATATTTCCGTTGCATATGATCATAAGTGTCGGTAAATCATTGAAGTGATGTTACCGATGGCACCCGTGGAGCACATGCATTGACTTTGATCCTACCACCTATAAGGGTCATGCTAATATCATGTTGACAAGTAAAGTTAGAGTAATATTAGCATGAGCATGTTGTTGGTATAAATCAAAGGTTTATGAAAACCCCGTCGGGTGCCACTAATGCCCGAGGGTGATGATGAGTTAGGTGGCCACTTTCGGTGAAGTGGTGCACCGGGTATTTGTGTGAGTATGGTTTCAGAAATGGGAATAGATTTATGATGTGTCGACCGTCCCAACCTTACATGTACGACCATGTTACCCCTTATGGGACGGGGCTGTGTTGATTTCTCTGGTCGGTGCTAGCAAAGAGCCACATTACTAGTGGAGGGAGTGATGTGTGGTCACTCTCGTGATGGGGTCGTGCCAGGTAGGGCGACTATGCCGTTTTTACGTGTTCCAGGCACACCGTTGGTCCCCGCATGGTTGATACTGTCCAGAGTCGGTGCTCGCAAGACGTACAACATGTGGGCTGGGTACCAATCGAGTCGACCTCTTTGTCTAGTATCGTCAGGGGAAAGGCATTGATCGGGTACTTACCGCGGGTATGTTATATACCGCGAGTCGTGGATGACACGGAAGTTTCCCGGATCTCGTGGGTCCAACGTACTACCTCTGCAGAGTGTAAAACTATTCGAATAGCCGTGTCCACGGTCAAGGACAGTTGGGTAATCCTGCTTAATCTACGTCCAGTCGTTTCCGTATAAACCAAGTGTGTGTGAGTATGTGGTAAAAGGTGTTAATATGAAAGAGTTAATATGACCAAGTTTGGTGACTTGGCATATAGGGTGAACCCGGAGTGTTCAGCCCTCGAGAAATATATTGATATCTGTAACCTGTTCTTCAAAAATCAACATTTAGCTTATGTTGCATTCTCATGATCGTGTTTATTACAACAAGATTGTTGTCCACCAAAGATGCATATTATTGTTATCCTCCACTCGCATTGTTCATATCATGGGCTGTTTGCGAGTACATTCAAAGTACTCATTGGCTTGCCACTGGTTATTTCATTGACCAGGTATGAGAGAACATGATTTGGTGCAGAGTAACTCGGTGACGTTCTTGCGAGCTAGGATGCTTCCCAGTCAGAATGCCCGTAGGTTAAGGCTGATGGCATGGGTTCACGCTTTCGGCCAATATTTCCGATGTTGGTCCAGTTTGGTGTGTTGGCCCTCAAGGCCCTATATATGTAAGACTTGACCGCGATGGTCATTCATTGTATCAAACGATATGTATGGATGTAAGACTCTTAATATTCAGTATCTGTGTGTTCGGTGAGCATTGATCTCTGGGATCACTGAGCATGTTCATTCGATGATCTCGACTCGTAAGTCGGGGTTCCCACAGTCACTCTTCCATGTCACATACATCTTGGTGGTGCTTAAACAAGATAAGAATGAATAGTAAGCACATGACACCAACAAGATAAGTGAATGATCATCACAAGGATAGCTAAAATATAGTAGCATCACACAAGGTAAAGCGTATGGTCACGCACAAGATAAAGTCATCCAAAAGATCAAAGTTTTAAAATCAAATGAGAGCAAATAAATCAAAAGCTCTCTCTCACATGAAGTCTATAATCTATACATTTCTCCCCCTTTGGCAACAAGTTACCAAAAAGTTCAAAAGGTATAGAACTACTCGTCTTTCTGGACAACTAATGATGTGGTTGCGAAGTATTTTGCAGATTGTCCTAGAGCTGGAGGAGTGGATACAGGAGGTGCCTGAGTTGATGCTGTAGGTGGAGTTGAAGGTGAAGATGATTGAATTGATGAAGTCTGTCGTGTCTCCGGAGCAGGTACAACAGCAGATCTAGGCTTGGTGGTGAACTGAGTGGTAGTACGAGGAGGTGACTCTTCATCATCATCATCACTGTCATCATCATTGACATCATCATCTGAGCGATCAATCTTCACAGAGTCAACCTCAAGTTGAAGTTGTTTGAGTGTAGTGTTCAATTCCGTGACCTTCACATCCATGTCATGAAATTTTGTCTCGACAACTCTCTCAAGGCTCTTCTGGTTTGCAGAATCTCCAAAATGTTCTTCTCCATGGCTTGGACAATGCTAACTAGAAATGCCATTTGCTCAGCTTGAGTCCTGAGCTGTGGAACTAGTGGTGGCATGTTTCTAGCAGCCTCAGCTTCTGCTGCCTCTGCTGCCATCCTGGCTGTAGTAGAACTGGGATCATTGTCATCCATCACCACTTCATTATCTTCAAACTCTGGTTGAAGAGGTAGATGGGGACAATCAAGTAGATATACATGCTTGCCTAGCTTGGCATTGATAAGCATCTGAATGTATGTGGCATATACACATGATCTCTTTTGATCAACAGCAGTCCTTCGGCTAGTCTCTACTATCAAATCCTTCACTCTGAATCTGGTGTGAGTGTCCAAATGGTGCAACAAGTTGATGGAGTGTCCTCTGACCATCTTCTCATCACCTGATTTAGGCATCAAGGTGTATCTCAAATAGTGTTTGTTGTGGGTATTCATGCTTGCAAGAAATAAACTGAGCCCATCTTGTGACTAGCCAAATAGTCATGAGGAATTGGCTTGTACATGTTGGCCATGGAGTTGTGACTCTTCTTTGCTGCAGAATACACATCAACATCACTCTCTTTTTGCTTAGGGGCACTAATGATAGTGGCCCACTCATCAATTGTAGGTTCGTACTTGTGAACATTAGTCATCCAGACCAAAGAACCATCTCCATAGAAATGAACAGTTGCATAAAATTGCATGATCAACTCATCATTCCATGGGGTCATCTCTTTTCCAACAAACTTCTCAATGTCCACTAGCCTGAAATTTTCTTGGACATGGGGAAAGAAATTCTCATTCTCCTTGAATTATTCCCAGTCAACATACGTAATCAGTGACAGCTGGACTCTTGTCAAACAAGACAATCTCATAAAAATCTTGTTGTTCCTTGGTGTGAAACCTTGGATCAACAACAGTTCTTCTTTTGACAACATATTGGTCAACATCTGTCCACTTTCTTAGACTTGCATCCTTTCTCTTCTTCTTGTCTTCAGCTATAGGATGAGCATCATTATGAATTGGCAGATGTGTTCTGATCTTCCTAAGAATGGTTGCATCCTCATCATCCTCTTCCTCTACGGCAAGGGCACTGGAAGAGGGCCTTTCTTCTTAGTAGCTACAGGAATGTCCTTTGTAGTCTTCCTGTGAGCTAAAAACTGCTTGTCCTTAGGAGGCTTTGGAGTAGACTTCATAGCATCAGCCGTGAGCTTCTTCTTGGGAGGAGCTGGAATCTCATCATCTTCTTCAGCAGCTTCTTCAGGGTCTTCAAACATGGAAGTTTGTTTTCCAACAACACGAACTACCCTCTTCCTTGCTCTCTTAGTACCTGCCTTCTTAGGGGCATCATCAGTGGAAGGTGTTGTGTTTTTCTTCACATAGTCAGGCGCTCTCAGATTGGCAGCACTAGCAAATATCTTCCCGACAACTTTCCTTGGAGGAGCCTTAGGAGGATCTGAAGTTTCCTTAGGCATAAAATCTGAGTCATCTTCATCAGAATGCAGCTTCTTCCTCTTCCTGGTGGCTGCCTTGGGCAAACCATGGGAGCTGGGAGAACTTGAGTCAGAGGCAGACTTCTCTCGACTAGTGCCTGAGTCCATCTCAACACTCTGTTCTCTGAAATCATACTGACTTTCATCTGAACCAGACATTTTTGACAAGCAAGCAAAACCTCAGCAGCAAGCAGCAAATCCTGTGAAGAAGATATAGGAAATACAGAAGGATTGAGCATCACAAAATTCAGATGTTTTTGAAAATTTTAACAAAGAAGTCCTTAGTTTTAACTTTGTGCAGAACACATTTGGGTGGAACCGAGTTTGAACTTTCGGAGTCTCCGAGACATATGATCTCCTTTATAGAAACTTGGTCATCATTTTTGGTGGCACCGAAAATGACAAGTTGGTTTCATCGAGATCATACTCTGGAACCCTAGATCCAAAATTGGTAGCACTGAGTTTTGCAACTCGGAGGCACCGAGATGGGGTCTGCGAACAACTAACCCTAAAAAATTTCTCGTCCACTAATCTACGGGATTTTGTGGTGGATGGGGAGGTTTGCACATGGTGGAACATAGAAAAATCTTTCCATTGCGTGGGAATTAGATGGAGGAACACAGAGGAGGATACAAACCATACCCTAAATCGGCGGTGGTCCGGCTACGACGGCGACGGCGGTGAAGAATCCGTCAGCGGCGGTGAATCCCAGTGGCGGAGGCGCACAGGGAGTCAAGGGCAACGACCAGGGGTCAAGAGGTAGCGTACGGTTTTTGGACAAAACGACTTTGCCAATTGGAATTCAAAGATTCGGTCAACTTGAATTTGTACCCTTGTGCTATCGGTGTCACCGAGATTACAAAATCGGTGTCACCGAGTTCCTCTACTGTCAGTTGACAGAGAAACTTGGTGTAACCGAGTTTGTGATTTTGGTGGTACCGATATGAAATCCTATGTCAACTCTAGGAATTGGTGGAACCAAGTTTGTGAAGTTAGTTTCACCAAGTTCATTCTCACAAGGTTTTGGAGGTCAGCCATTGATGATACGGAACTCCGAGTGCTCCTTCACACAGAGGGATCGACAAGTGCTTGTTCAATTTTTGTGATGAAGCATGAATGGAAGTTGAGATGAGATAGCATAGATACCTAGAGAAGGGTCCTAGGCATTCTTGTCCATCCAATAGGCAAAAGACAAATCAAAAGCCAAATAACAACAATTAGATGTCCTCGAATGAGCAAACACATGCAGACCAACATGCTCACATAGTAAGAATGATAGAGAAAATATGGTGAACATGCACAAACATCCTAGCAGCTATCAAGCACATGGGTGATGACAAAGTCATCTATATATGAGTATTTTGACTTAGGAGCCAAGTAACCGTACTTGATCATAGGTCATACTCATCGTTAAGCACAAGTGGGGTTACCACTTTTACATAAGCATTAATGTGTTCATATCCTTAGGAGATGCTTGTACTCAAGATTTAGAGTGAAGCTCCCCCTTGATATGACACCCCCTTAAGGCGGACAAACTAACCTTGGGTTTTGTCATAGAAGACTTCAAGTAGGTGAAGTAGTGGTGGATGCTCAACGTTGATGAAGATCATCTTGAGTTGGGAGCAATCCTTGTTGTTTCTTACTCTTCTCACCTACATGGGTTTGTACGAACATATGGAAGAATATCTATGGAAATGGAGTTAGACACAAATGGGATGATGTCCAAAGATGCATTAATTACCTTGTCCTTTTCTTACCTTTGAGGGAATGTGTGACTCCTTGAACTAATGGATATGGTGGAGGTTGATTGCATATAGTTCTTACCAAAATGAATAAGAGTGAATTTCATTGGCAGAGTCACCCCTCAAGAACTCTCTAGTTCTTCCTCTTGGGAATCTACATAAACTTGATGGGAATCCACATAAAATTGATGGGGATCCTTGGAGTTGTGGTAGCTCTAGATGAGGCTGTGCTAGAAGTGTCTTTGGGAATCCACTTGACCTTGACTTGGGGTTCTTGTTCATATAGGTCAATGTCTTCTTGAAGCTTTCCCTTGCCTTTGTGGTCTTGTGGTCAAATGTCATCTTGTGAGCTTGTTCCCTTGGGAAGAGTGGGATCATACTTCTCCTCTTGAGGAACAAACTTAGGAATGGGATATGGACCTTCTGCCCTATCATATCCGTTGACGTTGAAGTAGCCAACACCTTGTTTCTTCTGATGTCCTCCTTGCTTGCGTACAATTTCCTCAAATTGTTTACTTCCGGCAAGACTCTTGAAGACATCTATCTCTATAATCCCTTTCAATAAATCATTTTCTTGCTCAAGTGTAACTTGGCTAAAAGAATCATTAGTGGAATCAAGAGAGCTACTAGCAACAATATTAGGTTTAGCTTTAGCATTGTTGTTACTAGATGAAGAAACTTTCTTGCCTTTGCTACTAGTTTTCCTAGGTTTAACTTGTGGAACAAAAGTAGACAAGAGTAATCATTTGGCTAGATAATAAGGACTCTTATTCCGAAGATCATCATTGATTGCTTTTAGGAACTCATGCTCTTTCTCCAAATTGAGCTTCTTGAAGCGTAGCTTCTCATGAGTTCTTGCAAGCTCTCTATGATCTTCTAGAGTAGTTTCATGAGCTAACTTAAGAGTGTTTAATTCATGAGTTAGTTGTTCAATCTCTTTCTTATCGTCATCATTCGATTTTCTCTTAACTAGCATGATAATTAGCAAGTTCATTTTTAGCGCAATCACTAATTTTATCAAAGAGCAAGTAATCTTCTCCTAACAAGTCATCCTCATCACTATTGAAATCAAGATACTCGTGATGTGATACCTTGGTGCCTTTATCCATGAAGCAGTTTCCGATTTCCTCATTTGGTGAATCAAATAAGTCGTAGAGTGGGAGGAAACGAGTGCAATGCCGGCAACACCTTCATCTTGACTATAGTCGGAGTTGGAGTGATAGGTTCTCTCGGAGTGGTGATCAGACTCGGAGCCACAAAACCATTCACGCATGAGCTTGATGTCTTCTTCTTGAGCTGCCCTTGGTGTATTTGTCCTTCTTCTCCGATTCCTTGCCTCTCCGTGAGTGTCTTCGTTCATGAGGATCTTATATACTCCTTCTCTCTCTGCGAGGTGACTCATCTCTTGAGCTTCGTCTTCGAGGTGACTCTTCTATCCGTTTGTAGGGAGATGAGCACTCATTGGAGTAGTGTCCAGGCTTCCCACAATTGTAGTAGTTTCGGTCACGACTAGACAAACGCTTCTCATCATGACTTGACCTTGAGATCTTATATTTGCCTCTACTCCTATAGAACTTGTTGAATTGTTTGACCATGAGGCTTATCTCTTCATCAGTGACAAGATTGTCCTTTGAAGTAGAGAGAGCATCACATGAAGCTTTGTAAGCACCACTTGACTTGTTGTGCAGCTCATCTTTGTGCTTGAGTGACATCTCATGAGCGACAATCCTACCAATGACTTTAGTTGGATTGAGATCTTTGTAGTTTGGCATCATTTGAATCAATGCGCACACTGTGTCATACTTTCCATCAAGAGCTCTAAGTATCTTCTTGATGATGAATTTGTCGGTCATCTCTTCACTTCTTAAGCCGACAATCTCATTGATGATGAAAACTAGCCTAGAGTACATTTCAGCGACACCTTCACCATCCTTCATCTTGAACTTGTCAAAGCTAACTTTGAACACATCCAACTTAGATTCTCTGATAGAATCAGGACCTTCGTGCATATTGATCAAAATATACCAAATCTCTTTTATCTCTCAAGGCAGCTGATTTTGTTGAATTCTTCCGAGCAAAGACAATTGAAGATGATGTCGCAGGCTTGTGCATTAAGTTGCACCATCTTCAGTTCATCAGCTGTCGCTTCATGATCCGGTTCATGCCCTTCTCTGAAGAAATCACCTTGGACACCAACACGAATAACAACCCAAACATGAGGATTAAAGCCAAGTATATGCATTTTCATCTTATGTTTCCAACTAGCAAAATTAGTGCCATCTAAGTAAGGACCTCTATGATGATAATTTCCCTCACTAGATGCCATACTCTCCTAGGTTGTTAAACTAATGAAATGGAGACCAAAGCTCTAATACCACTTGTAGGATCAAAAGTATGTCTAGAGGGGGGGGGGGTGATTAGACTACTTGAGAACATAATTTTTTGCCTTTTCTCAATTTTTGTTGAGAGGCAGCTATGGCAGTTATAGCAAGTCAAGTACACCCTACACATGCATTTCGAAGAGTGTAGCAGCGGAAAGAAAAACATGAAAGTGTAAAGTAAAGGAGTAAGGTAGGGAGATCAAACGCATAAGGTTGACACGACGATTTTTAGCATGGTTTCGATAGGTGGCGCTATCGTACGTCCATGATAGTGAATACTTCAACCCACAGAGGGTAACGGCTGCGAGAGTCCACAGAGGGTCCACAAAGAAGCGGCCTTGTCTATTCCACCACGGCTTCCGTCCACAGAGGACTAGCCTTACTCACGATAGATCTTCACGGAGTAGGCGATCTCCTTGCCCTTACAAACATCTTGGTTCAAGTCCATAACACGAAGTAGGATGCTCCCAAGCGACACCTAACCAATCTAGGAGGCACCACCCTCCAAGAGGTAATAGATGTGGTAGATCAATGAACTCCTTGCTCTTGTGCTTCTAAAGATAGTCTCCTCAACACAAAATTACTCTCTCATAGAATATGAATGGGTATGAGAGGTTGATTTGGTGGAAAGCAGTTTGGGGAGGCTAGAGATCAAGATTCAAATGAATTGAGTGGAATATCTTGGTCTCAACACATGAGTAGGTGGTTATCTCTCAGAAAATGGTTCTGGATATGAAGTGTGTGTGTTCCGAGTGCTTCTCCCATGAATGAGAGGTGGGTGAAGGGGTATATATAGGCAGCATCCAAAATCCAACCGTTACACACAAAGTGGGAAACTCGGTGACACCAAAGTTGAAAACTCGGTGGTACTGATTAGCACAAAGGTGTGAACTTTAGAATCTCGGTGAGACCGATATTTGAAACTCGGTGGCACCAAAAAGGTGGCTAAGAGTCAGATGGCCAAACTCGGTAGCACCAATACTCAAACTCGGAAATTCCGATTTTGTGTACCGAGGCACCCGAAAGTTGGTCACACTGAACTCGGTAGCACCGATATGGATTCGGTTGCACCGATTTGGTGGAAGTGGCTAGGGTTTCTGTCTAAGGTAAAACTCGGTGGGTCCGAAATATGAAAGTTGGTGACACCGAATTTGTGTATGTGGAATTTGACAGAATAGTTATGTCGTAAAATGACTGAGTATTTTGGTGGCTAACTTAGAGCACTTTGAGCAATCAGTTCATTTTACTACCTCACCCCCTTGTAATAGTATTGGCTTTCTTATGGACTCAAATGTGATTTCTCACAAAATAGAAAATGAAAAGTCTTCTAACTTGAATCTTGAGCCAATTCTATTCCATTCTTGCATCAAGGGGCATCTCCACATAAACCTTTAGCCATAGCATCTTTTGAGCTTTTATGAAATATACCTGGAAAACATATTAGTCCAATGATGCATATGTTGTGATCAATTATCAAAACCACCATAGGGAGAAATAGTGCTTTCAAACAATAAGATTAACATCTCTTAATATCGACACCTCTCTGAATTAATAATAATGCACTCACAACCTTTTCATATCACCACATGAATATCATTAACCCATAATTTATCTATTTGTGCTGCATGATGGTTGTAATTATCACTCATTGAACACCCATTATTGTTGATCTAGTCTTATGGCCCATGCAAATAACTGTCACTATTTACTTAACTCTCAAACAAATATATTTGAAGAACGAGAGCATAATATTTCTCTAATTATACACACCACCATGCTCAAAAAGATATAAGTTAAGTACTAGAGCAACTGCCAAGCTCAAAAGATATAAGTGAAGCACATAGATTATTCTAACAAATTGTGATGTGGTATCTCTCTCAAACAGGTGTATCCAACACACAATGATTGTGTCAAACTGAAAGTAAAAGGAACAAAAGAAAACGACGCTCCGAGCAAAACTCATATCATGTGATGAATAAAAATGTAGCTTCAAGTGACATACAATGAATAAAACTGTAGCTTCAAGAAGAGACTGAGTTTATTCTTACCCTTATCATTCAGCTCTTCTTAATATCTCATACAATTGCTCCTTAATGTTATTCCTTCTGTGTACCCGCTGGTTGATCTCTAAAATAAAGGGGGAGCTCCAATTCCCGTACTTATCTCATATGGGCACACAGCAAGGGGGAGCTCCGCTTTTGTTTTAGAGACCATCAATGCAAATCGTGTTGTTGTCATAATCCACCAAAAAGGGGGAGATTGTAAGGGCATTCTCTTACCTTAAGTGTTTTGGTGATGATTACACCTAACTATGTTATCTAACCGGGTGTCAAGTTGTTCACGTATTATGTGTGAGACACAAGACAGTTAGGTATTCCCTCCAAACGGAAAAGATCGAAGACGATGTTCTCTACGTGTTTATTCTCCTTGGTTGTAGGGATCCCGTACTATTAAGAAGAAGTCTACATTGGAAGTTCTTGGGTGAATCAATTCTCTCTCACATTCTTATGCACCCAACTCATTCCACCACATCAAAGAGAAAGAGGCCCCTCTTTCTTTCCATTCCCGCCGGTTGTACCGCTGCCCCTGGCGGTTGTACCACCCAGAACAGGGTGGCAGCCGTGGATGGTTAAATCGGCCCAACACCAGGCTTCAACCGGACAGAGTTCTCTTGTGCTCCAGTTGATGGGCGGTGGTGGACTAGTTGTACAACTATATTGCATGCCCGGTACTACCGGTGTTCCAGGTGGTTGAACCGCTTGGGACTTGTCGTGTCTAGTGCTCGAGGTGAGTGGAACCACTGGCCAAGTTTCTGTTATGGTCTCATGGTTGGGCAGTGGTTGGGCGGTTGTACCTCTATATTATATAGCCCGGTTGTACCACCCGATCGCCGGTTGTACCGCTTCCATGTAAGAATGGCTGTAACAGTTGGAAAGTGGGGGGCCTATATAAAGTGGTGGTTCTTTCACCTCTATCTTATCTCTTAGCTCTCTCTCTCCACCATTGATACACTCCAAGCTTTCTTGCCCAATCTCTCTCTCTAGCTACCCAAACTTGTTGTCTTTCTAGGGATTGAAGGAGGAGATCTAGATCTATACTTCCACCAAAGGAAAATTGATTCCCCTATAGTTTCTTGTGCATATTTTGTTACTCTTGTGTGTTTGAGCACCCTAGATGGAAGAGGTCACCTCGAAGCCATATTCTATTGTGGCGAAGCTTCGTGGTTTCGTTGGGAGCCTCCAATTGAGTTGTGGAGTGAGCCCCAACTTTGTTTGTAAAGGTCCGGTCGCCGCCTCTAAGGGCACCACTTAGCGGAATCACGGCACCTAACATCGTGTGAGGGCGTGAGGAGAATACGGTGGCCTTAGTGGCATCTTGGGGAGCATTGTGCCTCCACACCGCTCCAACGGGGACGTACTTCCCCTCAAAGGGAAGGAACTTCGTAAACACATCCTCGTCTTCATCGGTTTCACTTGTGGTTATTTCTTGCCTTTACTTGTATTTACTTCTTGCTTACTATTTTTGTTGTTAGCATCATATAGGTTGTTCACTTAGTTGCATATCTAGACGACCTTTTTGTTGCTAAACTTAATTTGTTAAAAGAAAATACTAAAATTTGGTAGTTACCTATTCACCCCCCTAGTCAACCATATCGATCATTTCAATTGGTATGAGAGCCTCGTCTCTTTATTAAGGGTTTCACCACCCAAAGAGTATGGTTGATGATGAGGTTAGTCCGGTGGAAGTGCCTCGGGCAGCTGCTGCGAACTCGGTCTCCTGGGAGGACCTAAATGAGTCCATGTACACATTTAGATCCTTAGTGGCCATCGAGGTCAAGAATATGCTTAAAGATTTCCTTGATAGTTTTGAATCGTCTACCGACCCATTGCATGTGGTTAATCCCAGAACTTCGAATACGGGGACCAATTCTGAGATAAATTGCCTCAAGGAACGAGTGGGGCAAATACCTTTGCCTCGGCTCCCCCTCCCATGGTATATGGAGGACCGGTTCACCCACCGCATATTATTAACCTCGGTCCTCCACCTAAGCTTCTTAAGAATGATTTTTCTAACTCGGTTTTTTGTATAAAGGCTCATTTGAATCCAGACTCAACACAACTTTGGAGAATCATCGTGCAAGGCTACCACCCTCATGATCCAAGAAACCTCACTCCAAGAGAAGAGGTTGACAATCAGCTCAACCATTCAGCCTTGTTCATCCTTCAATCGGTTGTTCCTATTGAAGAACTTTCTCATTTGCATCCCTTCACTGTGCCAAAGATTGCTCGGAGCACATCATTTTCCTGTACAAGGGAGTTTTTGGTATTGAACGGTCAAACTATGAAGTGATACTTGATGAGGCCAATGAATTTGCTATGATTGAGGATGAATATCCTCGTGAGCTATACCGAAGGGTTACGACTCTTGCTGTCGCTCTTCAAGATCATGGAAGCAAGGATGTGGATGACAATTGGATCAAGCGTAACTTTCTGAAGGCTATTATGCCCTTCAACAAATCCATGTCCCCCGTCATCTGTAAGTGGCCAGAGTTTCACTCCATGTCCTCAAGTGATGTGTTGGATGAGTTTATTTCCATGAACATATTGAAAAAGACCACTGACAATGCTCTAGCTCATGTTCAACGATCAAGAAAAGACTCTTCCAACCTTGCTTTGAAGGCCAAGGCTGTATTGGAGGACGACGAGGAAGAAGAAGAAGAGGAATTGTGCCCCGAAGACACGAAGTATGCTTATCACGAGCATATGGCTCTTGCATCAAGACAGTTTTGGGGCAACAAGAGAAACTCAAAGCCAAATTTCTCCAAGAACAACTCAACTGGGTCTAAGGGCAAGCAACATGTTAGGACTTGCTATAATTGTGGCAATGTGAGTCACTTTGTGGTCGATTGTCCATATGAGAAGAGGTAAGACAATGGTGGCAAGCTCATCCGCAAGGACAAATACAAGTCTCTCCCCAACAAGAACAACTTCCCCAAGAAAGTGCCTCAAAAGGTGCTGGTGGCTCAAGGAGAGTACCTCTCCCATGAGGATGAGGACAATGATGATGGGGATGGCCACCGTGGCCATTGCATCCTCTTCTCCAATCAAGGTGTCCCTCTTCAACGCCCCCAACGAGAACAACATTGCCAAGTGCCTTATGGCCAAGGAATCCAACAAGGTAACATCCAACATTAAAACTTCCAACCTCAATGTGACCATTTCCACTACCTCCATTAGTGGTGATGAAAAGGAAGAGGTAGAGGATGAGGAAAGCTCCTTTGATAAATTCATGAGGCAAATCAAGGGTAAATCCATGAAGCATTTTGTTTCTATCTTGGAACAACTAGGAGAGGCTAATGACCTCATTGAATCTCATGAAGAAACTATCATTACGTTACAAGGACACATTCGTGACTATGCCGATGAGATTGCAGATCTTTATATTTCTCTTGAAGAAGAGCAAGGACTTTGTTTGACTCTTGAGGAGTCACACAACTATGGTCTTGCTAAATTAAAGAAAGATCTTGATCATGCTCTTGTTCTTACTCATATGCTCCAATCCGAAAAGGTTGCACTTGGGCTTGACCATGTCAGACTCAAGGAAGAGCTTGCAACACTTGGTAAGGCTCAAAAGGACTTGAAGAGTGTTCATGCATCTTTGAAAGAGTCTCATGCGCAACTCCAAGTAAAACTCACTAAGGCCTTGTTTGTTTATAGGGGAGCTAATCCCCTAGTGGAACTAATCCACAAGGGGATTGGGTTGATCCCCGCTTGTCACCTAATCCCCTAGAGGATCAATCTCCTCTAACCCTTCCACTCCACTTAGAAATATTTTATTTGGATGGGGGGAAAGCAACAGGAGCTCTCCCAGGCATGGCGCCACCATCGCCTCAGCGTCACCTCTGCTGGATTGGTTCCACGGGTAGGAGGCGATTCTTCTGCCCCCATGTATCGACGTGGTTTAGGCCGGTAAGTTCCTCGTCATACCTCAAACCAAACAAGTAAATTAGGATCAACGTGAGCATGCACATCCTGAGGAAGAGAACACCAAATTAAACGAGCACCTTGAGAAAGGCCTTGTGACATGCATCGAAGGTGAAATGAATCTTAATGACCTTTCGAGCAATCAAAAGGAAGTGGTTGCAAAGGAAGGAGTTGGGTTTGCACCCAAATCCAAGAAGAACAAGAAGAGAAATACCAAGCAACCTCCACAGCTTATGGAAACTGTTATTAAAACTAGGGAGGGTACTCGTGAGAAGAAGAAGGACCAAGCTAAGGGTGGTAATGCCAAGAAGGGAAAAACCCCCCTTCCCAACACAGTCGGCCACTTTAACACCTCTTATGTTTTATGTCGTGCCAGTGATGTGAATGTTTTTGCTAATTTTTTTGGTTCGCATGATGAGTACATTGAATGGTCTATTTGGGTTCCTAAGACCCTTGTTAATAACCTCAAAGTACCCATTAAAGAATGCGTACCTAAACCCAAGCATTGATCTTATGCAGGAGTTTGCTTCCGGTGGGGTGTCATGGTTGCTTGATAGTGGAGCAACAAATCATATGACCAGAAGCAAGGAGTTGGTGGTAGACGTTCATCCCGACCCATACGTTGCCACCCATGTGTCCTTTGATGATGATGCAATTTCAAAGGTATTGGGTCCCAGCAAGGTGGTAATTTCTCCAAAACTTATAATTGAAAAGATTATGCTTGTTGAGACCCTCACATGCAACTTACTTTTCGTTCATCAACTTGCACTTATGGGCTTTAGTACCTTCTTTGGCATTGACTCTGTGGACCTTTTGTGGAGCAAGATTCTTAAAGTAGCTTTTGTTGGGCATGCGAGAACGGTCTCTACGTGGTTAACTTTTTGGAGCGACCCACTAAGACCGTCACTTCCTAATTGCTGAAGTTGATGTGGGATGGCTTTGGCATCGCGTCGGCTAGCCCATGTCAATATGAGATATTTGCAAAGTCTCTTCAAAGGGTATCACGTTCTTGGACTAACAAATGTGAGTTTTGCCAGAGATCGGGCTTGCAGTGCTTGTATTGAAGGAAAGATTCATGAGACACCTTAACGCCCCACGACTACCATCTACTCAAAAAGGACCTTGGAGCTCCTCCACATGGATATATTTGGTCCTCCATCTTATGATAGCCTTGGGGGAAGAAAGTATTTCTTGGTGATTGTGGATGATTACTCAAGATATACTTGGGTATACTTTTTCAATAGAAAGATTGAGACTCAACAAACCATCATCGACTTTGCCAATGAAGCTCAACGACAACATGATGCAAAGATATTGATGATTAGAAGTGACAATGGCACCGAGTTCAAGAATTACACCTTAAATGAATTTCAGAGTGAAGAAGGAATCAAGCATCAATACTCGGCTGCTTATACTCCTTAACAAAATGGTGTGGCGGAAAGGAAGAACCGAACGTTAATGGACGCGACAAGAACCATGATGCCAGAGTTTAAATCTCTGTATAAGTTTTTGGCCGAAGCCATCAACACCGCATGTCATGCATCCAATCGGTTCTACCTTCGCAATGGCTTGAACAAGAATCCATATGAAATTTTTACTGGTAACAAGCCCAACATCAAGTACTTTCGGGTGTTTGGTTGTAAGTGTTTCATTCTTAAGAAAGGTGCTCGCTTGTATGAATTTGAACCTAGAGCTCAAGAGGGCATATTTGCTGGTTATGCTACAAACTCTCGCGCTTACCGTGTCCTCAACAAGTCCTTAGGACTCACTGAGGAGACGTGCGATGTAGAGTTTGGTGAAAATAATGGCTCCCAAGTGGAGCAAAGTGATCTTTGTGATGTAGGTGATGAAATTCCTCCCCAAGACATAAGAAGAATGGGTGTTGGACACTTCCTGGCCGTTGAGGAACCCCTTGTGGCTGAAGGAGAAGGACAATGTTCCACTCATGTGGAACCATCACCGATGCAAGACCCACACGCTTCCGAAGAACAAACTGGAGGCCCTCAACCTTGTGATCAAGATCAAGGAAAAGATCCATTACATGATGGTGGTTCACCAATTGATATCCTTAATCAAGATCACTCCCCCGAGCAAGCTCAAGATCTAGAGCAGGCTCAAGCTCAAGAGCAAGCTTAAGACCAATATCAAACTCAAGATCAAGAGCAAGCTCCCAAAGGCTGTAAAGTTCACAAAAATGATCCTCCTCAACTCACTCCCGAGGAGATTCTAGAAAGACGTATCGCCAAGAATGCTGCCATGCTCATCAAGTATTCACATATTTTAGAGAATGTCTACGGCAGCGTGAAACAAGGGGTAACCACTCGCACACAATTATCAAACTTTTGTGCACATCATGCATTTGTTTCTTGCATTGAACCCCTTAAGGTACAATATGCACTCGAAGACATGGACTGGGTTGAAGCCATGCATGACGAACTCAATAACTTCGAGCACAACAAAGTGTGGTGTTTGGTGCCTAGACCAAAGGAGAACCACAATGTCATTGGAACCAAGTGGATGTTTAAGAACAATCAAGATGCAAACGACGTCATCATTCGTAACAAGGCTACTCCCAAGTCAAGGGCATCGACTACGGTGAAATATTTGCTCCAGTTGCTCGCCTTGAATCTATTCGCATGTTGCTTGCATTTGCTTCTCATCATAACTTCGAATTATACCAAATGGATGTGAAGAGTGCATTTCTTAATGCCGCCTTAAGGAGTTGGTCTATGAAAACCAACCCCCGGGGTTCGAGGATCCCAAGTTCCCCAATCATGTTTATGTTCTCGATAAGGCACTCTATGGCCTTAAACAAGCCCCGTATGCGTGGTATGAGCACCTTACCGAGATGTTATATGATCGTGGGTTTGAAGTTGGGAAAATTGACCCCACTCTTTTTACCAAGAAGGTCAAGTTTGAGATGTCTACGATGGGAGAGGTGAAGTTTTTCCTTGGATTCGAAGTCAAGAAACGAAGTCAAGGAACCTTCATCAATCAAGCCAAATATACTCAAGCCATGCTCAAAAGGTTCAAGATGGATGATCTCAAACCGGCCAAGGCCAACACTCCCATGGATGCTGGTAATGCCATATTTTTCTTTTGTTCCTGGATTCTTTCCTTCAAATCCTCCTTTATTAGGGCATTGCCCAGTTCCGTGTTTTCTAGTTAAAATTATTGGAGAGATGAGATCCTGTATATACTTCCAATTAGTTGTGATGAGTAGAAACTATAATTAGTGGTGTACTTCTCAGATCCAGCTGCACCCGTCCCCCAGCAGCGGTACAACCGTTGTTGCAGTACAACTGGTTGGGTGACCGGTTCTACAAGACTCTCTCATTCCTGCCCCATCGATTCTTGTTTCTCCTCTTCACACCTAATTTGTTCCTACTTTTGTGTACAATCCTCTCATTTTCTCTGTGTTTCGTTCATGTGCTCCTCTTGTGTGTGTCTGCGGGTGGCTCTTGCTCTCGTTCTGGTCCTCGGGAGAAGTCCAAGAAATGAGCTCGCACGTGTAGGCTCGTTGATGACCCTAAGCAAGAGGAAGTTGAGATTCCTACCAAGCAAACTCACCGTGAGAAGTCCTTGGCCACCAAGCAAAAAACTGCCATGCAAGTGCACTCTTGAAATCAAACTCAGTGGGAACGGGTTTGTTTTCAAAAATTCTTATGCGGATCCCATTGCTCCCACGTGGACCACCCCTTAGTTCCGAATGAGTTACAAATGCGGATTGTGTATGAGCTCTATGACCATCACAAGAACAAATTTGTTAAGCAATGGACAATTGACATTGAGCACTGGAAGAACAACATGGATTACTTTGGAGAGGCGTTAGCACTATGTGAAGACTTTGACTTGATCAAGCTCATGACTATCAACTATCCCTTTGATGTGCAGCTCATTCACCAGTTCTATGCCACTCTTCACTTTGCCATTGATGAAGCCCGTACCCTTACCTTCATGTGCCGTGATGAGCTTTTCGAGGTCCCGTGGCGTGCCTTTTGCAATGCACTTGGTTATGATGATAATGGCCTCACCGGGAATGGCGAAATCCGCCCTCATGATCAGGCTACTTCTATGGATAAGGTGAAGTTAGCCACCTTGTACATTCCCCGGTGTGGGATTCCTAGAACCTCTAAGGACCTGCAGCAGGTCTATGATATTTTGCATCGTGTTTTCCGGAATGTTCTTCTACCCAAGGATGGAAATTAAGATGAGATTCATGGATACTTTGTTGATCTTCTTGTTGCCATGCTGCCAACCCTGAGGTTGTCTTTGCTACTTCCAGTGACAGTGATTTTCAGCTTCCTGCAGGAGCAAAACCATCTTGGGTCTCCAAGCTCTCTGACAAATTAAAGAAGACCTTCTGCCTCTAGACTCACGTTCAGAAGAAACTTTATGAATCCCATGTCAATGAGAAACTTTCCACACACAGACAAATTCAGATTATGCGGGCTCTCGGGCTTGAGGTCGCTAGTGTTTTTGAGAAGACTATCACCCCCGAGGAACAATGGATCTATGAACATAACACTTGGACTGATGATGAGATCCAGGGTCAGCCTGATGCCTCCTCCTCTGCTGCTACGACTGATGATGAGGATGATGGTGATGATGATGATGGGTTTGGTAGTGGTGATTTCGAGGAGACTGACGGATCTGACGAGCTCTACTGAGCAGCAGGGCGTTAGCAATGCTCTTTTCCTTTTTAGTGTCCTGATGCAAAGGGGGAGAGAGCTATATTATGACGGGATTTGCATGGGGGGCTTTGGTTGTCATCGTGTCTTTCGTTTTGCTTCCCAGTTGAACTCTTATTTGCTTTTTAGCCGGTCATGAACCTTTCTTATGTGAAGACTATTTGAGTTTCAGTAGAGACTGAGTTTATTCTTACCCTTGTCGTTAAACTCTACTTATTATCTCGTAAAATTTCTCTTTAATGTTATTCCCTCTGTGTACCCATTGGTGATGATGACACCTCACTATGTTATATAACTGGGTGTCAAGTTGTTCAGGTATTATGTATGAGACACAAGATAGTTATGTATTCCCTCCAAACGGAAAATATCGAAGATGGTGTTCTCTACGTGTTTATTCTCTTTGGTCGTAGGATACCATACTATTAAGAGGGAATCCACATTGGAAGTTCTTGGGTGAATCAATTCTCTCTCAATTCTTATGCACCCAACTCATTCCATTGGATCAAAGAGAGATAGGCCCGTCTTTCCTTCCATTCCTACCTGTTGTACCATTGCCCTGGCGATTGTACCGCCCACAACAGGGTGGCAGCCCTGGACGGTTGAACCGGCCCAACACCGAGCGTCAACTAGACAGGGTTCTGTTGTGCTCCGGTTGTTGGGCGGTGGTGGACAGTTGTACCGCTATATTACATAGCATGGTACTACTGGTGTTCCAGGTGGTTGTACCGCTTGGTACTTTGCCGTGTCCAACGCTTGAGGTGAGTGGAACCGCCGACCAAGTTTCTGTTATGGTCTGGTGGTTGGGCGGTGGTTGGGTGGTTGTACCACTATATTATATAGCCCGGTTGTACTGCCCGCACTGCCGATTGTACTGCTGCCTTGTCAAAATGGGTATAACAGTTGGAAAGTGGGTGGCCTATATAAAGGGGCGGTTCTTCCACCTCCATCTTATCTCTTACCTCTCTCTCTCCACCATTAATGCACTCCAAGATTTCTTGCCCAATCTCTCTCTCTCTAGCCACTCAAACTTGTTGTCTTTCTAGGGATTGAAGGAGGAGATCTAGATCTACACTTCCACCAAAGGAAAATTGATTCCCCCATAGTTTCTTTTGAGGATTTTGTTACTCTTGGTTGTTTGAGAACCCTAGACGGAAGAGGTCACCTCGAAGGCATATTCCATTGCGGTGAAGCTTCGTAGTTTCGTTGGGAGTGTGCAATTGAGTTGTGGAGAGAGCCCCAGTCTTGTTTGTAAAGGTCCGGTCGCTGCCTCCAAGGGCACCACTTAGTGGAATCACGATACCTCGCATCGTGTGAGGGTGTGAGGAGAATACGATGACCTTAGTGGCATCTTGGGGAGCATTGTGCCTCCACACAGCTCCAATGGAGACATACTTCCCCTTAAAAGGAAGGAACTTCGGAAACACATCCTCATCTTCATCGGTTCCACTTGTGGTTATTTCTTACCTTTACTTGTATTTACTTCTTTCTTACTACTGTTAGCATCATATATGTTTCTCACTTAGTTGCATATCTAGACAACTGTTTGAAATATGCCCTAGAGGCAATAATAAATCGGTTATTATTATATTTCCTTGTTCATTATAATCATTTATTATCCATGCTAAAATTGTATTGATTGGAAAGTCAAATACATGTGTGGATACATAGACAACACCCTGTCCCTAGTAAGCCTCTAGTTGACTAGCTCATTGATCAAAGATGGTCAAGGTTTCCTGGCCATAGACATGAGATGTCATTTGATAACGCGATCACATCATTAGGAGAATGATGTGATGGACAAGACCCAAACTATGAACATAACATATGATCGTATGAGTTTATTGCTACTGTTTTGTGCATGTCAATGTATTTGTTCCTGTGACCATGAGATCATGTAACCCCCGTGCACCGAAGGAATACCTTGTGTGTATCAAACGTCACAGCGTAACTGGGTGACTATAAAGGTGCTCTACAGGTATCTCCAAAGGTGTCTGTTGGGTTGGTGTGAATCAAGACTAGGATATGTCACTCCGTGTGACGAAGAGGTATCTTAGGGCCCACTCGGTAATACAACATCACAACAAGCCTTGCAAGCAATGTGACTAAGGAGTTAGTCACGAGATCTTGTATTACAGAACGAGTAAAGAGACTTGCTGGTAATGAGATTGAACTAGGTATAGAGATACCGACGATTGAATCTCGGGCAAGTAACATACCGAAAGACAAAGGGAACATCATACAGGATTAACTGAATCCTTGACATAGAGGTTCAACCGATAAAGATCTTACTAGAATAGGTAGGAGCCAATATGGGCATCCAGGTCCCACTATTGGTTATTGACCGGAGAGTGTCTCAGGTCATGTCTACATAGTTCTCGAACCCGCAGGGTCTACACACTTAAGGTTTGGTGACATTTCGGTATTTATTGAGTTATGTATGTTGGTGCCCGAAAGTTTTTCGGAGTCCTGGATGATATCTCAGATGTCATAGGAGCTCCTCAATGGTCGGAGGTATCGATTGATATATAGGAAAGTTGTATTTGGCTTCCGGGAAGTTTCCAGGCATTACCGGTAAAGTACCGGTAGTGACGAATGGGTTCTGGGGTTGCACCAAGAGGGGCCACCCACCGGGGAGAGACCCTAATAGGCCTAAAGGTGGTGCACCATCCCTTAGTGGGGTGGTGCGGCCAGCCCAAGAGGGCCTATTTCGACCAAGGAGTAAAAAAAGGGAAAAAGGGAAAATGGGAAGGATGAGACAAGGTGGAATCCTACTAGGAGTAGGATTGGAGGTGGACTCCTTCACCTCCTCTCCTATTTTGCCGAATCAAAGGAGCCTTTTGGCTGCCTCTTCCCCTCCCTCCCTCCTATATATACTATAAGATTTTGAGGATAGGCCTAACTCTAATAAGCCACGAGCTTCCCTCTTTCTCTCTAGATCGTTTTCTACTCTAGATTAGTTCGGCAACGCTTGGCGAAGCCCTGCTGGATTGTTCACCACCACCACCACACCGTCAAGCTAGAGAACTCATCTACCTCGTTGCCCCTCTTGCTGGATCACGAAGGCGGTGATCATCATCGAACTGTACATGTGCTGAAAGCGGAGGTGCCGTCCGTTCGGCACTGGCCGGGATGGATCGTGATGGGATCGCGGGACGAATCATGATGAGATCGTAGGACGGGCTGCGATTAGGATCGCGAAGATGTTTCACTACATCAACCGTGTTATATACTCTTTCGCTTAGTGATATACAAGGGTATGTAGATGCACTCTGCCCTCTCGTAGATGGTCATCAACATGGATAGATCTTATGTGCGCGTAGGAATTTTTTTGTTTCCCATGCAACATTCCCCAACAGTGGAATCATGAGCTAGGTCTATGCGTAGATGATATCTCGAGTAGAAGACAAAGGAGTTTGTGGGCGTTGATGTTCAATTTGCTGTCCTCCATAGTCTTTTCTTGATTCAACGATATTGTTGGATGAAGCGGCCCGAACCAACATTACTCGCACGCTTACAAGAGACCGGTTTCATCGACTAACATGCAACTTGTTGCATAAAGATGACTGGCGGGTGTCTGTTTCTCCAACTTTAGTTGAATCGGATTTGACTGAGGTGGTCCTTGGAGAAGGTTAAATAGAAACGTGCATATCACCCTTGTGGTTTTTGCGTAAGGAAGATGCGATCATTCTTGCTAGTTACCCATAGCAGCCACGTAAAACATGCAACAATAAATTAGAGGACATCTAACTTCTTTTTGCAGTGTATGATGTGATGTGATATGGACAAAGGCATGATATGGTATATTTGATGTATGAGATGATCATGTTGTAATAGTTAAATATTGACTTGCATGTCGATGCTATGACAAACGGTAGGAGCCATAGGGTTGTCTTTAATTATTTTGTGCCTGGTGATGCTTTGCTTTATCACTATCTCAATAGCTTTAGTAGTAACAACATAGTTGGCGCGACAACCTCTATGGCATCACAATGATGGAGATCATGGTGTGGCGCCGGTGATGATGGAAATCATGCCCATGCTTTGGTGATGGAGATCAAGAAGCACATGTTCATGGCCATATCATGTCACTTATGTTTTGCATGTGATTTTAATCCTTTTATGCACCTTGTTTTTCTTAGGACGAGATAGCATTATAAGGCGATCCCTCACTAAAATTTCCAGATAAAACTGTGTTCTCCCCGAGTGTGCACCACTACGACAACTCATCGTTTCGAGACACCATGTGATGATCGGGTGTAATAGACTCTACGTTCACATAGAAGGGGTGCAAAACAGTTGCACACGCATAACACTCGGGGTAAACTTGACGAGCCTAGCATGTACAAACATGGCCTTGGAACACAAGAGATTGAAAGGTCGAATATGAGCCATATAGTAGGTATGATCAACATAGAGATGTTCACCATTGAAGCCAACCTAACTCACGTGATGAACGGACTTGAGTTGGTGAATTTGGATCATGTGTCAATTGAATGACTAGAGGGATGTCAATTTGAGTGGGAGTTCTTAAGTAATATGATTAATTGAACTTATTATCATGAACATAGTCAAAAATTGCTTTGAAAATTATGTTGTAGTTTGCACTAGATGGAAGGAAATCAAAACTATGAAACCTGGGATGGCGAAATGTTCTGACAAAACTGGTGTTTATATTTCCCTTTTTGGTCTCTTGAAAGCATAACAGAACAACCACATTCAGTAATCTTATTTTGAAGACAAAGCCACTTGTTAGGAGAATTAAGTCCCCTCACATTCTAGTGCATTACTTTTAGTGATTGTTTACCCATCAAACAATAATGAAAAGAGAATAACCCAGGGCAATCATTCTTAAACCTATGCCACAAAAGTCTAGAGATGACTAGTCCTTATACACTTGAGAAACTGAAAGCTGACAGCAAACAAATAGAAAAGTCTGAATCATATTACAACTCCTTATATGAATAAAAGATAGTTCAAAGGTAGCAATAATGGACACACCACAGAACACATAATAAGCACTCCTATGAAAGCCACCTGCCACTCCACGAAGGCTGCACTTTCTATGTCTTGTTCTGCCCTTTTGGTTTCTTCTTGTCATCTCCACCTTCTTCCGAGAGGTGTTGTTCTGATGGTATTCTTCATAAAAAACATACCAAAATTATAATGGAGATTTTTGAAACAATTTCTTATTAATATGGGGAGCAACAGTAGAGCATACACGACCTTTTTTTAATCAAAAATGTCTTCCCGTGTAGCAATGACCTAAGAGCTTAAGCCCGTAACTTCTTCTCACTTCAGAAACCACCAAGGATGTTTAACTTATTCTTATTTTGTCCTGGAAAGCGTATATGGAAGTTAGGGGCTGAGGAACATGCCTCATAAGGTCTCTGCTGATCCGTGGAGTTGAGAAACCTTTGGTAATTTACTGAGAGGCAGCTGTGAGAAAGCGCACACGAGCATCTAAGGAAGGGCAATATGTAGGAACAATAAATTCTCTCAAAATGCCTTCAATACTTCCTTGATACATAATGTTCCAAAGGCTAGAGAACAAAATAGCCCTATCCCAATCAAAATTAGCTGGGGATGAGAAACTTTACTGTGAAAAATAAGACCAAAGTGTAGGAACAATAACCATAGGTGGTGTTTGTTTACATGGACTTTTTGGTGTAGGGCCTAAAAAAAGTCCCTTTTAGTCCCATCTAAACCAAACGGGAGGGACTTTTAGGGAATAAAAGTGGGCATTTGGGACTAAAGAAAGAAGTCCCTAAGGGAGAGTCTTTTTGGGACTTTTTCCAATAGCTCCCCTTCTTTTAGCATGTCATTTAATAACCCCTTGTCTATTAGTAGGGGTAACATGGTCTTTTAGCATGTCATTTAATAACCTCTAGTCCATGTTTAGTCCCTAGAACCAAATAGGCAAGGACTAGGGACTTTTGAATTGGGACTAAAAAAGTTTTAGGACTTTTTAAACAAATAGGGGCATAGTCTCAAGCCCCCCCTTAGGACAAAATAACTTTTCCCATGCCTTAGTGCCTTCACTAGAGAAGACAGAGATTAGAGGCAACTCATCACATTCCACAACCGATTTTGGGAGTACATCAGCTGGTAAAACATTGTGACTTAGCAATATATGTTGCTGTGCTAGTTGGACCTTGGGCTGAATTGGAACCATACAAATCCGAATATTCTAAAAAAACAATTCTTCTACCCACTGAATAGGAACTTGCACATGATTTTGCTCTAGTATCGGCTGCACTTGGTCAACCTGTAGGTTCTCATTAGGAGCTACAATAAGGGGCGCGTGTCCTCTTGCTTAGGCTGGTCAATATCCGTTTGAGCTCCTCAGATGTTCACAGCCATCTTCCCAAGGTTGATGGAGTCACTAGATGTCTGCTCTGCATCTGAGGTGAATGTGGCATCTATTCACCGTTGATTTAAACCCACTGGTCTCCTATTGCTAGTGGATAGTTGATGATAACTGGATTCAGAATTTCTTGAAGATCTTAAAAATCAGCATGCTTAGGCAAATGAGGACCGACTCGTAGGTCATTAAGATCAATCAAATCATTCGCCATCTTTGGTGGATCCTGGTTTAGGTTTAGATTGTTGTATCCTCCAGATATGTGCACTAGGTTCTGACCATGTCCATTGAAGTGCCCTAATTTCTAATTCTGAAGTAATGCTGCTTAATCAGGGGGGAGCTGCTGCTTGGTTAGGAGGGATTAAAGGGTCCTCATCCTCCCACATTGGTCAGTTTAGATCTGTAGGTTCGTGCTCCATATGATTGCACTATGATGCAAAATATCCCAGGGTAATGAATGTGGATTCCCACCATTTGGTGGTGGCTAGTCCTCAGAACCAGGTAGAGCTCCAAGCAAATTATGGGAAAGAATAATGATAGGAACAAACCAGGACTCCGCCTGAAACATGTTGCGTGCTAACACCACACAACTGCTAGGGATCAAAGCCATATCAACCACCCGAACCTTCACAAGTACCCTAGAATAGTCACCCACTCTAGAGAATTTGCTTACACCATAAAGATATAGTCTACAATGCAATCAAAGATGAAGGTATGTTTAAAGGCCGAAGCCGATCTTTATTTAGATGGGGAAAGAAAATTTATAAAGCAGCCAAGGCCACCTAGATTACAGATAGGCCATAAGCTGCAGGCCACAGCACACTACACCGAAGGGCCATCCAGGGACAACCCTCCCCAGCAACAGCCCTGGCAGGGCTCTAACTCTGCTGGCAATTAAAGGGCAGCTGCCGTGGCAAAGTAGCCAACCACACGCCAGGATTTGAGGTCCCCGATGGTCGCACTCACCACCTCAGCAGGGACGGACGCCGTTTCCTCGAAGATGCGGGCATTGCGCTCCTTCGAGATGCACCAATCAAGCAGGATAACGACTGCGTCAAAATCCCTCCTGAGCTGCATAGGCGCAGCCTGCCTAGCCTGCAACCACCATTATTCCATGCACCTGTCCTCCCCGACCGGAATCGAGAAGGAGGCACCCAGCCAGCCACGAAAGCGCATCCAAACCTTGTTCGCGAAGCGGCAGTGCACGAACAAGTGAGTGCATGACTCATGCGCGGCGCTGCATAGCACGCACACCCCCTGATTCAGCTAACCACGACATTTGAGATTGTCGACGGTGAGGTAGCATCCGTGGACCACAAGGCACATGAAGAACTTCAGCCGCGGGGGTGCTGGACTTCCAAATGGCGGGTTCACAACCAAAGTCTTGGTTAGGCATGAAGAATAGGTGGTAAACAGAGCTGGCAGAGAACTCCCCGCTGGTCTCAAACTTCCAGACGACGGCGTCGTGGTGAGACTTGTCAAGAAGGATGTCCACGACTAAGTCCCAGAGCTGCAAGTACTGGTACTGACAAGTCTCCTCTGACATCACACACCCAACGGTGATTAACGAGAGACTGCTGGATGGTGATTCGGGAACATCTGACAAAGGAGGCAAGAGCGAGGATGATCTATGGTACCAACAACCCACTAGGAAGCCATCCATCGGGCCAAAAGAGGGCCTTATCGCCGCGACCAAGCACCACCCGTGCCCCCGCACGAAAGAGAGCTAGGGCAGCAGCATCGTCATCTTCCGGGATCAGGCACCAAGCGCATGGGGAGTCTGACCAGCGGAGCCAAGGCCAGCGGTAGGGAAGCGCGGTGCCGAAGAGCTATAGGTTGAGGATCCCAAGGTCACCTTTGTCCAAGGGCATACACACCCAAGACCAAGGAAAGAGGCAGTGCCCCCCGCTAATCTCCTCCTCCCCCTTCCATAAAAAACCCTGACACTTCCTGTTGATGATCTTGAGCGCCCAGGCAGGGAGAGGTAGCACCAAAAGCAGGTGGATGGGGAGGGCCATCAGGATCGAGCATGTGAGCGTCAGGTGGCCGCTCGGGGCCAGAAACCTCGGCTGCCAGCCACCAAATTTCTTGGAGAACTTGTCGATGATTGGGAGGATGTCAGCTTCCCGTAGCCTGCCAGGGGAGAGGGGCAGTCCAAGGTACATGATCAGAAACGGCTACACCCGAGCAGTGCAGAGGCCTGGAGCTCCTGCTCCTCGCTACAGAGGATCCCAGATATGGTGCTCTTGTAGAAGTTAATCTTTAGGCCCGAGGCGTCCCTGAAAAGCTGTAGCAACGCGGAGAGCACCTCGCAGTCTGACGCTGCTGGCTTAAGAAGGACCACCGCGTCATCGGCGAAGAAGGACGCCCGTGGGACCCGCTCATGGAGACCCATGTCCCCCAACAAGCCATGGTCATTAGCCCACTGGATGGCATCGTGCAAAGCGTCCATGGCTATAACAAAGAGCGCCGGCGACACGGGGTCTCCCTGCTGGACACCGCTGGCAAGGGCGATGGAGTTGCTTCTGGCCGCGTTGATGGAGACCGAAGTTGATGTGGTGCATAGCAGATTGCAGATCCAAGACGTCCACCGAGCACCAAAACCCCTTTGAGCAAGCATATCCAGGAGGAACTCCGAGGACAGGGTGTCAAAGGCCTTGGAGATGTCAATCTTTAGAAGGATTGCATGCCTCCTCTTCCTATGCACAAACCGGATAGAGTTCCGGATTAACTTGAAATTCTCGTGAATGGTCCCGATCTTGGTGAAGGCGCTCTGGGCAGGAGTGATTAGCTTGGGCATGAGGGGTGCAAGACAGCGGGCCAGGAGCTTGGCCCAGATCTTGGCAATGGTGTGAATGAGGCATATAGGTCGGAACTCCTTGATATCGACCGCAGCTGGGACCTTGGACAGAAGGGTGATGATGGACGCGTTAAGGCATCCCATGTTCTGATTGCATCCTTGATGCAAGTAGTTGATCGCCCGAATGACATCATCGACGATCACATCCCAGCACACCTTGAAGAACAAACCTGAGAAGCCATCGGGCCCCGGCGCACGGTCAGAAGGAATATCCATGACCGCCGCGCGAATCTCCTCCGTGGAGAACGGCTGCTCAAGCGCCATGGCCTCCTGCCTGGATAGGCGAGGTAGAGGAAGCCTCTCGATCGCGCGGCTCCTCGGGATGGATCCAGGCGAGCCCAAGGTGCTGGAGAACTAGAGGGAAGTTGAGCTTATCCGAGCAGCTAGGCTAGTGGAAGGTTGGCAAGTAGTGACTAGTGGGTAGTTAATGTAATGTCTGTTTCTTGACTCTTTAGTGAATGACATGTACTAGACGTATACCCTTTCCTTTGTGTGATACTGATGCATCCAGCTTGGACGTACACTTGAAAAGAAGAACTTGTAGAAGGCACGTGCTATTCACGACGTGTCTTGTGATAAAAAGGAGTTGCACGCATCTTCAACACAGGCCCTCGAAACGGGAAATCTATTCTCCACCAGATTTGGCACAATTTTTCCCACATGCCCATTAATTGTGTAGTTGCACAGAGGCGCTTGTTTGTTAGTCAACAAAGCAAACAACTAAGACCGTTGTCTCACATTGTAACCATTGTGAGACCTAGGAATGCCAAATAAAATGTACCAATTCCAGATGCCATGTGATGCAACTGCTTCGAGAATGATGGTGGGTTTCTTCACATTGCCCCGATATTGTTGTTTAAGAGCTTTTTGATAGTTATACCATCTTGAGTGCATGCAATAAAGTGATCCGAGCTTACCTCGCAATCCCCTTCCTTCTAAGCATGCCATGAGACTTCCGGTGTTTGTAAAGGTCGAGAAGTTTGGAATGCAAGCGCATTCACCGTTTAGAACAATGGTCTTTGCGGAGGTCCGGAAGGGGCTTGACGTGATGGTACAACAGTGGTGTCAATGAGGGAGGAGGCGGATATAGAGAAACAGGGAAGGAATGGAGAAGTAGGGTCCAGATGTGATTTTTGGTGGGCCTCGGGTTTTGGAGTCCTACGTGATGGAGGTACGGACTCCCACAAAACACCCTTGTTTGCTTTTTATTTTCAAAAAAAATGGACAAACAGTCTGGTCCATGACAGAAGCGGGACAACATTAGATGGCAAAGTGCATCCAGACCACTCGGTCCTGATGGTTGCAGATGATTTAAGGGTCCGTTTTAGAGATGCCCTTAGTTTGCCTTTTCCATTTTCATAATATAAAGTCACAACAACAAACCTAGAAAGATCTATAGTTGACAATGTATAGGGGCGCGCCCATACAACATGAATCCAAGAAACAAGAGCCTTTAGATCACTTGAGTTTGGTTAACAAGTAATAAGGATACACCTATGGAACTAATCTGGGACTAACAGTTTTGCTTCTAGAACTCAATGGATGGCAAGTACAAGTTCAAAAATTGTTGTACTCTAGTAGTAGACATAGAGAAATCCAAGCTAGCATCCGAGAGATACCCAAGGAAAACTCCAACTACCGACACGTTTGATCAGGGCATGTATCGTTTGGGTCGGAACAAACATAAACACTAACCCAATGTGCCTCTTCACACGAATGAACGCCCATTTTCTATCCACATTGACCCATTTCCGACCAAAATTTGGGTTAGGTTTGCGTCGGTGTGGGGTTGGCGCTGAAGTGTACAACACCTTCTTGTCCAATCCTAACCTTCCTCTGGGTGGCAAATCCACCCCATTTCCCTTGTCTCCCAAGAACATCCCGCCCATATGCTACTTGTGAGCCGTGTTGGGTTTTTCCCCGAAGAGAAAGGGTGAAGCAATATAGTAGCAATAAGTATTTCCCTGAGTGATAACCAAGGCTTATCAAACCAATAAGAGAATTAAGGCAAACTCTCATTGTGAGAACCTACACACAGAAAACGAAACACTTGCACCCAACACGGACACGATGGTTGTCAATCCCCTTGAACTCGTTACTTGCAAGGATTAGTTCTGAGAGAGATAGATATAGAAAACTAAAAGTAAATAAATATTAAATAATGAAAGCAAGGTTTTTAGGGTTTTAGCGATATGATTAAATAGACTCGGTGGCCATAGTTTTCACTAGAGGATTCTCTCTCAAACGCATGGCATACAGTGGGAAGACAAATTTGTTGTTCAATTGAGATAAAAGTGCAGAATTATGATGTTAGTCAAAAAAATGATCAGGTATATAGGCAACACACACAAACAACAAAAGAAAAACACTCTAAATATTTTCAATAAGAGGTCCTATGTTGTCAGTCAAAGGGATGGCACACCCTAGGGCCCATCAATAGGTGTCGTAAAAAAGTGCACAACGGAGGCATGGTCCACACACACACACAAAAAATCATTCTAAATATTTTCAAAACAAGGATCTCAAGATTTATTTAGCCGTATTGACATACCACTACAAACATTTACTACTAAATGCCTATAGTGATCATATCATACTGCCTAAATGAACATTGAGATGTAGCAACTTCCCAACTGGTCATCCATACTTGGAGTACTACACCCAAAACACGCTTAACTTCCGAGTTCCTTTCGAATCGGTTAGGGGCTGGGAAGCTACAACTTGCTCATAAGGCCGGTATCCTAGCATTTATATGGCGTCCCCCGATGGACATGTGACTCCTCCCTGATTGCGTCGGTTTCCCTCCAAGCTTAAAGGGTGATGTAGCACAGTGACAACAAGTATTTCCCTTAGTTATGAAACCAAGGTATAAATCCAGTAGGAATATCCACAAGACTATGTAAGCAGCATCTGCACACAAATAGCAAATTCTAGCAACCCAACACGTGGAGGGGTTGTCAATCCCTCATGGGTAAAGTAAGGATAGATTGATAGATGCAAATAAGAGTGATATCAAATGGAATGCAACAAGGTATTTTTTTATAATATACATCTGAAAATAAAAGAGAATAAAATAAACGCAAATAACAAAGTAGAGATTGCAAATAGATGATGTCAAGTAGACCCGGGGGGCATAGGTTTCACTAGTGGCTTCTCTTGAGAAAATAGAAAACGGTGGTTAGACAAATTACTTTTGGGCAATTTATAGAAGAGCAAATAATTATGATGATATTTAAAACAATAATCATGTATATAGGCATCACATCCAAGATAAGTAGATCGCCTTCTGCCTGCCTTTACTTCTATTACTCCACACGTCGACTGCTATCGAGCATGCATCTAGTGTATTGAGTTCATGGAGATATGGAGTAATGTCTTAAGAACGATGACACGATGTAGACAAGATCTATTCATGTAGGAATAGACCCCATCATGTTATCCTTGATAGCAATGATACGTACATGGCATGTCTCTTTCTGTCACTAGGATTGACCACCGCAAGATCGAACCCATCACAAAGCACGTCTTCCCATTGCAAGATAAAAGATCAAGTTGTCCAAACAAAAACCAAATATCAGAAAAGAAATACGAGGCTATAATAATCAAGCATGAATATGTCTTCATAGATGTGATCATAAACTTACAATTCACTGGATCCCAACAAACACAACACAAAAGAAAGTTACATCATATGGACTCCAAGAGACCATTGTATTGAGAAACAAAACGAGAGAGAAAGCGATCTAGCTACTTCCTACGGACCCGTAGGTATTATAGGAACTACCTATGCATCATCGCAGGAGCACCAATGAGGATGGTGAACCCCTCCGTGATAGTGTTCCTCTCCGGAACGGACTCGAGATTGGATTTTGTGGCTTCTGGAACCTGCGGCCGCTGAAACAATTTTTCATCAACTCCTCTAGGGTTTTATGAATGTTGGGGGTATTTATAGAGCTCAGAGGCTGTGGAGGAGGTTCCCGAGGGCCCCACTAGATACCAGGCCGCGCGAGGGGCCCTGGACGCGCCCTAGTGTCTAGTGGCCCCCCATGGGCCTCGTCTGCTGGTCATTCTTGGCTCCAAAGTTTCCTTCTGGTCCAAAACAAATCTTCATAAAGTTTTGTGGCATTTGGACTTCATGTGATATTGATTTTTTGCAAAGGAAAAAAACAAAAAACAACAACTGGCACTAGGCACTATGTCAATAGGTTAGTCCCAAAATATGATATAAAGTTCTATAAAATGATCATAAAACATCCAAGAATAATAATATAACAACATGGAAGAATCAAAAATTACAAATACATTGGAGATGTATTAGCATCCCCAAGCTTAATTCCTGCTCGTCCTCGAGTAGGTAAATGATAAAAAATAGATTTTTTGATGTGGAATGCTGCCTCACATGTTGATCAAATTCTTTTTTTAGCATGGACGTATGGACTTATGGAAGATGCAAAGCAATAGTCTATAGTTTGACATGAAAATTTCAGTACTTCAACATATCAACAAGCAACCAAGTCTTTCAAAATATCAATGCTAAAGAACACTATCCCTAGCCCATCTTGCTCTATCATTGATCCATTCATGCAACACACTCAAATATTAACTACATCCAATGCTCAAGTATGATAATGGTGTTCCTTAGTTGGTGCTTTATAAGAGAATATGGAGACTCAAATTCAAAAATAAAAATTTCATAAAGTAAATAGATAGGCCCTTTGTAGAGGGAAGCATGCATTTGTAGAGGTGCTAGAGCTCAAAGTGAAAAACTCAGAGATAATTTTTTTTGGGTGGTATCCTTTTCCTGTCAACGAGAACGACTAAGAGTTTCCAATATCCTCCATGCTAAAAAAATATAGGTGGTTCCCAAACAGAAAATTAACTTTATTCCCCTTTCCACCATTCTTTCACATTCCATGGTCTCGGGGATATAACTCCATGGTATAACCCGCCATACCGGGATGGGTCAAACCGTAGATAAGACAAGAGGGCACACCAAAAGACTTATCCAGTAAGCCGTCAGATGGCCCAACACCAAAAGACGACGACTTAAGGCTCAGAAGGTGGGAGACGCAAGAAGCTTTCCTAGGTTAGGAGGCAACATAAAGTAGAATCATAATAGGGCACGAGTACTTGCTCGACCCGGACTCTATTGTAGACTCGAGGCCTCTACCTATATATAAAGGGGAGCCCTCGAGCCAAAAAGATCGGGCAAGAAACTCTCGTGAGCTAGATTAGCTATTCCGAACCTTTGTAATTGAGATTCCCCATTAATATACACACAAAGCAGGACATAGGCTTTTACCTCCATCGGAGGGGCCAAACCTAGGTAAACTCGTCTCCCGTTCCCGATCAACCTCTTCAAGTTGCCACACCATGATGAAGGCCTCACCGCTAAATCCTTTCACGAGGACATCTGCCGTGACAAAACCGCGACAGTTGGCGCCCATCGTGGGGCTATCGCAAGGTGGACTTGAATTCTCGGAGGGAGCTCTTCCACGGGTCGAGAGATACGTGGCGGGTCAGATGACCAAGATTCGCCGCGGTAAGATCTACATCGACGGTCGAAGCTGGGGTCCCGATGCTGACTCAATCGAGTACGGGTAGCGAGTCCCCTTCGGCAAGATCCACATCTTCATTGGTAAGGTCAAATAAACAGCGTCCTAGCTGGACATCTGCATTGATATAATCGAACCATCTCATCGTGCTCATCCTAGCGGATGTAGGGCTGACCGAAGCCACACCATGGTGGAGAACACCAGGTTATCCCATCGTCTCAAAGATAGGGACATTGAAGGCCAAGGTACCAACAAGCGGAAGCGACCCGAAGGCAGGTAAGAGCCTACGGTCAGTGCCAACGCTCGTTTCAAAAGCCAGCGGTGGAGCAGCCACCCTAAGGATCTTCACATGAGTAAGACGCTCAACTACGAGGCTTCGTTCAAAGTGCCTTGCCCCAAACATGGTTCTCAGCTGAAGCGGGCCAATCATTCATGGGAGGACTGCTATATCATGCGAGATTTCCAGAACTGGATTCTCTAGAAGCACAAAGAGGAGCGTCCGGGTCAGGATACCTCCGGCAGTGCATCTGGGGATCTCAAACAACCAAGTAGTGGTCAGTACCATGTATTCACCACCAATGCTTGCAAACGAGACACAAAGGTCAAAAAGAGAGCTACCAACATGGCCGAGCCGTGGATTCCCGAGTATCTCTGTTGGTCTAAGTAGCCAACGTCATCCACCTCCCCGAATCGACAACCTCGGGGATTTGGCTTTGTTGGTAGCGCATCAAGTGGGTGGCTATAACCTCTCAAGGGTCCCCATGGACGGAGGAAGCAGCATCAACATACTATATTATGACACCTTTTGGCAGATAAATCTCCTCGACAATAGCTTGGAGACTTCGACCACCGTTTTCCATGGAATCATTCTCGGGAAGTTGGCATATCCAGTCGGGTAAATTATTCTTCATGTGGCCTTCGTCGATGAGCATAACTATAGGATCGAGCCTTTGACTTTCGAAGTGGTGAATATAGAAAGCCCCAATCACGCTCACTTCGGAAGACCGGCTTACACACGTTTCATGGCTCGCCCCTGTTATGTCTACCTCAAGCTTAAGATATCTGGTCCCAACGACACTATCATAGTATAAGGAGATAGGAAAATGGCTCGGGAATGTGAGAAAGGGGATGCAGCCTACGCTGAGTCGGCCTGCACTGCCGAAGAACTAAAGTTTTACACGGGTAATGTCGACCTGGCCGACATTCCTCTATAGAAGCCAATGTCTGAGTCCAAAGAACCTCTCAAGTTTAAGCCAGCTGAAGATACCAAATAGATTAACTTCGTCCCAGGCAACTCATCCAAGCAGTTCACCATTGGGACTAGTATGAATTCTAAATAGGAAAGCACACTCATCAAGTTCATCCGTAAGCATCGGGACATCTTTGCATGGAAACCTTCTCACATGCCTAGAATATCGAGAGAACTCGCTAAGCACCATCTTAATGTGGATCCAAAGATGAAACCTGTACGACAATACCTCCATCATTTTAATGAGAAGAGACACAAGGCTATTGGCGAAGAGGTAGCCTGGCTCCTAGCTGTCGGGTTTATCATTGATGTTTTTCATCCTGAATGGTTGGCTAACCTGGTGCTTGTTCTTAAAAAAACAACACCTGGCGCATGTGTGTTGACTACACGGATCTCAACAAAGCCTGTCCCAAAGATCCCTTTCCCTCGTGCGCATCGACCAGATCATTGACTCTATGTCGGGTTGCGAGCGGTTGTGCTTTTTGGACGCATATTCAGGCCATCACCAAATCGAAATGGCTGAGGATCAGGAGAAGATGGATTTTATAACCCCTTTTGATGCCTTCTACTATGTCTCCATGCCTTTTAGGCTTAAGAGTGCAGAGGCGACTTATCAGCGATGTGTGCAGAATTGCCTTCACTCACATATTGGGGAAACGCTCACGCTTATGTTGATGACATCATGGTGAGGTCTCTAAAGAAGGAGACACTCCTGGATGATCTCAAAGAAACATTTGATAACCTTTGAGTGCACCAGATGAAGTTTAACCCAGCGAAGTGTGTCTTTGGGGTCCCTGCCGGTAAATTGCTGAGCTTCTTGGTTTCCGAATGAGGCATTGAAGCCAACCCTGACAAGATAAAGGTGGTAACATTGCTGAGCAAGCCGGCTAACAAAAACCAGGTTAAACGCCTGGCGGGCCGCATAGTAGCATTGATCCGGTTCACAAGCCGCCCTGGGTAGAAGGTGATCCCTCTATATCAGTTGCTGAAGAAACGGAAAATTTTGTTTGGACGGATGCAGCCAACGAAGCCTTCAAAGCACTCAAGAAGCAGTTGGCTGAGCCGTCGGTTCTAGCCGCCCCAACTGACAAAGATCCCATGCTCCTATACATTGCCGCCAATTCAAGGGCGGTAAGCATTTCACTTGTCGTTGAGCCAAAGGATGAAGGAAAGGTATATCCAGTTCAACCACCGGTTTATTTCGTTAGTGAAGCTATGATCGTATCCAAGCAACAATATCCGCATTGGTAGAAATTGGTCTTTGGGGTCTTTTAGGCAAGTCGGAAGTTAAAACATTACTTACAAGAGCATCCAATCACTATGGTTTGTTCATCACCCCTCGGCAATATCATACAAAATCGCAAGGCCACTGGACGAATCGACAAATGGGAAATCAAGCTTGGCCCACATCAAGTGAAGTACATGCCCCAAATGGCCATAAAATCCCAAGCGCTGGTGGATTTCATCAATGACTGGACAAAGCTACATATTACAGAAGACATGCCACATGCCACATACTGGACCTTTGATACGTCCCAAACGTATCTATATTTTCTGCTTGTTCCATGATCTTTTTGGTGACATTGTTATATGTTTTGCTACACTTTTATATGTTTTTACACATATTTGGACTAACCTACTAACTCAGTGCACCCAGTGCCAGTTTCTGTCTGCTGATGTCTATTTTGCACAGGCTTTTACCCAATTTTCCAGAGCCCCCAAAATCCCGAGGAAAATATATAAAAATCAGCATATCGGAAGCTTCCAAATCACCGAAGATGAGCCACAGGGGGGCCAGGGGCCGTCGAGGCGACCTCCTAGTGCGGCCTACCGCCTGGCCGCACCCACAGGCCGCCTGGGTGGGGCCCACCTCCTCTAGTGCCCTACTTTGGCTCCTATTTTTACCCCCGTGGAGGAAACACTGAGGGCGGAACCCTTTTCTCCAAAAGCAATTCCAATCTCCTCCGCCATCGCCAACAAGTTTCGGGGGACCCGAATTCCTGTGCCGGCACCCTGCTAGGACGGGGCAGTGCCCCCGGATTCATCTCCATCAAGGTTTCTTCCTCCCTCCATGAAGCGGGAGTAGTTCCTCCTCGGGGCTGAAGTCTTCTACAGTAGCTATGTGGTTAATTCTCTCTCCCACGATGTGATCTTGATTGTGATCATAGGCTATGTTAATCTAGGGTGATCCCATGATGTTTTCGCTTCTTCTATGTATTGGATTGATGTACCTACTTGATCTTATCTAGTATAATCCCCGAGACCATGGTGAAAGCGGTCTATTGGACATGGTTAGAAGAATATTTTCATGAGTGATTTCCTCTTTTGTGAATTTATTGAAGATTGAGAGTCTCTTGGTGCTTGTCTTTGACTATCCTTGAGATATGTTGTGGTGATTGTGGTACTCTCTTTGGATGGAAGCGGTGACATTGGGAAATCCATAGATGAGAACTACGAACTCCGAGGTCGGCTTTGGTAGCGCTACATAATTCTCGTCCTCTCTTGATAACAAAGGAATGACCTCCAAGTACGTCTCCATTGCATGTTTTAGTGGAATTATCATGTGATTATATTATGTTTATGTTGTTGGGAGTTGCCACTAGTGAAAGTATGAAGCCTAGGCCTTGTTTCTCACCATTGTTACACCCTTTATGCTCATTTTTGTCACTTGCTACCTTGCTGCCATTTTTATTACAGATTTATATTACCTTGCTTTGCCACACCTATAACCCATATTTTACCATCTCTTCGCCGAACTTGTGCACCAATACAATTTACCATTGTATTTGGTGTGTTGGGGACGCAAGGGACTTCTTGTTTCTTAATTGCAGGGTTGCTTGAGACAAACCATCTTCAACCTGTACTTCCCTGAGTTCAATAAACCTTAGGTCATCCACTTGAGGGAAATTGGTGCTGTCTTACAAACCTCTGCGCTTGGAGGCCCAACATAGTCTACAAGAATAGAAGCGTGCGTAGACATCAAGCTATTTCTGGCGCCGTTGCCGGGGATGTGAGTGCTAGAAGGTATATCTTTAGATCTTGCAATTAAGTCTTTTCGTTTCTTGTTTTTATTTTCACTAGTTAGGCTTATGGAAAACTGCACTCTTAGTTCGCTGCTTGGGGAAGGCCCCTTTACCACACCCGTGGTAGAGAATTCTCCTCCACCCACTGAATATATCCCATTCTAAATACCACTTGGGATAATTGAAATAATTAGGAAGGATTGTTATGTAGGAGATGGAACAGTCAGTCCTAGTTTCCATTTGTTGAAACTTACACAACTTTGTGAGTTGTTTAAGATTTCAGGTTTGACAAGAGATGGAGTCATGAGGAAATTATTTGCCTTGTCACTGAAAGGAAAATCATTGGAATGGTATAGGCTACTAGATGATTCTCACCTACGGGATTGGGAAGAGATCCAGTCTCTCTTTTGCTCCAAGTTTTATCCTCTTCATGAAGTCCATGAGAATAGGATTATGTTTATAATTTCTATCGTCATGACAGAGAGAGCATAGCTCAAGCTTGGGGGAGACTAAAAACTGTAATGCTAAAATGTCCTAACCATGGGCTCCCCAAAGATATGATTATTACTAATTTCTATGCGAGGCTCTCTCGACAGGATAAAGACTTGCTCGATGCTTCCCTTATGGGTTCTTTCACAAGTGAAAGGACTGATGCTAAATGGGAACTCCTTGAAAGAATTCAACGCAATACTAAAGATTGGGAGATCGGCGAAGGTATGGAGTCAGGTATAAATTATGAGTATGATTGCATTAAGGCCTTTGTTGAAACTACAAGTTTTAATAAGTTTAGTGCTAAGTTTGGGCTTGATTCTCACCTCCTTGTTGATTTCCTCAAATCTATTGCTTCACATCTTAATATGCCTAATGAGAATTGGATCAAGCATCATGAACCTTTTAAAGATATTTGCAAAGAAAATTAATTTGTTAATGATAATTGCAACATGCATGATCCAATTCCTGAAAATGAAGTTTTATATAAGCATGTTAATTTTTGTGGAGTGGATAGACATTGTGAAAGGCCTATGATTGAAGAAGAGAAGTATTATAAGCAACATAAGCATGAAAGAACAACCACTTGGGTTAGAGATTTAAATGAAATTTCTAGAGAATTGTGTGACCTTTATCCTTTTACTTGTGAACTTTGTGGTATAGAGGGTCACTTTGATTTTCAATGCATGAACTTTCAAAACATAACTCTTAACCAGTTGTGTGATAACATGATCACTTCTGATCTTTATGATGAGCTTATATTATTTTTGATGTGTGAAGAGTTATCAGGAAAAACTTCTTGGCTAGATGATAATGCCTTAGGAACAAACAACACTTTGCAAAAATGCCATCTCTATTGTGTTGTTAATTGCCATGAGAATGATTACCTAAGTAAGATTAGAAAGGAGGGGACTTTACCTAAGCATAAAAATGTCTCTTATGTTTCCACTAATAAAAAGGAGAGTTTCTCCCAAGTTTCCCATATTGTTTCTAATGATAAACTCGAATATTTGGAGAAGCTTCCTCTCCAACCACTTTCTCATAAGGTGAAGAATAGGAAAAAGAAGAGGAGGAAGAGGAACAAGAAGGAAGAAGAATGGGTATCAACCTGGCCTGAGCATATTTCTCGCATCAACTTTTATCCTAACAGAGATGAATTTATGGTGGATGGTGAGCTTGATTGTTATTATCTTGATGATAATTCCGTAGGTACTATTGAACATGATTTTGATTATGATATGCATGTTACTTATTGTGATTGGGAAGATGATGATAATGGTACTTATGATCTTGAAAATCTTTTTGGTACCAACTTTGAAAATGATGATATGGAAAGCTCTAATCTTGAGGATGATAGGATTGCAAGTCCTTTACCCATTAGTGATGTGATAGATGATAATTCTTTTGCTAGTAAGAATAAATACAACATGTTTACAAATATAGTTGCTAGAAATAATAATGCTCTTCTCTACCATGATGATGTTATCTCCTATCTATAGTGATTGTAAAGATACCTATGACATAAGGAGAAATTATCCATATGAAACTTGTCATAATCATGGAGGTAATTACTCCCTTGCTGAACACCATCTCCCCAATACACAATTAATCTATAGTGTTCAGGTTGTTTATGATAACCCTACTCCCACTATTACTAATGAGAAATATTATGCTTATGTGGAGAGTAAGAGTACCTTTTTGCATGTGAATCATGGTAACAATGCTTTATGTGATACTTATATTGTTGAGTTTATTCATGATCCCACTGAAAATTATTATGAGAAGGGAACATATGCTTATAGATATTTCAATAATATCAAGTTCCCTCTCTTTATGTTGAAGGTTTTGAAGCTGCACTTATTTTGCCTTCCTATGCTTATTGCTTTGTGGTTCAATGTATTATTCTATTGCAATATTCATATGCATAGGAAGCATGTTAGACTTAAATGTGTCTGGTATTTTCATCTTGATGATCTCTTTTGTTTTAGAACTCTTATTCCTACGATAGCATTTTAAAATCTTAAGCCTATCTTTATGACCATAAAGAAAGAGCTCTAGGGAGACAACCCTTGTTATCTTTACTTTGAGTTTTTACTTTCAGTTTTAGTGGTCTTGATGCTTGGTACTACTATAGCAACATCATTTTATCTTTACTTTCAAGCTTTATGCCAAGTTTTAGCCTCCGATTGTAAGAAAGTTCAAAAGTTGTGACATGCTGTCCAGAAATAAATTATGTCTACTCGACGGACAAATTCTCCAAAAATCACCAGATCATCTTTTTGATCTGAAGTTTTTTTGATAACATGCTCTATATAATTGATTTTCTAGCATGTGTTCTGAGTTTTTTGATTTGAGTTGCAGAAGCACCCCGAATAAATTATTTACTACCTGCTGTTCTATTTTTCACAGATTCTACCACATTTTGCATTTTCATCATTTTGCAAATCTTAAGCCTGCTTTTCCTTTGCAAAAACCTTTTGGCAATCATGAGAAACAGTAGCTTTTCATTAAAATATTTATTTCCAGTAGGTAATGAATTATTTTATCATGGGTACTAACCACTCTAATCAGCTTATGATGAGTTTCGTAGGAAGGGAGTTTTCAAGTATGCGATGGGAGATGATGAAAGAAGATACATGAGTGTAAAGCGCTCAAGCTTGGGGATGCCCCCATGCACCCCAAAAAATATTCAAGGAGACTCAAGCGTCTAAGCTTGGGGATGCCCCCGTGCATCCCATTCTCTATCAACAATCATCAGTTCATCCATCTTCATGCTATATTTTTATCACTTCATATGTTATATGCTATGCTTGGCATGTCCCGCTCTTTACTTTTTAGTTTGTTTTAGTTTTGCTTGCTGTTCATAACATGTCGAAACCTAGCCTACCTTGTTTGGGAGATAAACACACTCCATTCCACTCTAGAACACAACATAGGTTTCCATGCTTATCCTTTTTGTGTGTTCTTTATCTTTACATAGCTACTGTCATGCTTAGATCTTAGTTTTCATGCTATATCTTTTTAAGAGCTATTATTTAGGTTGATTTTGGAACTCTCTTGAGTTATCATGCTTATCTTGTCTAGAGAGTTGGCTTGTTTCACTAAGTTGTGTGTCTTGCATGAGTAGGTAATTAAGATTGCTATTTAAGTATAGTAGTAACTTGCAATAGTTTTGAGGTATTGATTTGAGTAATGTTTGGACTATTGGTGCCAAGAGCTTGAGCCTATTAGTGATGGGTGTCATATTTTGGGAAATCCGTGTGTTTTTCAGAAACTAAAAATTAGTTGAGAATTCTAGCTACTAAATTGATCGCTAACCTCTGGAGGGGTTGGAATATATAGAGTACCCTCACGTTACCATGAGTCGAGGATGCACAAGGATAACCAAACCCCCCAAACACTCCTACTCATGGTACTTGTCTCTTTTTGAATTTCCTGACTAGATAGAGAGTTACAGTTAATAAGTGTATGAGTTCTTCGGACTAATGTGAGTATTCGATTGTTGACACTTCCATCATCCATATTTTGATAGCTTCTTCGGTACCGTGCTTTGCCCTTTCTCACATTGAGAGTTGGTGCAAACTCCGCCGGTGCATCCGAAGCCATGACATGATGCGCTTTGTCATACATAAGACTCATTATATCTTTCCTCAAAACAGCCACCATACCTACCTATTAAGGCATTTCCATAACCTTTCCAAGATACATTGCCATGCAACATCCACCATCTCATGACTTGATCTTCATGTCATACATGCTTTTGCTTGGTCGTATAGCCACATGATGGTTGGGCCTTGTCCATATTATTGCTACATGACGTGTTAGTATCATTGCATATCCCGCTACACTGGCAGAGGCATACATTTGCATACATCATGATAGTTTTCACTTGTCTTTATGTTGAGTACTTCTCATAAAGTGTGATGATCTTCTTTTTATTCATGTAAAACATAGAGTGTTGCCCTTAAGTGAGGGAAAGAAACGAAAGAGGACAAAACAAAAGATCCCACATAGGACAAATGAGAGATAAATAGAAAGAGCCAAAGAGGCCAAAAAAAGAAAAAAAAGAAAAAAAAAGAGAGAAGGGGGCAACACTACTATTCCACTTGAAGATCCACACTCGTACTCCATTGCTATATTTGTTCTACATAGAGATTATCATTCATGCATAACTATGTGGGGACCCTTACACTATAGAACTTGGTTTGCATATTCCAATGATGAGCCTCCTCAAATGAGCTCTAGGTCTTCATGAGCAAACAAGTTGTATGCACCCCCACTAGTTCCATTGGAGAGCTTACCTTAGCTCATATGTGCATCCGTTACATGGCAATCCCTACTCCTCACATCATATTTATCATTTGGCTTTCTCTCGCCTATGGTTGTCCTGATTGATGTGAGCCTTTAACACCTTTTTGTCTTCCTTCCCCATCATTATTCTATTTTCCATCTTAAGTGCCAACATATCTTGCTTACGCTCACCCATTGCATGAGTGCTGAAAGTAGAAAGGGAGAGGATCATTTTGACTTGTGCCTCACTAGTGGTGTGGGGATGAGTCAAATAAGATTTCGAAGGAGACCAAGTGTGAAATTTTAGTAGATTGAGTTCTCAATTAAAAATTTATTTTATGACCTCAACCCATCTCCCACTTCTTGCACGAAAACACCATTTGGAGACATTCGAGTCACGGACAGCGAGAGCTCTTGCACCTTTATGTTCTTACGTTGCTAATTTCAATACTAGATATAGACTCTTGCTTGTTATTGTCTTGACTTGAATTGCATATCTTACTTGCTTTACTTTGAAGTTCTTTTATGTGTGTTAGCATGTCACCACAGAAATTATTGTGTTATCATTTACCTACTCGAGGACGAGCAGGAATTAAGCTTGGGGATGTTGATACGTCCCAAACGTATCTATAATTTCTGCTTGTCCCATGATCTTTTTGGTGGCATTCTTATATGTTTTGCTACACTTTTATATCTTCTTACATATATTTGGACTAACCTACTAACTTAGTGCACCCAGTGCCAGTTTCTGTCTGCTCATGTATATTTTGCAGGGGCTTTTACCCAATTTTCCAAAGCCCCAAAAATGCCGAGAAAATATATAAAAATCAGCATACAGGAAGCTTCCAGATCACCAAAAATGGGCCAGAGATGGCCAGGGGCTGTCCAGGCAACCTCCTGGCGCGGCCTACCCCCTGGCCACGCCCACATGCCGCCTGGGTGGGGCCCACCTCCTGTGGTGCCCTACTTTAGCTCCTATTTTACCCTCGTGGAGGAAACGCTGAGGGGGGAATCCTTTTCTCCAGAAGCAATTCCGATCTCCGCCGCGAGCGCCAACAAGTTTCGGGGTTCCAGAATTCCTATGCCGGCACCCTGCCGGGACATGGAAGTTCCCCGGAATTCATCTCCATCAACATTTCTTCCTCCCTCCATGAAGCGAGAGTAGTTCATCCTCGGGGCTGAGGTCTTCTACAATAGTTATGTGGTTAATTGTCTCTCCCATGATGTGATCTTGATTGTGATCATAGGTTATGTTAATCTAGGGTGATCCCATGATGTTTCCCCTTCTTATATGTATTGGATTGATGTACTTACTTTATCTTATCTAGTATAATCCCCGAGACCATGGTGATAGCGGTCTATTGGACATGGATTAGAAGAATATTTTCATGAGTGATTTCCTCTTCTGTGAATTGATTGAAGATTGAGAGTCTCTTGGTTCTTGTCTTTGACTATCCTTTAGATATGTTGTGGTGATTGTGGTACTCTTTTTGGATGGCCGCGGCGACATTGGGAAATTCATAGATGACAACTACGAACTATGAGGTGTGCTTTTGTAGCCCTACATAATTCTCGTCCTCTCTTGATCACAAAGGAATGACCTCCAAGTACGTCTTCATTGCATGTTTTAGTGGAAATATCACGTGATTAGGTTATGTTAATGTTGTTGGGAGTTGCCACTATTGAAAGTATGAAGCCTAGGCATTGTTTCTCACCATTATTACACCGTCTATGCTCACTTTTGTCACTTGCTACCTTGCTGCCATTTTTATTACAGATTTATATTACCTTGCTTTGCCACACCTATCACCCATATTTTACCATCTCTTCGCCGAACTAGTGCACCTATACAATTTATCATTGTATTAGGTGTGTTGGGGACACAAGAGACTTCTTGTTTCTTAATTGCACGGTTGCTTGAGAGAGACCATCTTCAACCTCTACTTCCCTGAGTTCGATAAACCTTTGGTCATCCACTTGAGGGAAATTGCTGCTGTTCTACAAACCTCTGCGCTTGGAGGCCCAACATAGTCTACAAGAATAGAAGCGTGCGTAGACATCAACCTTGCACTTTGACGGGTCCAGACAATTAGAAGGGTCCGGGGCTGGAGTCGTGTTAACTTCCCCACAGGGTGAAAATTTCTATTATGTTTTACCGCTGATGTTTCCCTGTACTAATAATGGAGCCGAATATGAGGCCCTGTTGCATGGGCTAAGGATGGCCAAGGAAATGAATTTCAGTCGGTTCAGGTGCTTGGGCGACTCAGATTGGTAGCACAACATGTCTCAGGGACCTGGGACTCTAAAGATCCTTTGATTGCAGCTTATCAACGAACGGTTACACAGGTTGCGGGTTACTTTCATGATTATCAAGTCGACCACAAAGATCGCCAGATCAATGAGGCGACACATGCTTTATCATGACTTGGCTCTCAGCAGAAGCCGGTACCTCCGTATGTCTTTTTAGATGTTCTTCACAACCCCTCAGTGAAAATACCGTCTAAAGAGGTTATTGCTATTCCAGACCCAGAATCACAGCTAGTGGCTAGTCTTCGAGCTACCCTAGATTGTATGGTATCATATTTGGCATACCTCACTTGAGGAGAACTCCCAACTGAGGAAGTCGAGGCCCGCCAGATAGTTTGTCGAGCAAAATCAATGACCATTATAAAAGGCGAGTTGCATCAACGGAGAAGCACTGGCATTTTTAACATTGTGTATCTCCCGAGGAAGGGCAGGAAATTCTCAATGAGATCCGCGCATGTGACTGTGGGCATCATGCCGACTCAAGAATCCTTGTGGCCAAGGCTTCCCGTCATGGGTTTTATTGGCTAACATCTCATGCTGATGTAGAAGATCTCGTACGCAAGTGCAATGGATGTATAAAGTTTGCCTAACAGGCCCATGTGTCGGCTCAAGATTAGCGCATGAACCTAATCACATGGCTGTTTGCAGTCTTGACGCTTCACATTGTTGGTTCGTTCAAAATGTCACTGGATAAAAAGGCCCACCGGGCAGGGGCTAGTTGGGCTGGCATTGGTGCGGGAGGAGGCTAGGCTGATGAAGGGCAACGCTGGCTGGGCCTGGGAGGACGCGACCCATGTGGGTGACGGAGGCGCGAGTTGGCCCTAGTTGCACACGTGTGTGGCCCATGCAGGGTGAATGCAAGCGGGGCGATGGCAGATCGAGGGTCGTCCTACCTGGATACGGTCGGCAGTGGCATGGTCGAGACCTTCGGTGGCAGACCGCGTCGGTCTTGGGATGGTGAAGATGGACGCGGAGTGTCGATGCTATGCAGATGATGCGATGATGAAAGCGACAAGTAATTAAAAGACAAGACGAAACTCGAAATACTCGAAGGCGTCTGAAGCATCGGCCTCGGGATGTTATAGAGTAATTTCCTAACAAGTACCTTGTCACAAATATATTCACTTTTTCTAATTTTTATTTGCTGTTATATTTGGCTTTCTATAAAAATGAAACACAGAAAAATATTTATCTTTGCTAGTTTACTTGTTTGCTTGTTTCGCTTGCTTGAAGTTGCTATCATGTGTGAGTTTGAAATTAATGCTACTTCGGCCACTAGTGCGGAAGCTTTATATTATCCAACTTCACCTTTCAATGATAATGCTAACAAAATTTTATGAAGTCTCCACGGAAAAACTTGATAATCTTGTGGAGGATGATCCTTCTAAAAGAGAACGTATTATGCAAACAACAAAATTCCGCATAAGTAGTGGTAACATTATTGGGAAAAGTGTGATTCAAGACTTTGTCACCTGTGTTCGCTCATTACCCATGATAGGACGATATAGCATTCCTATAACTACTAGCTATTTGGATGTCATATCTTTTCTCATAGTTGAATTGGAAAGACAGTCTGTTCATATGCATCCCTCCATGCAATGGTTGTTTCTATAATTCTCTAACATTCAGGATGCTTGTACTAAACGTTTAGCGACAATATCTCTTGTTCATGAGTTCAATCACATTATGCAGCCAGCTAGAGAAATATTTGCTCATTATAGGGTTAATGGTGATTGCCCACCAATGGAAGGAATTCTATGATTTGGAGGTAATAAGGAAATTGAGATTAACAAATTATGTTGTTTATAATGAGAACCTTAGAAAGAAGGTTCAACCTAATGTCTTAGTTAATAAAGATTCCGAACGCTATCATCAATTTGTCATACCAAATCTTGGATTGGGTCATGTCAGGACCGGTTTCCAAATAAAATAATTTATTGGAAATCAGCCATGAGCGTTACTAGTGTAGAAAAATATTTCCCACTGATTGACTCATCTCGATACAGAAAACCAGGTAGTACTTAATATTAAACAGAGTAGAGCGGAGGTCGCTCTACAAATTATTACAACATGTCCAAGTCTCACACAGACGGATATGTTACAGTGGTAATGTTATAACTCTACTGCTCGTAACAAAGGGGGCACGTCACATCACAGAAATGTGACATGACAAGTACTACTACGCACCAAGCGTCAGAGTGAGGCTTTACAATTTATTTGTGCTGGCGGAAGCGGTGAAATAATACAGCGACAGACTCGAAGATGGCAAAACTGACTAGGATTCCTCTAGATATCAGATTCGCTATCGAAATCTTCGTCCATGAGCTCTCCTTCATCATATCTAGCCACATCAACAAGCCACTGAGTACTTCAAAAAGTACTCGCAAACAGTTTCCACAAAAGATGAGATGCGTGCAGTTAATTGTTAATATGCATGGTTCAGCTCATAACTTTTTATAATAGAGACGTTCGAAAGAGTTTAAATTAGTGGATAAGTCGGGCGGTAATCCTGCCGAGGCATCCAAATAGAAAAAAAATAAGCCGATCAGGTGTGTGGAGCAATGCCTCGAAAGATTAACACCTAAATGAGATACCACCGTCAGGCGTCTAAGCGACACCTCATACATGGCATAAAATAAATAACAAGCCGCAGTAGAGCGTCTTAGCGACACCATAGAAAGGGTATAAAAATAAATAAGAAGCCATAGTCGGGCGTCTTAGTGACACCACTGAAACGACATAAAAATAAATAACAAGCCACAGTCCGGCGTCTTAGTGACACCACATAAATGCCATAAAATAAATAAGGATTATCCGGGTGGTACAACCCACCTTCAGGATAATATTAGAACCAATATGTTAATAATAAGTTTTTCCACACATTGTCAGATATCCACAACCATTATCATCCAACCAACTTGTGCTCCAAGGACCGACTCTAAGACTAACACTTGACCTATCAAACGACCGTCCTTCACCGTGGACACGGCTACTCGAATACTTTTTACTCTGCAAAGGATGTACTCTTTACCCATAGCTCACGGGTTCCAATAGTTCATATGAATAATCCCGCGTACGGTGTTTTAGAAGCAAACACTCAAAATGAACATAAACCCATTTTACCCCCACGAAGCCGGGATTCACCCAGACTACGCTACCAGGGGAAAACCATAACACGGGGAGGCTCCGACCTCGACTAGCATGGGATCAAATTTATACCGCGCACTACAAGGGAGTGCCCTCCCTCTCGGTCCCAGACTGGAAACACCCATGCCCCCTGACTGGATGACTGGATTTAGACGAGGGCCATGGATTCCTTCATCCCGGCCCCTCTACTTGGTGTGCAACTAATAACAGGCCTACGATCGACTATACCGAATCCTCATTCAGGAAACTGTGGCAGTACGATAATGAAAGTAAGACACTAACAAGACTCGATCTAAGTCGATACTGGAGTTATTATTTTCTATCCATCACTATCATGCACTTGTCATGACCAGGCCATAACCTATCACGTTTTGCATCACTAGGTTATCCACGACCTCTCACAACCATCACTTGCCATAGTCATGTTTTAACTTTTTTTATGAGAGATGCAAGATGCTTGATTAATGCAAGGGATGAATGTTAAATTCTGTTAGTGAGCAAACAACAAATCAAAAGTTCAAACATGCTTGCGTGGTTCCACGTAGTCGGGATCGAGCTCGGCGAAGTTAACATCAGTGTTTCCTTCGTTGGAATCTACGTCATACAACATATACCGTCGTAAGAGCTAAGTCCTAGCTACTCTCTCCAAATAATTTCAAATTAAATCTGAAAATAAACTAGACCCTCAGAGGAAGACTTTGCAAAAAGTATCAATTCAAAAGCTGTTATAGGTTAATAGCTACAAGCAAAACAAGATTAAGGACCATTCTTAATAAATCAGAATCTGTCCAGGGGCTTGTTTGAGAAAACTCAAGATGCCCGAAGGGTTATGCGCTAACCTGCAACGAAAATAACTTCTGGAGAAGGCGCTTTGAAAGAAAATGATTCCAAAAAGAATAGAACTCTGACGAGGATGTCCAACCCTGTCTGGTTCGAAACTCATCGGTGCTAGAGGCACGTGGTGGTTGCCGACAGCGATAGAAGAAGGGGAAGGACAAGCTGAGGTCACCTACACACTCACCGAGTTCCTGCGAGTCGATGGTAGGTGGATTGGACTAAAGAGGGTGCTTTATATCGAGGACGAGCTAGCTCCAGTGGACGACGACAACAGAGGGCGTGCTCTGCCGTGCCCGTGGTGTGGTGACGACAAACACGGCGCGCACTGTAGGCTAGGGACACACGGAGCTTGTAGGGGCGATGGGCGGTGCCGAAACTATGAGGGCTGCAGCAGGAGGGCTGTGGTGGTCGCCGTAGCCTCTACTGGTGCTGCTGCCAGACCTGGCTGGCTCAGGCCAACCCACCACCGACGCCAGCATGCGTCGAAAAGAGTGTTCCGCGGGTAGATAGGATCGAGCGCACGGGCGAGCCATCCCCGCTGATACTGCTGAGATTGATGAGGGGACAGACTGAAGTGGAGAAACACTGAATCTCTGAAGCTTTGACTGAATGTGGTTCAGAGATTGTGGCCAATGCACACCACGCATTTGATGTATTGAAAATGGCACGTGGAAAAGGTATTATAGCTTAAAATTTATGAGATGGCCTCTCATTGGGTGCAGAGACAGTCTGTAAATTTTTAGAATTTTTGAAAAAGCTTAAGACTGGTTTTTAATAAAAACAGAACATTTTGGTCAAACTTGAGTCAAATCAAATTTTATTTTTTCAAACTTGTGAACCCAAGATTCTTTGTGAAATGGGTTGAGGGTACTGAGGTCTTATAATTATAGGAGTTTGGGTCTCAAAGTCCAAAGGAAACTATGAGTTCCTTTGAAAATTTGCTCGGGTCAAAGCTGATTACACAAAACTCTTTTAATTGAAAAAAATATGAAAGGTGGTAAAACCCTTCTAAAACTTTGAGAACTCACGCGTGATGAAAACCTAGATGACGGAGAGGGGTCATATGATAGAAATCAGAAGAGATGGAGGAAGAAGAAATATTGAAGAAGGGGGACAAGGAAACTTATAGAAATTTATTCCAAACTTTTGTTAAAAGAATAAAAAAAAGAGTTTCAAACCAAATCATTTTGAAGAGAGGCAAACAAAATTCCTTCTTAAACCACACATGTTGGGAAAGGAAGTTCAAAAGATTTTCTTAAAAGGTTTTCAAGGAAACTCAAGAGTTTTCAACAAGCCAAATTTTTAAATCCCTTTTAAAACAACTGAAAGTTAAAGAAATGCAATTTGAAAAATTGTGGGTGTTATAGCACCTATCCCCTTAAGAAAAATCTCATCCCCGAGATTTCAGCCAGTCCTCAAGAAGCTGTGGTTGTTCTTTCTACAGAAAATATTCTCTTTCCTAAGTGGCCTCATCCTCTGAATGGTTGCTGCACTGTACTTTGAATGGCTTGGTGACTTTCTAACGTGTCCTCCTTTCTGCCTCCTCTAATATTCTCATGGCGTATTCTTGATAGGATAGGTCTGGTTGCACTTCTATACTGTCATGGGCTACCTGTTGATCGGGGTTCCTTACACACTTAGTTGAGAAATATGAAACACGTTGTGCACATATGACAGTTCCGCTGGTAGGTCGAGTTGATAGGCAACTTGGCCCCTTTGAGCAATTATCCAAAATGGTCTGATGAAGCGGGGCGCAAGCTTTTCCCTGACCTTGAACCTTTGTAGTCCTCTCATTGCTGATACTTTGAGATACACATAATCATTTGGATCGAAGCCGACATCATGGTGTTTTTGATCATAATAGCTCTTCTGAGGGTTTTGGGCTATCTTGAGTCCATCCCTTATGAGATTTACCTTTTTCTCTACCTCTTGAAGCAGTTGTGGGCTGAAGATACGGCTATCTCCGGTTTCTGACCAATTTAGAGGCTTACAACATCTTCTTCCATATAAGGCTTCAAAAGGTGACATTTGTAGGCTTGCCTGATAGCTGTTGTTGTACGAGAATTCGCGTAAGGCAAACTCTCCTCCCAACTATTTCCATATGTGAGTACACAAGCCCTGAGCACGTCTTTGAGAATCTGATTTACACGTTCGGTCTGTCCTCCAGTTTGAGGGTGATATGCTGTACTGAATACTAACTGGGTTCCCAATGCTCGTTGTAAATAATCCAAAAACCTTGATGTAAACTGGGTGCCTCTATCGGATACAATAGTTTTAGGTATCCCATGTAAGCAGAAGATGCGGGCGAGGTATAATCTGGCCAGCTTCTGAGTGGGGTAAGTAGTCTTTACCGGAATGAAGTGAGCCACCTTGGTGAGACGATATATGATAACCCATATAGCATCGTGTTCGTGTCGTGACTGGGGTAGTCCGACAATGAAGTCCATGCCCACCTCATCCCACTTCCACTTGAGTACCTCCATGGGCTGCAACAATCCTGCTGGCTTCTGGTGTTCTGCCTTGCTTCGTTGGCAAGAATCACAACGGGTAATGAAAGAAGCAATATCCTTTTTCATCCCGTGCCACCAATATTTTGTCTGTGGATCCTTGAACATTTTTGTACCTCCAGGATGGATTGAGTATGGCACATTGTGAGCTTCTTCCAAAATTTGAACTTTGAGGTCCTATTGATCTAGTACGCATAGTCGTCCTCCGTACTATAATATTCCCTGTTCATCAATAATAAATTCTGGTGCCTTACCAAGGTCCACCTTTCTCTTTATGCCTTCAATGCTGGGGTGATTCTTTTGAGCCTTCTTGATATTCTCATCCAGAGTGGGTTGTACTTCTAGTGGTGCTACAGTGCCTCCTCGGACGAGAATCAAGTTTAGCAGAGCGAACTCTCTTGCAAGTTCGGGTCTTAGCTTTGGTACCCGGTCTTTTCCTGAGTTGGGGTTCCGGCTGAGAGCATCGGCTACTACGTTAGCCTTACCAGGGTGGTAATGAATACCCACATCGTAATCCTTGATTAGTTCCAGCCAACGGCGTTGTCGTAGGTTGAGATCAGGCTGTGTGAAAATATACTTGAGACTCTTATGATCTGTATATATCTCACAACGATTTCCAAGTAGGAAGTGCCTCCACTCCTTGAGAGCCTATATCACTGCAGCCAATTCCAAATCATGAGTGGGGTAATTTTCTTCTTGTCACTGTAATTGTCCTGAGGCGTAAGCCATGACTTTCCCTTCCTGCATAAGTACGCATCCGAGGCCTTTCCTTGAGGCGTCGTAATATACCTCAGAATCTTTGTTTAAGTCTGGAACAATTAGTACTGGTGTCGTGGTCAGTCTCTTATTTAGCTCTTGGAAGCTATTTTCACAGGCTTGAGTCCATTCAAACTTCTTGCCCTTTTTGAGTAGCTGGGAGATAGGTTTGGCGACAGTGGAAAAACTTTTAATAAATCTTTGGTAATATCCCGCCATTCCGAGGAAACTTCGTATATCTATCACGCTAGTTGGTTGCGGCCATTCACTTACAGCCTTGACCTTCTCAGGATCCACGGCTATGCCTTCTCGGGTCATTACGTGTCCCAAAAATCCGACTTGTTTCAGCCGAAACTCACATTTGCTGAATTTGGCATACATTTGATGCTTACGCAGTTCTGCCAACACAATCCTTAGGTGTTGTGCATGTTTTTGGTGTTCTTGGAGTAGACAAGTATGTCGTCGATGAAGACTACGACAAACTTATCCATGTACTTCACGAATACCTTATTGATTAAATGCACGAAGTAAGCCGACGCATTTTTTAGTCCGAAAGGCATCACAGTAAACTCATACAATCCACATCGTGACGTAAATGCTGTCTTCGGAATGTATTCTGAACGTATCTTAAGCTGATGATATCCTGACCGCAAATCAATTTTTGAGAATACTTTTGCTTGTGCTAATTGGTCAAACAAATCATTTATCCTGGGTAGTGGATACTTGTTGTTGATGGTGGGCATGTTGAGGGCTCGATAATCGACACAAAGTCTTAGTGTCCCATCTCTCTTTTTGGAAAATAATACTATCGATCCCAAGGTGAAGAGCTGGGTCTGATGTATCCTTTGTCCAACAACTCTTTTATTTGTTTCTTGAGTTCGACTAATTCAGTAGGTGCCATGCGTTATGGTTTCTTATATATTGGGTTGTACCAGGTGCAAGCTCAATAACAAATTCTATTTCTCGTTCTGGTGGCATACCTGGTAGTTCTCAAGAAATACATCCGGAAATTCACACATATCTGGAACGTCTTTTATCTCAATAGCCTCCATTTTATCCAGCCGAGCTTGAGTTAACTTCTTCCTCTCTAATGTTGCAACTTTCATTCTTTTTCCCTGATGGTGAGTGAGTATGACCATTCTGCTGAAACAGTCAATAAATCCCTTGTTGGCATTGAGCCAATCCGTTTCCAAAATAACATCCAAATTGTTGCTTTCGATCACAATGAGATTTGCCCAAAACATCAAACCTTCGATCTCAATGGTAACACCATTGCAATATTTTTGGGTAATCTGCTATACTCCCGGGGACTTGATGGTCATCGAATTTTCCAATGGGAGGGTTGAAAAGTTGTGTTTCAAGGAATTGTTTTCCGAAATGAACGAATGGGAAGCTCCATAATCAAAGAAAATCATGGCAGGAATTTTGTTGGCAAGAAACTTATCGAGTACTATCTCTGGTGCGTTTATAACATCTTCTTTGGCGACAAGATTCACATGACCCTTCATGTGATTGTTGTTGGGATTGAAGTTGTTGCGCTTTGGTGCTGAGTCATAGCTAGGAGGGTTTGTTTTGGTTGTACCATTCCCGACCTTTGGGCACTATCGGGCGAAGTGTCCAGCCTCTCCACAGGCGAAACTGGTGACACCGTGGTGGGGAGTAAAATCCTTGTTGCTCGCATAAAAGTGGGTATTGAATCAATTGGTTTATGTTGGGGCACAAGGAGTTTGATTCTTTGTGTCCTCGGTCTTGTGCTTGAAGTTGCGAGTTGGTGACGAGTTGTTATGACGGCTCTTACGAATGTCGTCTAGACTGCGACGCTCAGCCTCAAGCATGTTGGCCTTTTCCACAAGTGTTTTGAAGTCTGGAAAGGTGTGAACGACTAGCTAGCATTTTAATGCCGGGGCGAGTCCATACAGGAACTTCTCCATTCTTTTTTTCTTCTGTCTTATAGTCTTCACTTGCATAACGAGATAATTGATTATATTGCTCCAAGTACTCCATTACAGTGGAACTCCTTTGTTTGAGGTCTTTAAATTCCCTCTTCTTTATTTTCATAACGTTGTTTGGAATGTACGCCCCACAGAAACTCTCCTTGAATTCGGCCCATGTGATGTTGATCTTGTCACGGTGTACACGGAGGATATTTCCCCACCACAAGGTTGCGGCTCCAGGAAAATAGTGAGGTGCGTCGAGTACCTTCTCATGGTCGGAATATTGCGCAATAATAAGCTTTCTTTTAATGTAACATAGGCAATCGTCAGCTTCCATAGGTTTGTCGGTGTGCAAAAAAGTTGGCAGACGTGTCTTGTGTAATTCAGCCAGCTTGGAGTGTTGTGGGTGTGGCCCACACTGATTTCCCATATTCATTAGCTGGTTCATCATCTCGCGGTGCTGTTGCTGGCTCTGCTCATAAAGATGACAAACTTCCGAAAATGCCGGGTTGCTCTCGTGTTGGCTTGATTGTCCTTGAATGACATCATTTCTTGTCTCAGCAGACTCATTTCCCCCCTACATTCTTGGCATGGAGCATGTCTAGGGACGGCTCATTTTCTCAAAGCTAGGTTAATGTCGTAAAAGCCAAATGAGAAATCCCAGTTCAAGGGAAAAATAAAAATAAAATTTTAGCCAAGGAAACACCACAAAAATCTTTTTCATAAAATAACTGTCGCGTTTGGAGAAGGACTGCGGTACATCTTACATTGCGCATAATTATACATATCACTCAGGTCGTAATCTCGTATCCTGACATATTATTTAAGCTAGTGCAATTCTCCTTGTCCTACATGACACAACACGACTATTTCCCTTTAGTCTAAGAGCATACCATCATACATATCATACAATCGCACGGACGTTCTGCTGCACCATCTCTAGGTGGAGTCGGAAGGAACCTGGAACGGCTGGGCCAGGGAAAGTCCCAGATGAGGAGCTGGGGAGTCCACTTCCTTTAGCATGGGCTCTAGGCGGACTGCACGAGACGATGAAGCATGAACTGGACTAGCGGGCATAACAACTCTAATGAGGGCAGGAGCAATGACTTGATTGAACTCTTTAATCATAGGCAGCTGGCGGTGAACCTGGGCTCGTGGAGTGCACGAAGCAGAAAAAGATGGGATGACCGAGGTGGTACTGGGCGAAGGAGCTCAGTCCTGTTGTGAGGACGAGTAAGGGCCTCCATGCAAGCAGCCACCAAGTCATCCACCAAGACGTCGAAGGCTGACTCCAAGGCTATGAGGTACTGCACAAGCATCCCAATAACATCATCTTCCTCTCCTCTGGGGCAGACAAAAGCATAGTGACTGGTGTACGACACATGGCATGGCACGTAGTGATAAGGACGAGTCTTCATCATTGGGAGGGTGTCCTGGAGACGCGCAATCGCCTCCCTGGCTGCCATCTGAATAGCCTGCCTGTCCGTAGGCATGGCTGTCCTAACGAAATGAAGATGACGTGCCTCCGTTTTCCTACTAATAAAATGCACCGACACCTGATGCATAGTGAGGGAGTCGCTGATCTTGTGACAGTAGAACGTGTACTCGGTGCGAGTCGTCAGTGCAATCACGATCTTGGCAATGACAGAAAGAAGTCGCGAAAATCCTGCCGACTCGTTGGCAAACACCTGAGACGGGCAACCGCTGCGAGCCATCTACATCGTAGACAAAATTTCCATATAGTCACAACATACATAAATATATGTTGACTAACAGAAAAATATCTACAACATGCAGAATAATAAAAACAGCTAATCTGGTTAGAGATCGCGCCTAGGGGTTTCCTACATTCAGCCTGGCTTTGATACCAAGGTTGTCAGGACCGGTTTACGAATAAAATAATCTATCGGCAAACAGCCTTGAGCGTCACCAGTGTAGAAAAATATTTCCCACTGATAGACTCATCTCGATACAGAAGACTGATAACCCACCAGTATAGGGGATCGCAACAGTTTTCGAGGGTAGAGTATTCAACCCAAATTTATTGATTCGACTCAAGGGGAAGCCAAAGAATATTCTCAAGTATTAGCAGTTGAGTTGTCAACTCAACCACACCTGAAATATTTAGTATCTGCAGCAAAGTATCAGTAGCAAAGTAGTGTGATAGCAGCAGTAGCAACAGTAACCAGTAGCAACAAAGTGACAGCAGTAGCAGCAAAGTAACAACAGTAGCAACAGAGTAACAGTAGCAACAATGATAGCAGTAGCAGCAAAGTAACGTAGCAAGGACCAGTAGGAAAAGACTCGTAGGCATTGGATCGGTGATGGTTGATTATGCCGGATGCTACTCATCATGCAACAGTTATAACATGGAGAGATATCTAACTAGCTCCAGTTCATCAATCTAATGTAGGCATGTATTCCGTTTGTAGTCATACGTGCTTAGGGAAAAGAACTTGCATGACATCTATTGTCCATCCCTCCCCTGGCTGCGGGGTCCTAATGGAAACTACGGGATATTAAGGTTCTCCTTTTAATAAAGAACCGGACCAACGCATTAACACTTGGTGAATGCATGAACTCCTCATACTATGGTCATCTCCGGGAGTGGTTCCGGCTATTGTCACGCCGGGGTTGCCGGGTCATAACACATAGTAGGTGACTACAACTTGCAAGATAGGATCAAGAACACACATATATTGGCGACAACATAATAGGTTCAGATATGAAATCATGGCACTCGGGCCTTAGTGACAAGCATTAAGCATGGGAAAGTTGTAGCAACATGAATCTTAGAACATAGTGGATACTAGGGATCAATCCCCATCAAAACTAACTCGATTACTTGATAGATCTCATCCAACCCATCACCGTCCAGCAAGCCTACGATGAGATTACTCACGAACGGTGAAGAGCATCATGGAATTGGCGATGAAGGAAGGTTGGTGATGACGATGGCAACGATCTCCCCTCTCCGGAGCCCAGAACGGACTCTAGATCTGCTCTCCAGATGAAGAGCAGGAGGTGGCGGTGCCTCCGTATCGTAAAACGCGATGAACTCTTCTCCTTGATTTTTTTTCTGGATGAAACAGACTAAATAGAGCTGCATTTGGAGGCAGTGGAGCTTTGTGGGCCCCACAAGCCTTCCAGGCGCGACCAGGGGGCCCGCACCAGGTGGGCTTGTGGGCTCACAGCTCCACTTCCTCCGTTGATTCTTGCGCCAGTATTTTTCATAAATTCCAAAAAAAAAATCCGTAAATTTTCAGGTCATTCCGAGAACTTTTATTTCTACGCAAAAACAACACCATGGCAATTCTGCTGAAAACAGCGTTAGTACGGGTTAGTTCCATTCAAATCATGCAAATTAGCGTCCAAAACAAGGGCAAAAGAGTTCGGAAAAGTAGATACGACGGAGGCGTATCAACTCCCCCAAGCTTAAAGCCTTGATTGTCCTCAAGCAATTCAGTTGACAAACTGAAAGAGACAAAAGAAAAACTTTTTCGAATTCTGTTTGATCTTGTTGTTGCAACTATGTCTAACTCATAACCAGAATTTCAGCAAGATCACAAGCAAACCACATAAGCAAATGACATCTAGGTCTCACAGTAAACTCATATCAATGGCATAATCAACTAGCGAGCAAATAATAATAAGTCTCAAACGTCAACACTTCAATCAAAACAACATGAAGCAGTACGAACAGATGGTATCTCGCTAGCTCTTTCTGATACCGCAAAACATAAATGCAGAGCACCTTCAAAGACCAAGGGCTGACTAAAGATTATAATTCATGGCAAAGAAGATCCAGTCACAGTCATACTCAACACAGTTAAAAGCAAAGCATAAAAATGACAGAGGTGCTCTCTAATTGGTGCTTTTATAAGAGGAGTATGACTCAAGAGGAACATAAATAGACATCCCCTTAGCAGAGGGAAGCATTGATTTGCAGAGGTGCCAGAGCTCAAGCTTTGAAAACAGAGATAATAATTTTGGTTGGCATGCTTTCATTGTCAACGTAATGACTAAGAGTTCTCACCATCTTCCACGCTACACATGCTATAGGCGGTTCCCAAACAGAAAAGTAAAGTTTTGACTCCTCCACCACCGATCAATCACACTCCACGACTAGCCGAATCCTCGGGTCCCGTCCATACCAATATCAGTCCAGGGGGAGTTTTGTTTGCAATTATCTTTTCGATTTGAGCATGGAACTGGGCATTCCAATTACCAGCCCCTTTCTCGTGAATGATAGTGAATAAACACATATCGAGGATAACATGCCTAGCATGGAAGATACTGATAGACCCCTGTCACCACATGAGCGGTTCGGGCATGCAAAACAGATTATTTCTTGAAGGTTAGAGAGTGGCACATGCAAATTTACTTGGAACGGCAGGTAGATACCGCATATAGGTAGGTATGGTGGACTCATATGGAATAACTTGGGTTTATGGAAGTGGGTGCACAAGCAGTATTCCCGCTTAGTACAAGTGAAGTCTAGCAAAAGAGTGGGAAGCGACCAACTAGAGAGCGACAACAGTCATCAAAATGCATTGAGATTAACCAACATTGAATGCAAGCATGAGTAGGACATAAATCACCATGAACATGAATATCATAGAGGCTATGTTGATTTTGTTTCAACTACATGAGTGAACATGCACCAAGTCAAACCACTTGAATTATTCAAAGGAGGATACCATCCTATCATACTACATCATAGTCATCTCAACGTTCATATTGGCATCCAAGACAAACCATTATAAACTCCTAGCTAATTAAGCATGGCATCAGAAACTATGATCTCTAAGTTGTCATTGCAAACATGTTTTTCTCACTACAAAGCTGAACTAGGAATGACGAGCTAGTCATATTTACAAAAACAAAATAGATCGAGTTCATACTAGGTTTTCCAGGCTCAGTCACTTCATCATATATCGTCATTATTGCCTTTCAGTTGCACGACCGAACGATGTGAACAATAATAAGAGTGCTCGTGCATTGGACTGTGCTGGAATCTGCAGGCAAACACAAAGGAGAAGACAAAGTAATATGGCTCTTTAACAAATAAACAGATATGCATGCAAGAGCCACTAAACATTGTAACCATGGTCTTCTACCTTGACCCAAAGAAAAAGAAAACTATTTACATGGGAAAGCTCCCAACAAACAAAAGAAGAACAAGAAAATATTTTTGGGTTTTCTCAAACTAGACAGACACATGAAAAGAAAACGAGAAAAAGAAATAAACTAGCACGGATGATACAGTGGCAAAGTGTGAACACCGACTAACAAAGTGAAAGCATAAGCAAGCATATAAAGTCGGTGAGAAACACGTACTCCCCCAAGCTTAGGCTTTTGGCCTAAGTTGGTTTACTCCCAAGGAGGGAAATAACCAGCTCCGGGGTACTCCGGGGTGGACTGAGGATGCCACTGCTGTGTGAGCTCCTCTGGCTCCCACCGATAAACTGGCATCTGGTACTCAACTGGTGGCTCGGGCATGGGCACCTGTGGTTGGGTTAAGCCCCAATATGCGTAGATGTCCAAGGGCATAATAATGTACCTGCCTGCATGAAGATTGAACAAAGAAGGAGCAGGGAAAGTAATAGTCTCACGAGTACCCTGACTAAATACCAGGTAATAAATCATCCTTCTATTTATTTCTCTATCAAGAAAGTCATGGCGAACCATGCTATCATAATCTAGATATCTCTCGGGAAGAAGAATCACTTCTTCCTCGTCCAGTCTAATAGGTATCTCAAAATGTCTAGCAAGACGAGTAGCATAGATACCTCCATAGACAACGCCTTTAGAACGGTTGTGTTCAACCGTTGAGCTACTATAGCACCCAAGCTATAAGTTTTATCATTATAAAGGGCTTCGCGCAAGACCGCAAGATCTGGGGAACTAAGTGACCCAGCTTTCCCACAACCAATCAAACATTTTCCCACAAATAATGAGAAGTACCGAAGCACGGGAAAATGTATGCTAGCAGCTCTAGCGCAAGACACTCATCTCTCTTCTCCTACGACAATAGTATCGATGAAAGCTTCCAAGTCCTGTGGACGAGGTTCATGAATATCCCCAACGTAAGGTAATTTGCAAACATTGCAAAAATTTGGAGTGACACGCGCTGGGGGATATCATAAAGTTTGAACTCAATCATAGGAGGATTCTTCCTCGAATAGAAGTTAAAGCTTTGTACGAAGATATTAGTGAGGAGGAGGTATTGCGGACACTTATCTTGAATGAAGGCGGTAAGGCCTGCGTTCTCCACCAAGTAGTAGAAGTCCTCATAAAGTCCGGCGGTGCATAAGAGCACATCGATTGGCCACTCGCACGCTCGAACTTCTGCAACTCGAGGGACGGGATACTTGGGTTTCTTCTCACTTCCATCATCCTTGGGGTCACGGCTTGAAGAGCCTCTTAAGAACCTCCTCATCTTGCCCTTTTCTATCTCTGAAAATTTCTAAAATTTTAGTGATTCTAAGGAAAAGTGAACAAGGCTCAACGAAACTCATAGCAACTACTCCGACAAGTTCCTAGAGGCCATATTACGCATCAAAACTACTTGAGACCAGCTAAAATTAGCATGCAAAGCTCAAGAACATGGTCACCAAGGCAGCAAAAATACGCAAAGTATAAGGCACTAGAGAAAAAACTAATTGGACCAATGAAGGAGTCACTTACCAAGGAGTAATTTCCCCAAAACAGTTCGGTGAATGGTGCTTGGAGCAAGGAGATCGAAAATCCCAGCAAGAAGAGCAAGAACGGGGGTTTGAGCTGTGAAACAATTTTTTCTGGAGGTAGGAGAAGCAGATGAGAGCTAGAATGAGTGGAGGGGGTGCACGTGGGCCCCATAAGCCTGGTAGGCGCGGCCAGGGGGCTGCGTTCGCCTCCAGGGCTTGTGGCCCACTGGTGCAGCTCCCAGACTAGCTCTTCGTCTCAGTATTTTTCAAAAATTCCTGAAAAAATCATACTTGATTTTTGCAGCATTCGGAGAACTTTTATTTTCGGGGTACTTTTCTACGGAACGCTAAAACAGAAAACAGGGAAAACTAAACTAAATCTATCATTTTTCTTCTAAGAAACCGAAGGTGAAAGCTTGGAACAAAGGTTTGTGACTCCTCAATTCATCCATCTCATGGTCATCAAAAGAAATCCGTCAATGAGGTTGATCAAGTCTCCTCGACAAACCTTTTCGAATCGCAAAAGAGAACGCAGAATTTTCGAATAGTCACTAGGTTACCGCAATGGGGATGTGTATCTCCCCAACAAGCAAATCATACTTCATCTTAACAGGAGGTATAGGGCATTCAAAGCTCCCAATAAGGATCGATGAAGTTTTTTTGATAGCATTGATGCAATGTACTTGATATTGTTTCCTTGGAAAGTGCACCGTATGCTCATTACCGTTGACATGGAAAGTGACATTGCCTTTGTTGCAATCAATAACAGCCCCTGCAGTGTTTAAAAAGGGTCTTACAAGGATGACCACCATGGCATCGTCCTCGGGAATATCCAGAATAACAAAGTGTGTTAAGATAGTAACGTTGGCAACCTCAACAGGCAGGTCCTCGCAAATGTTGATAGGGAAAGCAGTTGATTTGTCGGTCATTTGTAGAGAGATTTCAGTGGATGTCAACTTATCCAGTTCAAACCTACGATAAAGAGAGAGAGGCATAACACTAACACCGGCTCCAAGGTTGCATAAAGCAGTTCTAACTTAGTTGCCTTTAATGGAGCAAGGTATAGTGGGAACTCCGGGATCACCTAGTTTCTTAGGAGTTCCACCCTTGAAGGTATAGTTAGCGAGCATGGTGGAAATCTCAACCTCAGGTATCCTCCTCTTATTAGTCACAATATCTTTCATGTACTTAGCATACGGAAACATTTTGAGCATATCTGTCAAACGCATTTGCAAAAAGACGAGTCTAATCATTTCAACAATGCGCTCAAAATCCTCATCATCCTTTTTCTTGGACGGTTTGGGAGGAAAGGGCATGGGTTTCTGAACCCATGGTTCCCTTTCTTTACCATTCTTCCCAGCAGTGAAATCATTCTTATCGTATCTTCTATTCTTAGGCTGTGGGTTATCAAGATCAACAGGTTCAATCTCCACATCCTTATCATTGCTAGGTTGAGCATCTACATGAACATCACTATTCATATTATCATTAGGCTCATGTTCATCACGAGATTGTGTCTCGGCATCAGAAGTAGAGACATTGTTTGGACTCTCAGGTGTATCGGCATCAGGGTTGCTGGCGTGGAAGTTCCTATCATCTTTCTTCTTCTTTCCAAGATGACTAGGTGCATCAGTGCTAACTCCTTGAGAATCTTGTTCAATTCTCTTCGGGTGACCCTCAGGATACAGAGGTTCCTGGTTCATTCTACCGTCTCTAGTGACGACTCTGACAGAATTGTCATTCAACTCATTGAGCAAGTCATTTTGAGCCTTAAGTACTTGTTCTACTTGAGTAGTAACCATAGATGCATGTCTACTCAGGAGATTAAGATCATTGATGTTTCTGTCCACACAAGCACTTAAATGACTAAGCATACGAGCATTCTGTTCCAATTGTCTTCTAACATAATCATTGAAACTTTGTTGTTTGGCAACAAAGTTATCAAATTCATCCAGGCATAGGCTAGCAGGTTTATCAAAAGGAATATCACTCTCATCAAACCTACGCAGAGAATTTACTTCTACTACCTGTATCGGGTTATCAAGACCATGGATCTCTTCGATAGGTGGTAGATTTTTGACATCTTCAGATATAATGCCTTTCTCTCGCATAGATTTCTTGGCTTCTTGCATATCTTCAGGATTGAGGAATAGAATACCTATTTTCTTCGGAGTTGGCTTAGGAGGTGGTTCGGGAATAGTCCAAGTATTCTCATTGCACAAGATGTTATTCAATAGGATCTCAGCTTGTTCTACAGTTCATTCCCTAAAAACACAACCGACACAACTATCTAGGTGGTCTCTAGAAGCATCGGTAAGTCCATTATAGAAGATATCAAGTATTTCATTCTTCTCAAGAGGGTGATCACGCAAAGCATTGAGTAGCTGGACGAGCCTCCCCCAAGCTTGTGGGAGACTCTCTTCTTCAGCTTGAGCAAAGTTGTATATTTCCTGCAAGGCAGCTTGCTTTTTATGGGCAGGGAAATATTTTTCAGAGAAGTAGTAGACCATATCCTGGGGGCTATGCACACAAGCAGGAGCAAGCGAAGTGAACCAAGTCTTAGCATCATCCTTTAGTGAGAAAGGAAACAACTTAAGGATATAGTAGTGGCGGATCTTTTCCTCACTCGTGAATAGGGTGGCTATGTCGTGCCATTTGGTAAGATGGGCTACAACCGTTTCTGACTCATAACCATGAAAAGGATAAGATTCGACCAGAGTGATTAACTCACGGTCGACAGAGAATTCATAATCCTTATCGGTCAGAAAGATAGGCGAAGTAGCAAACTTCGGGTCGTATTTCATCCTAGCATTCATAGATTTTTCTTTCCACTTGAGCTGTAATTTCTCAACATCATAGCTATCCTTACAAGCAAGAAAGTCCTCAGCTATCGATCCCTCCATAACATAACACTCAAGCATATCAGGTAATTCATGTCTAGGAGAGCTAGTTCTAGCACGCAAAATAGCAGGTTCTACATCTAGCAGCAACTCTAGCAATTTGTGCATCAAGGAATGCACCTAGTGGCAAAGCAGTATCAAGCATAGCATCATCAGGCAAAGCAGTATCAATCATAGCGTCATCATAAGCATCATGGGCAGCAGAAGTAGCATCATCAAGCACATGCGACATATCAAGATTTCTAGGAGGTGGTGGTGTCGCAAACTTACTCATAACTGAAGGTGAATCAAGTGCAGAGCTAGATGGCAGTTCCTTACCTGTCCTCGTAGTTGAGGGCAAGACTTCAGTTCTTGGATCTATCGAATTCCTCATAGTGACCAGGAGACGGAAATCCCAAGTGACTCAGAGAATATAGCTGTGCTTCCCCAGCAACGGCGCCAGAAAAAGGTCTTGATAACCCAGAAGTATAGGGGATTGCAACAGTTTTCGAGGGTAGAGTATTCAACCCAAATTTATTGATTCGACTCAAGGGGAAGCCAAAGAATATTCTCAAGTATTAGCAGTTGAGTTGTCAATTCAACCACACCTGAAAGATTTAGTATCTGCAGCAAAGTATCAGTACCAAAGTAGTGTGATAGCAGCAGTAGCAACAGTAACCATAAGCAACAAAGTGACAGCAGTAGCAACAAAGTGACAGCAGTAGCAAGAGAGTAATAGTAGCAGCAGTGACAACAGTAGCAACAAAGTAACGTAGCAAGGACCAGTAGGAAAAGACTCGTAGGCATTGGATCGGTGATGGATGATTATGCCGGATGCTATTCATCATGCAAGAGTTATAACACGGAGAGATATGTAACTAGCTCCAGTTCGTCAATCTAATGTAGGCATGTATTCAGTATGTAGGCATACATGCTTGGGGAAAAGAACTTGCATGACATCTATTGTCCATCCCTCCCGTGGCAGCGGGGTCCTAATGGAAACTACGAGATATTAAGGTTCTCCTTTTAATAAAGAACTGGACCAATGCATTAACACTTGGTGAATACATGAACTCCTCATACTATGGTCATCTCAGGGAGTGGTTCCGGCTATTGCCACTCCGGGGTTGCCGGGTCATAACACATAGTAGGTGACTACAACTTGCAAGATAGGATCAAGAGCACACATATAGTGGCGACAACATAATAGGTTCAGATATGAAATCATGGCACTCGGGCCCTAGTGACAAGCATTAAGCATGGCAAAGTTGTAGCAACATCAATCTCAGAACATAGTGGATACTAGGGATCAATCCCCGTCAAAACTAACTCGATTACATGATAGATCTCATCCAACCCATCACCATCCAGCAAGCCTACGATGAGATTACTCACGAACGGTGAAGAGCATCATGGAATTGGCGATGAAGGAAGGTTGGTGATGATAATGGCGATGATCTCCCCTCTCCGGAGCCCAGAACGGACTCCAGATTTGCCCTCCAGATGAAGAACAGGAGGTGGCGGCGCCTCCATATCGTAAAACGTGATGAACTCTTCTCCTTGATTTTTTCCGGACGAAACGGACTAAATAGAGCTGGATTTGGAGGCGGTGGAGCTTTGTGGGCCCCACAAGCCTGCCAGGCGCGGTCGGGGGGGGGGGGGGGCTGGTGGGCTTGTGAGCTCACAGCTCCACTTCCTCCGCTGATTCTTGCGCCAGTATTTTTCATAAATTCCAGAAAAATTCTCCATAAATTTTCTGGTCATTCCTAAAACTTTTATTTCTGCGCAAAAACAACACCATGACAATTCCGCTGAAAACAGCGTTAGTCCGGGTTAGTTCCATTCAAATCATGCAAATTAGAGTCCAAAACAAGGGCAAAAGAGTTCAGAAAAGTAGATACGACGGAGACGTATCAAAGACCAGTACTACTTAATATTAAATAGAGTAGAGCGGGGGTCGCTCTACAAATTATTACAACCTGTCCAAGTCTCACACAGACGGATATTTTACACTGGTAATGGGATAACTCTACTGCTCGTAATAAAGGGGGCATGCCACATTAGAGTAATGTGACATGAAAAGTACTACTACGTGCCAAGCGTCGGAGTGAGGCTTGACGATTTATTCGTGGTGGCGGAAGCGGTGAAATAATACAGCGGCAGACTCCAAGATCGCAAGACTGACTGGGAGTCCTCTAGACATCGGACTCGCTATTGAACTCTTCGTCAATGAGGTCTCCTTTATCCATATCTGGCCACATCAACAAGCCAGTCAGTACTTCGAAAACTACTCGCAAACAGTTTGCACAAAAGATGAGATGCATGCAGTTAATTGTTAATATGTATGGTTCAGCTCATAACTTCTCATAATAGAGACGTTATAAACCGTTTAAGTTCGTGGATAAGTCGGGCGTAATCCTCCCGAGGTATCCAAACAGAAAAATAAAAATGCACCGATCGGGTGTTTGGAGCGACGCCTCGAAAGGTTAACAGGTAAATAAGTTACCACTGTCGGGTGTCTAAGTGACACCTCATACAGGGCATAAAATAAATAACAACCCGCAGTCAGGCGTCTTAGCGACACCGCATGAAGGGCATGAAAATAGATAACAAGCCACAGTCGGGCGTCTTAGCGACACCACAGAAAGGGCATGAAAATAAATAACAGGCCACAATCGGGCGTCTTAGCGACACCATAGAAAGGGCAAACAATAAGTAAGGATTATCCGGGTGGTACAACCAACCTTTAGGATAATATGAGAACCAAAATGTTAATAATTAGTTTCCACACACCATCAGATATCCACAACCATTATCATCTAACCAACTTGTGCTCCAAGGACCGACTCTAAGACCGACACTTGACCTATCAAGCGACCGTCCTTAACCGTGGACACGACTACTCTAAGAGTTGTGACTCTGCAGAGGATGTACTCTTTACCCATAGCTCACGGGTTCCGATAGTCCATATGACTAATCTCGCGAAAGGTATTTTAGAAGCGGACACTCAAAATCAGCACGCACCCATTTTACCTCCGCGAAGCCCGGCTTCACCCGGACTACGCTGCCAGGGAAAAACCATAAGACAGGGAGGCTCCGACCTCTACTAGCATGGGATCAAATTCATACTACGGTCTACGAGGGAGTGCCCTCCCTCCCGGTCCCAGACTAGAAATACCCATGCCCCCTGACCGGATGACTGAATTTAGTCCAGGGGCATGGATACCTTCATCCCGGCCCCTCTACTTGGTGTGCAACTGATAATAGGCCTACGACCGACTATACCGAATCCTCATTCAGGAAACTGTGGCAGAACAATAATGAAAGTAGGACATTGACAAGACTCGATCTAGGTCGATACTCGAGTTATCACTTTATTTCCATGACTATCATGCACTTTTGATGACCAGGGCATAACCTATCACGTTCCGCGTAACTAGGTTATTCACGACCTCTCACAACCATCACTTGCCATAGTCATGATTTAACTTTGTTTATGAGTGACACAATATGCTTGATTAATGCAAGAGATGAATGTTAAATTCTGTTAGTGAGCAAACAACACATCAAAACTTCAAACATGCTTGCCTGGTTCCACGTAGTGGGGATCAAGCTCGGTGAAGTAAACGTCGGCGTTTCCTTCGTCGGAATCTATGTCATGCAACATATACCGTCGTAAGAGCTAAGGCCTAGCTACTATCTCTAAATAATTTGAAAATAAATCTTAAAACAAACTAGACCCTCAGAGCAAGATTTTGCAAAAAGAATCGATTCAAAAGTTGTTATAGATTAATAGTTATATGCAAAACAAGTTCAAGGACCATTTTGTAATAAAACATAATATGTACAGGGGCTAGTTTGAGAAAACTCAAAATGCCCGAAGGGTTATGCGCTAACCCGCAGCGAAAAGAACTTCTGGATAAGGCGCTTTCGAAGAAAACGATTAGAAAAAGAATGGAATTGTCATGAGGGGGCTTCGCCGTGTGAGGTTCGAAACTCACCTGTGCCACATGCTCGTGGTGGTCGCCTGCAGCGATAGAATAAGGGGAAGGACAAGCTGAGGTCATGTGCACACTCACCGAGTTCATATGAGTCGATGGGAGGTGGATTGGACTAAAGAGGGTGGACTCTTTCGATGACGACCTAGCTCCAACGGACGACGACGTCGGTCACCACCGAATCTCACCGAAGGAATGGTCTACGACTAAATTGGAGAGCGGCTTAAGAAGGGGAGATCACCAGAGAACTACTGAGAGGCTCAGGCGGTCACCTCTCCGCTTACCTTGCTCGAGTGCCGTCGAGAATAGGAGCGGATCGAAGTTGCCGGAGTTAGAGAAGAAGGCCTCTCCGAGGCCCTTCTCTGGCTTGGGAAAGGCTTCGGAGTGAGGTGTGACAGCCCGAGACTGACGCTCCATAAGATTCCCCTTTTATTCCGTTGCCGCCGTGTTATTATTTTGTTTGTTGCATTCATCATCGCATCACGTGCATCATCTGCATTGCATCGGCATCCAGTTGCCGCCAGTTTTCAAAACTTGCATCCGTTCGTAGTTGCCGGTTCTCTCTATTTTCGTCGTTGTCTGTTTTGTGACCAACCAAACATGCATGCGCCCGTGACATCGTTAACTCTGTTGTCGGGTTGTTGTTTCCCTCTCATCTCTGCCTAGCCCCTCTGCACAATGCATCGTCCTGCCTGCAACCTAATTCGGAAACCCTCGCGGTACCCGTAACACATGGTCATTACCCTTTGGTCCGAATCAACCCCGTTATACCCAAAACCGTGTTCAATTTTGCAGTTAGACCCCCTAACCATTTATTTACGGTCGTCCGATCTAATCGGAGGGCCTACATCTTGTCCAAAGCAACCCTAGGTCAAAACCTGGTATTTAAACATCTCAACCCTAGATTTTAGGTAGTTTGTCCCATCCATCCCGTCGTCACGCCACCACCCACCACTGAGTTCCCATCCATCAACCAGATGCGCTAGCCCAATCCAAAAAAACCTCGTCCTTCCTCCCAATCCAGCACTCAAGACACCGCGGATACCGAGCCACACCACAGCCCCAACCAGGAGCTCCTCGCATCGAGCAGCTGCCTCAGCCCGGCGATGGCGACAAGCTTGCTGTCGCGTGATGTCCCACAAGCGTATGGGATCGCAGCAGTTTTCGAGGGTAGAGTATTCAACCCAAATATGTTGATTCGACGCAAAGGGAAGCGAAAGAATATTCTCAAGTATTAGCAGCTGAGTTGTCAATTCAACGACACCTGAAAGATTAGTGTCTGCAACCAAAGTATCAGTAGCAAGGTAGTACGATAGCAACGGTGCCAGAAAAAGCCTTGTTGACGGGATGCTAGTGCCGCTTACGTATCCCTGGCAACGGTGCCAGAAAAAGCCTTGCAACAAGTAACAGCGGAGTAGTAAGGAACAGTAGTAGCAGCAGCAAAGTTACAAGTAACAGCAGTAGTGACAACAGCAGCAAAGTGGCCCAATCCCTTTTGTAGCAAGGGACAAGCCTAGACAAAGTAACGTAGCGAGAACTAGTAGTAAAAGACTCGTAGGCAGTGGATCAGTGATCGATGAGTATGATGGATGTGATTCATCATGTAACAGCTATAACACGGAGAGATATGTAACTAGCTCCCGTTCGTCAATCTAATGTAGACATGTATTCCGTATGTAGTCATACGTGCTTAGGGAAAAGAACTTGCATGGCATCTATTGTCCATCCCTCCCGTGGCAGCGGGGTCCTAATGGAAACTATGGGATATTAAGGTTCTCCATTTAATAAAGAACCGGACCAACGCATTAACACGTGGTGAATACATGAACTCCTCATACTGTGGTCATCTCCGGGAGTGGTTCCGGCTATTGTCACTCCGGGGTTGCCGGGTCATAACACATAGTAGGTGACTACAACTTGCAAGATAGGATCTAAAACACAGATATATTGGCGACAACATAATAGGTTCAGATCTGAAATCATGGCACTCAGGCCCTAGTGACAAGCTTAAGCATAGTCAAGTAGTAGCACCATCAATCTAGAACATAGTGGATACTAGGGATCAATCCCCGTCAAGAACTAACTCGATTACATGATAGATCTCATCCAACTCATCATCGTCGAGCAAGCCTACGATGAGATTACTCTCGAACGATGAAGAGCATCATGGAATTGTCGATGGAGAAAGTTTGATCATGACGATGGCGACGATTTCCACTCTCCGGAGCCCGAAACGGACTCCAGATCTGCCCTCCAGATGAAGAACAGGATGTGGCGGCGCCTCCGTATCGCAAAACGCGATGAAACCTTCTCTCTAATTTTTTTCTAGGCGAAACGGAAGATATAGAGCTGAGATTGGGGGCGGTGGTGCCACGTGGGCCCCACAAGCCTGCATGGCGTGGCCATAGGGGGTGGCCGCAGGCCTGTGGGCTTGTGGCCCACTGGCACGCCCCCTCCGGTGAATCTTTGCGCAGATATTTTTCTTTTATTCCAGAAAAAATCTCCGTAAATTTTTAGGCGTTCCAAGAACTTTTATTTCTGCACAAAAACAACACCATGGCAATTCTCCTGAAAACAGCGTCAGTCCGGGTTAGTTCCATCCAAATCATGCAAATTAGAGTCCAAAACAAGGGAAAAGAGTTCGGAAAAGTAGATACGACGGAGACGTATCATCTCCCCCAAGCTTAAAGCCTTGCTTGTCCTCAAGCAATTCAGTTGACAAACTGAAAGAGACAAAAGAAAAACTTTGATGAACTTTGTTTGATCTTGTTGTTGCAGCTATGTCTAACTCACAACCAGAATTTCAGCAACATCACAAGCAAACCACATAAGCAAATGACATCTAGGTCTCACGGTAAACTCATATCAATGGCATAATCAACTAGCGAGAATATAATAATAAGCT